>NC_089598.1:76024794-76624794 GCF_019320115.1 Miscanthus floridulus
AGAGACTTCCACAAGAAAAAGAAGAGTGGAAAGGCCTACATTGTCGGTGATTGGCTCACGGACATTAATTCATCTAGTGGATCATCCGATGATGATAGTGACAATGAGAAGGTGGCTGCCATAGCTATTGATCTCTCATCTTCACCGCCACCACCGCCATCATCCTCTACACACCTATGCCTTATGGCCAAGGGTGAACGCAAGGTAACTAATAATGATAATAGTGGTGATGATGAGCAAGCTAGTGATGATGATAGCGATAGCAATGATGATGATGATTCACCTTCATATGATGATCTTGTTAAAATACTAAGACAATACACTAAGATCATTAGAAAGAGTAGAGCTAAAAATGAAAAACTAGATGCTAAGAATGATTCACTTTTAGCAAAATGTGATACAATAGAAAAGGCTAATGTTGAGCTTAGAGAAGCAAATGATGATATGTCATCCAAACTCAAGAAGCTCAAATCTTCTAAGAAAGAGCTTAAAGATAAACATGATAAACTTGAGTGGGTGCACAATGAGCTCATCACTAGCCACAACAAGCTAAAATATGAATATACTACTCTTAAGATTAATCATGTTAATCTTGCTATTGCTCAAGAATTTCTATCCAATGAGCCGCATGATGCTACTAACCATGTTGTTAAGATTGATATAGCTACATCATGTGATGACTTGATCATTGAGAGCATTGAGCGAGGTTCTAGTAGCAAGGACAAGCAAGTGGTTGAGGCCGATGATTATGATGAGTTTGTCAAGCTCAAGAATGACAATGCAAAGCTCAAGAAAGATCTTGAAGAAATCAAAAGCCACAACACTATTGTGCTAGAAACTCTTGATCATGATGGTGACTTGATCCTTGAGAATGAGAAGCTCAAAGAAGAAAACAAGAAGATCAAGGAAGAGAAGAACAATGATGCTCTTAAGGAAGAAAACAAGAAGCTCAAGTTGGAAAAAGAGCATCTCAAAATTGGATTGAGCAAGTTCACTAGAGGCAAGTATCTTCAAAGTAAGCTTTTAATGAACACCGTCATGAAGATGGATAGAAGTGGCATTGGGTACATGGCAAATCAAGAGAAGAAGAAGGCTCAAGCTCAACAACAACAATCAAAGCCAAAGCCAAAGCCAAAGAGATGCTTTGAGTGTGGACAAGAAGGCCACTTTGCTCATGAATGCCAAACTCCGCCACCACAACCCTTGCCCAAGCATGCTAGACCCTTTGCCTTCAATGCTCACTACATGCTTAGAAAGGATTTTAGTGGAAAGATGAAAGTGATGTTCTTAGGACCTCCAAATAAGGATAGGCCTAAGAAAATTTGAGAAGGTGAAGGGCCCTCAACAAGTTTGGGTTCCTAAAGCTTGATCTCTTATGTGTAGGTGAACTACAAGACCGGTGGAAGTCATTGGGTTATTCATAGTGGTTGCACACAACATATGACTGATGATCCTCATATGTTCACCTCACTAGATGAAGAAGTAGATGGACAAGAAAGAATTACATTTGGAGATAACTCAAACGGCAAGGTTAAAGGATTGGGCAAAGTGGCAATATCAAATGATCATTCCATCTCCAATGTGCTATATGTTGCTTCATTGAGCTTCAACTTGCTATCCGTTGCACAATTGTGTGATCTTGGCTTCCAATGCTTGTTTACCGAGAAGGAGGTTGTTGTATCCAAGAAGGATGATGATCAAGTGATATTTCAAGGATTTAGATACAATAACTTATATCTAGTGGACTTCACCTCCGAAGATGCTAACTTGAAGACTTGTCTTTTCACCAAAACAACACTTGGGTGGCTATGGCATAGAAGACTCGCTCATGTTGGGATGAGCTCACTCAAGAAGCTTATGAAGAATGATTTGGTGAGAGGGTTGAAGGATGTGAAGTTTGAGAAGGACAAGCTTTGTAGTGCATGTCAAGCCGGCAAGCAAGTTGCTAATACTCATCCAACAAAAGCTTTCATATCAACCACAAGAGTGCTAGAACTCCTTCACATGGATTTATTTGGACCAACAATATACAAGAGTTTGGGAGGAAATCTTTATTGTCTTGTGATAGTTGATGATTATTCAAGATATACATGGGTATTCTTCCTTCATGACAAATCCGAAGTTGCATCTTGCTTCAAGAAGTTTGCCAAGAGAGCCCAAAATGAATTTGAAGTGAAGCTCAAAAAGATAAGAAGTGACAATGGGAAAGAATTTGACAACACAAACATAGAAGCCTATTGTGATGAAGTTGGAATCAAACATGAGGTCTCCGCAACATATACTCCTGAACAAAATGGTGTAGTTGAGAGGAAGAACCGGACATTGATCACTCTTGCAAGAACAATGCTAGATGAGTATAACACCCCCAAAGCTCTATGGGTGGAAGCAATCAACACCGCATGCTATGCATCCAACCGCCTATTCCTTCAAAAGTTCCTTGGCAAGACACCTTATGAGTTGCTCAATGGGAAGAAGTCGGATGTCTCCTTCTTTAGGGTGTTTGGTTGCAAATGCTACATCTACAAGAAGCGGCAACACCTAGGGAAGTTTCAAAGACGTTGTGATATTGGTTTTCTTGTTGGTTACTCATCAAAGTCCAAAGCATATAGAGTATTTAATCATGCCACCGGCTTGGTTGAAGAAACATATGATGTGGAATTTGATGAATCTAACGGCTCCCAAGGAGCACATGAAAATCTTGATGATGTAAGTGATGAACCATTGAGGGAGGCTATGAAGAACATTCCGGTTGGAGACATCAAGCCAAAAGATGATGAAGATGATGTACAAGTGATTGATCCACCCTCTTCATCAAATGTGCCATAAGATGGTGAAAAAGATGGGAGAGTAGAAAATGAAGACACTCATGTCTCCAATGATCAAATGGTGGCACAAGCACAAGATGTTGATGCTCCACAACCTCCACCTCAAGTGGTCAATAGAAGAAATACACCCCTACTACAAGATCATCCACAAGATCTCATCATAGGGAGTCTGTCAAAGGGAGTGATGACACGTTCACAAAAACTTGCTTCATTTATTGCTCATCACTCTTTTGTCTCTTGCTTTGAACCTACTAAGGTAGAAGAAGCTCTTCACGATCCGGATTGGATCAATGCCATGCATGATGAGTTGAATAACTTCACCCGCAATCAAGTGTGGACTCTTGAAGAGCGACCTAAAGGTGCAAGAGTCATTGGAACAAAATGGGTGTTCCGAAACAAGCAAGATGATCAAGGCGTTGTTGTGAGGAACAAGGCAAGACTAGTTACAAAGGGGTTCTCTCAAGTTGAAGGTTTGGATTTTGGAGAGACCTTTGCACCGGTTGCAAGATTAGAATCCATCCGTATCCTACTTGCATATGCATCACATCATGAAATGAAACTTTATCAAATGGATGTGAAAAGTGCATTTTTAAATGGCTTTATTAATGAACTAGTCTATGTTGATCAACCTCCTAGGTTTGAAGACCCTAGATATCCTAATCATGTTTATAGGTTGTCCAAGGCATTATATGGGCTCAAGCAAGCCCCAAGAGCTTGGTATGAGCACCTTCGGGACTTCCTCATTGAGAAGGGCTTCACCATTGGGAAGGTCGACACCATACTATTCACCAAGAAGCTTGATGGCCATATCTTCATTTGTCAAGTGTATGTTGATGATATCATCTTTGGATCATCAAATGAAGATTCTTGCAAAGAATTTGGTGAATTGATGTCGGAGGAGTTCGAGATGTCCATGATTGGTGAGCTTACATTCTTTCTTGGTTTTCAAGTCAAGCAATTGAGAGAAGGGATCTTCATCTCTCAAGAGAAATATACAAAAGATCTTCTCAAGAGATTCAAGATGGATAAATGTAAGCCAATCAAGACACCAATGCCTACTAATGGACATCTCGACCTAGATGAGGGAGGTAACAAGGTTGATCAAACTCTCTACCATTCTATGATTGGTAGCTTATTGTATTTAACCGCATCTAGGCCCGACATCATATTTAGTGTGTGTATGTGTGCTAGATTTCAAGCTAATCCTAAGGAAACTCATTTAATTGCCGTAAAAAGAATCCTTAGGTATCTTAAGCACACACCAAGCATTGGCCTTTGGTATCCCAAAGGAGCTAGATTTGAACTAGTTGGCTATTCCGATTCGGATTATGCCAAATGCAAAGTTGATAGAAAAAGCACATCTAGAGGGTGCCATTTGCTTGGTAGATCACTTGTGTCTTGGTCCTCTAAGAAACAAAATAGTGTGGCTTTGTCCACCGCCGAAGCGAAATACATTGTCGCGGGTGCTTGTTGTGCACAAATATTATACATGAAACAAACTTTGCTAGACTATGGTGTAGTTCTAGATAAAGTATCTCTTTTCTGCGACAATGAAAGTGCGGTAAGACTTGTAAACAATCCGATTCAACACTCTCGCACCAAGCACATAGATATCCGTCATCACTTTCTTAGAGATCATATTGCTAAAAATGATATATCACTAGAAGGTGTAAGAACCGAGGATCAATTGGCGGGTATCTTTACTAAACCGCTAGATGAGGCAATATTTTGTCGTTTGCGAAATGAGCTCAATGTACTTGATTTTAGCAACTTTACTAAAAGATGAGCTTGTGTTGTCCCTTGCATTGCATTGTAATATACTACATGTTTATTTTGTGGCAATGCATATAGGGCTTGTCTAACATGGTTAAGATAACCGCCGAAAAGCGAGTGAAGAAGCTTAACCTTGGATCAAACTTGACAAGCAACTAGATTTACATTCAAGTATTGCATATGCATGAATGTTGTTTTGTCGTTTATCTTAAATTGCTCTCTTATTGCCTATTTTCTTAAAAAGAATTATAGCCTAAGGCAAAATATTTTAAAAAATATGAGGGTTTGAGAGAGGTCACTCACATCAGTCCCAATTGGTGTTTATTTGGATCTTATTTGAGTTGGGACTTGATTGGGAACAGGCAGCACGAAGGACATTGAAGACTTGCTGGAAAAAGAGTGACCGGATGCTGCACCGGACTCTAGTGTCCAGCGTCCGGTCAGTTCACAGGAGGTGAACTTGCTACGAAGGAGTGACCAGACGCTGAAACAGTGTTTTTCCCAGCGTTCGGTCAGGAGGTGCTTCAGCGTCTGTTCGATCATGAAGGCATCAAGGCTAGGTGACCGGACTCTGGCTGCGTCCGGTCGGTGTTCACCGAACGCGTCTGAAAGCTCTAGTTTGGTTTTGGTTAATTGATGAAACCCTAAGTGCTAACCTAGTTTATCAAAGTGATTATGAGATAGGTAGCACTACTCCAAGTGATGAAGCAATGACGAAGATCATGACAATGGTGATAGCATGGTGATGATCAAATGCTTGAACTTGGAAAAGAAGAAAGAGAAAAACAAAAGGCTCAAGGCAAAGGTATAAAATGTAGGAGCCATTTTGTTTTAGTGATCAAGACACTTAGTGAGTGTGATCACATTTAGGATAGATAGCCGTACTATTAAGAGGAGTGAAACTCGTATCGGAATGCGGTTATCAAAGTGCCACTAGATGCTCTAACTCATTGCATATGCATTTAGGATCTAGTGGAGTGCTAACACCCTTGAAAATATTTGTGAAAAAAGGCTAACACATGTTTGCAAGGTGTTTGAAAGGCTAACACATTCGGCGCTTTTGGGAAAATGAAATGTCTATTTTCTATTGCGCCGGATGCAAAATTCTTGGTGGTTGGCACATTTGAGTAAGGGTGAAGTAGTTAGAGTTGAAATGGAGTTGGTCGAAATGATGCTGGCGTCGGTCTACTGACCGGACGCTGGGTCACTCAGCGACCGGACGTTGAAGGGCTGCGTCCGGTCGAGCTGTCAGATGGCACAGTCGCTAGGGTTGAGCACCGGACGCTGGTCTGCGTCCGGTCAAGGTGGACCGGACGTGTCTGGTCGAAAAAACATGCCTCGGGGAGCTTACTGGAAACGACCGGACGCTGGGGCTTCAGCGTCCGGTCAGTTTTGACCGGAGCGTCCGGTCAACTTCGTAGCCGTTGAAATCTGACGAATAGCGTTTGAAGCTGGTGACGCGTGGCGTCCATCGGGTGACCGGACGCTGAGGGCCAGCGTTCGGTCGGTATGACCGGAGCGTCCGGTCAGAGCGTGTTTTGCCCAGTGAAGGGGTACAACGGCTCTATTTGATGGGGGCTCTATTTATAGCCCCATGGCCGGCTCAAAGGATAACTCTTGCACATTTTCATTGACATAGCATCCTTGTGAGCTTAGCCAAAGCCCTCTCACTCATCTCCATCATTGATCCATCATCATTGTGAGATTGGGAGAGAATCCAAGTGCATTGCTTGAGTGATTGCATCTAGAGGCACTTGGTATTCGTGTTACGCTGCAGATTTCGCTTGTTTCTCTTGGTGGTTGCCACCACCTCGACGGTTGGAGCAGCGGTGGAGGATCAGCACGAGTTGGTGATTGTTCGTGGCCGTCTCCGGTGATTGTGAGGGGAGTTGTACCTTCCCCGGCGGAGCGCCGAAAGGTAACTCTAGTAAATTGCTCGTGTCATTGAGTTACCTCACTTGTGGGTCGGTTCTTGCGGTGTCCAATCGTGTGGACGAGGTTTGTGAAACACCTCTTAGCCGCCGAACCACCAAGTGTTGGTCGACACAACGGGGATGTAGCGTGTTGGCAAGCACGTGAACCTCGGGAGAAAATCGATTGTCTCTTGTCTTTGGCATTCTCCTGGTGATTGGCTATATATTCATCTTGTGATTGGTTCATCCCCTACACGTCGGTATAATCACTCTACTCACTTATTTACATTCTTGCAAACTAGTTGACACAAGCTCTTTAGTGTAATTAGAATTGAGAGATTGCTTTGTTATTTATATTCATCTAGTTGAGCTCTTTAGAGTAGCAAGGTTGAGAGCTCTTAGTGAGTAATTACATAGCATGTTTGTGTGCCTAAGTAATCATTGCAACTAGAATTGTTGGATAGGTGGCTTGCAACCCTTGTAGAGCTAGAGCAAGTTTGCATTACGCTATTTGTCATACTAATCAAATTGCTCTAGTTGATTTGTAGATTTTTAAATAGGCTATTCACCCCCCTCTAGCCATATTAGGACCTTTCAGCGTCTGGTCATGATTCCAGGGGTTTTGGACCTTACTAGAATCGACCAGACGCTGGGTGGTAGCGTCCGGTCGCTACCACCGGAGCGACCGGTCGGTAGAAAACGTGCGGCATCAGCTCTCTTATCTCCGTTTCCCTCTCTGTCACGATGGGGCGACCCTATTTAATCAAAGCACCGGGGTTTGACCTATTCTCCACGCCGACTTTGCCACCTCCAGCCGCCAGAATCGCCACCACAACTCACCTTTGCCCTAGGCGCCACAGCCGCAACCTCCCACACCTGCTGCGCCACCCGAGCCGAGCCCCGCCGTGCTCTTGCTCTGCACCGCCGCGCTCCACCACGACGTGCGTCACCGTGACCATGCGCCACCACAGCCACCGTGCCCACGTGCCACCGCACTCCCTGCCAGAGCTCCAGCGCCGCCATGCTCTAGTCTCCTCATCCCGCGCTGCTCTAGCCTCATTAGAGCCACCAAGCACTCCACGCCCTAGCGACATCAGTGTCACTGCCAAAGCTCCAGGACAAATCCACTGCAAATCCTCACTGTCGACTCTCATTGCATCGCCGATCTTCGTCGAGTCAGAATCCTAACCCTAGTTGTGTTGGTGGTTCCCCATGGGTCGCTCCTTTTCTTTTTGGATCATCAGTCCATCAGGTAGCAAGCCCATCGTTCAATTTCGTACCTAATTGCTTGCTTCCAAGGATTGCTCATCTATTAGATATATTGTATTTATTTGTATATCCTATCTATTCCATCATGCAGCGAGTATGTGCTGTTGAGATCGTGTGGTAGTTGTCAGTCAACTCAGAGCCAAGCTCACGAGTATGGATCGAGGCCAAGCCTCGGAAGTGTCAGCGATAGTTATTCTTGTCAGAGGCAGTTGTTCTAGTCAGCAGTAGTTAATCTTTTCAGATGGCTCATGTGAAGAACGCCGGTGGTGGTCCAAGTGATGAGGATCTGAGGCGTCTGCCTCGCTTGCCTACAGATCCAAAAGGCAAGTCGACAAAGAAGATTGCATCAAAAAAGCGCAAGTACCCTGATGCAGAGACAGCTAGAGACACCACAGTTGTAGAGGCGGCAGAGTGTGCTAAGGCAGGAGGACGCCGGAGTGGAGTTGTTATTGCTGACCAGCTCTCGCTAGGAGCGCAGGCTAGACTTCGGCAAATTGAGGATCTTCATGGTAGTCCACCAGGGACAATGATGATGGCAGGACGTCGTCTTGCTATTGAGGAGCCTCAGCCTCAGGGGAGTCTTAGCAGGAGCCACAGCACCAGCCCTAGCCAGTAGAGCCAATAGAGTAGGCTCAGGAGGGACAGCAGGCCAAGGAGACAGAGCAGGCACCATAGCCACAGCTTCAGCGCTTGGTCGTACCCGTGCTCCAGTCACACCGAGGGTACCACATAGCGGAGAGGTTCTCGTCCAATGCCCAGACCATAGGGTCCGCCTCCAGTGACCCATCTTGACTTAAGGGCCATCATGGCCAAGCAGGTGCAGCAGCTGAGGTTCGTTGATTTTGAGGTGTGGTTCCCACCGAGGAGGGATGAGAGAGCTTTAGAGTTGTTCTACACCCCACTCCAGGAAGACTTCTACAATGCATATCTGAACAGTGAAGCAGTCTTCAGATCTCAGAGAGTCTACAGCATTGAGGCTATAGTAGCAGCAGCTGGAGAGCATATATGCCCCTACCTTGCATATCTGCCAGGGCTAACAAATTTGATTGGACGTTCAGGATTATATGTTCCATCTTGAGTTCGTCAGTTCTATGCTTCTCTTTATATTGACCCGCATCATAACTTCATACACTTTGCATTTAGAGGCAGAGACTATCGGATGACGAGCACCAGAGCCAGAGATATACTCAGACTTCAAGAGCAGCCTATCAGACTTCATGAGGTTTGCTATGGACAGACAGAGCCTCCCAGGCATCCTCATGGTGGTTTGGTGCCCCTACAGATCTTGTGCGACACTGCTTTAAGGAGCCTTTTGGCGAGGGCTCACGTAGGAACCCCAGTGATCTTACTCCGACTGCTCAAGTTCTAGAGGCTATTATGAGGAGAACACTGCTTCCCAGCATGGGATACAACGAGGGCCTGACACGTATTCAGCTATGGCTTCTCAACACCCTGATGCAGCAGACAGTGTTTGATGTTTGGGATCTTCTATCTGAGATGGAGGACACGATAGCTGAGGGTTTCAAGGGTCATAGGCAGCTACCCTATGCTCACTGGATCACCTAGCTTATCCATCGAGCAGTCACAGTGAGGCCACCAGAGATGATTGCAGAGTACAGTGGTGCTACGATGGAGTTTCCTGCTTATAACATGGCATAGAGGATCAGGCATAGCATGCCATAGGCACCCAGTCAACCTCGCCATCGTCCAGATATACTAGAGTCAGCAGCTCAGCAGGATGAGATTATTAGAGGCATAGCAGCTACTGAGGAGGAGCAGCTTGAGGCATAGCAGGAGGTGAGCGAGCCTAGTGATAGCTCAGATGATGACTACCAGCCTATTCCTCAGATGCCTCCACGTAGACATGATGCAGAGGCCGGCAGTTCCATCTCCGCTCCACCTACACCGCAGACAAACCCCGCCTTGATTGCTATCCTTGAGCGGATGTAGCAGGATCAGGCTAGACAGGCTCAGGAAACCGCTGCCAACTTTGCACAGTTTCAGGCTTGTCAGGACGAGTTCCAGCGACAGTAGCAGGTCCTCTAGCAGCAGATGCATCAGTAGCAGTTACTCATGTAGCAGCAGCTTTTGGGATTCATGCAGCATGTAGTGATAGCCATTGGGGCCCCACAGCCACAGCCTTCGCCCCAGATTGGTCAGCCTGCTACCACTATGATGACTCCAGCAGTACAGCCCAGTGGGCTTCAGAGTCAGGGACAGCCTCCAGCTCAGTTTGCTTCTCCCACAGTACAGGTGTCCTAGTGGTTATCCTCACCAGTGGTAGCCCCGCAGTTCACACCATTTTAGATGGGCTTCACACCGGATCAGTCATCCTCGCTATTTGTGCCTGACACGTCAGTCTCCAGGAGTCTTGGAGCATCTTTTAGCGAGTTGACAGGGATACCTACACCGCCACATATGCATGCCCCAGGTCCGTCTACAGCATCTCCCGTCGCCGTGACTACTCAGAGGCTCCCTTCTTCTGTCGCATCTTTAGATCCTACGATAGACATACCAGCAGCACCTGCCCTAGCTCAGACACAGACCGCTTCAGCGACGCTTCCAGCTTCAGAGGGTCACATAGCTCAGAGCTCAGGGTCAGATGATGATGGTACCTAGTTTTAGCTTGCTCCTCGTACTTCAGCGCACGGCTCGTCGGCTACAGCCCCACCGACCAACCCTTAGGTTTTGGTGTTTGACGCCAAATGGGGAGAGGGTTTGAGTATGTTAGCTTTAGGGGGAGCAACGTATTTAGGGGGAGCTTAGTTATATTATTAGCCTTTATACTACATTTGGAGTTTTTATGTGTGATACACTATTATGCATTCATCGTGTGTTTTGTTTTCATGCATTGAACTATATATATGTGATAGTGATATCTACGTGATCGTGATATATGACATGTGTGCTCTCTACTTTGAATTTTTTATATGTCATGTCACTTGTGCTATGCTCATTTGCCTTTGCTTCTGTGTTTTTACTCCAATGCAAATGAGCCTTTCTTAATTATACTCATGCTTATTTCATATCATTTGAGTACATCATGATGGCTTGGGTTATATAAGCTTGACTAACTCTTTTGTTCTTATTGCTAAAAGCTTATATGATCCAAGCATGTTAAAAATCTCAACTCTTTCACATACTCGAGGTTGTATTGTCATCAATCACAAAAAAGAGAGAGATTGAAAGCATCTAGGCCCCTAATTGGGTTTCAGTGATTAATGACAATGTAAGATTACTGTGACTAACGTGTGTTTTGCAGAGGCAATTAAGTTAGGTCACGGTAATGGAGATCGATTGGGCAATCATGGTTGTCATGCCCCTACGATGGAAATTGTTTCGGTTTTCAAAGGATGGATGACAAGGTTAAGGATGGACTAGTTCTAAGTGTCGTTTGGAGTTGGAGAGACACTTAGAGTAGTTTAGGACTTTGTTTTTCTTTTGGCCATACTATTAAGGGGGTATGGACAGGTAGCTTGACCTAGATGAGTCTAGTGAGTTAGGTGTGGTGCACACTTGTTAAAACTAGCGCTAGGTAGCTCCTACGTATGCCTAAGATCTAATGGAGCAAACTTCATTCACATATGATCGAGAGTTGGAAGTGAATGGAGGGTCAAATGCTGACCGGACGCTGGCTCAGGGTCCGGTCAGTTGATTTGACCAAGGTGATTACGTCTGGTTTGATCAGACGCTGAGAGGTCATGTGACCGAACGCTGAGAGGCAGCGTCCGGTCGACTCCAGTAAGGTTCTAGTGAGGGATTTTTGCGACCGGACGCGTCCGGTCAGTGGTGATCGGACCCTGCCAGCGTCCGATCAACACTTAAACACTGGTGTGCGGGTTGAACTGACCGAAGCGTCCGGTCACCCCGCAGAGGCACATAACGGTTCATTTTTTAGCCCATGTTATAAATAGAAGCTCCACTCATGTGTGGAGTTACTTTTGCTCATTCCAACAGCTGAGAAACACCTTAGAGAGTGCCAAGAAGAGCAAGGTTCTAGTGAGGTGATTGAGATTTGAGAATCCAAAGGGAGCCCTCATTAGTGAAGACCAAGAGTAGCAAAGTGTGCATCCACCCTTCTCCCTAGGCTTGTTGTGGTCAAGTGAGAGTTCGTGCTTGTTACTCTTGGTGATCGCTATCACCTAGACGGCTTGGTGGTGATTGGAGAGCTTGGTGATCATCCGGAGAGCTTGTGGATGACCCAACTCAAGTTGTGAGCGGTTGTGGGTGATTCACCGCGACGGAGTGTCGAAGAATCAACCCGTAGAGAGCACTTGATCCTTGCGCGGATCAAGGGGGAGCTACACCCTTGCGCGGGTGCTCCAACGAGGACTAGTGGAGAGTGGCAACTCTCCGATACCTCGGCAAAACATCGCCGCGTTCCTCCTTCTCTATTTACTTTGAGCATTTACTTTGAGTAACTACTTTGAGCATTTACATTGATCAATTCAATTCTTGTTGTTACATTCATAGAATTGACATGCTAGAGTAGAATTGGAACTTAGGTTGCAAGTCTTTGTGTGGTAGAACAACTAGAAACACTTTTTAGGTACAAGGGGTTAATTGGGCTAACCATAGAACTTAATTATTGCAAAGAAATTTAGAATTAGCCCAATTCATCTCCTCTTGGGCATCTTGATCCTTTCACCTTCTACCAGATTTATGTTTACTCCCATCTCTCAAACCTCTAACCAGAGGATGTCCACCTTTTCTACTGTGCTTGAAGCAAAGGTTTCCTGCTAATATGCTTGAAGCAAAGGTTTCCTGGGTTGACACAGACAAGCCTGGATATGAGCAAAATTCAGTACAACAAGGTTTCTATCTCTATCTGTTTCTCCGAATATTCTAGCCATTACCAAATTACAGGTCAATAACTGATGCCGCTCCTGCTGGTGAGCATTTTTCAGGATGTGGGCAAATCAATCCTGGAGAGCTATGCGAGGGTGTTAGAAAGTTTGGCTTCAAATATTGTCACCCGCATCGACGATCTGTTGAACATCGATGAGCTAAACATTTCACAGCAACAGGTGATGCAGACTGCAAGATTGCTTGCAGCAAGACTGCTGTTCCATCCTTCCCAGTGCTAGGCTCTGGCACAACATTCATGACGGCATATGCCACACCTAGCTTCTCGCCGGTGCAATTGGCAAGCCCATCAAAGAAAGAAAGGACGTCGTTGAATCCAGGTAGACGGTCTCAGCATAGTAGGGGTGCTGGCACATAGAAAGGCTTGACGGATCATGTCGGCACAAAAATCAAGGGGATGATGATAATCAGCAGCGGTATGATGATCGATGTCTCTACTACTACAGAGCTGTAACCGTAAGCTGATAGCTCACCAGATCGCCAAGATGACTAGTCTTTGTGTATATGTGTTTGTGTCTGTCTGTTTCCGTGTGTGAGTGTCCAAATTTTAGTGGCATGTTGCATTTCTGATTTTTGTGCCTACGATTTACTGGCATACTGCACTGCTGTTTGCTGACAGCCTGATGCCTTGATACCTGATCTACAGTACTAGACGGGTGTTGTTAGTTGTTACAAACTCTAAACGAGGAGTTTCAGTCTGATCTGAATTTGTTGAATTTCAACGGTTGAAATTAACAAAGATTGGGGACATTTGATGTGAAGTCTGATCTGAATTTGTTGAATTTCAACGGTTGAAATTAACAAAGATTGGGGACATTTGATGTGAAAACCAACTCTGTCTAGTTCTCAGAATTAGTACCTTATACAATGGTTCTTTGGCCCGAAACATAGCCACTTTTTGTTGCAACCCTGATCAACGCTCATCTAACATTCCAAACTGATGGCTGGGCTTCGTTTCAAGCAAAGTTTGAGTCTGGGAGTCAAATTTCATTAGCTTCAATAATAAAAAGGGCCTGGTCTCACTGGTGGAACCCCAGCTAAATCTGTTGCTGCTACAAGTTTTCACAGCTCTGAAGTTCAGTTTTCTGAGGACATTGCAGAGAGAAGACCGTGTGACTGGGTTCTCGCGTTTTCAAGAACTCCGGCCTGCTCTTCAATGTTAAATTCAGCCCGCCGACATGCCCGTGATGATTGTGAACCGACAAAAGTAGTCAACCCTTCGATGACAGGCCATTTACGTGCAACTGTTCAGAGACTCCAAAGGGAGTTGTATAGTCGTTAAGCCCTTAAACGGAGAGCTCGGCGCATGCAGCACAAAGACGACGCAAATAATAAATCACATTACCAATTACATTAAATCATCATAATAATTAGACATTCCAACAGAATGGGTCCTCCAAACATAATACTTTGTACAACATGTAACATACATGTACCAGCCATACAGAATGTCTCAGTGTCTCACATCCATACAGAATGACACAATCGTCCATAAAACATACAGAATGCCACCAATTAGTAGTAGGCAGCTTCTGCTATAAAAATAGATCAAATCACCCATGCAGAAAATTTCAGCTGTAGTTCCACAACACAGATGGGTTGCAACGAGCTCAACTGTACAGTGGGTGCATCTTCTAACCTACAAATAACTAAATAAGAAAACTGCACGTAAGCCATCATTGGTGTTTAATTAGTGTCCAGCAACAGATCAGCTTGTGAAACGAACAGAAATTATGCAACTAGAAAAATATAATAAGTGAAAGATTTTTCCACTCAAAAATAATAAGTGACAATCTTATATTAATATTGTAAGATGTTATTATATTTTCATAAACAAGAAAAAATAAATCTTATTACCTTATTCTAGACATATCCATGCACCTATAAGTTAAAACCAGTGGAAAAATTATGTAACTAGTTTTATTCTAGAAAAAATATAAACTGTCCTTACTGTGACATGGAAACAAAGAAAAGTAAGCATCTGCAGTAGCTATCTGTCTACCTATCTTGCTGCTCGATACTATTCCTACATTTGAATATGACTACCAACTATGTATTTATCCATAAAAGAGTAATAATGATAAATCATATGGATTTGAAAGCCAAAGCTAATTTAAAGTGATCATTGCTTGCTATAACACATCAGGATTTATCCTAGAAAATTAGTACTTGTGGACCAGAAGCTTTTATAACAGGAGGATCTGAGCAGGTTGCTATAGAAAGTCACCAAACCTAATTTTGAACCAAAAGTTTGGATTTACTGAATTAAAGTAACAAATCAGATAAGTTACTGTAAAACGGCAACACTGATCAACACGAACAGATTAATACAGTTCCAATATGTGAACAAAATTTGGGACGAATCAATTGTGCCATATTTGGTTTTTAAGCTATTTTAGTGTCTATTTTGTTTTGAGCCGAATTGAATCATGCATAAGTACTTATATGTCATAAATTGTCACTGAAGATACCAAAAACGGGCTAAGTAACTAACACAACACACTTTGTCAGTAGTTACAGTTTCTTTCTTGGTCTGAAATCCAAACAGAGGAGGGACATAGTCCCGGAACGGGAAGGCCATCTTGCTGAAGTAGAAATTCTTGGGGTTGTAGTGAACGAGCTCTGGATCAGGGACCCCTCCAGCCTGCATCGAAGCAGATAGTCAAATCCATATTAGAGTATTCAGCAGTAGGCAGAAGCCGAAACCAACAATTTGTAGGCAAAATTCAGTTACCTTTGCGCACACCAGTGCAAGGCCATCTATGGTGATGTACTTGGCTCCCAAGATGTTGAAGAGCACTTTGGGTTCATAAGCTCACAACTAAATTTGGTTAGAAAATTCTACAAATTGACACAACAACATATTTTGGGTTCATAAGCCTTCCATATAATTTTTAAGCACTTTTAATAAAGTGGGAGTATACATAGCTCACAACTAGATACATCTCTCACACAGTTTCATATAAACTATGTGGGAGACGTACCATTTGTGAATAATGTGTTGTACCACTTTGCTAACATCATTTGAATTTTTTATGGGATGATCATACACCAAAATCATGCTGGCATGCAAATTTGTAGAATTTCCTAACTAAATTACGACATTTATTCTATGGTAATTCCATAGAACTATTGCAATAATAATATAATTTGGTCAACTACAAAGTTGTAGGACTCATCATGATCTACAATTTTTTTTATCATTTATCCGTTGGAGTTCATTTTTACCGTTCAAAAAAATTAAATTTTAAAATTTGAACAACTTCACTGACTTCTGTTTTTAAAATAGTCTTTTGAGGCAGCTAACAAAACACTCCTTATAGCTCAATGGTTAATCTTTGGTACTGCGAGTAGAGAGGTGAGGGTTCGATTCCAATGTGTGGCGTACAGATTTTTTCCCCATTTTTGTCTAATGGATGTACCTACTAGCCATGCACACATGTTAATAAAAGTATTGTGTACACCCTGCCAAGAACTAGATGATGGAGTTGGTGGTTAGGATGTTGCTGACTGCTACCAGTAGCTATTGGGGCAGGTTCGAACCCTGCGTGCCACATCCCCCCTATTTTTTTAGTGCTATGATTTGTTTGCAAATATTTTGCTGAAAAATAATAAATGAGTTCTGAATTCTAATTTTTTAAACTCCTACACCGTGTTCTAGAATATTTATTTGTTTTGGTCATTTCTCATGATTGGAACTTGTTATAGCGTGGTGACTAATAGGTCACTCAGACAAAACATGAGAGTGGTCGATTGATTTGTTATCGCGTGGTACTTCACTGGAACAAGATGTGTGAGTGGCTAATTGACTTGTTATAGCGTGGTGGCTAGTAGGTCACTCGGACAAAATGGGAGAGTGGTTGGTTGACTGGTTATCAAGTGGCGGCTATTAGTTCACTTGGACAAGATATGAGAGTGGTTGGTTGCATGGTGGCCAGTGGTTCACTGGAACATGACGTGAGAGTGGGCGACTGGTTTGTTATCTCGTCGCGGCTATTAAAAATAAAAAGGTTTTCAAATTATTCATCACGTTGTTGCTTTGTGCAGCTAGATGCGGAAAATTGCACTAATTAGAGTTAACACGGACAAGTAATGCTTAATAAGTCAAATAGAAAAAAAACAAAAATTGAAAAAATGGCCATAGTGGTAGGGATCGAACCTACGCCCTCTGCAGTTAAAGCTACAAGATCTACCACTAAACTATGATTGGAAGCTCAATCAAGTGAAGTTATATTTATCTGTAAAAATTAATGCATAAAAAGTGCATGGACCTAATAATTGTCTAATTTTTTGAACAGCCCACTAGTCTCCGAAGGATGTAACCCACCCACGATTGGATGCAACCCAACCCACGATTGCGTTAGCTCGTATGCTGCCGGGTTTATAGGGATACCTCACATTCTGTGTGATTCTCATAGGAAAGTCGGAATAATGACGGACAGAGAAGGGGGATTCCCGCGCTTACCTCACATTTTTAAACACATTTATGTACAAAACAATGATTCACAGCAGATTTTGTCTAGTTGCCAAACTTTTCTGACAATACAGCAAGTCAGCAACAATTAGACACTAGGATTCACCCTTGATTACATAAAAACAATTAGACACTAGGATTCACACAAACTCCGAGATTGCAGTTAAATGATGTCAATGTGGCTCTGAGTTGCAGCAGTGTCCAAAGCTGTGGCATTTACAAAATTTGTTGTCATAGCTAACACGGGAAAGGCCTGCAATAATAGCTCTTTCAAGACATCTGCAAAACCAAAATTGAACTAATATGAGTCTGTTTTTCTGAAAGAACAAAGAAGAGAATATTATACATGCTTTGCAAACAAATATCACATTCATGGACATGAAGTGTACAATGCACACAAAGCTGGTCAGGGAATGCAAAAAAATAGGAGCAATTCAATCAGGGCAGTTTGCATCAGTCGGGACTAAGCTTTTGACTTACAGGAAGTAACCTGAGCACAAATGCTTGTCTTTTCAACATGTGACACAAGGAGGCACCCAAAAATAGAACCATAAAACAAACAAGGTATGAGTAAGCAACAAATTATCAACAATGGAGCTTCATTCATGTAAAAATAACACTACAGGAACATACTGCCTCCTAATTATGTGTTTGTCTTCTCAAAATTCACTGATAGGAAGTCATTTGCTTGTCACCACTATTTATAAAGTCCTAGAGAAACAAGGTCACATGGACAAACTATTTTTCGGTAAATCTAGAGATTACCTGATCCTCCAGATCAGATTCTTCAGTAATGCCAATGCCTCCATTTGTATTGCCCTTGCCATTATGAAGGAACAACCTTCAACATAACTCTTCTTGACGAGTCTGTTTCTATGGTTAAATTCTTCTTCAGCAGCTTGGTCTCTTCAATTTATTGAACTCTTCTTGATGAGTCGTTTGTATGGTTAAATTCTTCTTAATACAATGATGCACAAATCTTGTGCGTATTCGAGATAAAATGATGAATGCGACCTCAAATCATAATATGCCAAGGAAATATCTCTGATAAACAGCAGTGATCAGGAGAAAACTGCTGGATGATTGACAACAATAATTTCATAGTTTCTAGATCAGTAAGAAAAGGTCATCATCCTTAGCTTCCCTAACCATTGAATGTACAATACAGTAAGCATGTAGGTGTACTACATGTAGATGCACCCACCTTATCTCCAACTCCAGTTAAAATTGAACCACTCTTCATAGGGCACAAGGTAGCCCTGAAATAAAAAGTAAGAAACTGCAAGAAAATAAATATGAATATTGAGCCACTTCTCAAATGATGTACATTAGGTAAAAAGTATAGTATGATTTGTCATATTAGAGTATTTATGATGTTGATGACCCAATGAATGGGAACCCCTATCATTGTACACCATATATATGAGGTATAACATGAGTGCTTACCGTATTGGGTGCCCAATCCACTGAAAAGCTTCAGCAGGTCCTCTAGCGAAAGATGATGCATGCTCATCCATGGCAAGCATCTCAAAGTAACTTTTTACTGAAATATTAGAGCTTGAACCTTTTGCTGGTGGATTCCTTTTGTAATACAGATCCCTCATGAGATGAGCTGTTTCAATTATCCTATTCCTATAAAACTGAGGAGAAAAACATATTGCAAATGTTAATCAACACAGATACATAGCCTCAGAGTTTTGAGAACACTCATCCAACAACCGAAACAGGAGAAATGCATGAAACAGAAAAGGTCAAACAGAAAACATGGTCTAATACTCTATCACAAGAATTTATGGTACAAAAATTGGTACCAAAAACTAGCAATAAAATTGACTTAAAAGCGTTGTAGACTATGCACATACATCCTTATTAATACATAACAAAAATTTACTTAAAAGAGTCATAGACTATGCACATACATCCTTATTAATACATAGCACAAGTTAGCCTCATCAAGGTATCATGGTTCAGATCAGGATCAGAAATAAATGGTGAGACCAAAATGCATCTCGGAGAGCTACAAGCCCATGGCTACGCCTACTCCATCTGTGATCCAGTGACTCAAAATCATGCACTTGCAGGTGCATGATCTACTTTGTAGCACAAGAGACCCAATCTAATGGTTCAGGTGTTCTCTTGCAGCAAATAGGGTGCATCATAATAGCACATAAAACACAGATAGAAAATAGTCCAGCATGGTGAGTTGCAAATAATTCCACTAAAATAACAAATCTCCGTCCAGCTTCCTGGTGAAATTATTACCTTTCTACCATAAAAATTAGTCTTTTTTCCTCTCCAAAGAAGATAGAGCTGGTGTAGAACAGAAACCCCCGAATGAGTCCACCAACAATAGGCAAAGATTTACAGCCAAAATCATGGATGAACTAACTACTAAGATTAGCCACGGAACGAAACAAGTTATTGTATAACGAAGGGACCGGCTGATTATAGCAACCAGGAGGACAACTGCGAAAGGGAAAGCGGGAGGAGGAGGAGCAGCTCACCATGAGCCGCACACGGCGGAGCAGCGGGCAAGGTCGAAGTGGTCGTCTAGGCGGGAGAAGATGGAACGGAGGATGTCGTCGTTCAGCGACTGCGCCGTGGACCCAGAGTCGGTAGCCGTGGGTCGTCGATTGGACCTCACTGCCATAGCGGCCCCACCTGTTAGCTCCATCCCTCTCCTCCGTCCCTCCCCTTCGCTCTGGCCAGGCTTCCGAGCTGGCTGGGTGACCGCGCTCCCCACCGCTCGACTTAGCCCGCATCCGTGCGACCCGCGCATGACTGAACAAACTGCGTCGCGCCTATCCAGTCTCTGCTCCACTGAGTCCACCCTCGTCCACTCGTCCCACCCAAACTGAGTCACGGCACCCGCCATTGACAGGCCGCACGAGCTCCTCTAGACCGATAGGCGAAAACCATCTGGCCGTTGGTGAGGAGCGGCACATTGGGGGCGGGGCTGAAGCCGGGATGCATGTCCCCATCGCGATCGTAGCTCATCTGCGACCTGAGCATGGACTCGGCGACGTAAAGCGGGTCGTCGTCGTGCCCCACGCCACCGTCCTGCAGGCCGAACTTGCCCTCCAGGTCGTCGACGCCGTCCTCCTCCTCGTCGCCCGCCACACGCGAGCAGCCCTCGTGGCGCTCGTACTCGTAGCAGGCGCGACAGTTGGTGGTGGGCACCGGCATGCCGAGCACGCCCTCCAGCTTTGCCACCAGGGACCGCCGCGTCCGTGGACACGCGCACCTCGCCACCCGCAGCTCCCGAGGCAGCGGGGATTGCCGCGACCGGGAGGGCAGTCGCCGCCGTAGCCTCCAACGTGCTCGGTTGGGGAGCTGAGAGCTAGTGAGAAGGGGCCAGGCCCGAATCTCGATGGAGACGATGTAGGAGCAGCGCAGCACGTCGAGGTCCTCCCGTGGATAGATCAACGGCGGCGGACGGCGGCGGCATAGAGACGGAGAACACAGTGGCGAATGAACCCTAAAAGATGAAAATATTCATCTTTTTAAGCAAATATTCATCTAACTATAGTACTTAAATCATACCTCCCAACTATACTACTCAAAATTATTTTTATAATTATAGATTTACCGTTTTACCCTTGATGAAAAAAATTAACTACAAAAAAGAAATTGTCACTCTTTTATTTGAAGTCCTAATCCTCAGGCGTTGGGAGGCGTTACGGCGCATATGGGCCCACCAACCATAGACACATCTAACGCCTCCCTCATTGACGCCTCTCAACGCCTTCCCTCATATGAACCCACCAATCATAGACACATCTAATGCTTCCTGACGCCTCCCCAACCATAGTAAAAAAGTTCTTTTAATAATAGAACTATTTTTGGGCAAAGGCGGCTCAATCCCTAGCCATCTCCATAAAGGCCTCCATCAGATCCCACAAACTCAATCACCACAAGAATACATTTTCAAAGGCAAAAAATGGACTCCGATTTTTAGAGGCGACTAGAATTCTCAACCGCCTCTGAAATGGCAATTTACATCTGCCTCTATAAATAGGGATAATTTTAGAGGCAGTTCAATCTAAAATGCCATTTGTAGAGGCAACTCGTCTCTACTAATGGCTACTATATATATATATATATATATATATATATATATATATATATATATATATATATATATATATATATATATATATATACACTGCTTCTTCCTCCTTGGACTTTGTTACTATAGAAAATATACTCTGTCTGTGTTTTCTCTAATAATATCCCCAGAATTGAACAATAGAAGACAAAGCTTACCGAAGTTAGAACTAGAAGACCTTAGCAGTCTCTTCTACGCTTCTATTATCTAGCCTTGATTGTGAAGTTAGTATAAGTTAGATTTGGTTATTCTCACATGCGTTTCCTTGAGTTCGATATAAAACTAGGTACTCTCGGTGAAGTGCTACATCGGTATAATATCTGTGCGCTTACGGATTATTCTGTGTGCATTAATTTATACCAGCAAACATTTCTAGCACCGTTGTCGGGAAAATAGTTGTTGAGTTAACTTTGAACCTAGCTTATCCTTGTATCATTATTATTTTATTCTTTTCCTTTTTACCCTGGATCTAGAATCCACCCCTATCTACCAATATGGTGCACCCACGAGCGCAAGCCTACAACTAAAAGAGTCCTCAAAGCCTATCCTAACACATGGCTATGAGCTGCGCCCATGATTAATTAATATGGTTCAGGATCAACCCTTTTCGGGCGAAGATGATGAAAACCCCTATTCTCACCTAAATGAGTTTGAGCAGACCTATGCATGCCTACACATTGTGGGCATGTCAGACGAAACCTTACAATCGAAGCTTTTTCCTTTCTCTTTGATGGAAAAAGTTAAACATTGGTACAATCTCACTATAGGGAGTAGATAAGGAGATTGGGAAGCCCTGTGCTCTAGCTTTTGCTTACAATTCTTTCCCATCATTAGGGTAGTCAAACTTCGTTCAGAGGTTCTATCTTTTAAACAAAAGAGAAAAGAATCTTTAGGCACAGCATGGGAACACTTTAATACTCTTATTAATACTAGCCCTAACCTTGCCATCCAAGACCCTATTTTTCTTCAACACTTCTATATGGGTCTTGATAGGGAAGCCTCGATGCTTTTTAATATGGTCTTAGGAGGCTCGTTCTTGCATGTCTCTGCCAATGCGGGGAGAAGCATTCTTACGAAAATCTTAGAGAACATCCCTGAGGAAGTAGAAGAGAAACCATTAGAGGAAGAATCCCAAATAGCTGAACCCAAACCTTTACCAGACCCAACACCAACATCAGCTATACCAAATCCTGAACCACCGGAAAAGGAGGAAACTCCAATTTTGGACTTTATGCTTGAATTCGAGGATGAACTTTTCAATGAATATGGAAATACCTTGAATTACCATACCATGTGGAGACCCCAGAAGTCTAGGGAATCATCATCCAATGAAGAACCTTTAGATCCTTCTGAGGAAGCTTTCCTTAAAAAGACTACGAAAGAGCTAGTATCTATTATAAGCAATGAATGGTTAGGAGAATCAGAGCTTTCCTTTGATGTGATTCATTTAGATTCACCTTCTATATCCATTCGTTGCCAAATTAACAAAGCTCCTTTCAATGCTCTTTACAATCTAGTTGTGGGTATTAATATCATGTCTGCATCTTTTGCTCTTGATTTATTGGAACACATGCTATTAACCCCAACAACAAAGTTATTGAAAGGTCTTTTAGGACACATTCTCCTGAGTTTGGGAATTTTATATGTCCTCCCTATCCATGTCAAAGGAACTAGAGTTCATTTGAGCTTCTATATCTTTGATATTATGGAGTTCGACCTATTAATAGGACAACCAATTGGAAGACTTATCCAAGAAGGACAAACAAGGAAGTTAAATATAAGACTTAGGAAAAACTTTAAACTTTCTATACCCATTACTCAATGTCTAAATGCTGAGAGTGAGCTAATTCCCAAGGAAGACCCAATGGAAGAGGTTAAGGTTGCATCTCTTGACTATTTGATTGAACCCAATCTTGAAGATTATGCCTAGTTCTTCATCGAGGAGGAAGAGGAAAATCCTATAGAGACTGGACCTCTAGATTAATTGTTGGAACCACCTAAGCCCACCATTGAGCTTAAACTCCTGCCTTCTGGTCTTAGATATGCTTTTCTCAATAATGATCAGGATTCTCCTGTGATCATAAGTGATAAACTCTCTCAAGAAGAATCCCTACGCTTGCTAACTATCTTAGAAAAGCATTGCTCTGCCTTTGGCTATTCACTCCAAGACCTTAAGGGTATTAGCCCTGCTCTTTGCACCCATCGCATCCCTATAGATTCTAACTCTATACCTTCTAGGGAGCCATAGCATAGACTTAAGAATGCGATGAGAGAGGTTGTTAAGAAAGATGTTTTGAAACTCTTGCATGCTGAGATTATCTATCCTGTGCTGCATAGTGAGTGGGTTAGCCCTATTCAAGTTGTGTCTAAAAAGGGAGACATGATTGTTGTTAAAAATAAAAAGAATGAATTAATCGCCCAAAGAACTGTCACTAGATGGTGGATGTGTATTGACTACCGAAAGCTTAGCAAGGCAACAAAGAAATGTCACTGATGAAATATTGGAGCGACTGGTGAATCACTCTTTCTTCTATTTCCTTGATGGGTATTCAGGTTATCACTAGATACCGATCCATCCATTTGACCAAAGCAAAACCACCTTTACATGTCCATATGGAACTTATGCTTAGCGTAGAATGTCTTTTGGTTTATGTAATGCTCCAGCTTCTTTCCAAAGATGCATGATGTCTATATTTTCTGATATGATTGAAGAAATCATGAAAGTTTTCATGGATGACTTTTTTGTTTATGGAAAAACTTTTGATGATTGTCTTTAAAATTTGGACAAGGTCTTGCAAAGATGTGAACAAAAGCACTTAGTCCTTAATTGGGAAAAATGTCATTTCATGGTTAGAGAAGGCATAGTGCTTGAACACTTGGTGTCTAAATGAGGGATAGAGGTAGATAGAGCTAAAATTGAAGTAATTGAACAGTTACCTCCTCCCGTAAATATCAGAAGGATTCGCAGTTTCCTTGGTCACGCTGCTTTTCATCGCCGCTTTATAAAAGATTTTTCATATATTACTAGACCACTTACAAATCTTTTGGCTAAGGTTGTTCCCTTTGAATTTGATGATGCATGTTTTAAATCTTTTAACATTCTTAAGAAAGCACTCATCTCTGCACCAATCATTCAACCCCCTGATTGGTTGTTACCTTTTGAAATTATGTGTGATGCTAGTGATTATGTTGTGGGGGCAGTTTTGGGACAAACTAAAGATAAAAAGCATCATGCAATTGTTTATGCTAGCAAAACTTTGATAGGACCTCAACTTAATAATGCAACAACTGAAAAAGAACTCATGGCTGTTGTTTTTGCTATTGATAAGTTTAGATCTTACTTAGTAGGAGCTAAGGTGATTGTTTATACTGATCATGCTGCTTTGAAATGCCTGCTCACTAAGAAAGATGCTAAACCTCGATAATAAGTTGGATTTTATTACTCCAAGAATTTGATTTAGAAATAAAAGATAAAAAGGGAGTAGAAAATTCTGTTGCCAATCACTTGTCCAGAATACAGTTTGAGAATTCACAGGAACTACCTATCAATGATTCACTGCGGGATGACATGCTCTTCAAGGTCACAAAATCCGACCCCTAGTACACAAATATTGTTAACTTTATGGTTGCAGGTTATGTACCACCAGGGGAGAACAAAAAGAAGCTCATCTATGAAGGTCGTCCCACATATGGGATGAACCATACCTCTTTAGAGTTTGCTCTAACACCCTACTCAGAAGGTGTGTACCGGTAGAAGAAGGCATTAAGATCATCGAACGATGCCACTCATCACCATATGGAGGACATTATGGTGCATTCCGCACTCATTCGAAGATATGGCAAAGTGGATTCTTTTGGCCAACCATGTATGAAGACACAAAAGACTTTATCCAAAGGTGTGGAGTGTGTTAAAGGTATGGGAATATCAATTCAAGAGATGCCACACCACTCACCAACAACCTCAAGATTGAGCTCTTTGATGTCTAGGGAATCAACTACATGGGACCATTTCCAAAGTCAAAGAACTACGAATATATCTTGGTTGCAGTTGACTATGTCGCCAAGTGGGTTAAAGCCATGCCATGCAAAACTACTAATGCAAAGAACTCCAAGAAGATGTTTGAAGAGATGATATTTCCAAGATTTAGTGTTCCAAGGATGGCGATTAGTGATGGAGGAACTCACTTCACTGACAAGAATTTTCATAATTACTTGTCAAAGCATGGAATCCATCACAATGTCGCTACTCCATACCACCCTCCGACAAGTGGCCAAGCAGAAACATCAAATAAACAAATCAAGAATATTCTGTAAAAGACGGTCAATGAGATGGGGACTGCATGGAAAGATCGACTACCAGATGCATTATGGGCTTACAGAACGGCCTATAAAACACCACTTGGAATGTCACCATATCAATTGGTCTACGAGAAGACCTGTCATCTACCTGTTGAGTTAGAATTCAAGGCTCACTGGGCCATCAAGCGATGGAACATAGACTTTGAAGTCATAGGAACTAAGAGGAAGATGCAACTCTCTGAGCTTGATGAATGGCGTGAAAAAAGCATTTCACAACTCCAAAATTTACAAGGAGAGAACAAAAATATGGCATGACAAGAGGATCAAGAAGAAGGAGTTTGCCTCCGGAGATAAGGTATTACTTTTTAATTCCAAGGTTAAATTATTCGGGCATGAAAAACTTTGGAGCAAATGGGAAGGACCATTCAAGGTGATATGCACTTCATCGCATGGAGTGGTAACCCTTCAAAACAACGAAGGTATGTTATTCAAGGTAAATGGCACCATCTTAAGATCTTTCTAGAACCTGAGAAACCACCTGAGGATTTAGATGAGATAGATTTCTTGATTTTACCATATATTTACACCTCTACCATCCTCCATATGTTTCGTAACACGAAAAATATACTTTTCGGGATTAGATAAGTGATAGAAGTCATAGTGTAGAAGATGACCCCAAGAGGGTGACATGTGGGGCTGGCTGGCCCCACCTAGAAGGCGCTTGGCCCACTGTTAGCCCCTCTCATGCTCGGTCAACTCTCTCGTGTCTTCTAGATCCTTGTTAAAATCCCATAGTTTTTCGACGCATTCAATTTTTCCTCGTTATGAGACCCCATATGGATAGATTTTAACCTTTGCTGCAAGTTTTCCCCCTATATAAACAAGCCTCTGCCTCCTCCATAGCCATCCTATCAAAGCCTTCTCTCTCCAACAGTAGCAAAGCTCTCCTCCTCTCTTGTTCCCATGGCCAACAAAGAGATCGTCACCTATGGTTTTGATCCTAGCATGAAGCCAAACATGCTTACGCTGACTGTTGTTCCTCCTAAAGTTGCCCCAATTCGCTCAAGTCAATCCTACTTCGCCCATGCCATCTGTTGTCCAGTGATCGCTCTGCCATCGCCATGTCTACTTCTTAAGGACAAGCCACATCAACCTGATGTACCGCCAACGATCAAGGGCCCAAAGGAGATCAACCTTCTTCCTCCAAGAGCAAACAAGGTGCTAATTGGAATAAAGGCCAACAAGTTTGGAGATATCACATGTGCAAAATACAAGTCGGTCACCCCTCATACTACCATTGATGGAGTTCGCGCTATGCCAGATCATATCAAGGTTGTTCCTCTAAAGGGGAAGAAGAGGAAGGCGCCATCGCCACCCATCCC
The DNA here is from genome assembly GCF_019320115.1 of Miscanthus floridulus. NCBI lineage: Eukaryota > Viridiplantae > Streptophyta > Magnoliopsida > Poales > Poaceae > Miscanthus > Miscanthus floridulus. Next base: position 76,051,704 of record NC_089598.1, read on the forward strand.
AGAGGCTAAGAAGCATCCAAGGATGACTATGGCCCTCCTAGAAAATAAGATTGAAGACCTCTCCGATGTTGTCTATACCCTAGAGCAAAGGATCGACGAGGAACACGTTTACCGCAAGAGCCTACAACGCGATCTCAATGCTTTAAATCACTTTGTAGTTAAGATGAAGAAGTGAGAATTAGGTAGTCAATAATAAGGCACGAGTGGTTAGGTCGAGTGTTTAATGTTTAGGGTTACTCATTTAGCTCAGATTGTTAGAATATTGAAGTTCGTGTTAGGTTATCAAAAGTTTGTGTTTAGTTTGTGCTTGTGTAATAAAGTGCCTTATATTGATGAAGTCTTATTATTATTATCTACTCATTATTTCTCTTGGATATGTGTTTTGTCTCCACATGTTGTGCATAAAAAGGTATACAGGAAAACAAGTGTGGGGGAGACACATCGCAACAAGATGAGATTCGATCGTGAAAATCACAAAGTTCAGAAAGCAATAGACCAAGAACCACACTCGCCAAAGTTGAATCGAAACAGGCCTGAGAGTGGGCCACCCGACCTCCTCCATGGGCCGGTTGGCCCATCACTACGCCACCTCGCTTTGTGTTTTGTCCACGGTCAGGTTTGAGTCCAATACACTCTATTTTTATATGTTTCGCTTTTTGTTTTGAACTGAATTAAAAATCCTTTAATAAACTACTTTAAAACATGAGGAAAGATTATTTCAGTCATGAGTTAAGGATAGACTCACATAATACTTTTCCTAGAAGTCATGCTACTATTGGGAACTTATTATTAGGGACCCTATGTTACTTAAGTTGTTGTGGAATGAGATATAGTAGAATAATGAGAACTTGATTCTTGATGTCTTGTTATTGGAGAATTTTATTTCAAAAAGTTAAAAGAATAGCTATACCTCTCCTTTGTGGTAAGTAATATCCCACCAGAGTCAGATATAGACTACAAAAATCTTCTACATATACTTCTTGTCATTGTATTGAATTTGGTCAAACCTTGTGACCCTTGTTGAGAAACTTATCATGCTCTCAAGATCAAGATCACGTACACTCCACATATATCTGTTGCTCCTACACTGGGAGTATGCAACAACATATTTTCCATCCATCCAAAAATATTTTATTCCTATATTGGGAATAGACACAAAAATATGCTTGATAGGATAAATGCTCCAAGTTCTTGTAAATGTCTCTATTGAAAAGTTTCAATTGCAGAAAAAGAGGCATGGGCTATTCAAAAGTTATTCATAAAAAAAGAAAGAGTATTGAAAAATGGACAAGTGTTCGAGATACTGAAAACAGTGGGTACTTAGATGCACGCTTGAAAAAGAAAGAAAGAAAGAGAGAGATGAATAAGATAGCCCATGTTTTCTTGTAAAAGTTTTTCAAGTTTCAATCAAGAGAGATATGTTTCAAGGAGCATAGTAGAATTAGGTTAACCACCATATATATATATATCCACACACATGCACATCTTGATCTAAGAGTATGACATTTTTCTCCTTGGATCCTTGTTTTGACTTTACAATATATGCAATGCAAGTATGTTTTCATATTCATCCCTACCTGAGCTCCTCATAAGCTTTTAGAAGTAGGTAAAAAGAAGGCAAGAACATTAATGCCTTGGTGAGGATCCAAAAATACCACATATGCAGAGTAATTTGAGAGTACTACAAAAGGAGAAGGTAAGCTATGTTTTGTTTTAAAAAATCTTAAAATGTTTTCTCCAATTGACTTGACTGAAGAAAGATGGTGACCTGTTTCAAGCTATTCAATTCTTCAACCACCCAAAGTTTCATGGTAGACACTTTGAATCCTATAGTACATGCATGACTAGGAATGGTTGTATGTTGATGACTTGTCCTAAGGTTATGTGTTGAGTAATCCATCCTTTTATCGAGGACGAGTAAAAGCCTAAGTGCAGGGGAGTTTGTTGATGGTAGTTAACATTCATTATAACCCATCAATATAACTTGAATAAATGGCTAAAATAGATCACTAATGTAGACTTAGGGGTTTAAACTAACAAATTCCATGAGTTTTGGTGAATCTATATTTCCAGTAGGATTTAATCAGAAAACCACCAAAGAGGACCTAATCATCAAAGGAAATCATGAAATTCCATCGCGTAATCAACGTGGGAAGACTCTAGAAGGTGAATCACAAAAGCGGGCCATGTGGCTCTACCATGTGGGGCTGGCCAGCCCCACCTAGAGGCTGCCTGGCCCCTATGGGCCCCACCTATTAGCCTTGTTGTTATGTCAGTTTTCCACCACCTCCTAGGATGCATCTTCACCTTTCTTTAAGTTGGTTTGATCCAAGGGCTCACATTGGATGCTCTGGGCTATATATACCAGCCTACACCCCCCTCGAGGGCAGATGGCTCATTTGATCATGAGAGCTGAGAAGCCAGAAACCCTAATTCATATGTCCACTAGAATCAGAGCTAGCAATCAACCTGGGCATCAGGCATGACATTCACCTGTAACCATCAATGCAGAACGGGAAAGTTGACCTCCCGGGTGCGGGCTACAACCTGACGAAAGATGAGAGGAGGGTTGTGTGCTAGTGGCTTAGGGGTGTCAAGGTGCCGACCAGTTTCTCTTCCAACATCAAGAGCCTGGTCTCGATGAAAGACCTCACAATGACCAACTACAACTCACATGACTGCCATGTCATGCTAACGATGTCCCTTCCAATTGTGATCAGGGCCATCAGTCCAGAGTACATGAAGATGGTGATCACATGGATGTGCTACTTCTTCAACCGCATCACCCAGAATGTCATCGATGAAGCTGAGCTACCCACCCTAAAACAGTTCATCATGGAGACTCTTTGCCAGCTCGAGATGTGTTTCCCACCATCTTACTTCGATATTATGCCACACCTGATGATGCACATGGTTGATTAGATACAACAACTAGGCCTTGTGTACCTACACCAGATGTGGACGTATGAGCAGTTCATCTCGACCCTCAACAAATACGTGCTTAACCATGCCCACCCAGAGGGCTCTATGATCGAGGCATACACAACCGAGGAGGCCATGAATTGCTGCATGAATTAAATCTGAGATGGGAGGGCGATTGGGCTTCCTGTCCAACAGCACAAAGGTAGAACCTTGGGGATGGGGTGCATGGGGCAGAAAGTACGCACTGATGTAGAAAATGAAATGGTGCGACAAGCTCACTACAACATCCTTCATCAGTTAGTGGTCATGGAAACCTATGTTGAGAAGCACCTAGATGAGATCCACGTTGCTCATGACAGGCAACGCATGAAGGCATGGGTGCAGAAATAGCACAAGAGCAGTTTCACGGCATGGCTCCAAGAGCAAGATGTACCCCATGGAGAAGCCGATGAAGCGGAGACTGTTAAGAGGCTTGCGTCTGGCCCATCCACCCAAATCACCATGTGGCAAGGGTATGACATCAATGGATACAGGTTCCACACAAAAGAGAAGGACAAGAAGAGCATGGCACAAAACAACAGTGTTTGATATGAGGGCATTGATGAGTCCATGGGGCAAAGGAGGCAATACTATCTGGCGCACCACTGTCGATGAAATCTAGTCGGCAGTCTACCAATGGGTATACCCACGGTAGTAAATGATCAGTGGGGGTGCGCGTGATCAGGAACCCGATGGTAATAGAGACATAAGACACAAGATTTATATAGGTTCAGGCTGTCAATATGACGTAAAACCCTATATCTCGTGCTATGTTATTTTGTATTGATTGTGTATCAGATTCGATATATCTCGTCTAGGGGACCCCTACTCCTCCTTATATACTCTGGAGGGGTAGGGTTACAAGGAAAATATCCTATTTGGTATTATACAATAAACCACATCTTCTTGTAGCCTTGCGGTGCACGCCTTGATCTTGTGGGCTGGGCCACCTTTGATGGTGCGGCCCATGTCTTGTCTTGTGGGTACCAGGGGGTATATCCCCCACAGGTAGGTTGAAGAGATATGGGAACTTGACTATGGTGGTGAACTACAGATACTCGTATTTCGATGCTAGGGGATCAAACCAAAGGGGTTGTCGTGGATGACTATGGGCTAACCACTGTGGAGCTCCAAAGTGTTGGCTACAAAGATGATCTGTGGGTACTAGCCACCAAGGTCGCGCAAGTAGCCTACTATGTGATCCTAGAGGACAACAAGAGGCACGTGGTTGTGTTAGGAAAGCAGAGGATCATGGGAGCTGATGGGGTCTAGAGTCCCAAAGAATACAATAGCTATACAGAGCTTGAGCTTTTTATCGATCATCCAAGGAAGATCAAGGCCATCGAGGACCGCTTCAACAAGTCCAAGATCATGCCCTGGGCCTGCCCCGACGATGAGAAGAAGACTGTGGGAGCACCTACAGCAAAATGATATGTATGCCACACATTTATGTAATAATGTAGGGATCAGACTCATTTGAAGACAAGTTTTTGTAACTTACTATTATAATGGACCCATATATATATGCCACACATTTATGTATGCATCGTTGTGTTAAGTGCTACTATACTACTTCCTACTCCTACTACACTACTACCACTATACTACCTCTACCACTACGCTATTACTCCTATAGCACTACTAAGGCTGGGCAAAAATAACCGAGAACCGAGAACCAAATCAAAATAACCGAAATCGAAACCGAAAGAACCAAAACCAAAAAATTTGGTTCCTAATTCGGTTCCGACTTTTAAGTAACCGAATTTTACTAGGTAAATTCGGTTTTGACCCTCGGTTAACCGAAATACCTGAAATAACCAAAATATTCAAAGAAGCCCATTAACAAATATATAGTCCAATAGCCCATATAGAAACCCTACGTATATAAGCGAGCCATCTCATCCCACTAAGCAAGCATTCAGCCTCGACCCCCACCGTGGCCATGCTCGGTACAGGCAAAGAGTGGCCGCTCCTCCACTCCTCCCACACATGACACCTTCTAGCTTCTTGGCTTCTTCCCTACCTGGCTTAGCACCCTAGCTCGGTTGCTCCTTGCGTTCCTAGAGCGGTGGTGCTTGACGCCCTTACTTCTTCCCATCTGGCCATCTAGAGCGGCTGTAGTGCAGCATCCTGACCCAATCCTAGCAGGCGACATGAAGGCAAGGTGGTGAGGAGGTGCAGAGGTGATGCGAGGTGGTCGACAGCATAGAGGCGAGGTGGCCGGCGGGCGACAGCATGGAGGCGAGGCAGCGAGATGGGAAGACGCCGCGAGGCCTCTAAATGGATCCCTCCGTCGTGTTTTTTTTCATTTTTCTCTCTTTCTTCTATTTTGCTGTTGTGTAATGAGTGGCTTGGTTAGTTTGGTTCTAACCGAAACCGAACCGAACTAACAGAGACCGAAATTCCTCGGTTCCAAGTTTTCTAACTAACCGATCAGTTCTGAGTTTGCTACTAACCGAATTTCATAAAGAACCAAGGAATCAAACAGATCAGTTTCGGTTAACCAAATGCCCAGGCTGAAGTACTACCACTACTCTACTACCCCTTCTCCATACTCCTAGTACTATCAAAATAATTATCAATTTTAAAAAGCATTACAAATGTAATATCAACTTTACAACTTAGTAAAACAATTAAACCGAGGCATTTCAAAATAAAAAACTAAAAAATCTTAACGGAGGCTATACAAGCATTTTTTGTATTTAATACTTTTGTCCTTTCCTTTCTACAATTTTGTACTTTTCTTCTATAATATTGTACTATCCTTCTATTTATATAACCCAATTCTAAATGTTAATGAAAAGGGATTTTGTATTAAGTTATAAGATGAATATAATCAATCCATTGTCTATATAAGTGAATTGTCCATATAACCCTATTCTTCATAGATTCTAATGGCCAATGAATCAGAGGCTCTATGCGAGTGGCGTGAGGCTACCCCTAATGACAATAGTGATGAAGGGTCATCGTCTAGCTCAGACGGTGGGAGCATCGAGTATGAGAGCGAAGAGCTGACACCAATGACGCAGAAGAAAGCTCATGGAGAGGAAGCAAATGATCTAGACTTTGACCCGTTGGTTGAAACACAATGTTCTCGCAAGTAGCCACGGCTGATTCCTCAGGATGAGGATACTAAAACACCAAGGCTCGAGGTACTTGCATTAGTGCACATGTGAATTAACACATCATTTGTTATGCTCCTACAAGTATATAGCTATTGCGAGTTTTTGCCCTTGATAGCTACCGACGGTGCCTTAGAATTTGCAGTTCGACATGGAGGAGGAAGAAGAAAGGGCCCCTCAGAAGCACCCACTCCCTCCACGGCGACCTCTTCAACCACAATGGCCAGTGACAAGCCAAATCTGAGAAGGGGCCAACATGGAAGGCACAAGAAGCACGATGATGTGCACGTGATAGCCCAGGTGGGGCCACAGGGAGAGCCTTTGCAGCCAATAGAGGTCCTTGGCAAATTCAGCAACCAGTGCTCCATTTTAGTTAGGGAGAAGGTGCCTATCACGTATCCAAATTGGACAGTTGTCCCAGAAGACCTCAAGGAACACGTGTGGAAAGAGATGCTAAGGCGGTTATATATCCAGAGGGCTAGGATAAAGTCAAGTGTAGGGGCCATGTCATGGTCCTGGCAGGAAAAGCGCTTCAAAACTTCAGGTACAAGCTCAACAAGGAGTATGTGAAGAAAGGGAAGACACCCTTCACCCGTTACAAGTAAGTCTTGCCTAAACTTTGGGAACAGTTCGTCAGATAAAAACAAACCCCAGAAGCAAAGGCCAAGAGCGAGCAGTTCTCCAAGCTTGCTAAGAGGAACCAGCACCACCATAGCCTGGGCATGACAGGGTATGCCGCTAAGAGGTCGTAGTGGCGGGTAGAAGAAAGGGCTTTAGCTGAGGCCAGGTCTATGATGAGAGGGCATGGGACTTCCTCAAAGGCCGCAAGCCAAAAAAGCTAAAGGAGGACAAGGCCAAGTTCAACGAGCTGCAGATGGAGGAGGCGGAGAAGAGGATCTTAGAGGTCACTATGGCCAAGAAGAGCGCGTCGTTCGAACCTCGCCAAGAGAGGGATGTACTAACCGAGGTGCTAGGAAACCCTGAGCATCGTGGCTATGTCCATGGCATATCCTTAAGGAAGAGCTAGAAGATCATGGATTCCTTGCAATCCGACGCTAGGACATACCACATGAGGCAAAGATATAAGAAAGGGCTCATCCAGAAAGGCAAAGATGAGGCAATGAAGGACATGATCATGGGGTCGATACAAGATGCTTTCACGAGCACCGACCCCAATATGGTGGAGCTGAGGTCGCAGCTATTTTGCCAGGCTAGCATGGTGCTGCCACAGGTTCAAGACGTCATACAAGGGAAGATGGTGTCGTCAGCCAGAGGACTCTTGAGGTATCCGGTCGACGACATCATGGAACCAACGACCTGCACGCTTCAGGTGCCCTTCGGCAGGGCATAGAGGAAGAAGGATGTGGCCATGGGAGTGGCACTGCAGATCGAAAGCAGCACCATGTACTTGTCGATGTTTTATCACCGATAGCCTACCACGGGGGTACCCGGGGCAGTATGTTCGGGCTTCGGCGTATGCCGAACACGATGGTTAACGCAAGACACAGTCGATTTATCCTGGTTTAGGCCCTCGATCGTAGATCGAGTAATAACCTTACGTCCAGTCGGCCTTAGCCTTTGCGTTGGATTGATTCTCAAGTGTTGTGTTGTACAATTGTTTCTGTCTTAGGAGCCCTGCCCTCCTTTATATAGTCAGGAGGCCAGAGTCCTAGTCGGTTTATAATGAGATATCCTAGTAGGATTGCTTAATAGTTATACTACTAAGATTACAGGGGAAGAATCCTAGTTAGACTAGATCTTCTCTGTCCTTTGCGGGGTATCCTATGGGTCCCGCATCGATAAGCCCCCGAGCACTTCATGGTTGAGCTCTGAAAGTCTCGCTCTGCTCCTTCAAGTCTTGTTGAGTAGGAACAAAATGTCATCCGAGTGCTTTCTGGAGTGAAACCTTGTAGCGCTTCTTGGGATCTTTGAGTCGCGAGTGCTTTTTGAAGAAAAAATACATCCATCTAGTTGTAGCCCCCGAGCCTCTTGCTATTTGGAACAAGGAGCTGGAGGATCTTGTCTTGAAGTTGCTCTGATTGTTCGTTGAAGTTTTAAAAAGAGCTCGAATATGGATCGTTCCGGGTTCTTTTTGTCGTAATGTCTTGAAGTGGTCTGCATTGAGGAAATCTTTTGGTGACGTGCGCTTTTTCGAGGAAAAAGTGCACTCACTGAGTGTAGCCCCCGATCCTCTTGCTATTTGGAACAAAAAGTTGGAGGGTCTTGATCTTTTATGTTGTTTGAAGAATTTGTGTTCTGAAGTAGTCCCCGAGACTTTGATTATTTCGTTATCCGAGTAGTTTCACGGCATGTAGCCTCCGAGCTTATGTCCGGGTTCTTTTTGTTTCAGGAAGAACTCGGATGCGAGGTCTTGGCGTATTCTTTGATAGTCTGCTGTTGCCAGATGTAGTTGTATTGTGGTGGTTGAGCGTAAATGCCTTTTGTTCACGGGTTGTACTGTGCTAGTATATTCTTCCGAATATGCCCGTCTTCGAGTACTGTTTCTTCTCGCCTGAGTCATCCATTATTGAGTCCTGTCTTTTCACTGTGTCCTTTGTTGGGCTTATTTCGTTGGTGCTCCTGGTCCATGTGCGCCGATCCTTTGGCCTATAAATACCGTCCCGGAGTGCTTGTTTTCATCCATTGGACATTCTGTTGAAACCTTCTTGGTTGTGAACATGGTAGTTTGTGAAGTAGAGCAGCCCCCGGGCATATTTTGTAGTTCCTGTGTGTCTTGTCGTAGCTGGAGGAAGTCTTGTGATGTGGGCTTCGTTCCTTCATCCGGCAGTTCCGGGTTGATCCTCGTCGCCTGTCTTGAGACCGTCCGCCGGATGAAGGAACGAAGCCCACATCACAAGACTTCCTCCAGCTACGACAAGACACACAGGAACTACAAAATACGCCCGGGGGCTGCTCTACTTCACAAACTACCATGTTCACAACCAAGAAGGTTTCAACAGAATGTCCAATGGATGAAAACAAGCACTCCGGGACGGTATTTATAGGCCAAAGGATCGGCGCACATGGACCAGGAGCACCAACGAAATAAGCCCAACAAAGGACACAGTGAAAAGACAGGACTCAATAATGGATGACTCAGGCGAGAAGAAACAGTACTCGAAGACGGGCATATTCGGAAGAATATACTAGCACAGTACAACCCGTGAACAAAAGGCATTTACGCTCAACCACCACAATACAACTACATCTGGCAACAGCAGACTATCAAAGAATACGCCAAGACCTCGCATCCGAGTTCTTCCTGAAACAAAAAGAACCCGGACATAAGCTCGGAGGCTACATGCCGCGAAACTACTCGGATAACGAAATAATCAAAGTCTCGGGGACTACTTCAGAACACAAATTCTTCAAACAACATAAAAGATCAAGACCCTCCAACTTTTTGTTCCAAATAGCAAGAGGATCGGGGGCTACACTCAGTGAGTGCACTTTTTCCTCGAAAAAGCGCACGTCACCAAAAGATTTCCTCAACGCAGACCACTTCAAGACATTACGACAAAAAGAACCCGGAACGATCCATATTCGAGCTCTTTTTAAAACTTCAACGAACAATCAGAGCAACTTCAAGACAAGATCCTCCAGCTCCTTGTTCCAAATAGCAAGAGGCTCGGGGGCTACAACTAGATGGATGTATTTTTTCTTCAAAAAGCACTCGCGACTCAAAGATCCCAAGAAGCGCTACAAGGTTTCACTCCAGAAAGCACTCGGATGACATTTTGTTCCTACTCAACAAGACTTGAAGGAGCAGAGCGAGACTTTCAGAGCTCAACCATGAAGTGCTCGGGGGCTTGTCGATGCGGGACCCATAGGATACCCCGCAAAGGACAGAGAAGATCTAGTCTAACTAGGATTCTTCCCCTGTAATCTTAGTAGTATAACTATTAAGCAATCCTACTAGGATATCTCATTATAAACCGACTAGGACTCTGGCCTCCTGACTATATAAAGGAGGGCAGGGCTCCTAAGACAGGGACAATTGTACAACACAACACTTGAGAATCAATCCAACGCAAAGGCTAAGGCCGACTGGACGTAAGGTTATTACTCGATCTACGATCGAGGGCCTGAACCAGGATAAATCGACTGTGTCTTGCGTTAACCATCGTGTTCGGCATACGCCGAAGCCCGAACATACTGGCGCAGCTGTCGATGTTTTATCACCGATAGCCTGCCACGGGGGTACCCGGGGCAGTATGTTCGGGCTTCGGCGTATGCCGAACACGATGGTTAACGCAAGACACAGTCGATTTATCCTGGTTCAGGCCCTCGATCGTAGATCGAGTAATAACCTTACGTCCAGTCGGCCTTAGCCTTTGCATTGGATTGATTGATTGATTCTCAAGTGTTGTGTTGTACAATTGTTTCTGTCTTAGGAGCCCTGCCCTCCTTTATATAGTCAGGAGGCCAGAGTCCTAGTCGGTTTATAATGAGATATCCTAGTAGGATTGCTTAATAGTTATACTACTAAGATTACATGGGAAGAATCCTAGTTAGACTAGATCTTCTCTGTCCTTTGCGGGGTATCCTATGGGTCCCGCATCGACAGTACTATGGCAAGCCGATCTCGCCCGATTGTGTCAGGGTGGACGTGATGTGGACCAACTCAGACTTTGATGAGGATGAAATCAACATTCCCACTGAAGAGGGGAGCAGGTTCATTGGTGGTAGTCTTAGCATGTGCGTGCTATGGAATAAGAGTGACATTGTCTTGGACATGCCGACACTGGCGTCCGCTTGCTCACAGCCATCTCCCCCTGGTGACCCGGGTGACGATGACGACAACAACAACGACGATGAAAATGGCGGCGACAATGACAATGCTGGTGGCCCAGGCAGCCATCCTTGAGGCAGTTTGCCTCCTGGCAATAGCAGTCCACAAGGAGGCATAGGGGTAGCACCGGGCGATGTGACACCACCACCTGCAAGTGGTTCAAATGAGGGCATAAGCCAATGTCCTCCCCCACCGACGAAGCCTACAGATGAAGAGGAGGCCATACCTAGGAACCTCACCAAGTTGAGTTGGGTGGCCTATCAAATAGCCAACAAGCACCCATACTCAACTATGTTTGAAAGGTTTGCTATTAGCAAACATAGTCAATCTATAATTCAATTGGAGATGCAAGCTGCTTTTTTCACTCCCTAACATCTTAAGCCCTGATGTTGTAGGCCAAAAACACTGCAATCGATTTGGGGCCTGTCAGATGATTGCCCCGACAACTATGAGCATGGGATGTTCATGATGACCTTGGGTGACCTTCTTGAAGAGAAGTGGGAGGTAAGGAGGTTCCATCTATGGTACATTGAAGCGGCAAAAGCGGGCCTCCGCACATTCGTCATCTAAGATTCTAGCGGAGTACTTCCACACACCCACGGATGGTGAAGTCCTCATAGATTTCCATGACATGTATAGACTACTACGGTGAAAGGACCTTGACGTCACCCAAGTCACCTTATTTGCTATGAAAGTTAACTATGACTTTTACACCACTGCATCATTGTAGGTACTTTAGGAACAAACTAATAATGCCATGATGACTTTTCCTTGTAGGATGCAAGCCTATATAAGCAAGCAAACAAGGGTATTATCTATCTCTCTCTGATGCTTATTACATAGAGAACCATCGTGGGTTACGATATACCGGACACTCATGAAGACCTAGTGAACTTGAACCCGGAGGAGAGAAAGAAATTTTGGGAAGATCTGGAAATCGAATATAAGTATCAGGCAGGATTGTACATCTATGGAGCCATGAAGAAGGTCTAGGGAAATGGGTGTGTCATGGCCGCCCACCAGTTCAGGTAAGTCAAAAAGATACTTGGAACATATATAGCTACTTGGATCATGACTTCTCATATTTGAACATTTCAAATCTATATTGTGTGAATGGTGCAGCAAGGACATCATGGGCCACTGGATTGCGTTTATAATCTATCCTCAGGATGGAAGGGCATGTATATTTGACTCTTTGCGGGATACAAACAAATCAGGGTACAAGCACTTTAAAAGTGTATTGATATAGTAAGTGATGGAACTTATTCATTAACAGTTAACATACGTGTTCAAATTGTCGTTGACACTAGTGATTTTTTGTACAACGCTTATAAGAAGTACGTGCAAGATCTCGACTGCTATGATCGGAGATATGAGAAGAAGATCAAGAATGGCACGAAACTGAAACTCAGGCATGATTTCTCGGTAAGTACATTAAAAGCTGTTTGTGCTATTATATCGAGCATGCTCTCTACTACTACTACTACTACTACTACTACTACTACTACTACTACTACTACTACTACTACTACTACTACTACTACTACTCCTTGTCAGCTCTTTGCCACTACTCCTACTACTCTACTCTACTCTACACTAATACGAATACTACTACTACTCCTACTACTACTCTACTCTACTCCTATACCAATACTACTACTACTACTCTACTCTACTCTACTCTACTCCTATACCTACTACTACTCCTATACTATACTGTCCTCCTCCTACTGCTCTCTATATATGCTCTAATGATTGTGTATTATATATCTTGCAGTGCGCCAAACAACCCTATGGCTTAGTTCTATGTGGATTCTACATCTGCGAGTACCTGAGGACGTGCACCAGAGTCAGCAGCAGCTGACAGCAGCTCAAGAAAGCACAAGGATGGTGGCGAAGGGAGAAGGTCGACCAAAACTTCAGACAAATAGTAGCAGACATATGTAAGTTTGTAACAGAGTGCGCACATGAAGGGCGACCGTTGCTCCACAAGGAAAGTGAGTTAGCGCTTGATCCGAAGTTCAAGAGGATCAGAAACTAGAGCACAAAGTTACAAATCAAGGATTACATCTTGCCGGACCTCTTTTCTGGGAAAAGTTGATAGTGGGGTGATCTTATTTTCACATGTGTAAACAATTGACATCATGCATGTGTGTAATAACTTTGAATGATGTTGGTTGACGATGGAGGACACCAATGAATGTGTTATATGTTTGTGCTTGATATGCGTAATATGTGTTTATATATGTCTTGATTCTGCTTTTATATGTGTTTGATTTGTGAAAATATAATTCAAATTCAAATCAGACTAACGAGGCTATTTTTTAATGGCAAAATATTAATGGAGGCGGGCAAGTTACAATAGCCCACCACCATAAAACATGTATCTATGGCGGTCACATTATAGAGACCACCTCGGTTAAAAACAATAATGGAGGCGGGCATTTTTGGGTAACCGCCTCCATTAATCAACATTAATGGAGGCGGGCGTTGGGCAACCGCCTCCGTTAATCAACAATAACGGAAGCGTCTGCCTCCATTACATGATTAACCGAGATGGGCAGGGCACCCGCCTTCGTTATGTCACGATTAACCATGACCATTGATTGGAGGCGGTTGCAATGCCCGTCTCCATTAACCCATTTGGCCTGCCTACATTAAAATTTCTGTAGTAGTGCATATCCCATGGAAACTGATAACTTGGAATACTCCTGAGTAAAAGCTACATTGGTATTCATGCACTTCATTTCATTATTTATACCGATAGTGAGCATGTTTGTTTTCTTAATTAACGGTATGTATGCCTCTCGCTTATGGGTTTGGAGATGGTCGTCACTCTAACCTTGGTTGGACACCATCTTCTCATTGAGTTCCCTTGCCTTGCTAGCGATCAAGGAGAAGAAGGCTCCTCCAGCAAAGGCATCAATATGGTCATATATATATGAACTGGACAACATGTTCTTGTTTCAACTCAAGGGTTTTTTGTGACATGATCGCTCCTATCTCGTGCTTGACAACCCTCCTTGGCACACACATATCTACATGAAGTTACACTTTTATCACATTTACTTTCATTTGTGTACCGTTTTCTAATCACAAAACCTGCATGACCTCATAATCTACCTAAAATGACCACACATTGTCTAAGTTTTAAAATTTCTGACCAATATAAGGTACTGAAATTAAAGTGCATCTTGGTCTCCTAGTGTGTTTTGGTGGACCTAGTGACAACACAATTAAAGGTCTAATAAATTTGTTAAATGTTGAATAGGAAGTATTGAGTACATTGCATACTCTTGAGGTCTGTATAATGAGAAGTGTATCAAAGGTTCAACAAGAAAGGAAACTTGATGGTATTCCACATTGTGTTCAAGTGAAGGCCAAATTGTGTATTATTGTGATAGAATATTATGGAAAGAATCTAGTTCAAGTAGAAGACAACAATACAAATGGAATTGATGAAATGGCTTCCATGTTGTGGGATATCATGGCATCATGTGAAAGCAAGCATATTTGACAAATGACAAATGGGACATGAGAGGAATGAATATGGTTTGGTCTCATATAGGTTGCTTGTTTTACGTTAACAAGAAGGGATTGACAGTATAATGACTTTCATCAAGTATTGAAGAATAAGTCTGTCGGGGATATGTACCCGAGGTACCTCATCTACTTGGAGGACAAGGTGTAGCAAGATATATTTAGAAACCAACTCTATCTAATAGATTTCCTTGTAACAAACTAGGAAACCCACATGTAAACTGATCGAGACTCCATTTATAACCCCACCCCTTGGAATATAAAAAGATGGGTGGGGAGCCCCTGATCGTAGCCAGATCCAGATCCCATCTTCTACATTCTAGTGCATAGCTACACGGGAGCAGCACCTTGTAATCGAGCATATGAATATAGAGAGAACGATGTTCAAACTGGATGTAGGACATCATGTGCCTGAACTAGTATAATCCATGTGTCTTGTGTGCTATCATCTGATTCATCTTACGCGAATAGTTGCTAGGTATTGCCAGAGCTAATTCTTTCGACAAAGTCAAGAGTCAAGAATGCATGTGTCAGGACATGTCAAGAAAAGGTCAAATGACAAAGGAGACAATGTATAATGGATATAGACTGATCTCTACATTGGTTTGCTTGTATGGATAAAAATTTGGAAAATTATTGTGCATTTGTTTGATCAAGCTAGAAGAATGACGAATGAATTGGTCAAAAGTGATGCTATTATGAATATAGCTATTTAAGTGAGTGTTAGGAGTGTCCAGCCAAAATAAGGAGGATATTAGGAATCATGAATTGGCTTGAGTATACTGATGTTAATCAAGATATGTGATCAAAAGAAGATGAGCCAAGTCAGTAAGTGTGATGGATAAGGAATATGACTTGGATATAGACAATGTTGATGTGAGACTTCAAATGAATGTTTAATGTTGGTTCAATATATAATGTGACTTGGGGATAGCTCAATAGGGTGAAGATAGCAAAGAAAGGGCTTCGAGGGACTAAGCAAAGAGGAAGAGCAAGCAATGGCTTAACGACCGACCTACCATGGCTAAGGTGAAGAAGAGAGTACTTGCATTGAGTTGAGGTACTAATCGAGCTATGACGAGCCATGTTATGTGGAGTATCAAATATTTATTGAATGATAAGTGGAAGTGACTTGAAGCCATGAATAGAACTCACATGTGTTGAAATGGTTCAAGTCACAAGCTCAAGGTTGATTTGCTCAAAGGATTGAGACAAAGATGTTGGTTGCAACCCTTATGAAGAGATATTGAGAAGATATGGCATACGAAGTCATTGAAGATCAAGTGGTTAAAATAGATGTATCCTTCTGATCTTGAGTTTAGGTATGTCATACTATCAAGGAGGATGCAACACAAATTGTAGACAAGTCTCAAGTGCTCAAATTAACCAACCCGAGTGCTAACATGAGAGAAACAATTGCACAACACTTTCACCTGTTGATCTTGGGGATATTTCTTGGATGGGTTGGATAGCCCTCGAAACAAGCTTTCCAAAAAGTCCAAGATCATCAAACATAGAGTTTAGAGTAAAAAGTTATGGCGTATTTCGTGAAGTGGACATCTGGGCTGCTGAAGTTCCGCGAATTTACACGGAAGTCCCACGTTTATACGCGGAAGTTTTGCATTCTGGATGGTCATAACACCTAGCTTTTTACCTCTAACGGCTAGTTTTGTGGGGTAGGTATATATACCAAAATCCCACGCCCGTTGAGGTTGCTAGTGCCCAAGTGATACTAGAGACATTCCAAAGCCTTGTGAAGCTCTCCCTAACCCCTCTCTTTGTGAGAGTGAGTGATTAGTGTGAGATAAAAGTGTTGGGTTGAGAGATTAAAAGTTAGAGAGTATTGGAGAGCAAGCCAAACCTTGAGCACTTATTGGGCTTTGTCATACTTCATGAAGCATTTGTTACTCTTGGAGGGAAAGCCTCGTCCTAGACGACTAGGCGTTGCCCGATGAGCTCTTGAGCTTGTGGTGAGCCGCGGAAAGTTTTGTATTGCCCTATGTGGAGCTAGTGAAACTCTCAGTCTCAATCTTTGTGGTTCGCTTAAGAAGAGGTGGGAGTTGGAAGAGACTCGAAGCCTTTATGGCTCCCTCAACAACGTGGACAGCAAGCCTTGGTGGCTCTGCTGAACCTCGGGGTAAATCTTGTGTCACGCCTCTTGTTGTTGTGACTTGAGCTCACCTCTTGTTTGAATTGTAATATTTGGATCTACTCGGTTGTATGTGTTTGTGAGTGCAGGTACTTCGTGAACTTGCTACTGGATATCTCCAAACACCTCCACTGTTTTGATGTAAGAACTCTGGGCATACTTATTATTTGAGATTCTTTGTTGTGCGGAGGTAGCGGAAGTTACGCTAAGCGGAAGTTCCGCGGAATAGCATAGAAGTTCCACGGTCTGCTAATCCATTTTTTTTTCTTTGAGCATCACTCTGCTAATCCGCTCAGAAGCTTTGTTTGTTGTTAAATTTCAGAAATATCTATTCAAACAACCCCCTCTAGGCTACATCAAGGTCCTTTCATGTACCCAAATTGGAGTTGCACTCTCTCTGTATGAAAATAAATGCATGCTCATTGTTATACATCTGGAAGTAAACAAAGGGGGAAAAATCGAATGTGTAAGCATAACTTACTTGTTGGGTTGCACCATTGGATTTTAACTAAAAGTGAGGGGCTCAAAAACATTGGACAAAAAAAGAACAGATATGAGTGAATTTTCAGACTTATGAACAAATGGTAGTAAAATTGGGAAGATTTATTTTTGCTACCTATAGAGTAGTATCACATGAAGGAAGAGGAAGATGAGACCAGATGATCACCCAGTTCACAACTCGCCAGGCGCCAGCAAGTGCGTCAGTTACCAATCCGCCCACCACAAGACCACGTTCAGTCACGACACGAGCCTTGTGTGACGCCCTCACAACACAAGGATGTTGCTCCACGGTGCGATGACTGTGGCGGGCGCTACGAGTGGAGCAGACGTGAGCGCTAGCGCGACCTGGCGCTGGCGACAGCAACGCAGTCACGCCAAAGCTCCGCATTGATAATTTTTCTATACCTAAAGCAGCCTCTGAGCGACAAAATAATGGTCGTCTTGGGCTGCTTTTCACGTTTGGGCTGGGTATGCTGGCAGTGGGAGAGCTGAGATGGGCAGACACCCTTGGATTCGAGCTCTGGCACATTTGGTTCTCTCGCCTGCTAAACTCGCCTTGCCTTGCCAGGACTGGAGAGTGGATTTGCCTTGCTTGAATTGGTAAAGAAAAAGCTTGAAAGCGCAAGAACCAAAACAGTGAGCAAGCAAACCAACGTCTCTGTGTTTGCCCAGTCAGGCAAGGAGAGGGCCAACGAGGAATCCAAACATCCCCTGAATTGACACGTCGGTGCCTACCCTTCGTCTGCTTTACAGCTCACCAATATGGCCAACTCTAAATTGCACAGCTGCACCTGCACGCTACGCATGCAAACATTCACTGGCTAGCATGCATGTGGGCCACGGCCTGCTAATGCCCAACAACATGTCGAATCCTCTTGAGTTCACTTGGACTGGCTGGATGCACATCAACCACGGCCCACTGGCTAGCTGTAGCATGTAGGATTCACGCAGGGAGCATGGCCCTTTCTTTTATTTTTTCTTGTGTTTCCGTATTTTTGTATTTTTCAAATTGTTTTGTGACAATTAAAAGTATAATAATTTTTATTGTTCTATGGCCATATGCATATGTCAAGTGAAATACCTCAAGTCTTGTATCCTTATATGGAATATATGGCAAGACAAATATCTCAGAATCATTATTCTTGGAATGGTCCATACTTCTTTCCGATTTTAGCTACTATCGTCTCCCAACTGTTATCAATGACTTTCTGATTGGTTTGTTCTGAAGTTTTCCAACATCCGTTTTTTCCCGAGCTGAGATGCAGGAGTTCACTATGTATTCAAAACGCATCAAAGTATAATCTGGTGCTTAGCATCAGACTAATCTGGTGATGATTTTCGAGTTTGGAACCTTACTGGACGGCACCTGATTGATCCAGTGTTTTGGTCACGGGACTAATGAAAGGGGTTTTTAGGTGAGCATTGGGGGCTATCAGAGAGCCGTTGGCTCCTGGCGGTGGGACCGCCAGGAATGTAGGGTGCTGAGTGAGGGATAATGAATATGTGCTTGCTCTCGGTTTTGAGTGCTCTCTTGGCCATTTGTTGAACCTCCTACATCTCTCTAAAGCTGAGCAAAGTTCCCTACTCTCTCTTGATTTGCAAACACTTTTGTGAGAGATTAGATATCCTCTAGTGCATTGCATTTGAGAGTGGGTGTTCTTGTTATACTCGATGGTTGCCGCCACCTAGATGGCTTGGAGCTTCGGTTATCGTTGAGGGGAGTTGGTGATTGTCTCTGCCTTTGATTGGTTGATTTGTGAGATGTTTTGATCCCACCTCGCGGAGTGCAAAGGATACTCTAGTGGACTGCACATGGCTAGTTGGAGTCCTTCGTGTGGTTGATTCTTGCGACACCCAAGTTGAGGTTCAAGCTTGTTAGTGCATGAATTATCACAATTAGACTCGCCACAACATGTACTGGGTTGCCAACAAGCAAGCGTACTATGGGGATAAATCAATTGTGTTGATGTCTTGCCCTCGTCGATTTGCTACTACTCACTTGAATTTCATTCATATCTATTACTTGTTTGTGGTAGTTTGCTTGAGTAGTTCACTAGAGTAGTTGTAGTTGTTCTTGTAGTAGTAACTAGTTGTTAGTTGCTCTCTAGTGTTATTCTCTATAGTGTAGCTAGTTTAGAGTGTAGCTCTTGTGTGGTGAAGTGCTTTAGCATAGATATCAATTGCTTCTAGAATTGTGTAGGGGGCTTGCTTGATTGAAGTAGAGCCAGTGCTAAGCAGCGGCTATTAGGATCATATTTTGTTATAACCACTTGCTCTAGTATTTGTGCTTTGTGGAGGAAATTTTTCTTTGGCTATTCACCCCCTGTAGCCATCTAGGTCCTTTCAGTCAAGCACTTCATACTCATCTTTTTAAGGAAAATCGTGGAGCAAAGCTCCCCGACACAGCACTCCATACTCATTAACCAGTGTGTACTTAGGAACACTAACAACGATTCTAAGCGTATTGTCAGGATCAATCCTAACATAATCGTACACATAAAAACATGGGGGAGTTTGGACAGAACCAACTTTACAATCTACATCACATGCATCATCCAGAATGGGAAAATATAGGGCAAAAACAAAGAAACATACCACGGGGGCAGGGAGACAACACCATATTCGAACTCCAGGTTTGGACTACATCCAACGCCCTACATTAGAACATGTGTTGATATTTCTTATGTTCTATTGGGTGATTCTGCAAGCGCACAGAATATCGATGAAGCACTTTGCTCAAGAGTATACCGAGGTCGAATTTATATTTAGCCACTAGGACAGTGTATGGTTAAGATGATTGATAAATATGATTCACTACTAAATTCTGACCATTAGTCTTCCTTTGTGCCCCCCAGAGCAGACCCAATGTCTGTCTAGGGCATAAACTAGAAGATATAAGATAAAAGGGAAAGGAAAATCAAGTTTTATTTATATAAATCACACAGGTTTTATGAAAACATTTCCACTTGCATGCATACATTCAGAATGTGTATTTGAACCTTTTAAGACCATCAGTTGTGTTTACTCAAGATAAATGGATTAACAAGAGAAAGAAAAGAGCGATATATAAATAAAGCGCCTGAAGTACAGTAGTAGCAGCCAATTTGGTCATCAACCAATAGATGTCTGAGTGCAGACCACATGCTTCAGTGTGCATTTTTCTGCTTCCAAGAGGTACAGATAAATATTACATATGAATGTAGAGGCATAAGACCACAAAAAATGCTAACAGGACATGTCAAATGCAGCTTTCTAATATTATTTGTATAAGGAAAATCAATTAAGGGCCTGTTTGACTCCCCTGAATTGGCCCGAATTGAATCGATTTTCAGAAAGTGGCCCGTTTGGCTGGCCATAGAATTGAATCGACCATTTTAGCCTGTTTCCGACCTGTGAAATGGTGGCCTGCTTCCATTTCGGACCCCACCGGGAATCACTCGCGATGCCTTCCTCCCCCTCCCCGACTACATCCCGACGCCTTCCTGCTCCCTCCCTGTGGGGGATATGACCTCCGGTATCCACAAGACAAGACATGGGCCGCACCATCAGGGATGGCCCAGCCCACAAGATCAAGGCGTGCACGGCACTAGTCGACGTGCACCGCAATATATTGTATAGTACCAAATAGGATACTTTCCTTATAACCATACCCCTCCAGATATATAAGGAGAGACAGGTGTCCCTTAGTCGACATCTACATACACCTCATATTCAATACAATACACCAAAGACACAGGACGTAGGGTATTACGTCGATCAGACGTTCCGAACCTGTCTAAATCGCTGTCTCTATGCCTTGTGTCACCATCCGGTTCCTATCACGCGCACCTCCACAGATCAATCTACCTTTGTGGGATACCCTCGGAGGACGGCCGAGCATCTTTTGTCGACAGTTGGCGCCCACTGTGGGGCTCGTGCGCGCTGATCCCTGGCGAACTAGATGGCGTAACTCAAGATCAACATCCTTCGTGGCAACTCGGCTGATCGCGTCGACATCCTTCGACAACCACGGCGCATGTCTTTGTACATGGATTGACACCGCCAAGCTCCGACTACGTCCGTCCTACTCCAACACGAGATCAACTTCGTTCCAGCCGTCAAGCGAGCCGCTAAGCGAGCTGCCCGTGTCGCCAACCAGATAACGACATACGCCGCTGACCAGACATTCTGTCTAAAACTAAGTCATGCTTTAATATTTTTCTAAATAATGTTTCTCCGAGCTGTTTTCTCCATGTTTGCTCTCCAAACGATTTTCTTTTATGTATACCATCTTAAAGATGACATACAGCTAAGTCTAAGGCAAATCCCCGAACAGTCATGTTGACACTCGGATGTCCCCAGAGACGGCCCTGTCTCTGGCTCCTCCCTACACGTGCACGAGCGTCTATCCTCTGCGTTATGGGTGGTTGGCAGCGGCTCCTTAGCGACGCTTTGTTCTTCCTACACACACACGGGCTCCGCGCTCCGCGTTATGGTTAACGACCTAGCTAGGGCTGGAGACTCAGCTACACACTAACTAGTCGGGGGCGGTTTATATTAAATATAAATACATCTTCATAATAACACTAAGTGTTCACACCAACTGATCGCCGAGCTGCATATGCTATTTCATTATCATTGCGGATTCTTCTCCGAAGTTCATATATTTTTTACATCATGTACTGCCCGTTCTACATATTTGTATTGTAGGATCATCGTCCAGGTGATCGGACCACCTGGTTCTCGGACTTCTCTACCGATCAACTGGTCGAACCGCTAGGTTTATGGACTTCATCGCCGACCAGTTGATCGGACTATTCGCCGGTCGCTTCTACTCAATGCGCACTTCACCGCCGACCAGTTGACCGGACTGTTCATCGCTCGTGCTTCATCGCTAGCTATGCCGGGGACTCGGTGCTCGGATATCGTCGGCTACGTTGGGAACTCCTCGGTGTTCAGACATCGCAGCTACGCTGGGGACTCCTCGGTGCTTGGACATCGCTGGCTACGCCGAGGACTCCTTGGTGCTCGAACATCTCCAGCTATGCCGAGGACTCCTCGGTGCTCGGATTCTTCATGCAAGCATCGCCAGCTAAGCTGAGGACTCCCTTGGTGGTCGGATCTTGCTACGTCTAATCGGTGTGCTATCAAGCTGCTTCATGCTATTTGGATCAGGGTGCTAATCTTGGGTAGCACGTCTGGGGTCTTGATACGCGCATGTCAGATGACGTCGGCAAGCTTTTAGACTTATTTTTCTTTGACCCTGCTATAAGATTCATTCTTCATCTTCCAGCAGGCTCAGGGACTAAGTGGCTACACCTCACCTGACGGTGAATGTAGTGCTTATTTCTTGATTTACCCTCCTTATTGATGGAGTCTAAGTGGCTACACTTCTCCTAAGTGGAATAATTTTCAAATTTTATCTTGAGCCCCTTATATCCTTCTCGCAAGCCTTACTTGGCTAAGTCCTAAATCTTCTAACCAGTTAAACTGGTCTGCTTTGACCTTCACCGCTCAGGTCACCAGTTAAACGGGTCGGCTTCGACCTTCACCGCCCAGGTCACCAGTTAAATTGATCAGCTTTGACCTTCACCGCCCAGGCCACTAGTTAAAATGGTCGGTTTCAACTTCCACTGCTCGGATCACCAGTTAAACTGATCGGCTTCACGTCAAACTGCTCGGACTTGTTCAAGGCAGCATTGCTCAAAGGATACAAGGCGATCGAGGACTAGCTATGGGGGATATGACCCCTGGTATCCACAAGACAAGACATGGGCCGCACCATCTGAGGTGGCCTAGCTCACAAGATCAAGGCGAGCACGGCACTGGTCGACGTGCACCGCAAGATATTGTACAATACCAAATAGGATACTTTCCTTGTAACCCTACCCCTCTAGAGTATATAAGGAGAGGTAGGGGTCCCTTAGTCGACATCTACATACACCTCATATTCAATTCAATACACCAAAGACATAGGACATAGGGTATTACGTCGATCAGACGGCCCGAACCTATCTAAATTGCTGTCTCTACGCCATGTGTCACCATCCGGTTCGTATCACGTGCACCTCCACCAATCAATCTACCTTTGTGGGATACCCCTCGGAGGACTGCTGTGCATCTTTTGTCGACACTCCCCGACTCCATCGTGCTGCCGCCATGGCATAGTTTCTCTGCGCCGCCGCCACCTCTCCACCGCCACAGAACTTCACCTACATGGCTTGGATCCATATCAGGTGCTTCTCCATGCCGTTGACTTGTTCATGTGCCGCCGTCGACCTATCCACTTGCCGACGTCGTCATCCTCAACCTCTGCCTGCTACTGGCATTGATCTGCTCGTGGCACAAAACCTCGACCACGCCAGAAGCTTCATCACCATGTCAAACCAGGTATGACACATCGTTCTCCCCCCACCCTTCTGCTAGATCTAGATCCCCCAACGGTGTCTGGCTTCTCTTCTCTGTGCTGTCAAATTTTGGTGTGTTTTTGTTAGAGTACGTTAGGGGCCTACAGGGCATAGGCTGGATTTATACCATTAGTGTTAAGGTTAATTAGAGATGAGGGTTGCATATTTAGAGGTCAAAGAAGCCTTGCTTGGGAGTCAAGTAAATGTCACACCCTAAAATTTCTATTTTGGATTGTGAATAGTTTTTTGCTAAATTAAATTAATGCTTTTGTTATTTTTCTAAAATTTCCAAGGTTTAAATAGGATTTTGATAATTTAAATAGTAGAAAAATATGGTTTTCTAACAAAAAATATAATTAGTTTGATTTGTTTGTTGCATTCATGCTGCTTGCATTAATTTTATTGAATGAAAAATGAATTATAAAATTCGTTTAAGCTACGAATCGGTTTTGCTCTATTTATAAAATACAACATTAAAAGTTTATCTAAAAGTAAAGTTCCAAAGTTTTATCCCAAAAAAATCTAGTTTCAATTTGCAAAACTCGAAAATGGATTGAAATGCAAGTTTTGTTTTTTTCTAAGCACGCCCGTGGCCTCGCGCACTCGCCCCACCTTCACCCGGCCACTCCCCGCTCTCTCTCCCGCCCAACAGCGCCACCGCAAGCCCGTGCCAAGCTCACGTCCGCCACCTTCGATCTTCTGGTGCAGCCCATCTACGTGATGAGGACATGGCACCTTCGGATACGAACAATGATTATAAGGTGTGCTCGTTCCTACAATTGCATAGTGGCTTTGGTTATAATTCACTTGGTTCCACATGTGCATGTCACTATTTGATTATAGGTTCAAATGTGTTTCAT
Source organism: Miscanthus floridulus (assembly GCF_019320115.1). NCBI lineage: Eukaryota > Viridiplantae > Streptophyta > Magnoliopsida > Poales > Poaceae > Miscanthus > Miscanthus floridulus. The sequence continues at coordinate 76,076,015 of NC_089598.1, forward strand.
AATGGAAGTTCATCAAAGTTGAACTTTTGGTTCATCGGCAGCCCGATAGTGCTCCATTGGAAAGGCCATAACTCATCCATCCGGAGTGCGATCGAGGTCAATGAGCACTTGATGGAAAGCTTGTTTGATAAGCTTTCAAATAGATCTGGTCCCATCTCAATATCACGTCGGCAAGACCTCCAAATCACCAATATATTCTGTCGCTATTTCTGGCGGGAGCTACACTGTCGTCATGGGCTTGTTAGACATCCTTGGGATCCAGGCCCAAGTTGGAGCACACCCCAAGAAGATGGAGAACACCTAAGAGATGGCCTTGGACGTCCTCCTCCTTGGCCACCACCTTAGGAGGCCAGCAAGGACGTCCAAGCTAAGCCAGAGGCCCAGTCCAATCCGAGTTCGAGTCTACCTCGGCTATCAGGACCAGTCTGCAATAAAACGGACGCCCAGGATGCATCCGAACTCCGTTTTCGATGATCCATATATGGATGGAAAGATAATTTGATAAGGAAGCCAATCCAAGTAGTTTCACATCAAAACCTCTTCAGAATAAATGGTAATAGTTGAAACAAGTCAGCGTCTAGAATCTGCCAGGGTGCTGCGACACCTACTTTTGGTCCGTTGGACCGTGTATCGTGTTTGGGCCCATTAGGGGGCGCGTCCAGGGTAGGCGACGACACTAAGACCTTTATAATCATATGCCACCACCGTCATTAGGTTTTGGGTTTTGTTTTAGATCAATCTGTCATTGAACAGTCGCCGTTATCGGTTTGCAATCTATCATTGAACAGTCGCCGTTATCAGTTTGCAAGACCCCAACTTCGAGTGCTTAATAATTCATCTGCAATTGACACTTTAATTGAGTTGCTTTTTATCTTGTTCTTGCTTGTGTTCTTCGATTCGTAGCAGGGATTAGCCTTCTTGGTGAGGTTAACCAGATTGTGACACGATTGATAACCAGAGGAGACGTGGTGCTAAGGTTGTAGGGTTTGGGTCTTTGTGATCCGAAGCCGGATCGGTGTGTCGCTCTCCGAACAAATCGCTGTTTATCTTGAACCTGACGGAAGATCGGGATCCCCGTCTCCATTACTACATCCCCAAATCCACCCGAGTTGGATTCGCAAGGACAAGCCGCATCCACAAGTCCCCTTCTCTAGGAGATTTGGTGGCCGCATTGCCGTCTGCTGCCCTCGCCGAAGCTCCTACACCACCATCGTCCGCCCTTCCGCATCCCCCATCGTCTCCGTGCTGAATCCTACACCGAGAACCCCACCATCAGGTTCACGGTGAGCTCCTCCTCCATTTGCACTATACCTCGATGTCCTCCTTTCCTTTTAGTTGGGAATCGAGATCGCACCGACGAACTTCCGACGCTGATAGCCATGGCGCCACTGTGCCCCAGCACTGCCGGTGGTCATCTTCTCCCCAATTCCCCTACACCATCCATCTCACAATCAACAGCCAGGATTAGATCCTTAGCCAAACTGGTATAAACCGGGTCCACAGTTCGGTGGACTCAGTCCACAGCGCCGGCACCCCTACGTCCACGCACACCTGGTGCACCGCACCTATCAGCGCGCCAGGTGGTGTAACGTCTATAGCAGCGCCACGTCCCCGCTCTTTTTGCAGAACAACCCTCTATGTTTCTCAGAATGAACCCACAGTCTATGAACTATTCTATGAGTCTTGACATTTATCTGATCTAGCCCCTGCCCTTTTGATAATTAATGCCCACAGTCCTTTCTTTTTTAAAATCTGAAAATGAGTCCACTTTATTTACAGAAATGCCACTAACTTCAAAAGCTTATAACTTTCAAACCGTAGCTCCGTTTCAGGTAGTTCTTGCGCTCAAGAGTTCATATCGACGATTACTACGCGCTAATAAACATTATAATATGTTTTTCCAATGTTTGGTGTATTGTTCTTATTATGTTTTGTGGGCCTATTTGGTGTATTGATTACAGATGGTGCTGAGTACGAGAACCTCTAGGACCAGGAGTTTGATATCCTCGAACAAACCCAGTTCAAAGGCAAGTGCCCTTGACCATACTTGCTCCTACATTTTTGTTTTACTTTGAGTTAGAGTAGTTAGACCATTAGTTTGCATGGAGAGTCTAAATTTGAATCACATGTTAGGGTTTACTAGTCCTTGATGTATCATCCTTAAAACCCTGGGTTGGATGGGTAGATGTCATGCTTAGCTTTTGCAGTCTTGGATGGGAAGGCTAAATGTTAATTTTCGGTGTTTCAAGTAAACACCAACAAGTAAATTTCTAATATTGCGCGTCTGGCTCGGATGGTGTGCTAAGAGGACACAAGGTTTATACTGGCTCGAGCAGAATGTCCCTACGTCTAGTACGATGCTGCTGCTTGTGTTACTAGCTCTGAAAGTTCATAGTAGGGGTTACAAATGGTCAAGAGAGGGACAGGTCCCAAGTCTCTAGTGAGAGGAGAGAACGGATGCTGAGAGCTCGGTTGCTGCTCAGCTATGTGTTCAAGGTTTGAGTGTGATGTGTTGCGATGCTCATGGATTTCATTCGATTAGTGGGGTGCCGTGCTTTCCCATTTATAGGCCAAGGGGAAGCATAGGTTACAGTGGACGAAGATAGGAGAACCAGAGGGAGAGGAAGTCCTTCATGGTCACCAGGCATTTCTTTTCCTTTGTGCGGGTCCTACCAACACTGTAGGTGGTGATAGGGATGGCACCACGCCAGAGGCCTATCCGCCGATGATGCCATGCCCTGGCATTGTCAGCGGGTCATGATGTCCCACTCCGCCTCGGCGGGCAACGCGACGAACCAGCGTGCTGATCAGCGGCCATACAGGGAGTAGGCAGCACAGTGACCACACATCCATCACTGTGGGCGATGTGAGTTCCCTAGAATGACATGTCGCGGGGACATGTTGTGTTGAGATGTGACTGCTCTGAAAGGATCAAGATGCCCAAGAGGAGGGGTGAATTGGGCTAATTTTAAATTTCTTTCAATAATTAAACCCTACACTTAGCCCACTTCACCCCTTGTGCCTAGAATGTGTTTCTAAGTTCTTCCACACAAAAGTTTAGCAACCTAAGTTCCAATCCTACTCTAGCTTGGCAATTCTATGAATGTAAAGGCATGAATTGAATTGCTCAAAGTAAATGCTCAAAGTAAAGAGAGGAGGAACGCGGCGATGTTTTGCTAAGGTATCAGAGAGTCGCCACTCCCCACTAGTCCTCATTGGAGCACCCGCACAAGGGTGTAGCTCCCCCATGATCTGCGCAAGGATCAAGTGCTCTCTACGGGTTGATTCTTTGACACTCCATCATGGTGAATCACCCACAACCACTCACAACTCGAGTTGGGTCATCCACAAGCTCTCCGGATGATCACCAAGCTTCCAATCACCACCAAGCCATCTAGGTGATGGCGATCACCAAGAGTAACAAGCACGAACTCTCACTTGACCAGGACAAGCCTAATGAGAAGGGTGGATGCACACTTTGCTACTCTTACTTTCACTAATGAGGTCTCTCTTTTGGATTCTCAAATCTCAATCACCTAACTTGGACCTTGCTCTTCTTAGCACTCTCAAGGGTGTTTCTCAGCTATTGGAATGAGCAAAAGTACCCCCTCACATGAATGGAGGAAGTATTTATACACCCACATTCAAAATGAACCGTTATATGCCTCTGCGGGGTGACCGGACGCTCCGGTCAAGGTGACAGAACGCTCCAGTCAGTTATAACCGAAATCGAGTAGTTAAGTGGTGACCGGACGCTGAGCAGCGTCCGGTCGTGAAAACCGCTCTCTGGAACCTTACTGGAGTTGATCGGACGCTGGCACCTAGCGTCTAGTCGCTTTTCAACTCAGCGTCCGATCGCACCAGACGACTTCACCTTGATCAAATGAACTAACTGGACTCTGCGCCAGCATTCGGTCACACCAGAACCAACGTCCGGTCAACATTTGACCCTCCATTCACTTCCAACTCACAATCATATGTGAATGAAGTTTGCTCCAATTGATCTAAGGGCTATTTAGGAGCTACCTAGTGCTAGATTTGACAAGTGTGCACCACACGTAACCCACTAGACTCACCTAGGTCAAGCTACCCGTCCATACCCCCCTTAATAGTATGGCCAAAGGAAAAACAAAGTCCTAAACTACTCTAAGTGTCTCTTCAACACCAAACGACACTTAGAACTAATCCATCCTTAACCTTGTCATCCATTCTTTGAAAACCGAAATGATTTCCATCGTAGGGGCATGACAACCATGATTGCCCAATCAATCTCCATTACCATGACCTAACTTAATTGCCTCTGCAAAACACACGTTAGTCATAGTAATCACGTATTGTCATTAATCACTGAAACCCAACTAGGGGCCTAGATGTTTTCAATCTCTCCCTTTTTGGTGATTGATGACAATACCACCTCAAGTATGTGAAAGAGTTAAGGTTTTCAACATGCTTGGTTCATATAAGCTTTTGACAATAAGAACAAAAATGTTAGGTAAGCTTATAAGACCCAAGCCAACATGTTGTACTCAATAGATATGAAATAAGCATGAGTACAAGTAATAAAGCTCATTTGCATCGGAGTAAAACGCGGAAGCAAAGCAAATGAGCATAACCAAATAATATGACATATAAATAAATCAAAGTAGAGAGCACATGTCACATATCACATAATATCACATCACGTAGATATCACTATCACATAAATATAGTTCGATGCATGAAAGTAAACATGAATGCATAATAGTGTATCACACATAAAAAACCAAATATAATAGATAAGCTCTCCCTAAGTGTATCGCTCCCCCTAAGTCTATCATACTCGATCCCTCTTCCCCTTTGGCGTCAAACACCAAAACCTAAGGGTCGGTCGGTGGGGCTGCAGCAAATGAGTCGAGCGCTGAGGTGCGATGAGCAATCTCAAACTGGGTGGCATCATCATCTGATCCTAAGCTCTGTGCAGTCTAACCCTCGGTTGCTGGAAGTGATGCTGAAGCGGTCTGGGTCAGATTTAGAACTGGCGCTACCTACTCGGATGATGCAACTGAAGATGGGAGCATCTCTGTAGTCCTAGTAATAGGAGCAACTATGGAAGGACCAGGGACATGTAGATCTAGTGGTGTAGGCTGCCCTGTCAACTCACTGAATGAAGCACCAAGGCTCCTGGAAACTAGGGTGAGCACTGACAAACTCTGAGGTGGAGTGAAGCCCATATGAAATTGTGTGAACTGTGGGGCTAGCACTGGCGAGGCAAACCACTGGGACACCTGCTCTGTAGGTGAAGGAAACTGTGGTGCTGGATGTCCCTAACTCTGAAGCCCACTGGGCTGTATAGATGGAGTCATAGAAGTGGTGGTAGGCTAACCAAGCTATGGTGAAGGCTATGGCGGTGGAGCTCCAATAGCAGTAACAACATGCTGCATGAATCCAAGTAACTGCTACTAAATAAGGAGCTACTACTGCTGCATGGCCTGCTGCTGACGCTGAAACTCATCCTATCTAGCCTGTACCTGTGCAAGTGCAGCTGCTGTCTCCTAGGCCTAGCGAGCTTGATCCTACCTCATCCACTCAACTATAGTAAGTAAAGCAGGATCTGTCTATTGTGTAGGTGGAGCTGAACTAGAGCTACCGGCCTCATGGTCATATCATTGAGGAGGCATCTGAGGGACATCCTGGTAGTCATTATCTGAGCTGTCGCTGGGGTCACTCTCGACCATACCCTCTTGCTGAGCATCAAGCTCCTCCTCCTCTGTAGCTGCAATGCCCCTAATAGTCTCATCCTACTGGGTTGTAGACTCTGGCACCTCTAGGTGATGGCTCGACTGGCTAGGTGTCCTCACTGCACTGTGGTAGAGCATCTGAGTCAAGTTATATGCATGAAACTTGATAGTAGCACCATTATACTCTGCCAGCATCTCTAGAGACCTCACTGTGATTGCCTTGTGAATCAAGAATGTAATCCAGTGAGCATAGGGCAACTGTCGGTGACCTCTAAATCCCTCTACAAGGGTGTTCTCCATCTCTGATAGAATAAGATCCCAAATGTCAAACACAGTCTGCTGCATCAGAGAGTTCAATAGCCATAGCTATATGTGAGTCAAGCCCTCACGATATCCCATCCTCAGAAGCAGGGTCCTCCTCATGATAGCATCTAACAGTCTCGCTGTAGGAGTAAGATCCCTAGGTGTCCTACTTGACCCCTCGCCAAAAGGCTCTATGAAGCAATGGCGAACCAAATCTGTAGGAGGCACAAGACCGCCATGAGGGCGTCGGGGAGGCTTTGTCTAACCATAGCACACCTCATGTAGCCGGATGGGTTGCTCCTGAAGCCTGAGTATCTCTCTGACCCTAAAGCTCATCAATCTATAATCTCTGCCTCTGAATGCAAAGTGAATAAACCTGTGCTGCAGGTTAATATAGAGTGAAGCATAGAACTCATGGACCTATCATGGTACATATCTACCTGTCCATCCAAGTAGATCTGTCAACCCTAGCAGGTAAGATAGATGAGGGCGAATATGCTCTCCTGCTGCTGCAACAATGGACTCAATGGAGCAAACTCTGTGAGATCTGAAAGCTACCCCGCTGTTAAGATATGCATTATAAAAATCCTCCTGCAGTGGTGTGTAGAAGCCCTCTGAAGCACGCTCATCCCTCCTCAATGGGAACCAGTCCTCAGACTGAATGAACCTGAGCTGCAGAACCTGCTTGGCCATGGCGGCCCTCAAATCTAAGTGAGTCACTGGAGGTAGACCCTGTGGTCTAGGTGGCAGACGAGAACCCCTCCGCTGTGTCTCTGCCCTCGGTGTTACTAGGGCACGGGTATGACCAGAGCGGCGTAACTATGGCTGAGGTGCCTGCTCTGTCTCCTCTGCTTGCTCTCCCTCCTGAGCCTACTCTGTCTGTTGCTATGGCTCCCCCTGAGGCTGAGTCTCCTCCATAGCGACACGCTGTCCTCCAAGCATGGCTATCCTAGCTGGACTACCATGACAATGCTCAACCTCCTAGACCGCCCTCTGAGCTGGTGAAAGCTGATCTGCTATAACCACACCACTCCGAGCACCTCCTCTCTCTGCATGCTCTGCAATGGCTACAACTGCTGCTGCTCTCTCTGTATCAGCATCTAGATACTTGTGCTTCTTTGTCGCTAGCTTCTTTCCCTTGCCTTTAACCTCAGAAAGCAAGCAAGGCGGAGGCCTCGGATCCTCATCGCCTGGACCACCTCCGGCATTCTTGACATGAGCCATCTGATGGAGCTGAAAAGAACAACTGCACTGACAAGAATCAACTACCAACTGTCACTTTCGAGGCTTGGCCTTGATCCGTACTCGCAAGCTTGGCCCCGAGTAGACTAACAACTGCCAATGAGACCTCAGAAACATTGACTCGCTGCACGATAGAATAGATAGGATATATGAATAATTTCAATATACATCTAAAGATATGAAACCCTAAGAAGCAAGCATTAGGTACGAAATTAGAATCGAGGGCTTGCTACTTGACGAACCGGCGAACCAAAGAATAAGGAATGGATCACGGTGGACCACCGGGACGACAATTAGGGTTAGGGTTGGCACTGTGCGGTGAATGTGGCACTATTGGGAAAGGCGGTGGCTCTAGTGGTGCTGTTGCGGTGATGTAGGTGCAAGAGGCTGCTCTAGTGGCGCTGCAGGCGGCACGGGAATAGGGCACGGCGGCGCTAGGGCGCCTATGCGTGAGGCAGCGCGGGCACAGTGCAAGCAGGGCATGGCATCAATTCACCAAACTCTTTGCAAGAATTTTCATTTGATGATCCAAAGATGATATCATCAACATATACTTGACAAATAAAGATATATCCATCAAGCTTCTTGGTGAATAGTGTGGTGTCGACCTTCCCAATGGTGAAGCCCTTCTCAATGAGGAAGTCCCGAAGGCGCTCATACCAAGCTCTTGGGGCTTGCTTAAGCCCATATAACGCCTTGGACAACCTATAAACATGATTAGGATATCTAGGGTCTTCAAACCTGGGAGGTTGATCAACATAGACTAGTTCATTTATAAAGCCATTTAAAAATGCACTTTTCACATCCATTTGATATAGTTTCATTTCATGATGTGATGCATATGCAAGGAGGATATGAATGGCTTCTAATCTTACAACCGGTGCAAAGGTCTCTCCAAAATCCAAACCTTCAACTTGAGAGAACCCCTTCGCAACTAGTCTTGCCTTGTTCTTTACAACAATGCCTTAATCATCTTGCTTGTTGCAGAACACCCACTTTGTTCCAATGACTCTTGCACCTTGTGGTCGCTCTTCAAGAGTCCAAACTTCATTGCGGGTGAAGTTGTTCAACTCTTCATGCATGACATTTATCTAATCCAGATCTTTAAGAGCTTCTTCTACCTTGGTAGGTTCAAAGCAAGAGACAAAAGAGTGATGTTCAATAAATGAAGCAAGTTTTTGAGATCGAGTCATTACACCCTTTGATGGACTCCCTATGATGAGATCTTGTGGATGAGCTTGTAGTAGAGGTGAATTCCTTCTATCAACCACTTGAGGGGGAGGTTGTGGAGCATCAACATCTTGTGCTTGTACCACCATTTGATCATGGGAGACATGGGTATCTTCATTTTCTACTCTCCCATCTTTTCACCATCTTATGGCACACTTGATGAAGAAGGTGGATTAATCACTTGTGCATCATCTTCACCATCTTGAGGCTTGATGTCTCCAACCGGAATGTTCTTCATAGCCTCCCTCAATGGTTCGTCACCTACATCATCAAGATTCTCATGGGCTCCTTGGGAGCCGTTAGATTCATCAAATTCCACATCATATGTTTCTTCAACCAAGCTGGTGGCATGATTAAATACTCTATATACTTTGGACTTTGATGAGTAACCAACAAGAAAACCAATATCACAACGTCTTTGAAACTTCCCTAGGTGTTGCCGCTTCTTGTAGATGTAGCATTTGCAACCAAACACCCTAAAGAAGGAGATGTCTGGCTTTTTTCCATTGAGCAACTCATAAGGTGTCTTGCCAAGAAACTTTTGAAGGAATAGGTGGTTGGATGCATAACATACGGTGTTGATAGCTTCCACCCATAGAGCTTCAGGGGTGTTGTACTCATCAAGCATTGTTCTTGCTAGTGTGGTCAATGTTCGGTTCTTTCTCTCAACTACACCATTTTGTTGAGGAGTATATGTTGCGGAGACCTCATGCTTGATCCCAACTTCATCACAATAGGCTTCTATGTTTGTGTTGTCAAATTCTTTCCTATTGTCACTTCTAATCTTCTTGAGCTTCACCTCAAACTCATTTTGTGCTCTCTTAGCAAACTTCTTGAAGCATGATGCAACTTTTTATTTGTCATGAAGGAAGAATACCCATGTGTATCTAGAGTAGTCATCAACAATCACAAGACAATAAAGATTTCCTCCCAAGCTCTTGTATGTTGTTGGTCCAAATAAGTCCATGTGAAGGAGCTCTAGCACTCTTATTGTTGACATGAAGGCTTTTGTAGGATGGGTATTTGCAACTTGCTTGCCGGCTTAACAAGCACTACAAAGCTTGTCCTTCTCAAACTTCACATCCTTCAACCCTCTCACCAAATCATTCTTCATAAGCTTCTTGAGTGAACTCATCCCAACATGAGCAAGTCTTCTATGCCATAGCCACCCAAGTGTTGTTTTGGTGAATAGGCATGTCTTCAAGTTGGCATCTTCAGAGGTGAAGTCCACTAGATATAGGTTGTTGTATCTAAATCCTTTGAATATCACTTGTTCTTCATCCTTCTTAGATACAACAACCTCCTTCTCGGTAAACAAGCATTGGAAGCCAAGATCACACAATTACCCAATGGATAGCAAGTTGAAGCTCAATGAAGCAACATATAGCACATTTGAGATTGAATGGTCATTTGATATTGCCACTTTGCCCAATCCTTTAACCTTGCCCTTTGAATTATTCCCAAATATGATTCTTTCTTGTCCATCTACTTCTTCATCTAGTCAGGTGAACATATGAGGATCACTAGTCATATGTTGTGTGCAACCACTATCAATAACCCAATGACTTCCACTGGTCTTGTAGTTCACCTACACACAAGAGATCAAGCTTTAGGAACCCAAACTTGTTGAGGGCCCTTGACTTTCTCAACAAGTGACTTTGCAACCCAAATTTTCTTAGGCCTATTCTTATTGGGAGGTCCTAAGAACATAACTTTCATCTTTCCACTAGAGTCCTTTCTAAGCATGTAATGAGCATTGAAGGCAAATGGTCTAGCATGCTTGGGCAAGGGTTGTGGTGGTGGAGTTTGACACTCATGAGCAAAGTGGCCTTCTTGTCCACACTCAAAACATCACTTTGGCTTTGGCTTTGATTTGTGTTGTTGTTGTTGTTGAGCTTGAGCCTTCTTCTTCTCTTGATTTGCCACATACCCAATGCCACTTCTATCCATCTTCATGATGGTGTTCATTAGTAGCTCACTTTGAAGATGTTTGCCCCTTGTGAACTTGCTCAATCCAATCTTGAGATGCTCTTTTTCCAACTTGAGCTTCTTGTTCTCTTCCTTGAGTGCATCATTACTCTTCTCTTCCTTGAGTGCATCATTATTTTTCTCTTCCTTGAGTCTCTTGTTCTCTTCTTTGAGCTTCTCATTCTCAAGAATCAAATCACCATCATGATCAAGAGTTTCTAGCACAATAGTGTTGTGGGTTTTGAACTCGTCAAACTCTTTCTTGAGCTTTGCATTATCATGCTTGAGCTTGACATACTCATCATAGTTGTCAGTTTCAACCACTTGCTTGCCTTTGTCACTAGATCCTTGCTCAATGCTCTCAACAATTAAATCATCACATGATGTAGCTATATCAATCTTGACAGCATCGTTAGTAGCATCATGTGGCTTATTAGATAGAAATTCTTGAGCAATAACAACATCGTTAGTAGCATCATGTGGCTTATTGGATGGATAGATCCAAAAAAATTTTCTGATCGATTTTGATATATGGAATGTCAAAATCGGAGTTCGTATGTGAAAACTAGACCAGTTTTAAGAATTGACTCCGAATTAGAGGACAAAACGGGAACAATGTGCACAAAACTGGTCACAACAGTAAAGATTTGATGGAAACGATGGGGGAAAACACACAACCTGGACTCTAACATGACCTAACCAGCAACAAGATCTCGACCAGGACACAAACTCAACACGATGGACTCTGAAACTAAAATATGCAAAGGCTATGGCGCGGAAGGTTATAGGACAGGAAAAACAAGTATGGCACTGGACTATGGGACGAATACAAAACACTCAAACTAGGGAATAAAAGTGAACCTAACAGTATACCTTAGCTCTGATTACCACTTAATGGAGACGAGGATCCCAATCTTCTGTCAGGTGATGGTAACTATCGTTGTGGCGAAGAATGACACACCGATCCGACTTCAGATCGAAAGATCGAACCCTGCAATCTTAGCACTATAGCTCCTCTGGTTATCAACCAAGTCATGGACCAAGTTGACCTCACCAAGAAGGCTAATCCCTGCTTGCGCAATGAAAAACACAAGCAAGAACAAGAAAGAACGCAACCAAATTGCAGATGAATGATTATCTCAAGAAGTTGGGGTCTCACAAACCGATGAACGGCGAAACTGTTCTTGACAGAATAATCTAAGCAAAACCCCAAAGCCTAACGACGGCGGCGGCGAATGATTATAAAGGTTTTAGGGTCATTGCCTACCCTGGACGCGCCCCCTTAACGGGCTCAAAGACGATACACGGCCTATTGGACCAAATACGGTGACACAGCACCTGGACAGATTCTGGATGCTGACTAGTTTTGACAATTTCCATTGATTCCGAAGAGCTTTTGATGTGAGACCAGCTGGATTGGCTTCCTTATCAAATTAGCTTTCCAACCATATGTGGATCGTCGAAAATGGAGTCCGGATGCATCCTAGGTGACTAGTTTAAGACAGACTGGTCCTAGATTCCGAGGCAGACTCGAACTTGAGTTGCTTTGGGCCTCCACCTTGGGGACTCAAACCGAATTAGCCTCGGGCCTCCTTCTGGACTTGGACACCCTTGCTGGCCTCCTTCCCCTCCATACCATGCACCAAACATTGTCATATGCATGGGTGTCATGTCCTCATCACCAGCGCTACCGGCGGCCATCTTCTCCCCAATCCCCCTACGCCGTCCATCTCGCATTCAATGGCCAGGATTAGATCCTCAGCTGAACCTGGTATAAACCGGGTCCACAGTCCGGTGGACTCGGTCCACAACGCCGGCACCCCTACGTCCACGCACACCTAGTGCACCGCACCTATTAGTGCGCCACATGGCACCTATCAGCGCGCCACATGGTGCACACGTCAGCAGCAGTGCCATGTCCCTGCTCTTTTTGTAGAAAAGCCCTCTCTATTTCCCTGAATCAACCCGCAGTCTATGAGCTATTCTATGAGTCTTGACATTTATCCGATCTATCCCCTGTCCTTTTGATAATTAATGCCCGCAGTCCTTTTCCCTTTTCTTTTTTAGGTTTACTAGGTAGCGTGCCCGTGCGTTGCTACGGAATAACTAACATTTTGTACTTAAAACACACGGATCGTACGATAAGATAATAATACTATAAAAATCAAATACCAATATTAAAGTGACATTTAATAAAAAAAAAGTTTGTGAAATTAGCATTATCATCGTAGATCTTAAAACAAACATAGTGGAGCTTCTGCCTTTTTTTAAAAGGAAAAATGAATGGTATAAGGCCAACGATCTTTGTGGTACAATTTTTTTCAAGAAAGGAAAATTTAATTGTGACCCTTGTCATCTACTCTTACATAATAAGAACAAGCGATAAGGTTCCTCATGCTGAAAATCACAAAACAATTGTGATAGATAACGATTCCAACTAAGCTATGCCATTTGACTGAACCATGTGTCCAACCTTTTGCCCTTCTTACCAGGATAACTTAGAGCCTTGGAGATTTGTACTTGGAGAGCTCTTGTCCTCGCCACCTACATTGGTAGATTGAGCCAGCTCCAGAGTTTGATCTCAGCAGTTTCTAAAGTGATGGGAATATTCACCTCTATGTACTTGAGAAGATATTGCTCACTATTCTTGCAGTTTAAGAATTAATATCAGCATGTATGTTTGTTGTGCCACGAGGAATAAAATTTGTGACCAAATGATCTGACCATGAATAGTCAAGACTTCATTCCAGTATTACATTGTGCATGGTAGACCTTCTTCTAACAACTATCATTGAGCAGTTTTCTGAACAATACATGAAGCAGTAGCTTGCTATCTCAAAATGGCTAATGTTCTGGACATAACTGAGAGTTCAGTCTTCTTTTTTAGATAATGTGAGTTCAGTCTTCTAGGCTTCTAACTGTGGTAGTTTTAGGTAGTCAAGATGAATAAATGAACTGTTTAATCAAATCGCGTTCTACTTATCAGAAAAGTAATATTACATTGCATCCATACTGAGTACATATTGCAGAATAATAATCATTAATCTGACAATTAAAAATTAAGGATAATTTGACATGTCTCATTTCTTATCCTTTCGTTATACCTTGCAGAAAATAGTAATCAAGTATTAAGAAAAGCCTACCTTCCTAAGACATCTTTGCAATTTCAGACCACTTTGTCCCATAACTTGTTGAGTCTGCATAATAGTGACAAGCATATAAGAGTATACACATTCAATTTATGTAGCAAGTGAACCAGTATATGCCTTAACAACAACATAATTTATTTCTTCTTTGTTTAAACATAAGAACACATTCCTTTGTATATAGCAGCAAGGGAACAATTAGCTGATTCAAGCATAAGAGAAATGAAGCTGTAGACAGCCTATTGAATGAAGTAAAGGGAGAGCGATTACCATAGGCAATGGTATCTCTCCACATAGTAAATCCTGAAAAGGAATAAAACAACATGTATGATAAGAAAGAGAATCTCTAAGACCTACAGTTATGCATAGCTATATAAATTTACCCTTTTTAATTGTTTGGTCATCGTAAGTTCCAACAGTCCCCACCATCATCTCGCTAGGTGGCAATGAAGGTGGAAGCATAGGGGGTGGTGCTAGGACTAGAACAGTGACCTCCTCATCCCTCGGCTGCCTCTTGGCCGACCTAAGCATTAAGAGATGATAACTGGAAATAAGGAAAGGCAACAGAATGGCAACGGCAATGGATATCAGTAACAATCATGCTGCTACAAAAGCATAGTAGCAGCAAAACAGAAGATCCCATGTTTTTTCCAGCAGTTGTTTATGTGAATGAAATAAAATAACTTTGATCAACCAACAAAGCATGTGAGAAAGCCAGAGTTTAAAACTTGCAGGTTAATTGGCCAAACTGAGCTCAGTTAATATAATTATGTGCAACTTGTTTATCAGCACAAAAAAGAAAAATAGTCTTGTTTTCAAATGCACATCTAGAAATCGATTTGGTTGCACAATTTAATTTGCTCACTTTTAGGAATAGAAGTGATGGATCATGTATTGAAGAGACTTTGCCCAGTCTTCCTTAAAAAGTAAAGTTTGTAGTGTCTTCATAACATTATAATCTGGATCCAAGTTGTGTTGCCAGCCCTGTTAAAATAGTGAAAAGAATTGAAGAACACAAATGGAAAAGGAATACCTATGAAAGGTATCCTTGCGATTAAAGAAACAAAGGTGTAATACACAAATAGATAGCCACACAAAGCAGTTTACATAGGCACATCGTGAATCCTATCTGCCTACAAATGAATGCATCAGATTAGCTAGAAATTAGACAAACAAAAGAACTACAGGAGGATCAAGTCAGAATCGCAACAACAATGCAGAGTCTATAACAACACAAGCATGGCTAAGATGGCCAAATGTTCTCCAAATCAAAGAGTAGTATGAGACTGAGAGTACAATTCGATGAAGTAAAAACAAGTCATGTAAGTTACCTCAAGAACTCATGTAGTCGCCATGAGAGTTCAAACATTGCCATAGATATTCACATTGTGATGTCGAACTTGCTCAAGCAGCTGGTGCATACACTCAGCTGGGTGCACAGCATCATCTTGAGTAGTGGCCCAAAAAGAAAATGATTGTTCAACTTCCTGTAGCATAAATTCAAGTTAAGAATTCTCAGCAATGACACGTAAAAATAAATTAACATAGCTATCATTTGCAATTGCCATTTTCATTAGAAGAGAAGAGTTACTGGTCAGTGGTCACTCTGAGATTGCACAAAAAATACAGTATGGCAACCCGGATAAATACATATAATGGTAAAAGTGTTCAGCCTCAAGGTTCTACAGTCTGTTCGTTTGGCTGGGCTTGTTCGTTGCTGGATCATGAAGAAGTACTGCTGTCTGGTTTGGTGTGAGAGAAAAATACTGTTCTGGCTGGAAATTTATGATCGTTTATGACTGTATAAGCCCAGCCGAATAGGCTACTAATGGATATCCCAACTGCTCTACAGGGTTTGGTGTCTACAGAATGAACTATTTTATTGTTTATTCTTCTATGGCAATGGGTATCATGTGAAATACAGAAAATGACTCATGAAACTATGGACACAAATGTCATGACTCATGAAACTATGGATCTTGCTGTTTTCCTGCAACTGAACCCCCCCACTACATCTAGATCAAAAATAGGAGCGTGGATCATCAGATTGGAGGCAGAGAGAGACGAGAAATCGGGATTCGGCGCAAGGGTTATTACTTTCGGCCGGCCCCTTGAATTCGGCAAAGAATTCCTTCATCCCATTGCTCACCATCTGCACCTTGTACTCGCTCATCATCCTGCAACGCCAAGAAACCAAGAAAGCCTACAAGAATAGCCAGATAAAAAAACAACTAGAACAAAAATTGGAAAACAAACCGAGAGGTCCAGATGATCACAGCTTCATGAGGTCCATCATGCGGCACTTGCTCGAGGACGACACCTTGGAAAGCGGGGAAACAAGAATAGCACCAGAAGGGCCCTCCTCTCCTATCTGCTTCGTTCGTCGCCTTGGGGATAAGAGGGAGAAAGGGATTGCGCAGCCTTCGCACCACACCGGCAGTGACGGCGGCCTCGCCCGGCTTCGCGCCCCGTTCGTTGTGGCCACCCGACGCCCAGAGGTGGGGCTCCCCACCGTGGCCTCACGTCGCCCATCGTCGTTGTAAGGAAAATGGACTCTAGGCCCATTTACTTTGGATTTTGGTGTTTGATGACCAACACAACCAAATTGGACTAATGAATTTGCAAGTGATTGTTTTGTAGTTCAATAGGATGCAAGACGTGACTTGGATGAAGGCGACGTGACGATCCGATGATCAACACCATAAGCAAGACCCTAGGAGCACAAGATAAGACCCAAGATATCAAGCAAAGTCCAAGCACAAAGATAGGAACCAAGCCATACACAATATCACAAAGAAACAAGCTCACTGAAGTGACTGGACGCTGGAGGCGCAGCGACCGAACGCTCTGATCAAGAGGCTCGGCAGCAGTAGTGACCGGACGCTAGTGGCAAATCGACTGGACGTAGGACAGCAGAGTCCGATCGAGTATAGAGAGGTTCCAGAGCGGCGAAATTGCGACCGAACGTGTCTGGTGGTAGGTGACCGGACGCTGGCAGCGTCCGATCAGTAGATCGTGACTTCAATGGTCGGGACGACCGGATGCGTCCAGTCAGGATGACTTCAGCGTCCGGTCAGTAGCAAAAAAGTGGGATTTCATCGACGGGAGTTTGCATATCTCTACCTTGCTCTTTAGCTTCCGCATTTACATTGATTGTATTACTCCTTTTGCGGTAGAGATAGCAACAACTAGCTAAACCGTAGTTGCATAGTTAGATAGTCTATCTTTTGCATATGTTTTTCTAAGGTTAGAAAAAGAGGCCATAGTTTAGAATTAGATTTTTAAGTTGCCTAATTAACCCACCCCCTCTTAGGCATCACGGTCCACTTTCAATTGGTATCGGAGCCGGTTGGCTCAATTTGGACCTTTGGCTTAACCGCCATTGAGCCAACGCTATTTATAGTGGTTGGGATGGATACCTCTAGGCCTCCACACTTTGATGGCACTAACTTCCCTTATTATAAAGCTAGAATGGTTTGCTATCTTGTGAACAAGCAAGCCAACAATGGGGTCAAACGCTTTTGGATGCCAAAGGAGATCATTTCCAATATGAAGAGCACCAAGAAGGTTTGAATCCCGAAAGGAAAGTGAGAAGTCCAATGGACAATGGGGAATTTGGAGACTTAGCAAAGTATGGGTGCATTTCATGGGGTAAAGTAGTATCATTTAGCATCATATAACCTTGCCCTTTGCATTGCATCCTAGCAAGTAGGTAGTTTTCAATTTTCAAAATTCTATTATTTGCTTGCTTTGGTCGTATTGTCATCAATCACCAAAAAGGGGGAGATTGTAAGGAAAATGGACCCTAGGCCCATTTACTTTGAATTTTGGTGTTTGATGACCAACACAACCAAATTGGACTAATGAATTTGCAAGTGATTGTTTTGTAGTTCAATAGGATGCAAGACGTGACTTGGACGAAGGCGACGTGATGATCCGATGATCAACACCATAAGCAAGACCCTAGGAGCACAAGAGAAGACCCAAGATATGAAGCAAAGTCCAAGCATGAAGATAGGAACCAAGCCATACGCAAGTTCACAAAGAAACGAGCTCACTGAAGTGATCGGACGCTAGAGGCGTAGCGATCGGATGCTCTGATCAAGAGGCTCGGCAGCAGCAGCGACCGGATGTTGGACCGGACACTAGCGGCAAATCGACCAGACGTAGGACAGCAGAGTCCTGTCGAGTATAGAGAGGTTCCAATGCGTCGAATTGCGACCGGACATGTCTGGTGGCAAGTGACCGGACACTAGCAGCATCCGATTAGTAGATCGCGGCTTCAATGGTCGGGACGACCGGACGCGTTCGGTCAGGACGACTTCAGCGTCCGGTCAGTAGCAGAAAGGCAGGATTTCGTCCCTAATGGCTACTTTCTTAGTGGGGCTTATAAATAGACCCCCCAACCGGCCATTTGAGAGAAGTGGAGCTGAGGAAACATATCTAGGGTGTTGATACACCATTTTAGTGATCTCCACTTGCATAGTGCTTAGTGATTCATTAGGTGATTAGCATAGGTGCTTTGCGAAGTGCTTAGGTTGATTAGACCACCGCTTATGCACTTGCTCTAGGTTTAGGCCTAGTGTTTAGTGAGGTTTGCATACCTCTTATCACTTGGTGCTTGCGCGCACCATTGTTGTACATCGGAGGGGCTTGTAGTCTTGCGAGATCACACCAACCGTGTTTGTGGTGTGGCCACCACTGTGTACCGGAGGGAACAAGGCCCGTGGCGTTTCGGCCAAAAGCTTGATAGTGAAGACGGCGGGGAGCATCCGGGTGAGGCTTGCCAGAAGGCACGTCAGAGACCCACTTGCACATGGGGAAGGCCCGAGGCTATCCACGGAGTTACCCGATCGGGAGCTTGGCCCTTGCGAGGGATTCCTTGCGAGAGGCTCCAACGAGGACTAGGGGGAAGCTTGCAAGCTTCTCGATACCTCGGTAAAAATAGGAGTCATCGACAGGAGTTTGCATATCTCTACCTTGCTCATTAGCTTCCACATTTACATTGATTGTATTACTCCATTTGCGGTAGAGATAGCAACACACTAGCTAAACCATAGTTGCACAGCTAGATAGTCTATCTTTTGCATTGGTTTTGCTAAGGTTAGAAAAAGAGGCCATAGTTTAGAATTAGATTTGTAAGTTGCCTAATTCACCCCCCCTCTTAGGCATCACGGTCCACTTTCAATTGGTATCGGAGCCGGTTGGCTCAATTTGGACCTTTGGCTTAACCGCCATTGAGCCGACGCTATTTAGTGTGGTTGGGATGGATACCTCTTGGCCTCCACACTTTGATGGCACCAACTTCCCTTCTTATAAATCTAGAATGGCTTGCTATCTTATGAACAAGCAAGCCAACAATGGGGTCAAACGCTTTTGGATGCCAAAGGAGATCATTTCCAATATGAAGAGCACCAAGAAGGTTTGGATCCCAAAAGGGAAGTGAGAAGTCCAATGGACAATGGGGAATTTGGAGACTTGGCAAAGTATGGGTGCATTTCATGGGGTGCATCATGATGGACAAGGATATTGCCAAGTGGGTTAGTGAATACTATGGACCCAAATTCCACTTCCCATGTTAGGTAACTAGATGTAATTTCTTTCAATTGGTATTTCATACAAGTGGTATTATAATTGGTATTGTTGAGCATCTAGTTCTTTTCATACCTAGGTTTGCATTTACATGTTTAATCTTTTGTCATGCATACACTAGGTAAATCATATGGTAGGATTGCTCGGTTTCATTCTTAACCCGTGGAGCAAACCTACATGGCTTAAATTATTTAGAAGCATGGCACATAGCTTGTCTTTCAATTGTTCATCTAATATGTACCAAAGTCCAAATTGTAGATACTTTCTCCTGAATATCACCTTCGAAAATGATTCTCACATTCATGTGATGTTATCTTTCAAGTGGTATTATTGATTCTAAAATCAATGTGCATGTTTCCTACAAGTATTCCATACTTCTGTGCACAAATTTACGGGGAGGTTACTCTACAAGTTGGATGCGTTGAGACTAACACCTTTTCAAGCTTATCACGTGTATAGTAGTCTCATTGTAAGGAAAACGGATTCATTTTGATATTCATAAGCTTTCTCCAAGCATTATATAGATTAAATTCCCTTGAGCAATAAATTGCCAATTATGCATATGCTTTGCCTTCTACCATATGTGTGCATACATTTAGGGGGAGCTTAATCTATATAATGTGTGAGTCAAATTTTGTGACCTATTCCACTCTACATTCAAAGGTTCACAAAGTTTGATCCTCCCTTGTGCTACTAATGTCTTCCTTTTCGGTGCTTGATTCCAAAGGGGGAGAATTTAGAGGACCAAAAGCAAGCATTAATTTGTGGACCAAAAGCTAGATCATATTAATTTACAAGTAGTAATGATCTACAAGTGGTAATGGTCCAAGAAAGGGAGGATAGTGGATTATGGATTAGCCTATGTAATGAGGAGGATTTGTGGCTTAAATCCATAATACCACATGGGGACTTTTGCAAGGGCAAGATAAGTGTTCAAGTGGTATCTTGTAGTCTTACAAGTAGTATCATTTAGCATCATATAACCTTGCCCCTTGCATTGCATCCTAGCAAGTAGGTAGTTTTCAATTTTCAAAATTCTATTATTTGCTTGCTTTGGTCGTGTTGTCATCAATCACCAAAAGGGGGGAGATTGTAAGGAAAATGGACCCTAGGCCCATTTACTTTGAATTTTGGTGTTTGATGACCAACACAACCAAATTGGACTAATGAATTTGCAAGTGATTGTTTTGTAGTTCAATAGGATGCAAGACGTGACTTGGACGAAGGCGACATGATGATCCGATGATCAACACCATAAGCAAGACCCTAGGAGCACAAGAGAAGACCCAAGATATCAAGCAAAGTCCAAGCACAAAGATAGAAACCAAGCCATACGCAAGATCACGAAGAAACGAGCTCACTGAAGTGACCGGACGCTGGAGGCGTAGCGACCGGTCGCTCTGATCAAGAGGCTCGGCAGCAGCAGCGACCGGACGCTAGACCATATGCTGGCGGCAAATCGACCGGACATAGGACAGCAGAGTCCGGTCGAGTACAGAGAGGTTCTAGAGCAGCGACATTATGACCAAACGTGTCCGGTGGTAGGTGACCGGACACTGGCAGAGTCCGATTAGTAGATCGCGGCTTCAACCGTCGGGACGACCGGACGCGTCTGGTCAGGACAACTTTAGCATCCGGTCAGTAGCAGAAAAGCGGGATTTCATCGATGGGAGTTTGCATATCTCTACCTTGCTCTTTCTCAGTGGGGCTTATAAATAGACCCCCAACCGGCCATTTGAGAGAAGTGGAGCTGAGGAAACATATCTAGGGTGTTGATACACTATTTTAGTGATCTCCACTTGCATAGTGCTTAGTGATTCATTAGGTGATTAGCGTAGGTGCTTTGCGATGTGCTTAGGTTGATTAGACCACCGCTTATGCGCTTGCTCTAGGTTTAGGCCTAGTGTTTAGTGAGGTTTGGATACCTCTTACCACTCGGTGCTTGCACACACCATTGTTGTACATAGGAGGGGCTTGTAGTCTTGCGAGATCACACCAACCGCATTTGTGGTGTGGCCGCCACCATGTACCGGAGGGAACAAGGCCTGCGGCGTTTCGGCCGAAAGCTTGATAGTGAAGACGGCGGGGAGCATCCGGGAGAGGCTTGCCGGAAGGCACGTCGGAGACCCACTTGCACATGGGGAAGGCCCGAGGCTATCCACGGAGTTACCTGACCGGGAGCGTGGCCCTTGCGAGGGATTCCTTACGAGGGGCTCCAACGAGGACTAGGGGGAAGCTTGTGAGCTTCTCGATACCTCGGTAAATATACCGGAGTCGTCGACGGGAGTTTGCATATCTCTACCTTGCTCTTTAGCTTCCGCATTTACATTGATTGCATTACTCCTTTTGCGGTAGAGATAGCAACACACTAGCTAAACTGTAGTTGCACGGTTAGATAGTCTATCTTTTGCATAGGTTTTGCTAAGGTTAGAAAAAGAGGCCATACTTTAGAATTAGATTTTTAAGCTGCCTAATTCACCCCCCCTCTTAGGCATCACGGTCCACTTTCAGTCGTCCCATCCGCCGTAGCATCCCGACGCCTTGAGGCGGCGCACCCCGCAGCGGCCTCGCATCAACCGGCGGCGGCTAGGTTTACAGAAAGGCCGAGGAGTCAGGTGTAGGCGCGGGCGGGACATTTGTCGCAGACGCCGTGGTTTCCGGACGGGGGTAGGACGTCGTAGCAAGGCAGTACAGGATCGCAGCAGGCAGAACTATGGGCCCACATTGGAATGTCGCACCAAAAAGTGTCTACTCTTTAGTCTTTTTAGTTGTAGGAGATTTATTTTAAAATCTAAAAATGAGTCTACTTTATTTATAGAAATGTCACTAACTTCAAAAGCTTATAACTTTCAAACCGTAGCTCCTTTTTAGGTAGTTCTTGCGCTCATAAGTTCATATCGACGATTACTACGTGCTAATAAACGTTATAGTATGTTTTTCGAATGTTTTGTGTATTGTTCTTATTATGTTTTGTGGGCCTATTTGGTGTATTGATTATAGATGGTGCTGAGTATGAGAACCTCCAGGACCAGGAGTTTGATATCCCCGAACAAACCTAGTTCGAAGGCAAGTGCCCTTGACCATACTTGTTCCTACATTTTTGTTTTACTTTGAGTTAGAGTATTTAGAACATTAGTTTGCATGCAGAGTCTAAATTTAAATCCCATGTTAGGGTTTACTAGTCCTTGATGTATCATCCTTGAAACCCTGGGTTGGATGGGTAGATGTCATTCTTAGCTTTGCAGTCTTGGATGGGAAGGCTAAATGTTAATCCTGACTAATGATCTATGCAACAGTTACTGGTAATGTGTTTAGCAACATGGTGAATTGGAAATCTAAGCAGGATCATTGGTTATGTTTGATTCGGCTCTAGATCTCTAAGGATCGGTTCTCGACGCCTGTAACACGGCTTAACAGCGCAACCATGAGGTCTGGATGGGCTGGACCTGGCTAATTAATTAGGGGATCCCTATGTGGATATTAGTCTCATAGTGACATGGGTACAGAAGAAGGCTTTTATGCAGGATACCGCTTGGTACGGGAGTTGGCTCCTAGGGTTGCCTAGTCCTAGGTTACGGGAGATGGCTTCTATGCGTGCCCTGTGAGAACTAATACATATGGGAGGACTCTTTGTAAAGGCCTTGTAGTGAAACACTGTTGATCTACCTTGGAAGTGGGTCAAGAGGCTGATCACCTCACAAGTGGGAAACATGACTCATGGTGAAAGTGTGCAACCTCTGTAGAGTGTAAAACTGGTATATCAGCCGTGCTCACGGTCAAGAGCGGCTTAGACTTCTTCAGGATTAGATGGCTCTGGTTCAGTTGGGTGGTTCCCTTGGTAAGGGAATGGTTGGTTTTGGGAGCTTGGATGGAATCCAAGTGTGGTGCTTGGATGGAATCCAAGTGTTGGTTTGGTTCTCTGAGGAGAAGGTAGAATTCACTTAGTAAATAGGTGCTAAGGATTTAAGAAAAAATAGGATGTGTACCTTAAGTGCTTGTGTCAAACCTGTATAAGCCTTTCCTTAATTTAAGCCTCATGTTATAATTTTCCTACACTTGCGGAGTACATTTTGATGTACTCACTCTTCCTCTTTGTCCCCCCTGCTACCCCACCTAGACGCTGGAAAATGACAAGGAGTACATTGAAGACGGTGCCTTTGACCCCGATGATGTGTACTAGGCTGGTGCTGCCCCCGGTCAACCTTCGTATGGAGATGGCGTCCCTTTTCGCTAGTAGCTTGAGTTTTTCTTTTAGACCCACGGGTCATTTTGTAATAATGTTTTTTGTTATGTAAAGCAGGCCTACTATGATACTGTAATAAAGTCGACATATGTATGAATAAATTGATCCTGGCATACATATGTCGTGCATTCGATTTTGTCCTTAAAATTGGATGTGACAGTAAACCTCTCTATAAAAGGAGATGAGATGTATCAATCTCATCAAGCAAAAATTAAGAAGGAAACCCTTACCTCTTGCTCAGGCATGGGCAAAGGCTCTGCGGCCGACCTCTCACCCTCGTAGCCCTAGGCCATGAACAGTTGGGTACTGTATCACGACAATCGCCGCCGCTCCCCTCACCTCTCTCCTCTCAATTCTAGCAGCCACGTAACAGTTTTCAACATGTTGCTTTGCAAACTGATTGCAGGAGTGGCTAGTGGGTGGGACTCGCCACAATCTGACAAGGTGCGGAGTCAGGTTTGTTGCCTACATGCACTTTCAAATTCGGATCAACTATTATAATATATTAACGTGCCTATGTTTTGCATTTACTAATTACTTTGTACTTATCTAGCAGATAACTAAGACCTTGATGAAATAAGGTGTGAAAGGGACGGACTGAAGAGGATCTTATACTTGGCTACTGACGTTATCTCGGTGTTCTTATGTGCAACCCTTATGAGAAGTAGCAGGTGTGCAGCTCCTCTGTTTTTAATTTATGTCCTGATTGTGTGCGTTTGTGTCTCTTGAAACTGCTTCTAAATCAGCTAGTGCAAGGAAAGGCTGTAGAACTGATTTAAAGTAAAAAAATATTACATTTAAGTTGCAAGCTATTTATAGTTCTTAGTCTTATGCAGGAAGCAAGAACACCGGCAGTCGAGTAGGTGAACTTGTGGCCTTTCATCGTATCTATGATCTTTGCACACCATTAGTTTTGTGGGTGATTAATTTTCCTTCGGGAGACCGATACTATGGTTCCTTGGAACAGTGTTCAATGTTAATGTTTTTCTAATGTGAACTATTATTAATCATATATAATTATCTTTTTTCTTAAATGTTCTTAACTAGGCTGGACAAAATTTGGGGCGCTGTTATGGTCCGGCTGTTTGGACAGAAACCACGCGCTGGCCACGGCTGGGAACGTACGCTCGATACGAACGTGTTCAGACTGTTTTTTTTTGCTGTGCTGTTTTGTTAGGTCTTGTTTGAATTCACATAACTAACAACTAGTTAACTAAGTTTTAGGCTCTGTTCATTTGTCTCATGAGCCGTGTTTTTCTTTCACAGTATTTTTCTCCACAGAACTAACAACTATTTCAGCGAACGAACAATGTTTTTATCTGACAACAAAT
This sequence comes from Miscanthus floridulus, assembly GCF_019320115.1. NCBI lineage: Eukaryota > Viridiplantae > Streptophyta > Magnoliopsida > Poales > Poaceae > Miscanthus > Miscanthus floridulus. The sequence goes on from NC_089598.1 coordinate 76,100,787, forward strand.
CAGCCAACAGCACTTTCAGACATGACTTTTCAGCAAAACGAACAGGGCCTTAGTCCCTAAGTATCCAAACAGGTGGACTAATTATTAGTTCACTAATTATGGATTAGTTGTTAGTTCACTAGTCCACTTATAAGAGATAATAGGACTAGTTGTTAGTCATATTTCATCCAAACAGGCCTTTAATGGGCTCAGATGTATTATTATAGACCCGGCAAAGTGAACAAAGTTCTGGCAGATTCTTTTTATCCGTTTGATTTGTAAGTGAGACTTCTAAGTAGTGACATTATAGCTTTTTACGGACTAAAAAAATCATAACCGTTAAACTGAGTATTGAAATTAAATTCTGATTGCACCATCGTGTTTCTTGTGATAAATCCTTCAAAACAAGACCCCACTCGAATATATTTAGATGAAATTTCGTTAATGAACATCAATCTCATCAAGATAGAATATTTTCTTTTATTGAATAGGTGCAACATTCTAGGTTAGAAAACAATGTTCAGCATTCACAAGAAAATGTTCCTAGTTCAGGAGAATGATATTCCAGATCTAGGAACAAATTATAGATTCGTGCAATTTGTATTATAATATCTATAAAAAACTAAAAATATAAAATTGGATAACAAAAGTATGAAATATATAGAAATACATACATAAAGAAATAACATAACATAATAAATGCAGAAGACACAGACAAATGCACAAAAATTAGTTAAGCAAAGCTAAATGAGTGGTATGTGCTGTGATCTAGAAAAATGTATAAGACACTTCGCAAGTATACAAATTATTTCTATAGTTTAGCTAAGACAAAGGTTCCGGTGTGTGATGTAACCCAAATAAATGTAGAAAACACGTCACAAATGAACAAATTATTTCTATAGTTAAGCAAAGATAAATATTTTGGTACGTGATGTAAACCAGACAAAATCAAAAGAAGAAAAGTAGAAAAATAGAAGCAATAAGGGAAAATGAAAATGAAAATGAAAAATAAAATAGTAAAAAATATTACATCGGCAAAAATATGCAACACACATCCACTTTCCACTTTTGTCATCACTGAATGCTTGGACGCGATGTTTGGCGCTAAAATATTTCATGGGTACTACGTAAATATTCAAAGATAATTGTGGAACATTTCATTTATAAAATGTGAACATTCTAAAATACATCATAGAACATCATATGTATACTACATGAACATCACATATATGTCACGTGAACAACACAAAATATATTATAGAATATCACATGTATATTACATGAACATCACATGTATACTACAGCCCGTCTCTTCAATTTCCTTGGCTCGTTTCCCCTCCTAGTGGACCAGTCCACCACAGCCTATCTCTTCTTTGTTCTTTCTATAAATGTTGGACACCTCGTGCGGCCATGCCCCATCCCGTTCCTTAGAGAAGCAAATCTCTTTCCTGAGCCTGCCTTTTCTCCTGGTGCTTTTTCTCTTCTTTAGGAAGTCCCTAGAGCTTACCTTTCCTCATGGCCCTTTGCACAAGATGGACCTCTCGCCTTAGAGGAGAGTGGGCTCAGATTGTTGTGTAGGTGATGACCTTTCTACAGCATTTGTCGCTCAGTTGTGTGCCTTTCTTGCTGCCTGGACCACATGAGCTGTGTGAGGTGTGGTTTCCCGCACCAGTTGGGGAGTCATAGATGTCGTCCTCTTGATCAACCTGATGAAAGCCCTAGTTTGGTTTTGGCTAATTGATGAAACCTATTTGGACTAATCCTTGCATCTAAGTATGTGACTAAGATAGGATGGTCAAACCCAAGTGAAGAAGTTAGGTAGCACTCATGGATGAAGATGGCCACATGAAACGAGGTCCATGATGGTGGTGTGACCATGGTGATGATCAAGTGCTTGGACTTGGAAAAGAAGAAAGAGAAAAATAAAATGGGCTCAAGAAAAAGGTGACATCCATAGGGCCATTTTATTTTTGGTGATCAAGACACTATAGAGAGTGTGATCACATTTAGGATAGATGGTCATACTATTAAGAAGGGACTTCTTATCGGACAACTCGATCATCTAGTGCCACTAGGTGTTGGAATACATGCATCCGGTGACCGCTGACAGTCAAACTAGCTGTTGGATTTGACCATTGGGGGGCACCGCCACCCCATGTTCGGTTACCGCACCGCCGTGTTCGGTGCCCTCGCAGAAAGCTACTCCAAAGGGGTAACGACTCTATTTGCTTATGGGTTTATAAATAGAGCTAGTGGCCGGCCTTGGCCACTCTCTTGGCACTTCTAACAGCTGCATACACCCTTTGAGAGCTGAGCACACCACTCCACTCACTTGCACACTTGATTTCATCATCTTGAGTGAGATTGGAGAGCCTCTAGTGCATTGCTTAGTGTTCTAGCCGTGGTCACCGTGATTTGAGGCTTAACAATCTTTGGTGTCAAAATGGCTCAAATCAGCAACACCAAGAAGCCACCCCAATTTGATGGCACAAATTATCCATATTAGAAGTCAAAGGTGACCACTCATATCAAGTCAATCAATAGGAGAGTGTGGAAGGTGGTGGAGACCAAAATTGAGATAGCCGATCTGTAGAATCCCACCGTGGCCGAAGAAGTGCTTCTCCAAAACAATGACATTGCTCTTAGTGCTATTCATGATGCTATTGATGAGAGAACATTTGAGCAAATCAAGAACATTGAGATGGCTCATGAAGCTTGAAAGAAGTTGGAAGAATCATTTGAGGGCACCAGAGCAATAAAGGGTGCAAAGGCATACATTTTCAAGGAGAAATTTGCTAGCTTCAAGATGAAAGAAGATGAGAGTGTGACGGACATGTTTTATCGGATGGAAGTGCTTGTCAATGATCTCAAAGCACTTGGTGAGAAGGTGGAGGATAAGGACTTCTCTCATAAGTTCTTGAGATGCTTACTCGCAAGATTTGGCATGTTGGTCACCTTGCTAGTGAGGACCGATTTGGACACAATGACACCAAACCAAATCTTAGGAGATATCATGACCGATGATGCTTATAGAGATGATGATGAGAAGGAAGAAAAGAACAAAGAGAAGAAGGATGAGAAGAAGAAGAGTGTGACATTCAAAGCCGTTTCATCATCCAAGGGCAAGGCCAAGCAAGATACATCAAGTGAAGATGATGGTTCATGGGATGATGATGATGATGAGAAGATGGCTCTCTTTGTCAAGAGATTTTGACAAGTTCATGGTAAAGAAGGGCTACCGTGCTAGAAGGAAGAAGTCTTCATCCAAGAACAAGGAAGAATCAAGAAGGTGCTTCAAGTGTGGAAGCAAGGATCATCTTGTTGCTCAATGCCCATACAATAGCGACAATGATTATGATGACAAGAAGAGCAAGAAGAAGGACAAGAAGGAAAAGAAAGAAAAGAAGGACAAGATGACCTTCAAGAAGAAGAAGAAGGATGGTTCATATGTGGTCACTTGGGATAGTGATGCTTCCTCAAGTGATGATGATGAAAGTGATGATGACAAGACCACCAAGAAGAAGGCTCTTGCAAGCACTGCCATAAATGAGAAGCCTTCTCTGTTCGACACTCCATCATGCTTCATGACTAAGGCCACTAAGGTACAAACTTGTGATGATGGATGTGATGAGGAACATGATAATGAAAGTGAAAGTGGAAGTGACAATGATGATGAACAAACTAAAAATGAACTAATTGATATGTTAGAAGATGCTAAAGAACATTTTGACATTAAGAGAAGGGAATACAAAGACTTGCAAAAGGAACTAAAAGCCCTTAAGCAAGCCTTTGATGAGATCAATGCATCTTATGAGAGGCTAGAGGAAGCCCATGAGAAGCTTGGCAAGGCTCGTAAGAAGCTTGAAAAAGCTCATTCCTCTCTACTTAATGAGCAAAATGAGAAGGAGCATATTGTAACATGTGACAAAGGCTTAACTTGTGATATAATTGATGAATCATTCTATAAGCTTATCATTGTTGCTCCCACTAACCCTTATTGTAGCACATCCACTTCTAGCTCATCTAGTAGTCATGGTTTCACTTGTGATGCCTTACTAATGGTTGAGAATGAGACACTCAAGAAGGAGGTAAAAGAGCTCAATCACACCTTGGCTAAGGCCTATGGTGGTGAGGACCACTTGTGTAACACCCGGTTTCAAGGACAAAACCTGATGCATACCATATGTGAGTCTTTAGAAACCAAATCTCACATATAGCTACAAATGAAGGGGCAGTATCAATTCATAATGCTTAATATATAACGAACTTAGCAAAAGAGATAACCTTAGAAAGCAATCAACGGATAGACAACTCTGATCTCCGGGTGCAGACTTCACTCCACTGGATCCAACTGACTGGTTGATCACAAGCCTAACTCCTTTGAAAACTAGCAATCTGAACTTCGTCCTGAGGTGTGGGGGAAATTGCAAGAGTGAGTCCATGTCGAACTCAACAAATATAGCAACAAGGTAGTCTAATCCATAACCACATGATCAAGTATAATTGAATAATGAATTGCACATAAACAATTTAAATGAACATACAACAATTCCCTCAGTTTTCTGGGCCGCCCGTATCCGTGGGCACGGCTAGTATACCAGTTTATTAAACTCTGCGTAGAGGTGTACACTTTCACTGTGAGTCATGATTCTCATATGCTCGGGTTAGCTAGGCCCAAAACATAGAGAACCATATAAAGCCACCCAAGAGCTCGTCTAACCGGCCAGGGCCGCAGGGTCATCAGATATAGGAACCCCCCTTCCAAAAATAAAGTAAAGGGCCGCTTCCAAAGCTAGGCTCAATAGGACAGAGGTTGTCCTATACCCAACTCGCAGACCTCTAACCAGCTAGAAAAGGGTTTCTCAAGCAACTAGAGCCAGAGCCATATAGCCCTCACAGTTGTACTATAAGTCCCAGCTTTTGCCAAAGGATAACATTCATCATTTATGTTTATATCACATTTCATTAAACAAGCCCAAGATCATGGTCACAGAAAGAAAACCCAAGCTATACTTGCCTATAACTTGCTTTACACCCAAAGCATCTTGCTTCAAGAAGCCCCACTCTATCTTCCATTCAGCAACTTCTGGTCTCCAGCGCTCACAGACGATTCTCATTCTACTCGAAGCAAGCACCACGCATTGGCAAACATACGAGCAACAAATGAAAGCAACTAAGAACAACACACCACACGAGAGAAAACAACGTACTAAAAGAAAGCTAGGTGCTACGGTCACAAGATCACAAGAAAACACCTAAAACGAAACTACCGCTAAAAAGAAACAGATACTGGAAGATTATTTATATTATTGTATAAAAGGAAAGAAAAGCTTATGGGCTTGATTTATTTTAATTAAGCAAAACCATGTGAAGAATATTAATTTAGTTTTAACAAAGCATATTTTAATTCAAAAGCCAAGTTGAACCTAGTCAGGTTTTATTTATAAAATATGTCACATATTATTAAAATCATTTCGACTTTGCTTTGCAAAAGAAATAAACATGTGAAAGCATTTATATACGAATTTAATATACGTGTTTAAAATAAGGAAATTTATACTTTAGAAGCATATTAATATTTGTATATACATCACTGATGAGTTATAAAACCTACGTTGCTTTTAAATTAGAAAGGTAGTTGTATGCATATTAACCAAATTAATATTTAAATTATAAACTTCAGAGTATGTGATATGATAAACGTGATTGCTAACGTGTGAATTACAGTCACATACTGGAGCGAAAAGAATAGACTAAACTAAATTCAGAGACGAATAACTAAACGGGAGGACATGACTGCAGAGATTTATGTGAAAGCAACATGGAAGATGGAGTGATCAGTGAATAAACACTCAGAGAGAGAGAGAAAGACCTGTACGTAAATCCTTGGAGAACATGCATGCAGCTTGCACGATCATAAAAGACAGCAACTTGAATTCTTAGGACGGCTTCTGCTCCGGTGGCAAGGGAACTTGCACAGCTTCATTAACAAGGAAGGATGACATAAAGCAGCTGAACGGTGATAGGCAATGGGCAACTGCATGGATGGGTGCACATCACAGATAGAAAACTAACCGGATTAACTAACAGATACAGTAGATCGACAAGAGCACCATCGTGCAGATGTTTCTTACCAAAGCATGGCAACGATGAACTCGGAACGGGACGGCCAGGGCGTTGATGATCTCGGAACGAGTCGGACACCGGGCCGGCTTTGCATAGAAGACGAACGTAGATGACAGCCTTGAATGTTGCATCGTTAGGGAAGGCGCACGCAACAATTCTGGTGGTGGCATCGATCGATGAACTTGGGCGGCCGTGTTTTGACGAGAGCTAGGGCATGGATGCCTTCATCATGCCGTAATGAAAACAACCAAGGACATGTGCAGAGAAGACATATATGCATTGTGGCCTTGCATCCTTAGGAGTGGCTGGTGCTTCTTCACGTGTAGTAGATGTAGGCAGGAAGCACGGCTAGCATGTCGTCAACTCGACGACCGGAGAAACAAGGCAGGCCTGCAGCTCTGCTAGGCCGGGAGGTAGATCGATTTGGTGCAGAGCCAGCTTGGATTGCAAGGTATCGCATCACGCTGATTCAAGCAGCACGACGCTGGGTCTCGGACTCTCGGTCGGGCACATGCCTGGGCTTCAGGATGGTGGCGGCGTGCCTTCACGGACAAGGAGCTCCAGCGATGAGGAAGATCGATGATGTGCAGGTACAACTCATCGGGGCGCGCGGTGGCTGCTACCAGGATGCCTCGGCGACTTTGGTGGATGGACTGCTTCTCGATGGCGTGATTCAAAGCGATGGCAGGAAGGAGCTAGGGCGGCTAAGCTCAGCGGTGGTGCTCAGCGGCAGGATGAGAGAAACGACCGGATGCAGCTATGCATTTGATGTAGCGATGACGACCACCAGAGTTCTGACGGGCAGCCGGCTGAACCAAGAGATCGATGGGTGCTGGGACAGCAGAACTTTGGCGGTGGCGGCGACTCCGGAAAAAGGATTTCAGATCCTCAATAAGATCAAAGAGAGAAACGTAGCATGTATTTATATGCGCTAGGTTAAAACCAAGATGGAAAAGGACTAGATTTTATTATTTCGGAATTAATGTGTTTTATGACTAAAACCAATTCTAGAAAGTCTAGAATTATTATTTGAGCCACGAAAAATACTCCGAAGATTCTGAAGATTTGGGAAAAATTCTCAGAGACATTTTGGAACATGAGGAACCTAACCAAAGTATTTGAAGCTCAATAAAATATATTTTGGAGCATATGTAAAATAGATTATGCTAGCAAAAATGTGAGAACGAATTCTAGAAAAAGCTAAAAAAAATTCACGAGAAGTTTTTAGAGATATTTTGATAGATGAGAAACTCAAATGAGTGATTCGGAGTAGAACGAAAAGAGTTTGGGAAGCTCCAACAAAAGAATTAAGCTAGAAAACAAGGAATTTTAATTATTAGAAAAGACAAGCACGGGCTGGTGAAAGATAAACGACTTACTAAACGTGTGTTGAAAATTTTACTCACTCGTAACACCAAGTGAAGCAACAAGCAAACATCACATCAAGAAAACAAGCCCATCATATTAATATGAAAAGTTTGAAAACACAATTTGAAACTTACTTAATCTTGAAAAATTTTATACAAATATTGAAATCATTTTTTATTTAGTGTTTTCTATTCATAACCCAAAATAGGAATTTTAGGGTGTGACAGCTTGCTTATGTGTTTGGGTAGCCAAAGAGCTTCTCTCTACAAAGAGGGATTGGACTATACCTCCAAGAAAGGTAAGATGGCCTTTGCTCCTCATAAGACTAGTTTTGTGAAGAACAATGATCGGTTTTGCACTAATTGCAAGTAAGTTGGTCATGTAGAGCAAAAGTGCATGAAAAAGAAGTCTTAAGCCAATGTATCCTCAATTAAGCTTGATTCTTTCTATGTGCTTACTAAGGGTACTAATGGTGTGAAGGCTAAGTTCATTGGTGCACCATGGATGGGCTCAAAGAAGAAAGCCATTTGGGTGCCAAAGAGCTTAGTAACTAACTTTCAAGGACACAAGCAAGTTTGGGTACCTAAAAATAATTAATCTTCTTTTGTAGGTAAATTACAAAGCCGGAGAAAGGCATTGGGTTCTTGATAGTGGGTGCACTCAACACATGACCGGTGATGCAAGAATGTTCAACTCAATCAAAACCAATGGTAATGATGGTTATAATAGTATCACATTTGGTGACAATGGCAAAGGCAAGGTCAAAGGGCTTGGTAAGATTGCAATATCCAATGACATGAGTATTTCCAATGTGTTGCTAGTTGAGAGCTTGAACTTCAATTTGCTATCCATGGCTCAATTGTGTGATCTTGGATTCAAATGCATATTTGGGGTAGATGATGTAGAGATCATAAGTGTAGATGGCTCTAACTTTATCTTCAAAGGCTTTAGATATGAGAATCTATACTTGGTTGATTTTAATGCTAGTGAAGCTTAATTGTCAACATGCTTGTTTACTAAGTCTATTATGGGTTGGTTATGGCATAGAAGGCTTGGTGATGTTGGAATGAAACAATTGAATAGATTGGTTAAGCATGACTTGGTTAGAGGCTTTAAAGATGTTGTGTTTGAGAAAGATAAGCTTTGTAACTCTTGTCAAGCCAGCAAACAAGTTGGAAACACCCATCCTAAGAAAAGTATGATGAGCACTAGTAAAGCATTTAAGTTGTTGCATGTAGATTTGTTTAGACCAACACAATACAGTAGCATTGGTGGAAACAAATATGGCTTTGTGATAGTGGATGACTATACTTGATATACTTGGGTATTCTTTCTAGTGGACAAGAGTGATGTGTTTGTAATATTCAAATCATTTGTCAAGGGCATTCACAATGAGTTTGAAACAACCATCAAGAGAGTTAGAAGTGACAATGGTAGTGAGTTCAAGAACACTAGAATTGATGAGTTATGTGATGAGTTTGCAATTAGACATCAATTCTCGGCCAAGTACACTCCACAATCAAATGGCTTTGTTGCGAGAAAAAATAGAACCTTGATTGACATGGCAAGATCAATGTCGAGTGAGTATAATGTGAGTCAATCCTTTTGGGATGAAGCTATCAACATGGCTTGCTATTGTAGCAACCACCTCTATTGTCACCCATTGAAAGAGAAGACATCATATGAGCTTTTGAATGGTAGAAAGCCCAATATTGCATATTTTTAGGTCTTTGGTTGCAAATGTTATATCTTGAAGAAAGGCACTAGATTGGGCAAGTTTGAGAAGAAATGTGATGAAGGATTCTTGCTTGGATACTCAACCACTAGTAAAGCATATAGAGTTTGGAATTTGACAAGTGGTACTCTTGAGGAAGTACATGATGTTGAATTTGATGAAACCAAGGGTTTCCAAGATGAAAATGAGAATTTGGATGATGTTATAGGCATTCAACTTTCAAATGCCATGAAGAACATGGATGTTGGTGAATTGAGGCCTAGACAAGTGAATGATGATGAAGATGATTGTCACACCTGATTTTAAGGATAAAAGGGATGCAAAATCTTATGTGCGCCCAGAGATCAGTCACACACATAAGCCGACAAATTATAAATAGTATCATCACAAGTGTTTATTACATCACGAATAAGACAGAGTCTTCACATAAATGTAGTGGAAGTAAGAAAAGATCTCTCGTGGAAGCTTCATATCACAGGGACGTCAACTAGTTGACCACAAGACTAGTAATCCTTAGGGAAATCATCGTTACCATAGCCATCTGTTACCCATCCGGGATTTTTATCCAAATAATGAAAATAAATAAACGTAAGTACATGTCATACTCAACAAGTGTAACATGGGGTTTATGAGGCTCAAAAGGCTTGACATAGGCTTAACAGCATTCAGCTTTTAGTTGTCATAATTTTAGCTTAAGAGTAGCAACAAGTTATTTCAATTGCCAATGCAAAGCACATGATCAATGTAAACATGAATAGCATAAACAGATAATTCTTAGTGTTACACTATTCCATAAGGGTTCCAAGGCCACTCGTGACCATGAGCACGGCTGATATACTAGTTTTATACTCTGTAGAGGTTGTATACTTTCACTATGAGTCGTGATACCCATATGCCCGGGTTTGCAACTCCCAAAACACTTCCAAGGTGAGTAGGCAGGGGTCACTATGAAGCCTTTCAAAGGTTCATCTAACAAGTTAGGGCCATTAGATTCACTCAACAAACAAATATAGGAACCCCCCTATCGAATGGCACAATTCCATCATGGCTATACACATAAGAGTAGAGGCTGTCCTATACCCGATTCGGCAAGCCATTCTTACGCCAATAAAGGTAAGCACTAACAAGCTAGAAAAGGTCCTCATACTAAGCTAAAGCCAGAGCCATATAGCCCTCATAGCTGTACTGTAAGTCCTAGATGATCACTTACAAATAAGTCCTTAGGGAGAGGAATCTGAAGCATTTAGAAAGTAGCTAAATACTCCAGCCTCCTATTTCCAAGTTGCTAAAAAGTCATATTTTAATGTTTATTGCATATACCATTAGTCAAGTTACAAGATCATGGTTTAATTGAGCACTAGCAATGCTACCCAATGCATATCCCACAGGTGACAAGGTATAAGTTCAATTCTAGGGAATTTCTATCAAGGTGACACATGCAACATGAATTTAATGTATTAAAGTGAATAGGAAACAAGGATGATCCCATGCTATACTTGCCTTGAGCAAAGTACTCCTGCTGATCCGGCACATCAAAGTAGTACCCTTGATCTCCCATGAATTGCTCACCGTCTATACTCGATGATCACAGCAACATACAAGCATCCAGGAGCAATCATGCATAGTAAACAAAATTTATAGATTAGAACAGTACACCAATAGCCTAAAATCAAGATGAAAAGTTTGGAAAACGAATCTATGTCTCGCTACGAACACACAGACGCAAAGATCACAAAAATCGGAGCTAAAACGAAGAAGTTATGAGTTAAACAAGATTTCCTATAGTAAAATAATAGATTAAATCTAACCTCAAATTTTCAAAGTTGAAAACCTACTTAACAGTAGTATGAACATGTAGATTATGAAATTACAAACCTAACGCAAGTTGAACGGATCAAATCGGAGTTAAAACGTAGATTTTATGGCTAAAACAAATCTAGTGCCAAAACTGTGAATTGCTGAAAACGTATTTTAGATCTAACCGAAACAAAGTGCGCTTTCAAAAGAAGAAAACAAAATCTGGAAAGACGCTTTGGACTGTGGGTTAAGACTAAATAATTATAAGGGGTTTTTTTGCAAATCTTGCAGCGAAGGGGTATCGGCCATCCACGGCCGTTGAATCTGAGATGGGCGGTGGAGATTAGATCGGGTGGATGAGAGGGAGCCTGGCTGGCCGGAATAGGGCCGGCAGCGAGATATCCGCGGTGGTGCCATGGCCAGGCAAAGAGAACTCACCGGAGTTCTCGGTTAGGAGCCTACGGTGCACGGTTTTTCGAGCGGAAAAGTCTAAGAGAGAGAGGAGAGGGTGGGGAACTCACCGGAACCAAGAAAAACAAGCGGGAAGCGACGAAGGCTGCTCGATGCTTGGCGAAGCTACGATGGTTCTCCAAGCTCATGGTGGTGCAAGGGTTGGCTGCCTTGGGCTCGAGCAGGGGCGACGCTTGCTCTGGGGATTGGATAGGGAGGCATGGGCATAGGGCATCTGGTATTTAAGAGGCGCGGGAGCTTGGGCGGCATGGCACATGCAGCATAGCGGAGGCAGACACGGATGGCCTCGGCGTAGTCATACCTAAGGCAGACATAGCACAAAGGAAGGAGAAGACTCTAACAACTGGGGCCCAGCTATCAGCCAGAGAAAAGGGGAGCGTGCGGTGCAGACTTGGGCCAGCGCTGCTGGGCTGTGTGGAGCAGGCGCGGGAGGGAGTGAGGCGGGTCAACACTGGAACCGGAATAGGCCGTCATGCTGGGCTTCGGCCCGAGCGGGGAGGAGAGGGGAAAAGGCCAAGCGGCCAGCTGGACTGGCAGGGAAACAAGGCCGATGGACCAAATTTGAGAAAGGGAGAAGGAAATTCTTTTCCATTTTTCAAACCATTTTCCAAACCAATTTGAATGCGAAATTCAAATCAAGTTGAAATTTGATTTCAAATCACACCACTCAAAAATTAATATGCAACAGCATGAATGCACACACATGATTGTAAACCTACATTTGATTTTAATTTGATAAAGTTCATTATTTTCCTAAATTCAAATGCCCACAAAAATGCATAATTAATCATTTTCTCCTATTTCAAAGTTATGCAAATTTTAGGGTGTTACAATGATCAAGTGCAAGTGCTCTCTAACTCAAATGTACAAGATGACACTAATCAAGCAAGTACAAGTGGCTCTCATAACAATGTGCAAGATCAAGTGGCTAGTACATCATCTCAACCAAATGATCAAGTATGTGCAAGCAATGTTCCAATACTCCAACCTACTCATATTGCAAGAGATCATCCATTGGACACTATAATTGGTGATATTTCTAGAGGTGTGCAAACTAGATCAAGATTGACTTTATTTTGTGAGCATTTCTCATTTGTGTCATCCATTGGACCAAAGAAGATAGATGAAGTATTGAAGGATGTTGATTGGGTGAATGCTATGCATGAAGAATTGAACAACTTCACAAGAAATCAAGTATGAGAATTAGTGGAAAGACCAAAGGGACACAATGTGATTGGAACCAAATGGGTCTATAGAAACAAGCAAGATCAAGATGGGATAGTAGTAAGGAACAAAGCAAGATTAGTAGCACAAGGATACACTCAAGTGGAAGGTCTTAACTTTGAAGAAACATATGCCCTAGTTACGAGTTTGGAAGCAATTAGAATCTTGCTAGCCTATGCCTGTGCCCACAACACCAAGCTCTATCAAATGGATGTCTAGAGTGCATTTCTCAATGGCTACGTCAATGAAGAAGTTTTTGTTGAGCAACCTCCCGGTTTTGAAGATGACAAGAAGCCTGACCATGTGTACAAGTTGAAGAAGCCTTTGTATGGCTTGAAGCAAGCACCTAGAGCATGGTATGAGATTGGCAAGGTTGACACCACTCTTTTCACCAAGAAGATTGGCAAAGACTTGTTTGTGTTGCAAATCTATGTTGATGACATCATATTTGGATCAACCAACCAAGACTTTTGTAAAGAGTTGGGGAAGGTGATGGCTAATGAGTTTGAGATGACCATGATTGGAGAGTTGAGTTACTTCCTTGGTCTTCAAATCAAGCAATTGAAGAATGGTACATTTATGAATCAAGGCAAGTACATCAAAGACATGCTAAAAAAGTTTGGCATGAATGAAGCAAAGGCCATAAGTACACCAATGGGAACAAATGTGTTACAGAACCGACCAATTTATAAGAGCACAAGTACAATGGCAGCCAACAAGCGGTCGCACTATCATACTTGATCCCATATAAACCTGGTAGTCCGTCGAGTACCGCGACGTGTCTCAATAAATGATACACATACAACCAAGATCGTACATGGTTCAACATACATGTCACACATTACATAAAGTTCACAGATACAGTTCATTCATCAGAGTACGAAATAGAGTTATTACAAACCAAGTTTGATAGATAGTAGTAGAAGCAAATTAAAGTTTGAAAGTAGCATTTGCCAACATAGTTCAAATATAGTGCCAACACATGATCACCATCCACAAAAGCATATAAAAGGATTATTAAAGATGCCTGCCCAAGGCTCACTCCTCATCCATGGTGGGATAGAAGCAATTCTTGCAATAGCCATGATAGACGGTACCATCTGCAATAATGGGAATAAAACCTTAAGTACGAGAAGGTACTTAGCTAGACTTACCCATCATAAACCAGTGTTTACACCAAAATTTGGGAGAAGAACATGGGAACTCGAAGGCTTCCAAGATTGTGTCAATCAAGGAATCGATTGCATGAGGATCGATATCAGCTGATTCAGATGCGACACTGGAATCGGCTCTCTTTGAATGACGTCAGCAGATAACGATGATGAGCTACGGTTGGCATTGGGAAACTACATATCGAACTCTACAAAAGGGGAAAGATTAGGGTCCAAGTTATCTTAAGATAGGAATATTTTCTTTTATGTCAAAAATGGTAATGAGTCATCCTCGAGTAGGATTCATGTTTAGGCTCCGGGTATAAATATTGGACCTCGGCTATTGTAAAGGACACACAATCAATCAAATACAAGTTACTTACTTTTTTGGCTCTGGCCACCCCTTAGGAGTAGGAGTAGAGTAGATCTAGATGAGTTCTTCAGCGAGCAGGGCTGCATCAGTCTAACCAACCTCTGGCTTGTTTGTAAGTATCGTCATGGCTTATACTTCTATTCGTACGGCTGCATCGATCCGGTGAACCTCCACTATGACTCTAGTATAAGGTAGTTATTGACTCTTGTCTAGTTCAAGTACGGTTGCATCGATCTGGTCGACCTCCACTACTCGAATTAGATTAAGGTCAAGTTATCGGATCTACCTAAGAGTGTCAACCTTTGGGTAGATTTATTAAGTTACCGATCTTGCTGATGTTTTTATCGTTATTAGCTTGCAACAATATCAACCTGCCCGGTCGAGATCGATCTAGATCGGCCTTATATCTTTTTAGTCCGTCGCTTGCTTTGTTACAACATGATATCTCTTACTATAAGTGACAGATCATGTTTCATCGGCTGTTTCTATTTCGATCTTGATCGTGCATAGTACGCGGTTAAGGTACGAATGGTCTTGAAGAGGTTTGTTGGCTAGTTAAATCTGATCCACGGTTCACTATTATGGCTGTAACGATCCGGTCGATCCTCACTGGTAGCACTTTAGATTGGATGATGCTAGTTGGTAGACTTGTTCTTGATCAGGCGTGACCTTAACTATTTGCTATGCTTGCATCGGCTAAATAGCCGATCGTCTATGCGTTAACGCCTACAATGTGTTTACATGATTCTGTTAAGCGTGAATAGATCTGTTTACTTTAAAGGTTTGATTTGTTGTCTTTATCATGGCTAGATCAATCTGGTCGAACCCCACTATTAGATATAGCAGGTTAGATCTGATGAGTCCATAGGTCTGTCCATGTGAAATAGTCGATTGTTCACACGCTGTAATTCTCTTCACCTGAATCGGCTGTTTTAGCCGATTCATCCGAGCCTTCACATATAGCATGTCCTTCAGAAAGCCCATCAAAGTATGGATGTTTTTGTGGATTCTTCGGTTTTAGTTTGTTATTATCATCATAGCTGCCATCGATCCAGTCGAACCTCACTGTTGATGGTAATAGATTAGATTTAGAGCGTCTGTAGATCCGTTCGTATCAGATAGTCAATTTGTTCGCATGCAATATCTTTTCCCAATTAGATTCATGGGCTTAATGCTTTACACTGGCAATATTTATCTAGCTAATGATCTCATTTGCATATACGAGCACTGTACCTATCAACATAAAATAAATTGCTACCCACGAGCTTTATAGTACGTAACAGTCGATTTCTGTGCATATCGGCTATTTAGTCGCTTTTTCCCATCTGGCTGCTCCTGAAGCGGCACACTTGGAACTGTCTAGGCACAGACCGGCATGTTTCACCTTAAATTACTGATAAACTTTCTCTCCTTGTCAATTGCAGGGTCAAATTGACTGGCACGTCTTAGGAGGAATACGCAGGATTGACTGTCCCTGTGTTGAAGCCAGGCGGATCTCCAGCTCCATCGAGGAGACCCTTTCGGCTTGCTCGTGTGTCGACACATTTTTGTGCCAACACATGTTCTGGCACGCCCGGTGGGAGCCCACAATCATCATGGCTGCTTACAACAACAATGACATCCTTATGGTGCCTTATGAAGACTTACTTGATGGAGATAAAAATGTCATCAGCAAAGCTATAGAAGAATTTTAGAACAAGTGTTTGTTGTCCTACACCAAAACACGTGACAATATAATTGTTTAGAAATATCCCCTACCAAGAGTTCTGTTGCATGGGAAGATAGATGCAGATGAAGCTAAAGATAGGCATTTCTTCATGGAAGCTGTAAACAAATATGTTCATGATGCCATATCGAACCATAATGAAGTTTTCTTGAACACATTCCACAACACCATGAAGGAGGTGTTTCATGGGTTTCCAGTTGATCAGGTTGGACTTGCTTATTACAACATTCCACATCCGTCAACTCAGGGGACTAATCAAGCCGGTACTAGCCATCAAGAAGCAGCACCAGCTAGTAATGATGATATCCAGGTGGTTCAGAGCTCATCTGAGCAAGTTCAAGGTGGTATTACTAATCAGATACAGTATAATCCTAGATCGTCAATGCAGCATGTGCAACAGCCGGCAGGGCAAGGTCAGAACCAGATGATTAATTTTGGCACATTAGGCCAAATACCACCGTCAGCTCAAAAAATAGTGCCATCAATTCAAAGGATTCATAGAGACATAGATCCTAACATCTATAATCAGAGACTTCAAGCAGCAAACCAGTAAAGGACCTAGCAGATAGAGATTCCACAAGGGTATCATTATGGCATAGATTATAATACTCTTCACATGATTCCGAATCTAGGGTACTAAGGTACTCGGAATTTTAATCCACAAATAGGTTAGCAATTGTAGAGAAATCCCAATTAAAATGTTGATGAGTTGTTGCTGATAGTGACTGAGATAATGAAGAATCAGTTCAGTTTGAAGCCAAAAGGGCAAACCTTCTCATACAAACACCCATATCCAGAATGGTATGATTTGGTCGCTCCTCCTAGAAATTATAGGCACCTAGAGTTTGCTAAGTTCACTAGCCAAGACAGCGCAAGCACAATAGAACATGTCAGTCGGTATCTTATACAGTTGGGTGAAGCATCCATTGAAGAGGCCCATCAAGTTCATTTCTTCTCCTTGTCCCTATCAGGGCCAGCCTTCGCTTGGTTTTCATCACTGCTAGTTAACTCCATTGCCAATTGGGCTGACCTAGAGAAAAAGTTTCATACATGTTTTTACACTGGGATAGGAGAAAAGAAGATTACTGATTTAACAACTACAAGGCAGAGAACTAATGAATCAGGCACTGAGTTTCTTTAGAGGTTCCGAGAGACCAGAAATTTGTGCTTCTCATTGAACTTGACCGATGATCAACTTGCTGCTTTGGCCGTCCAAGTAATGTTGCCAACATGGAGAGAGAAGCTACCGGGACAAGAATTTGACAACTTGGGTCAATTGGCTTAACGAGTGGCAGCGCTCAATAGCTAATTCTAGAATATGCGCAGAGATACCCGATTCTAGAAAAGTACCACAATGGCTGAAGCCTATAATCCATATTTAGTCGATGATGGCTATGAAGATGATGAAGAAGAAGAGGTTGTTGCGGCTGAATGGAATTGGGGTAAGAAGACAGTAATGGTGCCAAATCCTTGGGGAAGAGGAGTCGAAGAGAGCTATGATTTTGACGTCACAAAATCAGACAAGCTCTTCGATTTCTTGCTCAAGAAGGGACAGATCAAGTTGCCCAATAATCATGTTATGTTGCCCCCTGATCAGTTAAAGAATAAGAAGTTCTACAAATTTCACAACACCACTTCTCATTCCACTAATGAGGGCAGAGTTTTCCGGTAGCATATATAGAGGGCTATTTAGCAAGGAAGGCTCAAATTTGATACGCCTCGAAAGATGAAAGTTGATGATAATCCTTTCCCAGGAGATTAGAACATGGTTGATGCTAGGCTGCTCAAAGGAAAGACTAAAGTCCTGACATCAATTAGATCAAAAGAAACTAGATCAGTCGATCCCAAGACACAAATATCGGCTGATGAATATAGAGAGATTAGAAGGCATCGTGACAAGCAAAAGAGCCGATATGAGCAGGGAGAGACATCAAAGGATGGGGCGACAAAGCCGCGTGTCACATTTCAAATTTTGTTGAACAAATGGCATCAACAGAAGGAAAAGGATTATCAGCGTTGGTTAGAAGAGCAAGAATACCAGCGTCAACAAGAAAAGAGAGGTATGAAAGAAAGCAAGCTAAATCACATTGGAATTATCCTTTCTTCAGACATTGCTGGAATGAAGGTTTGAAATTGCCTACCAAAAATAACTGTCCGGAGTGTAGTGAGCAATATTGGGAGTTCAGGCAATCTCAAGCTAACCGCTGATCTATCCATGCTCAAGATGAGTATCATCATAATTACATGGATCGGTGCTTAAAAAATAGAAGTGTTCATCATCGGCTTGGGAAACGAGTTGTTGATCAAAATTGGGCTGATTATGAAGAAGAAAGTAATGAGGAAGAATATGTTTGGTAGGGAGGCCAATGGTGTCCAGGAGGTTTGATGAGAAGCCAGAAAAAAAGAGTGCAACGCCTAAGGAACAGAGAGCTAGAATAGGCTCAAGTATCTGGTAGACCTCAAGTGTGGTGTGTTAAACAAACAATCGATAGAGGGCAACCATTGGCTAATATTCAAATGGCTTTTCTATTGTCGTTAGAATTTAGAGCTTCAGCATATCAAGAAGTTTATTCAGATTTTGATGAATTGGGGTATGAAGAAATAGTTGCCAAGTTGATGGTTATACAGCAGGCTATATTCGATAAGCCAGTCAAACATCGGCACTTAAAGGCTTTATATGTAAAAGGTTTTGTTGATGGGAAGCCGATGAACAAGATGTTGGTGGATGGAGGTGCTTCTGTCAATCTTATGTCTTACACCACTTTTCGTAAACTTGGCAATGGGCCAGGAGATCTGATTGAGACTGACATGATGCTTAAGGATTTTGGGGGTAATGCATCTAAGACCCGGGGGGCAATGAACATCGAACTGACAATCGGGAGTAAGACTCTGCTCACCACATTCTTTGTCATCAATGGAAAAGGTTCCTATAGTCTACTCCTCGGTCATGACTGGATTCATGCAAATTGCTGTGTACCATCGACCATGCATCAGTGTTTGATTCAATGGCATGGAAATGATGTTGAGCTGGTTTGTGCTGATGAATCTTTGAGTATTGCAACAACCAATCCAGTATTTTGGGAGCTAGAAGACTTTGAGTGTTTTTCTGGCAAGCTATAGGAAGGAGGCTTCATTAAGATCAGTAATGAAGGTGAACAGCCAATCCAAGCAATCGGCTCTAAGAGTTTGTTTTGATGGATAATCATAGCTTCGCATCGGTCGTTGGATTAGTGGAGATAAACATTGGTCATGAAGATAAGCCTAGACCGATGTATGTAAGCGTTAAATCGAATCCTGAGAACAAGCCAGAGTTGATAAATTTATTAAGAGGTTGTTCTGCTTAATGAGATGCTTGACCTGGGTCAATCTATTATTTAATCTTTGGTCTAAAAAGTTTTGGTGCAACCTATCAATAGCGATCGACGAAAAATGTTTGAAGGGATATTATCCTAACGTTTGATCAACACTTTACAGTCGATTTGTTTAGTCATCAGCTCTAATAGCCGGTACTAGAAAGTATCGCCTTTAGTTCAAAATAAGCTCAAAGATGTAAGAACCGATACGATATGTATCGCTTATAGAGCAAAAACAAAAACGAAGACAATTGTGACATATATGAGGGTATTGCACTGAGACATGGTCATGAAAGAGTAGAAGATTTCATTCATTAGTTTGCCCTAAATACAGACTAATCGACAACCTTGTTCACCACATCTTGAGTAGATGTGATGTCCATAACGACCTCCGCCACGACGATGAATTCTTTGACCAGATCCTCATGCTCCTCGGGGCCATCGCCCATTAGGAAGCCAGTCTCCATGGCATGGAGCTCGTACCTGGTCTAGACTTGCGCCATGGCCAGCGCCACCGACATGCCATGACGAACACCATGAAGAGCGATCTCCTGAATGCAGGCCAAAACATCATGGAGGTGGGCATTGATAAGGGTGCCCTGAGCATTGATGGCGTCCATGGCCACATTCGCCGCCAGTTGAAGGGACTCCAACTGCACCGTTAGGGCTGACGATCACAGAAACACAGAAACAGGAAAGTTATGAACATAAAAGACAATGGAAATCAGAATAGAATGTTCCTGGAATTCATCTTACCCACCACCATGGCGTTAGACTCTGCCAGCCGTGCCCGAACGACGCTGGCATGAAGGGCAGCTTGGGAGACCCCGAGACGGATCTCAAGCTAGACGTTTTTCTGAGTTGCCTTAGAGTAATGATCTTGGGCCACCCTCCACTCTTGGAGGAAATGCCGGGCATCGTCACCATCGTAGGAGTCGGAAGAATCCGACGACGAGGTCGGCGCAGAAGATGCAACATCAGAGGGCTCGACGGCCCTAGGAAGAGGACAAAGACTATCATTCAAAACAAACCTATAGACAAATCAGAACAGTTTGTCATCATGAATGGAAGATGTCGATCTCACCTCATACATCGAAGGTGCTGGTTCACCAGCATATTCTCCTCTAGAATCTCCTCCGCCACACGCTTGCCACGGTTGTCCTCGCCGGCCATGAAGTTGATTGGATCTACAAGAGGGGAAGGAGGCCGCTATAGAGGTTATGAGGGCGGAGAAGTGCAAAGGAACAGGAGCAGTTGCGAGTGTAGATGTGTTCGAGGCCAGAGCCCTCGGCTAATATTTGAAGCCACAGAGTGAGGAGGTGGACGCCTCAGGACGTGCAAAAGGCAACCACAATTAATAGAAGGCGAAGCACCACCTCACTAATGTTGAAGAAAATACGTCACTGGGCAACTATTGATAGAAGATCAAGGGGTTCCCTTAATAGAGGCCATGTTTTCAAACTTAATTAGATTAAAGCTGGAAGTCTGGAATCGGCTATTTTCAAATTGGCTCTTTAGCCGAAATAAAAGTACAATTAGGCAACAGAAAGTATGGTTATCATTGATTCTATAGAAGATGCATGTTAATATATAGATTACAAGTCTAGAACATCCTGGATTGCTTTCAGTACTTCTAGCTAGATAGCATCAACTTCTGCAATTTGTTGCTTGTCTTCTTTGGCTGATCCAGAAATATCCTCAAGGCTGCTGCGGATGACCCTGCCTTCTCTGACCTTGGCCAGCAGTTCTTGTTTCTTTTGGTTAATGGCATTGGGTATTTTAGCTAGGTTGGACTTGTGATGATCAATGGTGACTTTCACCTTCTCCAGTTCCTTCTCAAGTTCTACACGCCTGATTTCCAGTTGGGTCAGCTCTGGATCGATCCTGAGGTAGGGGGTTCTTCAAATCAGCGATCAACTGTGTTAGCTCTTTGGCCCCTTACATGTTGGAGTTCCTCTTGGCCAATAAAGCTTCACGGTTGGACAGATTCCTCTGAGCCTTTTTCACCTTTGGGACTTGATCTTAAATAATGGATAGAGGTGACAAGACTCTAGAAAGAACTGGGGATGGATTATCCTTAATAGCCAAGAAGACTCTTTGCATTGAATCAGTGTCTTGGACCAAATTGGCTATATTCTTCTCAAACATTGGCAATATATCCCTTAGCCGATTCCTAGTCTCTTCTAGCAAAGCCTCCTTAGAGGATATGGCTAACGAGCTGATTTCATCTTCATCTAGATACTCCTCAAGTTTGAAAGAATAGCTTAGAGCTAGAAGAGTGAGTGCCTACATTTAAGAGAATCTTGATTAGGAGGATTGGATCAGTTTATGACAAATGAACGGTGAAATGGATACAATACCTTTTCTGTGATAGCCTCTACCTAAAGAGAAGGAACAACTAATGATGCACCAGTGATGTCTGGTTGAATCGACTCTGAATTTTCAACATTGGTATCTACAAGTATCAAGGAAAATTTTTAGTTCATAATCATTGCAAAAAGATAAAAGGGATATATGATTTTCTTACCATCAGCTGTATGCTGAACTAAGGAATCGGCAGTGTGAGTTTCAATAACAGGGTCATTCTCAACATCAATAGGAACATTGTCGATAGGTGGACTACTAGACTCCCGCTTTTGCATGGGTGTCTCCTCAAAAAGTATCTGGCGTGATAAAAGATCAGATGAAGGTTGAAAACTAGATAAAAAGCAATAATTCAAAGAAGATACCTTGGCAACATCAGGGGTGAAATGAAAAAAACTTAGATCTCCTACCGTCTTGGAAGCATCGGTTATTTCCACTAAAATCGGCTCTTTTTGAGGATCAGTCGATGAAGGTTCAATTGGTGCTGAATCAAATGCCTAGGACAACAGCTCTGCACCCAGGGCAGATTGGGACGCAATGGTTGATAACTACGAAAAACGGGATTAGAAGTTGAATATCAGTTTGATAAGAAGATGGATTGTTTACCTGAGCAGCAGATGGTCTCGTTCTGCAGAGTCTTTTCCTAGTAACGACTTTCTGGGTTGCCCCTTGGACCACCTTGCGCTTTGAAGATTGATACGTCACAATTGTGGGGGCAACATGGGTTTTCATCAGTTTCTTCAATGAAGGTGCGGTTGATCCTATTCTTGAAACTAGGCATGGTGGCTGATAATCTATGGGATGCCCTTTCCTATCCAAGCTTGGAGGATCAAATTTAGTGTCCTGAAAGGGTTGGTCAGAACAGTTGGTAGGGGAATCATCAAGTAATGTCTCTGAAAAGGGAATGAAAAGTTACCTCACTATCAGAAGTGAAATCCCCATCCAGCACTATGCACAAAGGGTTGACCAACCCATAGAAGAGATGGGAGCGCCATTCTTGCCACCAGGAATAAAAAAGAGTGGAAGAGAAGCTGACCCTGATCTGGTCATGTAAGCAAAGAGAAGGAAGGCTTGATCCCAATTGAAAAACTCTGGAGGCTTCTATTGCTTTACTAATACCTTCTCTTGGCCTCAGTATATCCTTGAAGAACAATTGAGGAGGCAATTGGCCGAGACCAAACTGACGAGCTACAAACGAAGGGTTGTAAAACTCATAAGTTGGAAGGTTGCCTGGGATGAAGGAGCCTATAGCCATTTTGCCATGACCATGACGAAATTCAGCTAGAAGAACACAGGGCTTGATGAAGGAATTAAAGATCGCAACCCTTGTCTCATCCAAATAGCCTGATTTAAATCAAAATTTGAATGGGAAGATCAACTCATTATTCTCATCCTCATCATAGGGTAGCCAAGTCTGGACGTCTGCATCAAACCCTCTATAAAACTTTTTGAAGAGATGGCCAACATCGACATCAATTATTATGGCCGATGCAGCTTCACCATAACTCATGCACTGATGGGTTCTTCCTTCTTTGCCTCTTTATTCCTCATCAAAGCTGGAGGAAGGAAATCTCAGGTTCTTGAGATTAGGCCTTATGATCTTGTGCATATACAGGTTCAGCCATAACTGTATCAACCACCAAGGGCCACTAATAGTATGCACTGGCTCATTCTTCAGTAACTGGGCAGCTACCTGGTGCATCAGATAATAAGCAGCTCCCAATAGATACTTTCCAAGAGGAATATCCTTGCCTACTGCCAGATGCTCTACCATAAGCTTATGGTTGTAAGTCGGACAATAAGATGACCCATAGAAGATGAATCTCTCCAACCACATATTCAGAAAGGCCACATATTCCCTTTCACTGATAGTTAATTCGTCTCCAATATAGTTCAGAATATAACTTGCCCATCCTATGCAGTCTCATATTTTGGCTAATTTCTTGGAACCAGCACTCAAGTACTCATAAGGCTGCACTGATCTAGTTATTCTAAGGCCGGTCAATATGTAAACATCAGCCAGCGTGATGGTCATTGGGCCATGACCAAAGACGAAATCATTTAGGGTATTGGACTAGAAATAAGACACAGCAATCAAGAGTGATTCATTCCTCTCCATCCTAGACAATGAGAGTGTCAAACATTGATTCAAATCATAAACCTCCCAATCTCCAACCTTGTTCTCGGATACCCTATGAAACCAGTCTCTCCATTCCTTAAGCATTTTTGGCCAGTTTCTGAAGGGAGTTTTAATATTCTAGGAGGATGAATCCACTATAGACTGTTTGAAGGGGATTTGGTTGGTTTCTTGATGGATGAAATTGGATGGATTAAGGTCACCCATAGACCCAAGAAAATAGACATTGGAAGCAACAACTGATGGAATTAAGATTTCATTCCTCATTTCCTAGAAATCAGATGAAAATAAATTTGAGGAGAAAAGAGATATAGGGTAGCGGCCAGTACTTGGAGAATGGAAACTGAGGAGCATACCTTAGGGACATGGTCGCTGGTCACCATTATAGCCGAAATGAATTTGAACCTAAGGAGGATCGCTTGAATAAAATCTTGATAAGGCGGAGGATTTGCTAGGGTTGAGGCCTTGGTGATGGCAGCGTTGGCTTTGTTCGAGAAAGAAGGGGAAAGCAAATAGGCCGAGTAAATTGGAAAAGATACTATTAGGATATTATACAAGACTCAGGCTGGGAAGTTAGGAGTAACGCGTATATCTCGAAACAGAATGGTTGCGGCGTGGTGAACAGATAAACATAAATTTTGGAATAAAGTCATTTTTTATCCCAAAATTAGGGGGCATGTGTTTACACCAAAATTTGGGAGAAGAACGCGGGAACTCGAAGGCTTCTAAGATTCTGTCAATCAAGGAATCGATTGCATGAGGATCGATATCAGCTGATTTAGATGTGACACTGGAATCAGCTCTCTTTGAATGACGTCAGCAGATAACGATGATGAGCTACGGTTGGCGTCGGGAAACTACATATCAGACTCTACAAAAGGGGAAAGATTAGGGTCCAAGTTATCTTAAGATAGGAATACTTTCTTTTATACCAAAAATGGTAATGAGTCGTACTCGAGTAGGATTCATGTTTAGGCTCTGGGTATAAATATTGGACCCCAGCTATTGTAAAGGACACACAATCAATTAAATACAAGTTACTTACTTTTTCAGCTCTGGCCAGCCCTTAGGAGTAGGAGTAGAGTAGATCTCGACGAGTTCTTCAGCGAGTAGGGCTGCATCAGTCTAGTCGACCTTCGGCTTGTCTGTAAGTACCATCATGGCTTATACTTCTATTTGTGCAGCTGCATCAATCCGATCGACCTCCACTGTGACTCTGGTATAAGCTAGTTATCGACTCTTGTCTAGTTCAAGTACGGCTACATCGATCCGGTCGACCTCCATTGCTCGAATTAGATTAAGGTCAAGTTATCGGCTCTACCTAAGAGTGGCAACCTTTGGGTAGATTCATTAAGTTACTGATCTTGTTGATGTTTTTATCATTATTAGCTTGCAACAATATCAACCTGCCCGGTCGAGATCGATCTAGATCGGCCTTATGTCTTTTTACTCCATCACTTGCTTTGTTACAACACAATATCTCTTACTATAAGGGATGGATCATGTTTCATTGGCTATTTCTATTTCAATCTTGATCATGCATAGTACGTGATTAAGGCATGAATGGTCTTGAAGAGGTTTGCTAGCTAGTTAAATCCGATCTACGGTTCACTATTATGGCTATAACGATCCGGTCGATCCCCACTGATAGCACTTTAGATTAGAGGATGCTAGTTGGTAGATTTGTTCTCGATCAGGCGTGACCTTAACTATTTGCTATGCTTGTATTGGCTAAATAGCCGATCGCCTATGCGTTAATGCCTACAGTGTGTTTACATGATTCTGTTAAGCGTTAATAGATCTGTTTACTTTAAAGGTTTGATTTGTTGTCTTTATCATGGCTGCATCAATCTGGTCGAACCCCAATGTTAGAGATAGTAGGTTAGGTCTGATGAGTCCATAAGTCTATCCATGTGAAATAGTCGATTGTTCACACGTTGTAGTTCTCTTCACCTGAATCGGCTATTTTAGCCAATTCATCCGAGCCTTCACGTATAGCATGTCCTTCGGAAAGCCCATCAAAGTATGGATGTTTTTGTGGATTATTTGGTTTTAGTTTGTTATTATCATCATAGCTGCCATCAATCTGGTCAAACCTCACTGTTGATGGTAACAGATTAGATTCAGAGCATCTGTAGATCCATTCGTATCGGATAGTCGATTTGTTCGCATGCTATATCTTTTCCCAATTAGATTCATTGACTTAATGCTTTACACTAGCAATATTTATCTAGCTGATGATCTCATTTGCATATACGAGCACTATACCTATCAACACATAATAAATTGCTACCCACGAGCTTTACAGTCCGTAACAGCTGATTTCTATGCCTATCGGCTATTTAGTCGCTTTTTCCCGTCTGGCTGCTCTCGAAGCGTCACACTTGGAACTGTCTGGGCATAGACCGACATGTTCCACCTAAAATTACTGATAAACTTTCTCTCCTTGTTAATTGCAGGGTCAAATTGACTGGCACGTCTCGGGAGGAATATGCAGGATCGACTGTCCCTGCATTGAAGCCAGGCAGATCTCCAGCTCCATCGAGTAGACCCTTTCGGCCTGCTTGTGTGTCGACACATGTTTGTGCTGACAACCAGAAATAAATGGACTCCAAGGATTATGCAAGGCTTTATAAGTGGAGGAAGCTTGACAACAATTTGCATAAAAAGCGATTAACTCAGTTATACAATTATACTTTGGTCATCAAGTTAATTATAGCTATTCATCTCTAGATTAGCAAATATCCTATGCCAAACATGTGGTATATCATTTAAGAGCATACAATAGTAACCATAGCCTGTGTAGTAATTAAAAGTTTATCCAAACCATCATATTCCATAGTACAATTACTATGATGTTGGGGCTAGCCAAGTTTCTCACTATCCAAGAGAGACGGTGATTCAAATCAATTTCAACCGGCTAGGAATTTATTCCTAACACAAACCCAGACATACCTGTGCCAAGGTAGTCTTAGGTCACCTTTGGTACAAATCAAGTACACATTTCACGGGTTCCCCCAGCGCCACACAATCAGGGACAACTAGCTGCCAGGACAATTAGGACTACCCTACCCTTGGGCTCATGGCTAGCTCCCTGCACATCCTTACTACCATCCAGAGTGTGCACTCTTATAGAGCAGTGCCCGGCCTGAGTTGAGCTACTCGGCTTTGTAGTCGAAATGAGTTATCCGGCCAGCTAAGTAATAGGCATGTGTTCAATCTTGTCAGAAGTGCCAACAATGGTATGGTCCTTAATCGGCACAGATGGGATCACATGAGTCAACCTACACATAGACTCCATCTGGCCTCCATTTACATTAACCCATGGTTCTTTTCCATGATAGCAAATATAGCCAACCGTGCTTCGGTATCCACCTATATATCCCAGGTGACAGGAAATCACCTGACTTCTATCGGTCTAAACATAGCTAAGCATATATTCGATCCTGGACCTACACAGAGTTAAAGGTGTATATATCTAGACAAGGTAGTTCTATGCATCAAGTGTTTCCAATCAAATCTTATAACCTAATGCATCAAACATAGAGGACCCAAGTATTTTGTAAAACACTGAGAGACTTAGAATGCTCCAGGGCTTGCCTTTGAGGAAAGAGGTGGGGCAGTGATCCAGGCACTCAGGGAGCTCTTCTAGAGTCTACTCCTCTTCTCCTGGAGCTGCGGCTTGAGGAGTCTCCTGCTGATCCTCTTTCTCTTCTTCGTTGAATTCCAACAACATTATCTCCTCGGTCGATCCTATATGCATGATCATGGAATAAGATATCGCGAATGCATGTATGATGACACCTATAATATGACAAAACATGATGAATGCATTCTCACATTCATTTTCCATAGCATGTTATTAAATTAATAACAAGTGCATCCTATTCTACTGAGTAGGTGCATATCTCGTCTCTATTACTTAAGCAAACACTTCCGCAATTCATTTAACGAACTACAAAACAATAGCTACTTGTTTTAACCATAACTAGAGTTATATACATCAAAATCATATAGTTTTGGACATTATGGAAATCTTATGAAATTGTCTACAACTTTCTTTTAATACTCTTAAGGTGATTCAACAGTTACCTAGGTCAAACAATTTGATTAGTCAAATCTACCCAGAAAGTAAACATTTTGGACAGCAAACTTCCAACAACCAAAACTCTTAAACCCTAAGGCCTATGACCATGAAAATTTAACACGAGGTAGATTAGCAAGTTATCTACAACTTTGTTGTTAACAAGTTTTACAGAAAAGGCCATTATCAACATGAAATCATCCACACAACTGAAACTATACATTCAACCACTTATTTGAATTATAAAGCAATAATTAATTAGTTGCACACAACCAATTGCTTCTAAGCCTTACTATGAACATCAATAGTTTCTATGCATCACAAGCACCATAGAAAACATCATGGTCAATCACAATTTAATTACTTAAATGCCTTTATTAATTTAATTAAACAATTAGGGGAAATAACAAACATATACCAACTGTGCACCATAAATTCTCATAAAATTATAGTAGCTTCCTAGGGCTTAAAATATATTACTGTGAAAATTTCAAACCATTGGAACTTGTATAACATCCTATGCAAAAATGACAAGCTAGCAAGGTCTATTTTAGTGAAAATAGTTAACCCTATCGAAAAGTGTCAAACAACAGATTATATATTTTCCTAGCTTTATATTCGTGCCATACTACTATACAAAAATTTACATAGCAATATGTTACATATTTTTATCCCTATAGTTTTCCTCAGAAAATGCCATTTATTAATAGATAAATAGAAAGATCGTATTTCAATCAAGTTTACTGCAAGCTTAATATTTTTCCTAGCTAGAGAATATCAACCAGCTACCTAGGCTAGGCGAGGTGCTCCGACGAGCTCTACCCGCGTGCGCGGTGGCGCGGCGGTGAGAGCGCGGCGGCACTGCGTGTCGTGTTCCGCGCCGGTGAGGCATCTATTCATGGTGAGGTCATGCCACTAGCTTGTCTACACCCTGACCAAGCTCTAACACGAGGAATCAAAAGCAATGCCCATGTGAGCCAAGCAGCAGCGAGCTCGTCATGGAGGCGGCCATGGAAGCCGAGATCTTCGACGAGGGCAGGAACGATGATTTTGCCCTCATCGTAGCTTGTCTGGCGCTGTAACCATGTCGAGGAGGTAGAGGGGATGCGGTGAAGCTAGCTGTGAGATGGAGGTGGCAATGGCACGGTGGAGTGGTGCAGGTGCTTGGCAGTGCTCGGTTCTCCATGGCGGACGCGAGAGAGAGCGATGGAGAATGAGAGAGTGAGCATGAGTGAGTGGAACTGATGCGCGTGGCTTTGTAGATAACGCGCGCCAGCGCACTACGGCGAGGGCCCATCGTCGGCCAGTGGCGGCCATGCGGCGGCCAGAAGCTATGCCCAGTTGGCCACCTTGGCGCATGACACGGCGTTCATCAGTGCTCGAACAAGTGACTGACAGAGCAAATCGAAGGCACTAAATCTCTCAATCCACGACAAATTAGTGCACAGTGTTAAAACCAAATTTGTAGAGCTACAAACCATGATGAGGACATGACCTCCATACATATGACCATGCTTGGAGAACCATATGAAGACCAAGGAGATCAGCGAGGGTGTCCTAAGCAAGAAGGAGGCCCGAAGCTCATCCGGTTCGAGTCACCAAGGTGGAGGCCCAAATTAAGTTTGAGTCCATCTTAGCCTCCAGGACCAGTCTGCCTTAAATTGGTCACCCAGGACGCATTCAGACTCCATTTTCGATGATCCACATATGGATGGAAAGATAATTGGATAAGGAAGCCAACCCAAGTGGTCTCACATCAAAAGCCCTACGGAATCAATGGAAATCGTCGAAACAAGTCAGCATCCAGAATCTACCAGGGTGCTGCGACACCGTCTTTTGGTCCGTTGAACCGTGTATCGTGTTTGGGCCCATTAGGGGGCGCATCTAGGGGGGCTGACACCTAAGACTCTATAAATACCAGCGGTCGCTCTCCTTAGGGTTGCGGTTTTATTTAGTTCTTGATTTCCTTATGAAACAGACGTCGTTTGGCTACAACTGCGCTGCCAAGGCCGCTTGCTGTGATCTAGGGCCCTAGTTCTTGATCTTGTTCGCCTGTGGCGATTAGTCCTTTTGAATAAAGACTTGAACTCCTTCTCATTATCTTAAGCCTCATATTTATTTGTAATTTCAGATTGCGTTCATCCCGTTCTTGCTTGTGTTCTCAATTCGCTTACAGGAAAGCCTTCTTGGCGAGGTCAATCGCGTTCACGTGGTTGATAACTAACGGAGCAGTGGTGTAACGGTTGCGGGGGTCTAAATCAGTCTTGGTTCGAAGTCTAGATCGTCAATGTCGAGTCTCCACCAATTGGCACTATCATACCTTTCGGAAGATCGGGCCTAGTCTACATCAAGTGGTATCAGAGTCCTTGTTGCCTGTTAGGTATAACTTTATTTTCCCTTTTAGATTGTTACTGTTTTGGCATTACCTATAGTCCACAAAAAGCCAAAAAAAATACACCACCACATATTCCCTGTCCTATAGCCTCATTGTGCCGTGCAATTTCATCTTTGTTTCGCGTTGTTGAGTTTGTGCCCTAGGTCAAGATCTGGTTACTAGTTTTAGATCGTTTTGAGTCCAGTTTGTGTTTTTCTCTTTGTTTTTCATCATAATCTGTGAACACCTTCAAGTCTTGCTGTGTTTTCTTTGTATCCATCAAACCCTAGTCCATGCCATCTAATTTTATACACTTGTCTTCACTGTTTTCATCAAATCCTTGCTGCCGTGACCAATTTTGCGCGCATTGTTTCCGTTTTGTCCTCTAATTCGGAGTCCGTTCGTAAAACTGGTCTAGTTTTCGCATACGAACTCAGATTTCGACGTTCCATATATCAAAATCGATCAGAAAAAATTTCGGATCCATCCATCCCTCGCATCTTTGGGGTTAGAGATTTTTATTTTGGTCAAAAAGTGGTCACAAGATCCTCTATTCGTGGTCATAAGGTTTTTGTCAATTTTGAGCACGTCTTCTGAAAATTCCACAGGCCACGTCTTTCACTTGTTTAGGATCATATTTTCTGTGGTTTCTTCTTTTGCGCTCCTAAGTGAAGGAAAAATATAAAAAAAATAAAAATAAAAAGTCAAAATTTCCTAGAAAAAACAATGACAGCCCAAAAAATAGAAAAAAAGAGAGAGGCAAAAGAGGAACAATATCTAGAGGCGCACATAGAGAGCGCCATTTGAGCTGTGTTTGAATGTGCTAATTTCTACCTTGTTCCTAATCATATTCCTGTTGTTCATATCACTTGATACATCTGGTACTTGGAACGTGAGTAGGCCAACAACTAAGACAAGTACTTCGGATACTTATTCAGCTTTGCTATTCAGTTGTGAATTTTACTATTCCTTACTACTATATTGTGCCTGTCCAAGCTCCACTTTCTTCTAACCAAGTACAGGTTCGCCTTGCAACTGTTACACTCAAGCTACAACGGTATCACAATCACCAACCG
This sequence comes from Miscanthus floridulus, assembly GCF_019320115.1. Lineage (NCBI taxonomy): Eukaryota > Viridiplantae > Streptophyta > Magnoliopsida > Poales > Poaceae > Miscanthus > Miscanthus floridulus. The sequence goes on from NC_089598.1 coordinate 76,132,125, forward strand.
ATTGCACCGCCTGTTGCTTTGGTAAGAACACTCGTAAGACCGTGGTAAAATGCTTGAGAGTTGAGTGCCTTATTTTTCCTTGTCCACAACCTAAGTAGTTGATAGGGATAATACTTTTGTATTGTCTTTTGCTATCTTCTAACAATGACAGGTTGTTCGTATCCACTGACTTATGATGGTATAGGTGCTGATGAGTACATGGAGTGGGAAATTGCCATCGATAACATATTTGCTACTCACTTTATGTGTCCAAGGAGGAAGGTAAAAAATGCAGCTAGTGTTTTGTGACATTCTGCTTTATCTTGGTGGGAGTATTTAGATCCTTCTGATAAACCTCAAACTTGGAATGATATGAAACATCTTATGAGAGAAAATTTTGTTAATCCATCTCTTATAATTAATTCAAATGATGAGGTGCATCAACTAGATCAATCTCTTGTTATTCCTCTTGCTATGCCTAACCTTTTGCAGGACAATATACAAAAGAGCGAGGATGATGTGACAGAAAAGGAGATGCTCACAGCCTCATGTGAAAATTCAGAACCATCAACTATTACTCCTGCTGAACATGAGAGCAAAGGTAATGCCCACGATGCTAAACTCACGGAAGGTGAGAGTTCTCTTGATGTGCTGAATTTTACCACCAATCATGCTATGATAGAGCAAATTTTAGTCGAGCCTTCGTTTGATTTACCTTTGTCACAAGATGATTTGCTTGATGTTTCTTGTGATGAAGATGACTTGCATGATGATATTTATGTTATACCCATGCAATCATTGAAGAATGATCATGCTATATGTGTGCTGAAATTGAGCACTTGTGCTGAAAATAGACTTGTTATTCATAATGCTAGTGAAGTTGATGAGCTGAAATTGTTGTCTTCTTTAAATACTTTGGGTTACATTGAATTTGATGTTCCATGTAATCTTAGTTCTTTAGAGGAGAAACTTTATGCATATGCTGATTTGCCATGGTTCTCTAGACATACATATCATGTTTTTGGTAAATATAACAACTAAGGGCAATATTTGATACAACGACTTTACATTTGTACAAATCCAAATTCTCCTTTTGTTGTGCAAAGTAATGATCAACTAGAGGACAGTAAAATCAACAATGCTGTTATGCCATATTCCTCTAGTTTTGCTTTTCGAACACAAGTGGAATCCAAAGAAAGGGAGCATATGTTTCTTGTTAGTACTAATCTTTTGCAGGATAGTATTGGCAAAGATCGTGTGTATTTCGTCAAGAAAGGGAGGATGATGAGGACATGACCTCCATACATATGACCATGCTTGGAGAACCATATGAAGACCAAGGAGATCAGTGAGGGTGTCCTAAGCAAGGAGGCCCCAAGCTCATCCGGTTCGAGTCACCAAGGTGGAGGCCCAAATCAAGTTCGAGTCCATCTCGGCCTCAAGGACCAATCTACCTTAAACTGGTCACCCATGATGCATCTGGACTCTATTTTCGATGATCCACATATGGATAGAAAGCTAATTTGATAAGGAAGCTAACCCAAGTGGTCTCATGTCAAAAGCCCTTCGGAATCAACAGGAATCGTCGAAACAAGTTAGCATCCAGAATCTACCAGGGTGCTGTGACACTATCTTTTGGTCTGTTGTACCGTGTATCGTGTTTGGGCCCATTAGGGGGCGCGTCCAGGCGGGTGACGCCCAAGACTCTATAAATACCAGCCGTCGCTCTCCTTAGGGTTAGGGTTTTGTTTAGTTCTTGATTTCCTCATGAAACAGACGTCGTTTTGCTGCAACTGCGCCGCCAAGGCCGCTTGCTGTGATCCAGGGCCCCAGTTCTTGATCTTGTTCGCCTATGGTGATTAGTCCTTTCGAATAAAGACTTGAACTCTTTCTTGATATCTTAAGCCTCATATTTATTTGCAATTTCAGATTGCGTTCATCCCGTTCTTGCTTGTGTTCTCGATTCGCTTGCAGGAAAGCCTTCTCGGCAAGGTCAATCGTGTTCGCGTGGTTGATAACCAATGGAGCAGTGGTGTAATGGTTGCGAGGGTCCGAATCAGTCTTGGTTCGAAGCCTAGATCGTGAACGTTGAGTCTCCACTAATCGACGCTATCATACCTTTTGGAAGATCGGGCCTAGTCTACATCATACCAGCTACAAATTTGCTTAAGAAACTAGAGTCCAATTCTCAATGGTTAGGAAGATATATCAGCACAAAGTCGAGCATGTCACACTGTAAACTCCAAATGACTTAGCATTTTTCTAAGTGTGGAAAATTGGGTTTTGCTGATTTTTGTGAGCCAAATTCAAGCATGTTAGGAGCTGAACTAGCCTATGACCCAAAAATAAAAGTTGTTGCCCTACTCAAATACTATAATTTTGATTTAGTGAACACATCCATGCAAAGTCTCTATGACCTAGTTCAACCTAGGTCAAACATTCCACTTCCAAATGATGACTTACACTAGAATTATGACTTAGAGACCAAACTAGCCCTAGTCATGAATACCAAAGTTGTTCATAGTGACATTCTAAACATGTTAAAGGTATTCCTAAGGTCACACAAGTATTTCATACATTGGTCACATATAAAACTTCCCAGGTCAACAAGCATATCATCACTTAGGAGCTTAATTACATAAAGTGATCTACATGAACAATGTTCCATTAGTCATCCTAAGTGTAGCTAAGGTGTTTTAGTGACCAACATCAACCATTTACACTTATTCACACATGATCATAAGCATACACATAAGGAAACATGAAATAACAAGGCATGTTTCACATGTTTCAGTTGTATGTTTCATATGTAAAAGCTTATATATGAATGTTTGATGATTATGTTCATGCAATGCAAGTCAAATTATGCAAGCCTAACACCAAGGGTGTTATAGCCCCTCCCCCTTATAGAAATCTCATCCTGAGATCTGTAAGACCTACCATTCTTGGAAAAAGGCGGGATAAACCTCATGTAAGTAATCCTCTCGTTCCCATGTGGCATCTTGTTCACTGTGATTATTTCACACCACCTTATAGAACTTAATGACATTACTCCATGTTACTCTTTCCATCACTTCTAACACTCGAATTGGTTTCTCCTCATAGGTCAAATCTGATTGGAGCTCAATGTCAGTGGGTGCAATGGCTTCCTCAGGTATGCGAAGACATCTCTTCAACTACAAAACATGGAAGACAATGAATATGGCACTCATCTCTGGTGGAAGTTGTAACTTGTAAGTGGCATCCCCTTTCCATTCAGTAATCTTGTATGGCCCTACATATCTAGGAGCAAGCTTTCTTTTCACTCCAAATCTCTGTACTCCTTTCATGGGCGACACTTTTCAGTATACATAGTCTCCCACTTCAAAAGTCAGTGGTCTTCTTCTTTTATCCACATAACTCTTTTGTTTAGACTGAGCTGCTTTCATATGTTGTTGGATAATGCGCACTTGGTCTTCAGCTTTAGTGACAAAGTCAATGCCAAAGTATATTCTTTCGCTGGGCTCAATCCAATTCAAAGGAGTTCTACATTTTTTACCATACAAGGCTTCAAAAGGAGCCATCTTGATGCTTGCTTGATAACTGTTGTTGTAGGAGAACTCAGCTAAAGGTAGCCATTTCTCCCACAAACCATTGGAAGATATAACACAAGCTCTCAGCAAATCTTCTAAGATCTAGTTCACTCGCTCAGTCTATCTAGAAGTTTGTGGATGGTATGTCCAAAGCCTGGTGCAAGTGTTCCTAGAAACGAGCTATAAATTGTGGTCCCCGGTCTGAGATTATGGTTCTTGGTATTCCATGTAGTCTCATGATATGAGAAACGTACAGCTCAGCGTACTTCCCCACGTAATACCTTGTGTTCACTAGTATAAAACATGCTAACTTGGTGAGACGATCTACAATGACCCATATGGAATCGTGACCTTGCTGTGTCATTGGAAGACATGTAATAAAGTCCATGCTAATTTCTTCCCATTTCCACCCTAGAATAGGCAATGGCTGAAGTAATCCAGCAGATTTCAAATGAGCAGCCTTTACTCTACTGCAATTATCACACCTAGCGACATAGGCGGCAATTTCCTTCTTCATCTTAGTCCACCAAAAATGGGTTTTCAAATCTTGATACATTTTGCTACTACCCGGATGGATAGACAACTTGGATGAATGAGCTTCATCTAAAATTTGATTTCTAAGTTCACGGTCTTTCGGTACCACAAGTTAGTCCTCAAACCATAGCACACCTCTTTCATCTAATCTGAAATGCTTGATTTCTTGTTCTTGCATCTTTCTATTGATGTGAAATATTCCTACATCTGACTTCTGCAATTCTATGATTTTACTCTCAAGTGAACAACTGATAGTGATATTGTGAAGTACAACAGGATGTAACAAATTAAATCCATCTTCCAACAATGCTTCCATAGTGTTGCAATGAGATTTCCAACTAAGTGCATCTACTACAACATTGGCTTTCCCAGGATGGTAGTGCACTTCTAAATTGTAGTCCTTGATCAGCTCTAACCATCTTCACTATGTCATGTTCAGCTCAGGTTGGGTAAAGATATATTTGAGACTTTTGTGGTCGGTATATATATGACATACATTGCCCAACAAATAATGTCTCCATATCTTTTATGCATGAACAACTACTGTAAGCTCTAAATCATGCGTAGGGTAATTGACTTCATGCTTTCTCAACTACCAAGAAGCATAGGCAATCACTCTTCCTTCTTGCATTAGCACACACCCTAAACCTATACTCGATGCATCACAAAACACATCGAAAGGCTTTTCAATATCAGGTTGTGCTAAAAGAGGAGCTGTTGTTAATAGAGTTCTTAGGGTGTGAAAAGCTGCTTCACACTCTAGTGTCCATCTAAACTTTTCATCTTTCTGAAGTAGTCTAGTCATGGGCTTAGGTATCTTGGAGAAATCTGGAATGAAACAATGATAATAACCTACTAACCCTAGAAAACTCTGAACTTCATGAACCAAAGTCGGGGCCTTCCAATCCATGACCTCTTGTACTTTAGATGGGTCTACAGAAATTCCATCTCTCGATAAGATGTGACCCAAGAAAGGTACTTTACTCAACCAAAATTCACATTTTCTAAACTTGGCTTATAACTTATGTTTCCTCAATCTGGATAGAACCATTCTCAGATGCTCTACATGATCTGCCTCATTCTCTAAATATATCAAGATATCATCGATAAACACAACCATGAACTTGTAGAGCTCGGGCATGAATACCAAATTCATCAAGTACATGAAGTAGGTAGGAGCATTCGTTAGTCCAATATGTAACAGAACCAACCAATTTATAAGAGCACAAGTACGAAAGCAATCACCGAAGTGATCAAACCATCATACTTGAACCCATATAAACCCGGTAGTCAACTGAAACCACGAAGAATTTCAAACCAACTTGCATACAACCAAGATCATAGTAATTCAACATAACAAGCCACATGTTACATCCATTTCACAAGTAATTCATGAGTACCTCATACATTAGAGTTTACATAGTTATTACAAAACGAGTTCACAAATAGCAGAAACAAAGTAGTTTGAGACCCTTACACACACTTAGTTCAGATACAAGCCAGTTCCATAGTCATATCCAGCAAAAGCAATAGGATAAGATAACATAGATGATCATTCCCATGATCTAGTCTTCATTCCCCATAGGGTGGAGACAATACTTGCAGTAGCCGTTATAGAGCACGACATCTGCAACAAGGGGGAATAAACCCTGAGTACGAGAATATACTCAGCTAGACTTACCTATCATAAACCAAAAATAAATGACACCAAGGAGTATGCAAGGCTTTATCAGTGGATCTTGTTGGACAACCTTTTTGCATAAAAGCTTGAGTAACCATTAGCATTATTCATCTGTACTAGCATTGACTTTTAGCCATTACCTACCATCTATATTAGCACCTATACTAATCAACCATTTGATTTAGTTGCAAACAATAATAACCATATCAGGTATTTCATGGCTCATCATCATTCTCATCATCATTATCATCATCATTTAACCATATCTTTATATTTAGTGAATCTACGTTGCCGCTGCTCAAGTGAAGTTCTCACTATCCGCGAGAGACGGCGATTCGAATCAATTCCTATCTAGCTAGAGGAGTATTCCTAACACAAACCCTGCTTCCTCTGTCAGGGTCGCAAACAAGTCACCTTTGGTACAACTCAGGAGAAAAATAAAAGAAAAGACGTGGGTCTGGGCCGCCCTGCATTCTCAGAGAACCACTCTGCCAGGAAGTGCAGGATCTTAAACCCTGACTCCCCTTGGGCTTATGCCAATGGCTCTCTGCACATCCTTACTACCTCCAGAATGCATCCAACCCCCACGGTTCCCGGCCTGAGTTGAGCTACTCAGCTTCGTGGTCAGAACGACTTATCTGTCCAGCTAAGTGTTAGGCTACGTTCAACATGACCTGAGGACGTACAGCGAATCGGTCCTTAAATGACACAGACGGGGATAGATTCACACCCAAGACCTCCATGCCTTGTTGCTGCACTACCGTCATCCCGTCCGGTCTCCATTCATTATTAACACATGGTTCTTTTCCCACGATAGCAAATATAGCCAACCGTGACCAGAGCTCATCCTACATCTCGCAGGTGACAGGAAATCACCCGACTTCTACCGGTCTATGCATAGCTAAGCATCATTCGATCCTACACTTAATTAGGATTCACATGATTTTATCTAGACAAGGTAAGGATATAATGCAACAATTGGTTCCAACCAATTCCTATACTTAATGCATCATCAACAATAAGAGATACTCAATATATTTGTAAAAACATGGGAGGCTTATAATGCTCCGAGGCTTGCCTTTTAGGAAAGAGGATGGGCGGTGGTCAGGGCACTCGGGCAACTCCTCCTCGGTGGCTGCTTCGTCGATTGCCTGAACCTCGGGCTCCTCCTCCTGGCTCGCTCCCTCGAACTCCAGAAGCATCACTCCCTCCAGCACACCTATTGCATATATGCGCAAGATAATTATCATGAATGCACATGAACGAAGTTAGGGATGCTCGGGGAATGCACATGCTTACTGCAGTCCGCATATTCTAACTTAATCTCTATTCAAATCACTTTAACTTACCAAGTTCATACAACCTAATGTACAATTGCTCATCTTCAGTTAAGGACCTAGCACCTGCACCTAAGCATGTTCTCAAGTTAGGCTAGCACCTAAACAATCAACAAGAACATTGCAGCAAAGCATACACACCAACATTCGTATTTCAGCAAAATAGGGACTATACAGCGGTACGGTAAACTGATCATAACTAGAGATCTATAAATCGAAATGACAGGAAACAAGACAATTTGGAAAGCTTATGAAACTACCTACAATTCATTTTTAGACCTCAAAGGATGATTCCAACCTTTACCAGGTCGAATTTACATGACCACATAATCAGGTCCAAACAAGACAGAGAGCAAGCAAAACTGTGATCCAACTTTGAACGACTGTAACTCCTAAACTACTACGCCAAATGGCACCAAATTTTAATAGGAGCTATATACATAAGTTATCTACAACTTTTGTATTCACCACTTTCCCAGCAAAGCAAATTATCATGGTGAACTTTGCAAAGTTCCCAGAACTGTCCAGAAAGACATAATGCAAGAAAATAATTATTAACTTATGTGGCAAACATATAAAGGGACAAAACCAACTTTACTAACTCATCACACATATCAAAATCACACCAGAAAGTAAAGTGTTCACCACCAATTCATTTCTTTTAATTCCTTTCTTAATTTATTTAATTATTTAAGAGGAATAATAAACATATATGAAAACTACACCATTTAATCTACAAACATTACAGTAGGTACTACATGCTCCAAGTAGGCTACTGTAAAAATTTCACATTATTTGAACAAGTCTAACATCCTACATAAAAATGACAAGGAATAAAGGCTTGAAATAACATAAATAGGAAACCCTAGTGAAAAGTGTCAAGAAACAGATTTTATATTTTTATTAGCATCCATAATGTACTAGGACAACCTCCAATAAATTTCATGGGCATTGGATTCATAGATTAATTACTAAAATTCACACAAGGATCATCTAATGATAAACGGAAAATATATAACTCAAAAACTATAAATGAACTGACTCTCAAATTTTGACCAGAGCTTCTACTCATCAATAATAGCTCACCATACAAATTTCATAATTTTTGGAGCACTGGAACTATAGATATAAATTAAACAAGTTTGCATTCATTTAAAAACACATTTCAAGTTTCAATTTAATTATTCCAGAAACTCTACTACAAGTGCCCATATTATGTTTTTACTAAATACTACACTTCACCAAGATCCTAACAAAATTTGAACCACCCAATTTGGATCTACCAAACTCTAGTTATAACTTTTACAAAGCAGCATCAAAATCTGCATTTAAATCAACAAAACCTAAACATGGTTCACTGACGCGCGGGACCCGCGGGGTCAACGGTCCCACCAGTCAGAGATAGCAGAACAGGGGAGCGGCGGTTGACCCGCGCTTGCTCGATAGTGGCGAGGATTCAGGCAAGGCCGAGGGCACCGGCTTGCTCGCCTAGACGAGTCGCACCTAACTACGCTCTCCCCTCAACCTCTACCAAACTCTAGCAAGGACGGCGGCGTGCATGGCGGACGGCGGCGGAATCCGACGGTGCTCCGGTAAGGTCCAGCCATGTAGGGCGCGGCTAAGCTTGGTACAAGTTTCTATGGCTCGCGAGGAAGCTACGGGAAGGAATAAAGGGACGTGAGAGGGCTCCGGTGGTGGTCGGCCATGGCAAGCTCCAACTCCGGCGAGACCCGGTCATGGAGAACGGCGGCGGAAGTGGCCAATAGGCCCTCACCTAAGCTCGATTGACACTGCAAGTTGGCAGAGATGGTGGAGCTAAGTAAGGCGGAGCTTTTGGGCATGCTGGCTTAGACGATGGTGGGGCTATGGTGGCACACGAGCTTGGCTGAGCAATGACGATGGTGGCGGCTTTGCGTTCTCAGTGCCTCGGACGTGCGCGAGAGTGAGAGAGCAACTGAGAGCGAGCGAGAGGGCAGACGGACGTGGCCTCCTTGCTATTGACCATGGCCAGCAATGCCAGGCCGATCACGATGTGTGGCGGCCACGCGGCGGCAGCGGCCTGTGGCTGGTCGGCCACTGTGCCGATTCAGAAATTTCGATTCAGCGAAGCCAACCAAGCCTGATAGCGCACTTTCATCGCGTTGAAACTACTAAACCATTGATCATTAGCGAAAACATTCTAAATGAAAGTTGTAGCCCTTCATACCATCTTAACCTTCTTTAAAAGACCAAGACCTAATTCTTAACCGATGCAGAGTAAAATCATGCAAAAGTTGAGTACATGAAACTAAAATTTGATTTGTGACTTACAAATTTTTCAGTCTCCAAATAGACCTCAAAACTGACTTGTGGGCCCTTTTTGAGCATGTTCTGCACATTTTCATGAAATGGTCATAAAATAACTTTTGTTCCTTATAAAATTTTCTACAACTTTGCTTTAGGTTGCTCAGACATGCAAACACTCTAAGCTGTACTTTTTAAATAGTCAAACACAAGAGCTCTAGGGGTCAACACAAGTCAAACTATTACTAGGAAGCATAATTAGGCAATATGGTCAACATGAACATTATTCCTAATGACATTCTAAGTGTAGCTAAGTTGTTTAAGAGGACATTTGACATGCATTTGCATAGACCACACATGAGCACACACAAATGCTAGCATAAAACCAAGTAATTCAAATAGAGACACACCTGAAATGATAACATTCATCATGGTATGATGCTTATGAATGAATGAATGATGCTCATGTTTATGAAATGCAAGTGCAAATGTGGAAGCCAAACACCTGGGGTGTTACACAATAGACATGACCAAAGACTTGTACAAGCCGTACCTAGTGGAGAAAGTAGTTTTAGGTATATCCTCTGGCTTGATCTTTATTTGATGATAGCCTGACCTCCAGTCAATCTTAGAGAATACCTTTGCTTTTGCCAACTGATCGAACAAGATATCGATACAAGGCAAATGATACTTGTTTTTTATGGTCACAACATTAAGTGGCCTATAATCCACACACATTCTCAAGGACTTATCCTTCTTTACAAACAATGCTAGACATCCCCATAGAGACGAACTAGGTTGAATGAGACCTTTGTCCAATAGTTCTTGTAACTAAATTTTAAGTTCAGCTCGCTCATTTGGTGGCATGCTATAGGGTCTTCTTGAGATAGGTGCCATACCTGGCACTAACTCAATCTTAAATTCCACATCCCTATCAGGTTGCAAACCTGGTAACTCATCTAGGAATACATCAGGAAACTCACAAACCACTGGAATATCACAAAGGGTAGTGGCTTGGAAAGCACAAGCCAAGTGTTGGAGTTCAAAATTTGGGGAAAGTGGTACTAGAAAAGCATTACCTCCCTTGGGTTCTCTCAACATAATAATATGAGTGCTAGTGTCAATGAGAACACCATGATTGCTCATCCATTTCATGCCTAAGATCACACCTATAGATAGTCTGGGCAATACTATCAGATCCATCGTGTACTCCCTCTCTTGTATAGAGATAAGCACATCTCTAACCATCTTATTTGTAGAGATAGTAGCCCCAGCTGAACTTATACTATAACCACCCTTGCTTACCTCAATTACTTTCTGATCATGTTTAGATGCAAATGATTAGCTCATAAATGAATGAGAAGCTCCAGAATCAAATAAAACAATGGCGGGATGTTTGTTAATAAGAAACATACCAGCAGTGACAACCACTCCCGTGGAAACCTCTTCAACAGCAGTGTAGTGCACATATCTAGGATGTGCCTTAGGGTTTGCCTGCCTCTGATTGTTCTAGTTTTGATTGTTGTTCTTCTTAGGATGGGGGCATTCCTTCGCCCAATGACCCACTTGATTACAATTGAAGCAGGGTTGATTACTCTTTGGTCCTATTGAGGTTCCTTGCCCTCCATTCCCCTTGGGTAAGGCAATGGTGAACACCTTACGGAACACCTTCTGAGGTTAGTTGGTCCAAGCTTTTGGTGGAGGAGGCCTGAACTTGGGTGATGGTGGTCGAAATGTGGCCTAGCTACCACTAGAGCTCTGGACTAGGAAGACCCTGAGGCGCCTGCCTCTGCTATCCTCTTGCAGCCCTTTGTTGCCGCATGCAGATTATTGTGGTTCTCCTGAGTCAATGCATCACTGATGAACTCATTGTATGTGGCGCAGCTTGAGTTGGCCATAGTCTTCATCAACTTCATGCCAAGACCTCTCTTGAAGCTTTCTATCTTCTTTTCTTTAGTATCAACAAAACCTAGGGCATACCGGGACAGATTGTTGAAAGCATGCATATACTCAGTAAGGATCTTAGTCCCTTGTGTGAGCCACATGAACTCTGCTACCTTCATGTGCATCAGTCCTAGGGGTATGTGATGTACCCTAAATGCTAACTTGAATTGCTCCCATGTGACTTGTGCATTGGCTGGTAGAGAGGACAAGAAATGGGTCCACCATATCTCGGTCGGTCCCTGTAGCTGATGGGATGCATATTCTGCTTTCTAATGTTTTGTGACCCTCATTAGATGAAACTTTTGCTCAATAGTGTTGATCCATTCATCCGCCTAGAGCGGTTCTTCGGCCACCTTGAAAATAGGAGGCTTGGTGTCCAGAAAATCTTTGAAAGTGCTGTACTGATTTGGCTCAGGCCCCTGTTGCTGTTGGTGGGCATGAGCCATGTTCTGCACAATGAGGCACAGGGTTTCCTCCATAGTTCTCTGACTTCCCAGAAATTGTGCAAAGAACTCATTAGCAGACAGTGGTGGCGGTGGTGGTAAGTCACCGTCATTGCCCTCTTGGTTGTTGCCTGCTCCAGCACGAGTGTGAGTCATCTACAAAAGTTGCTCCAATAAGTGATTACTAGATGATGTCAAGAGATTGTAGATGAATTGTATAATCATGCCAAACTGAAATTACTGGAGAGAATCTTAAATTCATACAATAAAACAGAGGCATAATAATTCATTCTCGCAACATGACATCACCAATTTGATCACTAATTGGGCTTGCAGCACGTTAACATACAAGTCATATCACCAGTAAGACATAACTAGAATTGGATTAGAGTTCAACCCAACGTAAGATAACATGCAAGTACCAATATTACATGAAAGTCCAACCGAAATTACCAAACTTCAACTACAAGTCCATTACATAATAGAGGGGATACATCTAGCGTTTCAACTAGTCACCAGGCGACTCTAATCTTCATTATGATCACTGTCGAGGTCGGAGATAGGATCATCCTCATTCTCTGGCTCCACTTCTTCCTTGTCCCAGCTGTCATCTTCTACTAACATTTCTAGATCTTTGTCTTCCTCACCAAGGATCGGGTGCAGTTGGTTGTTTAGATAATGCACCTCATGCTGAAGATCCATCACTTCATGCTGGGCATGTGCAAGCTTCTAGCGCAAGTCCCTCTCAACACGGTCCTGCATGGTGCTCATGGCGTGGGTCCTATCTCGTTCTGCTTCTGCTAAAGTGGCATAGTTGTTTGCTATGATTTACTAGCGCGTAGCTATGAACACCTCAGCACGGGTGGCCTCCAGCTGCTCCCGCAGTCCTACTAGCATTACTTGATCATCTGCTCTTGCTTCTTGGGTGGCAACTCTCTGTTGATCCACTTGCTCCATTTGGGTGTGGAGATTTCCCAAAGCTACATATGCTTGATTGGTTTCCCATCGAGCCTCACTTGCTACCTTTTTGTGCTTGCGCACACGCTTCTTGAGCATAGTTGTGCGGCTTTGGCCCTCATAAGCTTATCCATGCAAGTGGTATAGGATTCTTACCAGAAGTCCTTGGTGTCCTGACGAGTGTAGAACATCTTCATCACTGCAAACATGGTGCTCATAGCGGGACTAGAACTATCTGCCCGCTCATCCCGATCTCAGATCAACGCATTGCGGTTGCGTTGTGCCCATATTGCTGTGGATGGATCCACCCGAGGAAAAACACCAGTGGCACTGCCGGTAAGCTCATCACCATGCTGCTAATAGATCTGACTCAGTACCTCAAAGGCTACTACTTGGGCAGCTTCCCAAGGAGTTCTTCCTTTAGATTCTGCCTTCCATTCCTGCTAGAAGGGTGCTTGAGTATGAGTTGGTATGGTTAGCTGCACTTCATACCATGGCTATCCCTCAAGGTATTCTTCATTCTAGTGATAGAGGGGCGGTTCATAGTACCCGCATAGTGCAAGACTCCAAAGCAGAGCAGGAGTTCCAAACATCAACAGGAAACTCTCACTTGTAGCCAGTGCTACCATCTGTACCAACAACATATGCAACTCTTGTGAGACAAAGTCATAATGGATAAGGGTTACATAACCGAGTAAGAGATCTATAAGGGGGAAACAATGTGAGTATTGAATATTGATTTATCATGATGCATGCACGTTCTATACGTCCTCACAAACTTAGGAAAAATTATTTCTAACGACATACATGGTGGCACACATACGTTCTCTCATATATAGCGTAGCTAGTCGGACTACACATTTTGTTGTTAGTGTGCCTGCACAAGAGTTTCATTTTAGCCCAACCCATAATTATATTTGCAGAATGTAAATCTGGGCTCTAAGTTGTAATGTAAATACTTCCATATATGTATACCCATACCCATACTTCCGTATCAAAACTACCCGATGACAATTTATTACCCATAATTAAATACGCACCATACACACATGCAAGCATGCATACACAGCCGTATCAAAGCTAGCTCTCCCTGACCGCATGCTCACATCTTGCGGTCATGCCACTCATCAACTTACCTTCTTACCTTGGCGTAGAGGCATTTGATCCATACATTACCACTCAAATGAATGGCATCCATACAATAGCATGCCGTATGGACGATAAAAAATGAAAACCACCAAGTTAGTACTTAATTAGCCACCTAAGAGTCCTTAATTGGGCATAAAGAAAGTGATCATTGGCACACTTTAGATTTCAAATACCTATTTATATAGCTATTAGTTGCTAGAAACTGGTTTTGGAAAACAAAAACCTTTATTTTAAATACACATGTGGCAATTAATGTTGAACCTTGCTCTGATACCAGCTATCACAGAACCAACTAATTTATAAGAGCACAAGTACAATGGCAGCCCGCAAGCGGTCGCACTGTCATACTTGAGCCCATATAAACCTGATAGTCCATCGAGTACCGCGATGGGTCTCGATAAATGATCCACATACAACCAAGATCGTACATGATTCAACATACATGTCACATGTTACATAAAGTTCATAGATACAGTTCATTCATCAGAGTATGAAATAGAGTTATTACAAACCAAGTTTGATAGATAGTAGCAGAAGCAAATTAAAGTTTGAAAGTAGCATTTGCCAACATAGTTCAAATACAATGCCAACACATGATCACCATCCACAAAAGCATATAGAAGGATTATTAAAGATGCCTGCCCAAGGCTCACTCCTCATCCACGGCGGGATAGAAGCTATTCTTGCAATAGCCATGATAGACGGTACCATCTGCAACATTGGGAATAAAACCCTGAGTACGAGAAGGTACTTAGCTAAATTTACCCATCATAAACCAGAAATAAATTGAATCTAAGTATTATGCAAGGCTTTATAAGTGGAGGTAGCTCGACAACAATTTGCATAAAAGCAATTAACTTAGTTATACAATTATAATTTGGTCATCAAGTTAATTATAGCTATTCATCTCTAGATTAGCAACTATCCTATGCCAAACATGTGGTATATCATTTAAGAGCATACAATAGTAACCATAGCCGATGTAGTAATTCCAAGTTTATCCGAACCATCACATTCTGTAGTACAATTACTACGATGTTGGGGCTAGCCAAGTTTCTCACTATCTAGGAGAGACGGTGATTCGAATCAATTTCAACCAGCTAGGAATTTATTCCTAACACAAACCCAGACATACCTGCGCCAAGGTAGTCTTAGGTCACCTTTGGTACAACTCAAGTACACATTTTGCGGGTTTGCCCAGCACCACACAATCAGGGACAACCAGCTGCCAGGATGATCAGGACTACCCTACCCTTGGGCTCATGGCTAGCTCCCCGCACATCCTTACTACCATCCAGAGTGCGCACTCTTACAGAGCAATGCTCGGCCTGAGTTGAGGTACTCGGCTTTGCGGTCAAAATGAGTTATCCGGCTAGCTAAGTGATAGGCATGCATTCAATCTTGTTAGAAGTGCCAACAATGGTATGGTCCTTAATCGGCACAGACAGGATCACCTGAGTCAACCAACACGTAGACTCCATCCGGCCTCCATTTACATTAACCCATGGTTCTTTTCCATGATAGCAAATATAGCCAACCATGCTTTGGTATCCACCTATATCTCGCAGGTGACAGGATATCACCCGATTTCTACCGATCTAAGCATAGCTAAGCATATATTCGATCCTAGACCTACATAGGGTTAAAGGTGTATATATCTAGATAAGGTAGTTCCATGCATCAAGTATTTCTAATCAACTCTTATAACCTAATACATCAAACATAGAGGACCCAAGTAGTATTTTGTAAAACACTGGAGACTTTGAATGCTCTATGGCTTGCCTTTGAGGAAAGAGGTGGGGCGGTGATCTGGGCACTCAGGGAGCTCTTCTGGAGTCTGCTCCTCTTCTCCTGGAGCTGTGGCTTAAGGAGTCTCCTGCTGATCCTCTTCCTCTTCTTCGTTGAATTCCAGCAACGTTATCTTCTCGGTCGATCCTATATGCATGATCATAGAATAAGATATCGCGAATGCATGTATGATGACACGTATAATATGATAAAATGTGATGAATGCATTCTCACAAGAATTTTCCACAGCACTGTATTAAATAATAATAAGTGCATCCTATTCTACTGAGTAGGTGCATATCTCTTCTCTATTACTTAAGCAAACACTTTTGCAATTCATTTACCAAACTACAAAACAACAGCTACTTGTTTTAACCATAACTGGAGTTATATACATCAAAATCATATGGTTTTGGACATTATGGAAAGCTTATGAATTTTTCTACAACTTTATTTTAATACTCTTAAGGTGATTCAACAGTTATCTAAGTCAAACAATTAGATTAATCAAATCTGTCCAGAAAGTAAACATTTCAGATAGCAAACTTCCAACAACCAACACTCTTAAACCCTAAGGCCTATGACCATGAAAATTGACATGGGGTATATTAGCAAGTTATCTACAACTTTGTTATTAGCAAGTTTTATAGAACAGGCCATTATCAACATGAAATCATCCACACAACCGAAACTATACATGCAACCACTTATTTGAATTATAAAGCAATAATTAATTAGTTGCACACAACCAATTGCTTCTAAGCCTTAATATAAACATCAACAGTTTCTATTCATCACAAGCACCATAGAAAACATCATGGTCAATCACAATTTAATTACTTAAATGTCTTTATTAATTTATTTAAATAATTAGGGGAAATAACAAACATATACCAACTGTGCACCATAAATTCTCATAAAATTATAGTAGCTTACTAGGGCCTACAATATAGTACTGTGAAAATTTCATTCCATTTGGACATGTATAACATCCTATGCAAAAATGACAAGCTAGCAAGGTCTATTTTAGTGAAAATAGTTAACCCTATAGAAAAGTGTCAAACAATAGATTATATATTTTTTCTAGCTTCATATTGCTGCCATACTATTGTACAAAAATTTTCATAGTGATATGTTATATATTTTTATCCCTATAATTTTCCTTAAAAAATACCATTTATTAATAGATAAATAGAAAGATCATATATCAATCAAGTTTACTGTAAGCTTAATATTTTTCCTAGCTATAGAATATCAACACAAGACCAGAAAAATTAGAATCACAATTTTATCACATCCCTAGCTCAAGTTACACATTTTACAAAATTGTAAACATTCAAAAAGCACTTATCAACCTATATTTTATTCACCAATAAAAATACTAGAAACTGTATATCTCATATTTTTATAAAATACTACACTTCATAAGGAATACAACAAAATTTGGTTCACCAAAATTGGACATCTACAACTCAACTTATGATTTTTCAAAGTTAGTACAAGAATCTACAAAAGAAATAACAGAAACCCTAAACTGCTCTCACTGACATCAGGGACCCACAGGTTAGCGGCGTCCACCCGTCAGCGAGTCGAAGCAGAGCCTGATGGTCGGCCGGCGTTATCTCACTGACAGCGAGCACTCCGGTGAAACTAACTACACCATCGTGATCTACACATCAAACCGCATCGATTGACCTAGGTGGTGGAGACACGGACGCACAGGAGCCACCTCGTCGCCGGCCATGGCGGCACGGTGGTGCTGCGCTATGGTGCGCCGGCCGTCTCCAGCCATGGCAAGGCTAGGCGAGGAGCTCACGAGTTCTGTGGTGACAACGCAACCCTATTGCGGCTACCTAGGATAGGCAAGGTGCTCTGACAAGCTCTACCCGCGTGCGCGGCGGCGCTGTGCATCGTGTTCGCGCCTGTGAGGCATCTATTCGCGGTGAGGAATCAAAAGCAATGCCCATGCGAGCCAAGCAGCGGTGAGCTCGCCGTGGAGGCGGCCGTGGAAGCCGAGATCTCCGATGAGGGAGGGAACGGCGATTTCGCCCTCACCGTAGCTTGTCTGGTGCTGTAACCATGTCAAGAAGGTAGAGGGGAATGTGGCGAAGCTAGCTATGAGATGGAGGCGGCAATGGCATGGTGGAGCGGGCGCTTGGTGATGGTGGAGTGGTGTGGGTGCTCAGCGGCGCTCGGTTCTCCACGGCGGACGCAAGAGAGAGCAATGGAGGGTGAGAGAGTGAGCGTGAGTGAGTGGAACTGAGGTGCGTGGCTTTGCAGATAACATGCGCCAGTGTGCTACGGCGAGGGCCTATTGTTGGCCAGTGGCAGCCACACAGCGGCCAGAAGCTACGCCCGGTCGGCCACCTCGGCGCGCGACGCGACGTTCATTAGTGCTCGAACAAGTGACTGACAGAGCAAATCGAAGACGTTAAATCTCTCGATCCACGGCGAATTAGTGCACAGTGTTAAAACCAAATTTGTAGATATACATACCAGCTACAAATTTGCTTAAGAAACCAGAGTCCAATTCTCAATGGTTAGGAAGATATATCAGCACAAAGTTGAGCACGTCACACTGTAAACTCCAAATGACTTAGCAAATTTTCTAAGTGTGGAAAATTGGGTTTTGCTGATTTTTGTGAGCCAAATTCAAGGATGTTAGGAGCTGAACTAGCCTATGACCCAAAAATAAAAGTTGTTGCCCTACTCAAATACTACAACTTTGATTTAGTGAACACATCCATGCAAAGTCTCTATGACCTAGTTCAACCTAGGTCAAACATACCACTTTCAAATGATGACTTACACTAGAATTATGACTTAGAGACCAAACTAGCCCTAGTCATGAATACCAAAGTTGTTCATAGTGACATTCTAAACATATTAAAGGTATTCCTAAGGTCACACAAGTATTTCATACATTGGTCACATATAAAACTTCCTAGGTCAACAAGCATATCATCACTTAGGAGCTTAATTACATAAAGTGATCTACATGAACAGTGTTCCATTTGTCATCCTAAGTGTAGCTAAGGTGTTTTAGTGACCAACATCAACCATTTACACTTATTCACACATGATCATAAGCATACACATAAGGAAACATGAAATAACAAGGCATGTTTCACATGTTTCAGTTGTATGTTTCATATGTAAAAGCTTATATATGAATGCTTGATTATTATGCTCATGCAATGCAAGTCAAATTATGCAAGCCTAACACCTAGGGTGTTACAAAATGGCAATTTGGATAGTGATGCTAGTGGCAACATGGTGGATGAAAAGTTGTATCGGTCTATGATTGGAAGCCTACTCTATGTGACAGCATCAAGGCCGGATGTCATGTTTAGTGCATGCATGTGTGCAAGATTTCAAGCCTCACCAAGAGAATGTCATTTGAAGGCTACAAAGATAGTATTGAGGTACTTGAAGCATACACAAAATATTGGTTTGTGGTATCCTAAAGGAGCAAAGTTTGAGCTAGTTGGTTACTCTGACCTGGATTATGTGGGATGCAAGGTTGAAAGGAAGAGCACCTTGGGCACATGTTAATTATTGGGAAGATCACTTGTTTCATGGTCACCAAAGAGGTAAAGTAGTGTTGCATTATCAACCGCTGAAGCCGAATACATATCCACCAGTAGCTGTTGTGCACAAATACTTTGGATGAAGGCCACCTTGAATGACTTTGGAATCAAGTTCAAGAAAGTGCCATTGCTTTGTGACAATGAGAGTGAAATCAAGCTCACCAACAATTTGGTTCAACATGCAAGAACAAAGCACATTGATGTCCACCATCATTTCATTAGATATCACCAACAAAAAAGGGACATTTGCATTAAGAGTGTGGGCATCAGAGATCAACTTGCTGATATATTCACCAAGCCATTGGATGAGAAAAGGTTTTGCAAGCTAAGGAATGAGTTGAACATATTGGATTTCTTAAATATGTGTTGATGCACCCCCCACTTATATGACATGCCTCTCCTTAGAGCAATCTAAGGTAAAAGTTGATTGGCATGGCATACATCCTTGCTAAGGACATGTTTAGTGCATCTAATCATTCTTCACGTCTTTTAGGCTCATTCATGAAAATCAAATGAATTTGATGCTTGTATGGTACCACTATTGCTTATATGCTTGACTTGATCTAGTGGTAGCATATGACATATTTGTGGGCTTGTGAACCTAATGTTTAATCTAGAAAATGAGCTGCAAGTGTTTAACTAAACATGGTACAAGATAACCCTTATTTGGAGGTGTGAAGAAGCTTGTCCTTGGATCAAACCGAGTTAAATATCTTTGGCAAGTGTTCTAGATTGGACCAATTTTAGGAAAATGATCCTCACCCCATTGATTGACATTGATAATCTTAACCTACCTAAAATTGAACCTTTGTGGCCATTGATGACAAAGGGGAGAAATTGCACAAAGATAAGGTTAAATGACAAAGGGGAGAACTTTGACATAGGGGGAGAGATATGAGAAAGTAAGGGGATCATTTAAAATTTTGAGCACACAAGTAGGGGTAGCAAGCTCATAAACTTGATTGGTGCATTTAAATGTGCAATTCATATGTTTGCTTGCATGACACAAGTTTTAAATTAAAAATTCCATGCTTGTGTGGTGTATGCTAGTTGTAAGATTGAATGATGAAATGAAAACCAGCATGCTTAGATTAAGTAACTAGACTTGAGCTTATTTTGTGAAAACTAGACCCTTGCTTCTAATGTTGATCTCATAGGGTATTCTAGTTTTTTGTGAATGTCTAGTTACTAATGGTGCTAAGGATGGTATATTTGGTGCACTTCGATTGGTATCATGCTTCAAAGGTCCATCTCTTATACCTTAGCATCATATGGTAGACATTGCCCTCCAAATTTCAAATCTATACATATGTGCAAGCTTTCAATCCAAACTCATGTCCTTACTTGCATTGTTGTCCCTACTCCTCGAAACTCATGTCCTTACTAATATTTATTGATGCAATTCCATGGTAGGGAGACCTCATCTCTTTGGCTAGTGGTATCCTTCTAGATGAAGGAGGCCCCAAAAAGAGGAACATTGTGGATAGCCTCTCAGATGATGTGCTTGCCGACATCTTCTATTGCCTCCCCACCTAGTCCTTGTCACTCATGGAAGCGCATCATCTCCGACTCCTATCACCGTGAGAAGCTTTCCTAGACTATCATCGGCTTCTTCTATGGTAGCTGGTGGAAGGGTAATCTCCACATTACCAGCATCACTGGTGAACGGCCCTCCTTGTCCTTCTTGCCCTTCTCCCTTGACAAAGTCCTAGTCTCAGATTGCTGCAGCGTCCTCGTCCTTTGCTAGTATGCTAGGCCTGATGGATTATGTCACTATGTTGTCTGTAATCCGGCGACTAACAAATGGCTTGTATTATCGCGTAGCATCCGTTCTATTGGTCAGGCTCGCTTAGGTTTTGACCCAACGTCCTCGTACTTCCATGTGATTGAATTTGTGGAGGTGGAGGATGCATGCATATGTGTGGGGATCTACTCATCTAAAACTACAGCATGGATCTTAAGGAATCTGAATGGGGCGAGGGTATTGTGTTACGTTCAAAATCGAGAAGTGTTTTTCTTAATGGCTTTATGCACATGCTTGAGTACCGTTGGTGTTTGTGAGTGCAAATATAATATAAAGGATTCTGCAAGCGCACAGATTACCATTGTAGCATTTTATTGGGAGTAATCTAGGTATCATTATTTATATTTTTACCACTAGGAGGGACAGTGGCATTAAAGAGATTGATAACTTATACTTATGATGCTATCAAATAACTAATCATTTCCTCTAAGCAGGGTAAGCCAAAAGATAGATACATATGATAAATGTAATATATAATTGATAAGTTTAACATTCGGAAAGAAACTCCATAAAGTAGCGATAGCTAGTCTAAGTTAAATACATGTAAGATAGATTCCTAAGTTATTCCCAATTACAAGTAATAGCATGTTATCATCTTATATACTTAGCAATAGCAAAAGATTAACTTCACATTTACACATAAGGGACATCTGGCAAAGCTTTTAAGAAAAGAGAGAAGAAGTGAGTTTCATGGGGATGAAACTCTCTTGGCACGAATACCACTCTCTATGAGTCATGAAATTTAATGTCTATGAAATTATAGAATGAAACTCTCCATTGAGAGTGGGGTTTTCATCCATGTTTCATTTCATTTTACATGATGTGGCAGTCTTGAAGACAACACCATGAAACTCTACTGAGACTGGCCTAAGGAGCACCCCATCACAAAGGAGTTTGTATGTGTCTTCAGCTAGCAAACATAGCAGTCCGTAGATCTCCTCTGTTAACCAAACTTCCTTGCCAGATGTTTATGACCATTTTGTAGTTCTTGTGGGTTGAAATTTGCAGAAAATTAAAATCTACTGCTGGTAAGCTTGGCGTGTGAGTTCAATCCGTGTGAAGGTATGGCCTCACGGGAGCATGTGACCATACTTTCTATCCGTAAGCACTAAAAGAAATGTACCATTCTATGACATCGATGTATATATGGCATGACATCAGGCCAAAATGTTAATAATCAACCAATTTATGACATTCTTTCTGGAGGCATCTCAATTTAGTAATGCTCATGTTTTGACATTTTATTTTTTGTCAACTTGGTGTCATAATGGCGACCTATGACATATTTTCAAGCATTATGACATATATCAAATATCAAAAGATGTCACATTTCTTATAGATGCCTATGTGATTTACCTAGCCTGAGGATTTAGGAATCCCAACATTATATAGCGTTGTTTTTAGAAGTCATATGATGAGTGCGAGACAACACAAGCAAGTTTTGACCATTTAGTATGACCAACACTTTTTAACTTCCCATATGAACATAAAAATCGTAACGTTCAATGTTGGTCTAAATTTTCGCGTTGAATTGAACTTGAGTTGAATTCATTCTAAACTCTGTTTTGGATCATTGTTGGGTGTGTTCGCATGAATTATATTGCCATGGTGGCAACGTCAGCTCATCTGGATGCTTCTACGGATGGTTGCACCAAGAGCCTCGAATAGGGCCATTGACTCAACCGGCGTGTGCTGCTAGTGAGGTCAACTAGTGTCTATTGATGGTCCGTTCATGCAGGCACCATGGCTTCAGAGTCTTGAGACAGAGCTCCATCTATCAACCAGTGGTGCAATGCAATATATATAGTATGTGTAGTTGAATGTCGTTCATAGGATGATGTATTGAATTATTGATATATATCATTTCATTTCATAATAATGAAATGAAAATGAAATAACCTGCTCTCATGCTATATATATTTTTTGGTGAGTATCCCCGGTTATTTGATCCTGGATTCATTGATTGGCTTCTAAGTCTGTCTCCAATCGATGACCCATTTGGACACTCAAACCCAAAATATTGGACGGTACTGTATCAGCCCCCAATAGAGTACCTATATGTAAAATCCATTTTGGGTTATAGCAGAGGCACAACCCAAATATGAGTATCCTCTCTCCTGGAGACTTATTTACAGAAATAATTCTCTTTTGGGTCCTATTGTTGGAGAAGATCAAAAATAGATATTGAACCATTTGCCTATAGCGCAACCCCAATATGTAATGGGTCATGTATTTTGGGTGATGTTGTTGGAGATAGTCTAAAGCAACTTAGTAGCTCTGTTTAGTTCCCAGCGATTGCTGACGGATTCGCTTTGATTTGATGGACAGCTGTCAGCTACTATGTTGCTGCAATTTAGCATGCGAAATGGGTCCTACAGTTGAATACTCATGGCCTATGTATACTCTCAATACTTAGAGAAAAGATAAGGTAGCACTTTGAAGAGTACTCCCTCCTTTCCAAATTATAAGTCGTTTTAACTTTTTTTTTACATCTATTTTACTATGCATCTAGATATAATAATATGTCTAGATACATAACAAAATAGATGAACAAAAAAGTCAAAGTGACTTATAATTTGGAACGGAGGGAGTATTGTGATAACACCTTAAGGTTACCTCTAAGATCTGAATCTAAGTCCTACAGTTGAGTTCTTGAGTTTTCCATTCTCTGGTTCCCCCATCCCCCCACTCCCTTCTTTGCTTCTTTGAGTTTGCGTTCCAGCGATCCAGCAATTGTGGATCTGGCACTGAGTCAACCGCTAAAACCCTCGCATCACTTTGCACAAACCACTTGCACTTCACGAGCTGGTCCAAATCTTTGTCCTTAACAATACTGACCCCAAACTCATAAGGTTCGACCTCCGGTTTGGCCGAAGCCTCTAAACCCTCAACCAACCGAGCAGCCTGCCTGGTATGAGCCATCACTGCAAACACAAAATGTCGACAGAATATCATCTGCAATCCTCCGAGGGGTATCCCATGAAGGTAGATTGATCGGCAGAGAAGCGTATAATCAATAACAAGAAGGCAACAGAGACACACGAGTTAGACAGGTTTAGGCCGTCAGTATGACGTAATACTCTACTCCTGTGTTCTGTTGGATTGTATTGGCTATCATATGATATTGCGTGTGTTTAGCTATATGTAGCCTATCCACTAAGGGACCCCTGCCTCTCCTTATATACTCTGGAGGGGAAGGGTTACAAGGAAAGTAGCCTAGTTGGTACTATACAAAATCTTGCGGTGCACGCCGAGCAGCGCTGTGCACGCCTTGATCTTGTGGGCTGGGCCACCTCTGATGGTGCGGCCCATGTCTTGTCTTGTGGATACCGGGGGCATACCCCCACACAAAACAACCACATAGTAAGCACCAAACAAAAACAAATCAAACAACAACCCCAGACATGACAGTCAAAACCACTTACTCCCAAATCGGAGCAAACCAACACCCCCGCTCTAGAAAGGACGCTCGCCATCCGCACAACCCTCAACTAGCACAACCTTCATAGAAAACACAGCGGCAGCAGGCAACCAGAGCAAGGGAGACAGGTGAGGAATTACCCTCACCAACCACCCATATATATATGCCCACACCCCCATCACCCACCGGGTACACAACGGGCTCGAAAATCAAGGAACACCCCTTCGATCCACGCGGAAACAAATTCTCATCCACACGCTCTGTGTCTTGACCTGATCATGATTGGTTCATAATCATAATCATCATGAGCAAACAAAGAGCAAGTTTACATGGCAACAAGGATGCCACAATAACTTTTGGAAAATCCATCTAGCTCCAGCATGCGGAAATCCTCCTCCCTATTTGGAATCAAGCTAAAACGTTGTATGATGTAGACTTTTTACTATAGTTACTAAAATACTAATACCTCAATTATTTTTTATGAAACATAAGATTGTTTTTAAGTCAAATTTTATAATACTACTCCATGCTTACAATACTGTCGGGGACCAATACTAGGGTACCCGAAGAGGAGGGGCTAATGATCGTCAACTTTGATTCATCCGGGCAGTCAAGGGCATGACTACAGCTCGACCCAACCCTAGGTGTGCAAACTCCGCCTCACCCAACACCGAGCCCATGGGCTCTGCCTCACCCCACCTTTGAGGACTGGCTCCGCCTCGCCCGACCCATGGGTCTACGCTCCAACTCACTGACCCTTGGGTCTACGATCTGCCTCACCCGACCTCTGAGGGTGGACTCCACCTCGCCCGACCTCTGGGGGCGGGCCCCACCTCGCCCGACCTCTGAGGGCTAGCTCTGCCTTGCCCGACCCTTGGGCCTAGACACCGCCTCACCCGACACCAAGGCACGGGCTCTGCCTCACCCGACCTCTGAGGGTTGGCTCCACCACGACCGACCCTTGGGTCTGCGCTCTGCCTCGCCTGACCCTTGGCTCTACGCTCCACCTCGCCTGGCCCTTGGGTCCGCACTCTACCTCACCAGGCCTCTGGGGTAGGACTCCGCCTCGCCCAACACCGAGGCCGAGGGCTCCGCCTGGCCTGATGGAGTCCCATACCACTGCCAACCACTCCCGGTCCAAGCATATGGGCCTGGGTCAAAGCTCTGACATCGGGGAAGAGACCGGCATGCCCTGATGTAACCTGTGGCCTTGATGGGTCATACCAGAGAGTTCACATTAGGAACAGCATTGGGCATACCGGTGTTGTTCCGCCTAATCCCCGTACGAACACTAACAGGTGCGTCAGTTCACCATGACATCCGCTAGGACAGAATGGAGCGCCACGATAGGGAGACGACGCCTGCACATGGCACCAGTGATGGATAGGGCCACGATGTGGAGCTATACCTGTTGGTGTCTATAGGGTCGGCAGGACCCGTGTGAAGGAAAAGGACCCAGCGATCCTAGAGGAGTTCTTCTCCTTCTCATTCCCCTCTTTTCCCTCTGCTATAATATGTGCTTTCCCTTGGCCTATAAAAGGGAAAGTAGGGCATCCCATTAAGGGGCATCAGACTCGATTCCGATCGACCCGTCAAACCTCGAACACATAGCCAAGCGGCGATCAAGCTCTCAGCACCCATTCGTTCTTTCCATCAGAGACTTAGAACCTGTCCCTCTCTCGCTCGTTTGTAACCTCTACTATGAACTTTTCAGTGCTAGTAACACGAGCAACAGCAACAAACTAGACGTAGGGACATTCTGCCCGAACCAGTATAAACCTCATGTCCTCTTAGCACACCATCCGAGCCAGACGTGCAATATTAGAAATTTACTAGTTGGTGTTTACTCAAAACACCGATAGTTGGCGCGCTAGATAGGGGCCTTTTGTGCGTCTCGACATCCACACCAGGCTTCGGATGGCTAGTCATGACATCAGCTGGGTCCCGGGTACGCACATGCACTTCGGGGACCCAGACTTCATCATCACGATGGAGGGAGAGCTGGTGTGGGCTCCTGCCGCCGTCCAACCTCTCCACTCCATCGGCCTCGACATGATCGCCGAGGTGCTTGAGGAACTATAGCTACATGCACCAGAGGCCCATGCCCCCGGGAATGGCTAGCTCCTTGACTTCGACTATGAGTAGTTGGTGTGCCAGCTCGGCGCCTTCCTAGGATCCTGACCGTCTTGGGAGGACCTACAACACCTCACCTTTTCATTCGCCAACATCATGGCACATCTTGCCAGGGGAGAGCCGCTCTCCCCAGAATACCTCATCTGTAGCACCCCGATAGCCCTCCCGTTCGGTCTGCGCAATGCTGCAGAGACAGTTGCCACCTTGTGGCACAACACATGCCTCCTTTCCCCACAAACGACGAGTTCATGGGGATGACTAAATATGTCATGCAGTCTTTCCACAAACTCCTCACAGAAGAGTCAGAGTCACCCTCTAGCTATGACTCTAGCAGGGGGAGCCATCACCCCTCTCGAGAATGCTTCATGGCAGGTACCCTTGAGGGACACGTCGAAAGCATCCATGAGAAGGAGTCTACCCCAATGAATGACCTCAAAGATGAGGCCAAGGGGGATGAAGGGGCCCCACCCCACCTACGGGTGGAGCAGCTGAAGGCCTAGTACTAAGAGCTCAAGGAAGCATGACTCTAGCTCGAGCAGGAACGTGCGGAGCTCGATCGAGAGATTGAGAGCCATGGAGACGGTGGGTGCGCACATGCCATGGCCCGTGACATGAACCAGAGGATCATCAAGGATGATGAACCCCTCCCACACTTTGCCCGAGTGAGCCAGAACATTCCTGCCATGGCATCCTTGCTCCATGGGCTTTCGAGGGCCGCGATGCCTAATGACCGTCGGGCCCATCTCGAGATTCGCACGCTACTTGAGCGTGCGACTGCGCAACAAGCGGGGAGTTCGCTATCTCAGTGATGCAATCTCAACGCTAGCCAGCGTGCGCCCTCAGAGTGACTCGACAAGGATGCATTGGTCCACTAGGCTTCGTAAGGTGGCAGGCCACACATCACGGTTACAGTGCATGAGTGTCTTGGCCGCAACCGTGACATGGGCGACACCCTTGACACCCGCAGGTGTACCCGCGGTGATGCGAGGGAGGGGGCCAGCCGAGGCTACCACCCTCATCATGGCGGACACTACAACAGCGGCAAGGACCAAAGCCTGAGCTATAGCCTACTAGGACCTCAGGCCTTTGGCCGACACATCCTCAACGTCGCCTTCCCACCAAGGTACCGACCACCAACCAACTTCCCAAAATACTTTGGGGAAACGAACCCTAGACTATGGCTTGAGGAATACCAGCTTGCCTGCCAAGCCAGTGAGGCGGATAATCATGATTTCATTATTCGCAACCTCCCATTATTCCTGGCCAATTTGGCACAAACATGGTTGGAACACCTTTCGTCCAACAGAATCCAAAGTTGGGTAGACCTGAAAGAGATCTTCATGGCGAACTTCTTGGTCACGTACAAGCATCTTGGGAACCCCTGTGATCTCAAAAACCACCGACAGAAGGCCAGAGAAACCCTCCATGGGTACATCCGGTGCTTCTCCTAGCAGTGCAACAAACTGCCCAACGTTGCCGACACCGACATCATAGGGGCCTTCCTATCTAGGACCACCTGCAAGTCCCTAGTTCACAAGATGGGACGTAAGGGCCCGTGAACAACCAAGGAGCTCCTCGACATCACACAAGCCATGCCTCAGGCGAGGAGGCAGTCGGGGTGGGCAAGGCAAAGCGGGACGAGGACTCCGGTGAAGGTGGCTCCAACCGTTCCGGCAAGAAGAAGAGCAAGCAGCAGTGCGAGGGCTCACTCGTGGCCATCATCGACCGTAGGGGGGTCAGAAGCCCATGGATGGTACCCCAAACCACTTTGAGAAACTGCTCGAGGGACCATGCCCAAACCTTGCCTTCCCTATCAAGCATCTATACAAGGACTACAACCTCATGAAGCGGTTCTTGTCCGGAGGCTCCAACAAGGGGAGCACGAGAAGGACCCAGACCCGACCGTGGATGACGCCAAGGGGAAGGATGATGGCTATCCAATGCCGTATGGCTACCTCATGATCTTTGGAGGGTTAGCAGCCTACGACTCCAAGCGCCATCAAAAGCTTGCACGCCGTGAGGTCTATATGGCCAAGCTAGCCGCGCCTACCTTCCTTTAGTGGTCAGAGTCTGCCATTACCTTTGATCAGACCGATCACCTAGAGAGCGTCCTGTAGCTAGGGAGATATCTGCTCATGGTTGACGCGATCATTGGCATGAAGCGGCTCTCTAAGGTACTGATGGATGGAGGCAGCAGCCTCAACATCATGTACACTGAGATGCTTGACACCATGGGCATTGACCATTCATGCATCTGACCGACTAGGGCACCTTTCAACGGCATCGTGCCTGGAAAGCAGGCCATGCCACTTGGGCAGATCGATCTGCTCATCAGCTTCAGGGATCTATCTAATTATAGGACGAAGACCCTCACCTTCGAGGTGGTCGGGTTCCCAAGAACCTACCACGCCATCCTGGGATGTCCATGTTATGCGAAGTTCATGGCCATCCCCAACTACACCTACCTAAAGCTAAAGATGCTGGGACCATGTGGGGTCATCACCATTGGCACCTCCTTCCAGCACACCTATGAGTATGAGGTCGAGTGTTGTGATCACACCACGGCAATTATCGCCTCTAAGGAGCTTGCGGCCATCAGGAAGGAGGTCACCGAAGAAGCACCCGACCCAAAGCGGTCGACTAGGTCTTTCAAGCTAGTGGAGGGTGCCAAGGAGGTCCTCATAGACCCTAGCGGCTCCACCAGCAAAGTGGTGTGCATTGGCACCACGCTTTCGTCTGAATAGGAAAGCGCGCTCATCAACTTCCTCCACGCCAATAGAGACATATTTGCATGGAAACCCTCAGACATGCTAGGAATTCTGAGAGAAGTCGCCGAGCATGCCTTGAAGATCAAGCCAGGCTCCAAGCCGGTGAAGCAGCACCCGTGTCACTTCAATGATGGGTAACGCAGGGCCATCGGTGAGGAGATCGCAAAGCTTTTTGCGGCTAGGTTCATCAAGGAAGTATACCACCCCGAGTGGTTAGCTAATCCCATTCTTGTATGATAGAAGAGTGGGAAATGGAGAATGTGTGTTGACTACACCGGTCTCAACAAAGCGTGCCCAAAGGATCCATTTCCTTTGCCATGCATAGACCAAGTAGTCAACTCTACCTCAGGGTGCGAAACCCTTTGCTTCCTTGATGTGTACTCCGGGTACCATCAAATCACGATGAAAGAGTCTGACCAGCTCGCGATGTCTTTCATCACCCCATTTGGATTGTTCTGCTATGTCACAATGTCATTCGGTCAAAAGAACGCTGGGGCTACATACCAGCATTGCATGCTTAAGTGTTTTGGAGACCTCATCGGGTGAACCATTGAGGCCTACGTGGACGACATCGTTGTCAAGTCCAAACAGGCTTACCAGGTCATAGCCGACCTTGAGCAGACCTTCGCCAAACTCTGAGTAAATGGCATTAAGCTCAACCCCGAGAAGTGCGTTTTTGGGGTCCCAAGGAGTATGCTACTCGGTTTCATCGTCTCCGAGCATGGCATCAAAGCCAACCTGGAGAAAATCTCAGCCATCACAAAGATGGGTCTGATTTAGAACATAAAGAGGGTACAGTGAGTTACAGGGTGCCTCGCCGCACTCAGCCGCTTGATCTCATACCTTGGTGAACGAGGTCTCCCCCTCTATCGGCTTCTAAAGAAGGCCAACCACTTCGAATGGATGCCCGAGGCCCAGGAGGCGCTTGATAGGGTCAAGCAACTCCTAACGAAGGCCCCGATCCTAGTTCCCATGGCATTCTGCTCTACATTGCGACTACCATGCAAGTGGTCAGTGCTGCCCTAGTGGTGGAGCAAGAAGAATAGGGCCACACCCTCAAGGTATAGTGTCCCGTGTACTTCATTAGCAAGTCTTGTTTGATTCCAAGACTCGCTACCCCCAAATCTAGAAGCTCATGTATGCCATCCTCAATGCCAAGAGGAAGCTATGCCACTACTTCGAGTCACATCTGGTGATGGTCATGACATCCTTCCCCCTCAGTGAGGTCATCCAAAACTAGGATGCCATGGGAAGAATTGCGAAGTGGGCACTCGAGCTGATGGGTCAAGTCATCTCATATGCCTCTCGGATGGCCATCAAGTCCTAGGTGCTGGCTGATTTCATTGTAGAGTGGACTGAGGTCCAAATGCCACTGGTGGTCATCAACCAAGAGTACTGCATGATGTAATTCAATAGATCGCTGATGAAGAAAGGCGCTGGTGTGGGGCTAGTCTTTGTTTCACCCCTCGGGGTACGCATGAGGTACATGGTTTGCCTCCATTTCCCCTCCTCCAACAATGTGGCTGAATATGAGGTGCTCATCAATGGCCTACGTATCGCCATCGAGCTTGGTATTCGATGCCTCGACGTCCAAGGTGACTCCCAATTGGTCATCGACTAAGTCATGGATTCGAGCTACCACAACTCCAAGATGGTTGCATACTACCAAGAAGTATGCCAGCTAGAGGACAAGTTCGACGACCTCGAGCTCAACCACATCTCGAGGTGTCTCAATGAGGCGGCCGATGCGCTGGCAAAAGCGGCATCCAGCCAAGAGCCAGTGCCAATAGGCATCTTCGCCAACGATTAGCACAAGCCCTCAGTCCACTACGAGGAACTAGAACAAGCCAGTGATGGGCCACCTACCCTAGGCTCAAGGGCTAACCAGTCGTTGGCTCTATCCGACCCTGAGGTCATGGAGCTTGATGAGCATCTAGCAACAGAGCCTGACCCTCTGGCCAACTAGAGAATGCCTTACCTTGACTACCTCCTCTGTGAGGCACTGCTGATGGACAAGATAGAGGTTCGGCGGCTCACGCGTCGTGCGAACTCTACAAGCGAAGATACACTAGGATCCTACAACACTACATCCCCACCGAACAGGGGAAGTGGTTGCTGAGCGATATCCACGGTGGGGTTTGCGGTCATCATGCCACTCCTCGAACCCAGGCTAGAAACACATTCCGATAGGGCTTCTACTGGCCGACCACAGTGGACGACGCTGAGCATACCATGCGCACCTACAAAGGGTGTCAATACTATGCTTGGTAGACCCACTTGCTGGCCCAAGCGCTCTAGATGATCCCCATCACGTGGTCATTTGTGGTCTGGGGGCTCGATCTGGTCGAACCTCTCAAAAGGGCACCCAGGGGCTATACCCACTTGCCTGTCACCGTAGACAAATTTACAAAGTGGATAGAGGCTCAACCGATCTTCATGATCAAGTCCGAGCAAGCTGTGCTATTCTTCCTCGACATTGTCCATCGCTTTGGGGTCCCAAACTCCATCATCATGGACAATGGCACGCAGTTCATCGGAAAGAAGTTCCTCCGATTCTACGATGAATACCACATCCGCGTCGATTGTGCCATCGTGGTGCACCCTCGAATGAACGGGCAGGTCAAGCGCGCAAACAGCATGGTCCTGCAAGGCCTCAAGCCTAGGATCTTCAACTGGTTGATCAAGTTTGGTGCACAGTGGGTCACAGAGCTTCCTGTAGTGCTCTAGAGCCTGAGGTCGACCCCTAGCTAGGCCACCAGCTACACACCATTCTTCATGGTCTACGGCTCCAAAGCTATCCTCCCGACCGACCTTGACTATGGATCGCCAAGGGTCAAGGCATACAACAAATAGGGAGCTGATGTAACACCCTAGGTGTTAGGCTTGCATAATTTGACTTGCATTGCATGAGCATAATCATATATAAGCTTTTACATATGAAACATACAATTGAAACATATGAAACATGCTTTGTTATTTTATGTTTCCTTATATGTATGCATGTGATCATGTGTGAATAAGTGTAAGTGGTTGATGTTGGTCACTAAAGCACCTTAGCTACACTTAGGATGACTAATGGAACAATGTTCATGTAGATCACTTTACATAATTAAGCTCCTAAGTGATGATATGCTTGTTGACCTAGGAAGTATTTTATGAAACCAATGTATGAAATGCTTGTGTGACCTAAAGAATACATTAAACATGTTTAGAATGTTATTATGAACAACTTTGGTATTCATGACTAGGGCTAGTTTGGTCTCTAAGATATAGATATAGTGTAAGTCATCATTTGAAAGTGGTATGTTTCACCTAGGTTGAACTATGTCATAGAGACTTTTGCATGGATGTGTGCACTAAATCAAAGTTGTAGTATTTGAGTAGAGTAACAACTTTTATTTTTGGGTCATAGGCTAGTTGAGCTCCTAACATGCTTGAAATTGGCTCACAAGAATCAACCTTTCACTGTTTTTAGCACTTAGGAAAATTTGCTAAGTCTTTTGAACTGACAGTTTGACAGGCTCGACTTTGTGCTAATTTTTCTTCCTAACCGTTGAGAATTAGACTATGATGTCTTAAGCAACTTTGTAGCTGGTATGTAGATCTCCAACTCTTATTAAGGACTTGATCACTGACTCGCCATCATTTAGGAGTTAGAAAGGATCGAAATCGTGCTATCAGGCTCGCCATCGGGCGCTGACGAACACCGCGTCGCGCGTCGAGGTGGCCGACCAGGCGGAGCTTCTAGCCGCCGCGTGGCCACCGTTGGCCGACGTTGGGCCCTCACCGCAGCGCGCTGGCACTCCATATCTAAGGCCCCATGCGCCCCCTCTCACACTCACATGCTCACTCTCTCCCTCTCCTTCGCTCTCTCTCGCGTCCGCCACGGAGAACCAAGCATCGGCAAGCACCCGCACCACTCTACTGTCACCTAGCACCCGCTCCACCACCCCATTGCTGCCTCCATCTATCCCATAGCTTCACTGCATTCCCCTCTACCTCCTCGACATGGTTACAGCACCGAACGAGCTACGGTGAGGGCAAAATCGTAGTTCCCGCCCTTGCCGGAGATATCGGCTTCCATGGCCGCCTCCACGGTGAGCTCGCCGCTGCTTGGCTTGCCTAGGCATTGCTTTTAATTCCTCATGTTAGAGCTTAGTCAGGGTGTAGGCTAGCTAGTGGCATGACGTCATTGTGAATAGATGCCTCGCCAGCGTGGAACACGATGCGCAGCGC
This sequence comes from Miscanthus floridulus, assembly GCF_019320115.1. NCBI lineage: Eukaryota > Viridiplantae > Streptophyta > Magnoliopsida > Poales > Poaceae > Miscanthus > Miscanthus floridulus. Next base: position 76,165,744 of record NC_089598.1, read on the forward strand.
CACCGCGCACTCACCGCCGCACCACCATGCACGTGGGCAGAGCTCGTCGGAGCACCTTGCCTAGCCTAGGTAGCCGCAATAGGGTCATGTCGTCATGATGGAGCTCATGTGCTCCTCGCCTGGCTTCGCCATGGCCTATAACAGCCGGCGTACTGCAGCGCCGCGCCGCCGTGCTGCCATGGCCGGCGACGAGGTGGCTCCTGTGCGTCCACGCCTCCACCACCTAGGTCAATCGATGTGGCTATGTGAGTAGGTCATGTTGGTGTAGTCAGTTTCGCTGGAGTGCTCGTCGTCTATGAGATAACGCCGGTCGACCACCGTGCTCTACTTTGGGTCACTGATGGGTGGACCCCGCTGACTCGTGGGTCCCCTCTGTCAGCGACTGCTATGTAGAGTTTCTGTTAATTCTTTCATAGATTTTTGTACCAACTTTGAAAAATCATAAGTTGAGTTGTAGATATCCATTTTTGGTGAACTAAATTTTGTTGTGTTCCTTGGAAAGTGTAGTATTTTATAAAAATATGAGATGTGCATATTCTAGTATTTTTATTGGTGAATAAAATATGACTATATAAGTGCTTTTTGAATGCTTTTAGTTTTGTAAAATGTGTAACTTGAGCTCAGAATGTGATAAAATTGTGATTCCAATTTTGCTGATCTTGTGTTGACATGCTCTATCTAGCAAAAATATTAAACTTGCAGTAAACTTGATTGAAGTATGATCTTTCTATTTATCTTCTAATAAATGGTGTTTTCTGAGGAAAATTATAGGAATAAAAATAAATACATATTGCTATGCAAATTTTTGTATAGTAGTATGACACTAATATGAAGCCAGGAAAAATATATAATCTATTGTTTCACACTTTTCTATAGGGTTAACTATTTTTACTAAAATAGACCTTGCTAGCTGGTCATTTTTGTAGAGAATGTTATACGTATGAAAATGGTATGAAATTTTTGTAGTAAGCTATTGTGAGCACTAGTAAGCTACTGTAATTTTATGAGAATTTATTGTGCAAATTTGGTGTATGTTTGTTATTTCCCCTAATTATTTAATTAAATTAATAAAGGCTTTTAAGTAATTAAATTGTGATTGACCATGATTTTTTCTATGGTGCTTGTGATGGATAGTAACTGTTGATGTTCATAGTAAGGCTTAGAAGCAATTGGTTGTATGCAACTAATTAATTGTTACTTTATAATTCAAATAACTGCTTGCATGTATAGTTCTGGTTGAGTGGATGATTTCATATTGATAATGATCCTTGTTGTAAAACTTGTTAATAACAAAGTTGTAGATAACTTACTAATCTACCTTGTGTTAAATTTTCATAGTCATAGGCCTTAGGGTTTAAGAGTTTCGGCTGTTAGAAGTTTGCTGTCCGAAATGTTTACCTACTGGAAAGATTTGATTAACTGAATTGTTTAACCTAGATAACTACTGAATCACCTTAAGACTATTAAAATAAAGTTGTAGACAATTTCATAAGCTTTCCAGAATGTCCACCACCATATAATTTCGACGTATATAATTCTAGTTATGCTTAAAATGAGTAGCTGCTATTTTGTAGTTCGGTAAATGAATTACTGAAGTGTTTGCTTAAGTAATAGAGAAGAGGTATGCACCTACTCAGTAGCATAGGATGCACTTGTTACTACTTTAATACCATGCTATTGAAAATACTTATGAGGATGCATTCATCACATTTTATCGTATTATACGTGTCATCATACATGCATTTGCGATATCTTATTCCATGATCATACATATAGGATCGACTGAGGAGATAACGTTGCTTGAATTCAACAAAGAAGAGGAAGGGGATCAGCAGGTGACTCCTCAAGCCACAGCTCTAGGAGAAGAGGAGCAGACTCTAGAAGAGCTCCCTAAGTGCCCTGATCACCACCCCACCTCTTTCCTCAAAGGCAAGCCCCGAAGCATTCTAAGTCTCCCAGTGTTTTACAAAATACTACTTGAGTCCTTTATGTTTGACGCATTAGGTTATAAGAGTTGATTGGAAACACTTGATGCATGGAACTACCTTGTCTAGATATATACACCTTTAACCCTATGTAGGTCCATGATCGAATATATGCTTAGCCATGCTTAGACCGGTAGAAGTTGGGTGATTTTCTGTCACCTGTGAGATATAGGTGGATACCGAAGAACGGTTGGCTATATTTGCTATCATGGAAAAGAACCATGGGGTAACGTAAATGGAGGCTAGGTGGAGTCTATGTGTAGGCTGACTCATGTGATCCCATCTATGCCAATCAAGGGCCGTACCATTGTTGGAACTTCTGACAAGATTGAACGCATGTCTATCACTTAGCTGGCCGGATAACTCATTCCGACTATGAAGCCGAGTAGCTCAACTTAGGCCAGGCCCCACTCAGTAAGAGTGCGCACTCTAGATGGTAGTAAGGATGTGTGGGGAGCTAGCGATGGGCCCAAGGGCAGGGTAGTCCTGATCGTCCTAGCAGCTAGTTGTCCCTAATTGTGCGGCGTTGGGCGAACCCACGAAATGTGGACTTGAGTTGTAGCAAAGGTGACCTAAGGTGACCGTTGATCTAGTCTGCCTAGGTTTGTGTTAGGAATAAATTCCTAGCTAGTTGAAATTGATTCGAATCGCCGTCTCTATCAGATAGTGAGAAACTTGGCTAGCTCCAACATCGTAGTAATTGTATTATGGAATGTGATGGTTCGGATAAACATGGAATTTCTACACCGGCTATGGTTACTATTGTATGCTCTTAAAATGATATACCACATGTTTGGCACAGGATAGTTGCTAATCTAGAGATGAATAGCTATAATTAACTTGATGACCTAAGTACAACTGTGTAACTGAGTTAATCGCTTTTTATGCAAAAATGTTGTCAAGTTACCTCCACTTATACAGCCTTTGCATAATCCTTGGAGTCAATTTATTTCTGGTTTATGACGGATAAGTCTAGCTGAGTACCTTTTCGTACTCTGATGAAGGAACTATATCTGTGAACTTTATGTAATATGTGACATGCATGTTGAATCATGTACAATGTTGGTTGTATATGGATCATTTATCGAGACCCGTCATGGTACTCGACAGACTACCGGGTTTATATGGACTCAAGTATGACAGTGCGACCACTTGCGAGCTGCCATTGTACTTGTGCTCTTATAAATTGGTCGGTTCTGCGACAGCTGGCATCAGAGCAAGATTCAACATTAATTGCCACATGTGTATTTAAAACAAAGGTTTTTGTTTTCCAAAACCAGTTTCTAGCAACTAATAGCTGTATAGATAGGAATTTGAAATCTAAAATGTGCTAGTGATCACTTCCTTTATGCCCAATTAAGGACTCTTAGGTGGATGTTTAAGTACTAACATGGGGGTTTTTACTTTTGTCGTCCATACGGCGTGCTATTGTATGGATGCCATTCATTTGAATTGTAATGTATGGATCAAATGCCTCTATGCCAAGGTAAGAAGGTAAGTTGTTGAGTGGCATGACCGCAAGATGTGAGCGTGCGGTCAGGGAGAGCTAGCTTTGGTATGACTATGTATGCATGCTTGCATGTGTATATGGTACGTATTTAATTGTGGGTAATAAATTGTCATCGGGTAGCTTTGATACGGAAATATATGTATGGGTATACATATATGGAAGTATTTAGATTACAACTTAGAGCCCAGATTTACATTCTGCAAATTTAATTGTGGGGTTGGGCTGAAATGAAATTCTTGTGTAGGTACACTAACAACAAAATGTGTAGCCCAACTAGCTACGCTATATATGAGAGAATGTATATATGCCACTGTATATGTCGTTAGAAAAAAGTTTTCCTAAGTTTGTAAGGACGTACAGAACGTGGATGCATCATGATAAATAATTATTTAATACTTGCATTGTTCCTCCCCTTATAGATCTCTTACTCGGTTATGTAACCCTTATCCATTATGACTTTGTCCCACGAGAGTTGCATAAGTTGTTGGTACATATGGCAGCACCGGTGGAAGTGAGAGTTTCCTGATGATGTTTGGAACCCCTGCTCTACTTTGGAGAGTCTTGCACTATGCGTGGTATTACAAACCACCCCTTTATCACTAGAATGAAGAATACCTGGAGGGACAGCCATGGTATGAAGTGAGACTAACCATACCAGCTCGCACACAAGGATCCTTTTGGCAGGAATGGAAGGCGGAATCTGAAGGAAGAACTCCTTGGGATGCTGCCCAAGTAGTAGCCTTTGAGGTACTAAGTCAGATCTGTCAGCAGCACGGGGATGAACTTATCGGTAGTGCCACTGGTGTTTTTCCTCGAGTGGATCTGTCCACAGCAATATGGGCACAACGCAACCGCAATGCATTGATCCAAGATCGGGATAAGCAGACAGATAGTTCTAGTCCCACCATGAGCACCATGTTCATAGTAATGAAGATGTTCTACACTCGTCAGGACACTAGGGACTTCAGGTAGGAATCATATACCACTTGCATGGATAAGCGCATGATGGCCGAAGCCGCACAATGTAAGCTCAAGAAGCATGTGCGCAAGCACAAAAAGGCAGGAAGTGAGGCTTGATGGGAAACCGATCAAGCCTATGTAGCTTTGGGAAATCTCCACACCCAAATGGAGCAAGTCGATCAGCAGAGAGCTACCACCTAGGAGGCAAGAGCAGATGATCAAGCAATGTTAGTAGGACTACGGGAGCAGCTGGAGGCCGCCCATGCTGAGGCATCCACAGCTACGCGCCAGTGAATCCTAGCAAACAACCGTGCTGCTGCAGCAGAAGCAGATCAAGATAGGACCCATGCCATGAGCGCCATGCAGGATTGTGTTGAGAGGGACTTGCATCAGCAGCTTGCACAGGCCCAGCATGTAGTGATGGATCTTCAGCATGAGGTGCATTATTTGAACAACCAACCACACCCGATCCTTGATTAGGAAGACGAAGATCTAGAAATGTTAGTAGAAGATGACGGCTAGGACGAGGAAGAAGTGGAGCCAGAGAATGAGGATGATCCTATCTCCAACCTCGACAGTGATCATAATGAAGATTAGAATCGCCTAGTGACTAGTGGAACGCTAGATGTATCCCCACTATTATGTAATGGACTTGTAGTTGAAGTTTGGTAATTTCGGTTGAACTTTCATGTAATATTGGTACTTTGCATGGTTTCATGTTTGGTTGAATGTTAATGAAATTCCAGTTTGTCTTACTATTGATTATGACTTGAATGTTAATGCACTGCGAGCCTGATAAGTGATCAAATTGGTGATGTCATGTTGCGAGAATGAATTATTATGCCTCTGTTTTTATTGTATGAATTTAAGACTCCCTCCAGTAATTTCAGTTTGGCATGATTATATAATTCATCTGCAATCTCTTGACATCATCCAATAATCACTTATTGTTGCAACTTTGTAGATGACTCGCACTCATGTCGGAGCAGGTAGCAACCAAGAGGGCAATGACAGTGACTTACCACCACCTCCACCACTGTCTGCAAATGAGTTCTTTGCCCAATTCTTGGGAAGCCAGAGGACTATGGAGGAAACCCTGCGCCCCATTACACAGAACATGGCTCGTGCTCGCTAGCAACAATAGGGGCCTGAGCCGAATCAGTATAGCACTTTCAAGGATTTCTTGTACACCAAGCCTCCTATTTTCAAGGTGGCCGAAGAACCGCTCCAGGCGGATGAATGGCTCAACACTATTGAGCAAAAGTTTCGTTTACTATGGTCACAGAACATTAGAAGGTAGAATATGTGTCCCATCAGCTGCAAGGACTGGCTGGGATTTGGTTGACTCATTTCCTATCCTCTCTACCTGCCAATGCACAGGTCACATGGGCACAGTTCAAGTTAGCCTTTAGGGGACATCACATTCCCTCGGGCTAATGCGCATGAAGGGACTAAGACCCTTACTGAGTATATGCATGCTTTCAACAATCTATCTCGTTATGCCCTAGGTTTTGTTGACATTGAAGAAAAAAAGATCGAAAGCTTCAAGAGAGGCCTTGGCACTAAGTTGATGAAAACTATGGCCAACTCAATGTGCACCACCTACAATGAGTACATCAGTGATGCATTGACTCAGGAGAACCACAACAATCTACATGCGGTAGCAAAGGGCCACAAGAGGGTAGTTGAGGTAGGCGCCTCAGGGTCTTCATAGTCTAGAGCTCCAATGGTAGCTAGGCCACAGTTCTGACCACCAGCGCCCAAGTCCAGTCCTCCACCACCAAAAGCTCAGACCAACCGACCCTAGAAAGTGTTCCGTTAGGCGTTCACCATTGCCTTACCCAAGGGGAATGGAGGGCAAGGAAGCTCCACAAGACCCAAGAGCCATCAACCCTGCTTCAACTATAATCAGTTGGGCCATTGGTCCAAAGAGTGCCCCCATCCAAAGAAGAACAACAATCAGAATTAGGGAAATTAGAGGTAGGCAAATCCTAAAGCACATCCTGTGTAATAGAACCAACTAATTTATAAGAGCACAAGTATGAAAGCAATCACTAGAGTGCTCCAACCGTCATACTTCAACCCATATAAACCCGGTAGTCAACTGAAACCATGAAGGATTTCAAACCAACTTGCATACAACCAAGATCACAGTAATTCAACATAACAAGCCACATGTTACCTCCATTTCACATGTAGTTCATAAGTACCTCATACATCAGAGTACCCATAGTTATTACAAAATGAGTTCACAAATAGCGGAAGCAAAGTAGTTTAACACCATCACACACACTTAGTTGAAATACAAGCCAGTACCATAGTCATATCCAGCAAAAGCAGTAAGATAAGATAACATAGATGATCATGCCCATGATCTAGTCTTCATCCCCCGTAGGGTGGAGACAATATTTGCAGTAGCCGTTATAGAGCACATCATCTGCAACAAGGGGGAATAAACCCTGAGTACGAGAAGGTACTCAGCTAGACTTACCCATCGAAAACCAGAAATAAATGACACCAAGGAGTATGCAAGGCTTTATCGGTGGATCTTGCTTGACAACCATTTTGCATAAAAGCTTTAGTGATAAGAGAGCATAATTTGATTTATGAGTAAGCAGCAAGTTAACAATATTAACCTATCAACTAGATTAGCACCTGTACTAGAGCAAGCAATTGATTAACTCCAAACATTAGTAACCATATCCGGTATAATGTTGTATCATCATCATCATCGATTTAACCATCAAGTTCAATTAAGTGCATCTACGTTGCCGCTGCTCAGTCAAGTTCTCACTATCCGGGAGAGACGGCGATTCGAATCGATTCCTATCTAGCTGGAGGGCTATTCCTAACACAAACCCAGGCATACCGCGTGAAGGCAGCCTTAGGTCACCTTTGGTACATCTTAGGAATCACGGCTCCAAGCAGCGCTGCACCCTTAGGGAGTCCACTCTGCCAGGCGGTCAGTCTCACCTCAGACTTACGCCAATAGCTCCCCACACATCCTTACTACCGCCAGGGTACGCACTTTCACTTCTCGGTCTTCTGGCCTGAGTTGAGCTACTCGGCTTCGCGGTTGAAACGAGTTATCCGGCCAACTAAGTGATAGGCATGCGTTCAACATGACATGAGGACGTACAGCGAATCGGTCCTTAACCGACACAGATGAGGATAGATCCACACCCAGGACCTCCTTGCCTTGTTGCTTCTCTATCGACATCCCGCCCGGTCACAATTCATTATTAACACATGGTATTCTCCATGATAGCAAATATAGCCAACCGTGACCAGACATTCTCCTCACATGCAGGTGATAGGAAATCACCTGACTCTTACTAGTCTAAGCATGGCTAAGCTTTGATTCGCTCCTGGACCTAAATAGGATTTAGGGTACATATACTGGCCAAGGAATAGATATATATGCAACAAGTGTTCGCATCCAATTCCTATCACTTAATGCATCAATAAATAAAGATACTCAAAGTAACCATTTTTAACACATAGGAGACTTAGAATGCTCCGGGGCTTGCCTTTCAGAAAAGATGAAGGTTGGTGATCGGGGCACTCAAGAACTTCTTCATTGACTCCTTCGGGGGCTTGCAACTCCTGTTCCTGAGCTTGTTACGGCTCCTCCGGAAGTACTGGCTCGAATTCCAGAAGCGTAACTCTCTCCGGAACACCTATTGCATGCATATGCATAGTATAAGAATCATGCATGCACAAGAGATGGAAGATGATGATGACATGTATAGACATGTATGAATGGACGCATGAAAGACATAATGATGCAAGATTAACATCGATTTTTACCGAGTAGGTGCATATCTCTTTTTAGAAAACAAAAACGGCACACTCACCAAGTTCTAATAACCTAAGATAAAGTTGTTCATCTTCAGTAAGAGGTCTAGCACCTGCAACTAACAATTTATCTTAATTAGCCTAGCATCTAAATCATCACATCAACTCATATAAAGCAAACAAGTCAGTCACTGCACTCAATAGTTTTCAGGCTGCAAACAGCAGCTACAAGTTTGATCCATAACTGGAGTTCTACAGATCCAAATACCATAATTTAAGACTTTCTGGAAAGCTTATAAAATTGTCTACAACTTTGTTATTGACCACTTTCCCAGCAAACCAATTTATCATGGGGGACTTTATAAAGTTCCCAGAATTTTCCAGAAAGACACAACGCAAGAAATAATTATTAACTTACGTTGTAAACATACAAACAGACAAGACCAACTTTACTAACTCATCATACATGTTGAAAGAACACCAGAAAACACAGTGTCCATTCCTAAATAAATTATTCTCATGCCTTTAATAATTTATTTAGAGACTTAGGTTAAATAATAAACACATATCCAAAGTGTACATCAAATTCCACAAAAATTACAGTAGCTTATACATGTCTCAAATAGGCTACTACATAAATTTCACATCAATTGAACAAGTATCTCATCCTACACAAAAATGACAAGGCATAAAGGCTTAAAATGGCATAAATAGGAAACCTTAGTGAAAAGTGTCAAGCAACAGATTTCATATTTTTCCTAGCATACTTAAGGTACTAGGATGCTACCCACCAAATTTCAGGGTCATAGGATTCCTAGATAATTTACAAAAAATCACACAAGTATCAACCAATGATAAAAGAAAAATCTATAACTCAAAAACCATACACGCAATGACTCTCAAATTTTTACCAGAGCTTCTACTAAGCAATAATAGCTTACCCACAAAATTTCATAATTTTTGGAACAAAAAACTCAAGATATAATGTAAACAAATTTGCATGCATTTAAAAACACCTTTCAAGTTCCTATTTAATTCATCCAAAATCTCTACATCATGTGCTCGTGTCCTATTTTTCTTAAATACTACACTTCACTATGATTCTACCAAAATTTGCCTCACTCCATTTGGATCTACCACTTTGGAGATGCAAAATTCACAAAATAGCATAAAAATCTGCATTTAAAATCAAGTCTAAAACTCTATGAGCCATTGACAGGCGGGGCCCGCGGGGTCAATGGACCCACCGGCCAGTCGCAGACGAAGCAGGGGAGGTCGTTGACCGGCCATCGCTCGATGACGGCGAGGATTCCGACGAAGGGGGTGGCACCAACGTGCTCAGCACATTGCCCCACACCGATGGGAGTAGAAAATGGACCCCCTAGCTACAGAGGAGGAGGTCGCCGGCGGTAATGGCGGTTGCGGCAGCGCTGCACGAGGTACGCCGAGCAACTCAGGCCATGGTGGTCTGACCTAAGCTTGGTGTGAGCATCTAGAGTTCGTAGGGAAACCGAGGGAAGGGAGAGAAAGGAGTGAGAGAGCTCCGGTGGTAGTTGGCCATGGCGGGCTCAACTCTGACTCCAGTGGCAATGGCGGAGCGCTGCGGAGAAGAAGAAAAATGGCTTCTACCTTGACTCTCCAGCTCAGTGGTGAGGTGGACGAGCTCTGAAGGATGAAGATGGAGTCATGGGCTAGCTGGAAGCAGCGCTTTCATGGTGGCGAAGGAGCTCGGCGATGGCGCGGCTTGGCAGCAATGGCGGAGCGCTGCTTTCAGCTCTGCGTGAACTGACGAGGCAAGACACGCACGGTGAAGCAAATAGGCGAGCTAAGGGGTGCGTGGCATCCTTGTGGTAGCGATGGCCTGACCTGTGGGGGTAGCGCTGGCGTACGGCCTCCATTTGGCACGCTCAGCTAGACGGCGGTCGGCCACGATGGCCTAAACCCAAAACACTGTAGTCACGATTCAGTCGAGTCCTCATCGCCTGACAGCGCTACTTAACGACCATCAAACTCCTAAACCGTTGGTTAAGAGTGAAAATAGTCAAGAAACAAGTGGTAGCCCTAAGTACCATCTACAATTCATGTTAAAGGACCAAGACCTAATTCTCAAAGTATCACGAGTTACATCAAGCCAAAGTCGGCTCCATCAAACTGGAAATGCATTAAACACTTAGAAAAATTCTTAAGTGTAGAATCAGCCCTGGTTTCTGCCTTGTGGGCCCAAATTGAACATGTTGTGCATGTTTATATGACTTGGCTTTTAAACAAAATTTGTTCCTTATAAAATTTGCTACAACTTTTCTTTAGGTTGCTCAGACATGCAAATAATCTAAGTTGTACTTTTTAAATAGTCAAAGATAAGAGCTCTAGGGTCAACACAAGTCAAGATATTACTTGGAAGTGTAATTTAGGCAATATGGTCAACATGAACATTATTGCTAATGACATTCTAAGTGTAGCTAAGTTGTTTAAGAGGACATTTGGCACACATTTGCATAGACCACACATGAGCACACACAATTGCTAGCATAAACCAAGCAGTTCAAATAGAAAAACACATGAAATGATAACATTCATAATGATATGATGCTTATGAATGAGATGATGATGCTCATGCTCATGTGATGCAAGTGTTTTAGTGCAACCATAACACTGGGGTGTTATAGCCCTCCCCCCTTATAAAAATCTTGCCCCGAGATTTGAAAAAGCGTACCATTTTGAATAAAAGGTAGGGTATACATCCTTCAAATAATCTTCCCATTCCCACGTTGCATCGCTCTCACTACCCTGGTTACTCCACATAACCTTGTAGAACTTAACCACATAGTTCTGGGTTACTCTTTCTCTCGTGTCGATAACCCGCACTAGTCTTTCTTCATAGGATAGATCTGATTTCAACTTGACATCTCTAAGTGAAACTCTTTCTTTGGGAACACGGAGACATTTCTTCAATTGAGATACATGAAAAACATTGAAGATAGCTTTCATCTCGTAAGGTAACTCTATCTTGTAAGCTACATTCCCACTCTTCTCTATGATCGGATATGGACCTACATACATAGGTGCAAGCTTTCTCTTTACTCCGAATCGCTGCACACCTTTCATCGGTGATACCTTCAGATAAACGTGATCGCCCACTTCAAACTCAATGGGCTTCCTTCTTTTATCCGCATAGCTTTTCTACCTAGCTTGAGCGGCTTTCATATGTTTTTGGATAGTACGGACTTGTTGTTCAGCCTCTTCGACAAAATCAATGCCGTAGTATCTCCTTTCTCTAGATTCAACCTAGTTCAAAGGAGTTCTACACTTGCAACCATACAACGCTTCGAACGGAGCCATCTTGATACTTTCCTAATAACTATTATTATAGGAAAATTCAGCCAAGGGTAACCACTTGTCCCATGAACCTTTGGATGATATGACGCAAGCTCTTAACATGTCTTCCAATATTTGATTCACCTGCTCTGTCTGTCCGGAGTTTTGTGGATGATAAGCAGAACTTCTAACTAAGTTGGTCCCTATCATCTTATGCAATTGTTCCCAAAAACGAGCGGTGAACTGAGGTCCTCTATCGGATACAATGGTTCTAGGAACACCATGGAGATGTACTATCTGGTTAAAATATAGCTCAGCATAGTCACTTGGTCGATAGTCAACTCTAACTGGTATGAAATGAGCAGACTTTGTTAAACGATCCACTATTACCCATATGGAATTAAAATTCTTTTGGGTAGGGGGAAGTCCAACAATGAAATCCATACTAATCTCTTCCCACTTCTATCCTGGTATAGACAATGGTTGGAGAAGTCCAGCAGGCTTCATGTGAATTGCTTTGACTCTACAACAATTGTCGCACCTTGCAACATAAGCTGCGATTTCTTTCTTCATCTTGGTCCACCAAAAGCGAGATTTCAAATCTTGATACATTTTGCTACTTCCCGGGTGGATAGATAACTTGGATGAGTGAGCTTCTTCTAAGATTTGGTTTCTAAGCTCTTTGTCCTTCGGTACTACCAGTCTATCCTTAAACCATAGAACACCCTTCTCATCAATGCGAAAGTGTTTTGTCTCTTGTTCCTTCATCTTTCTTTTGATGTAGAACACACCCACATCGGTTTTCTAAAACTCGATGATTTTACTTTCTAGAGAGCAACTAAGGGTAATACTGTGCAACACAGTAGGATGTAACAGATGCGGCAAATGATAATCTGCTTCCAAGAGAGAATTACAGTGAGATTTCCTACTCAAAGCATCAGCAACAACATTTGCTTTACTCGGATGATAATGAACTTCTAAGTTATAATCTTTAATCAACTCTAGCCATCTTCTCTGTCTCATGTTCAATTCTGGTTGAGTGAAGATATACTTGAGACTTTTATGATCGGTATAAATATGGCACACGTTACCGAGCAGGTAATGCCTCCAAATCTTCAAAGCATGAACAACCGCAGCTAACTCAAGATCCTGAGTTGGATAATTAGCTTCGTGCTTCCTTAGCTGACGTGAGGCATAGGCGATAACTCGGCCTTCCTGCATAAGGAAACATCCTAAACCGGTACCTGATGCATCACAAAACACATCAAAAGTTTTCTCGATATCAGGTTGTGCCAACACAGGAGCTGATGTCAACAAGGTCCTTAAAGTGCAAAAAGCAGTCTCACTCTAGAGTCCAAACAAACTTTACATCTTTTTGAAGTAACCTAGTCATGGGCTTGGCTACCTTAGAGAAATCTAGGATGAATCGACGATAATATCCAGCCAAACCAAGGAAACTTCTGACCTCATGCACTAAAGTTGGTGCCTTCCAATCCATAACTTCTTGCACCTTAGACGGATCAACCGAAATCCCTTCATCGGACAACACATGACCCAAGAAAGGTACTTTCTTAAGCCAAAACTCACATTTACTAAACTTGGCATAAAGCTTATGCTCTCATAGCCTGGATAAAACAACTCTTAGATGCTCGGCATGTTCTTCAGCATTTATAGAAAAGATCAAGATGTCATCAATGAAGACAACTACAAATTTGTCTAGTTCATCCATGAACATAGAATTCATCAGATATACGAAGTATGCAGGAGCATTGGTTAGGCCAAAAGACATAACCAAATACTCATACAACCCGTATCTGGTGGAGAAAGCGGTCTTAGGCACATCCTCCGGTCTTATCTTTATCTGATGATAACCAGATCTCAAATCAATTTTAGAGAATACCTTTGCCTTAGACAACTGATCAAACAAAATATCAATGCGGGGCAATGGGTACTTGTTCTTGATTGTCACCGCATTGAGTGGACGATAATCCACACACATGCACAATGACTTGTCCTTCTTCTTCACAAATATAGCAGGACAACTCTAGGGAGAGGCACTAGGTCGGATAAGGCCTTTCTCTAATAGATCTTGTAACTAAACTTTAAGCTCTGCTAACTCATTGGGCGGCATCCTATAAGGCCTTCTAGAAATAGGTGCAGTGCCCGGCACTAACTCAATCTTGAATTCTATATCTCGATCCGGTGGTAAACCAGGTAGATCATCAAGAAATACATCTGGAAATTCAGACACTACTGGGACATCCTCAATTCTCGGGGTCTGGATAGCATTAGAAGTGTTGTGGAGTTCTAGCTCTCTGGGAAGTGGCACAAGGAAGGCTTCCTTACTAATAGGATCCCTCAACATAATGACCCTAGTGGAAGTATCAATGAGCACTCCATGACCGCTCATCCACTTCATTCCCAAGATTACATCTATCCCTAATCCCGGTAGAACTACCACATCGGCCATAAACACTCGTCCCTCTAATTCGATACTCACCCCCTGCACTATTTGATTGGTTGAAATATTACTTCCAGCTACACTAATGCAATAATTACCTATGGATACTGTAATTACCTTCTGATTGTATTTTGATGCAAAAGATAGACTCATAAATGAATGCGAAGCACCAGAATCAAATAGTACCACTACCGAATGGTGATTCACAAGAAACTTACCCGCGGTGACCACCTCTCCTAAGGGTATCTCAGTCACGTTGGTGTAGTTAACATGTCCTTGACGAGCACCAGAATTCCCTTGCTTCTGATTGTTCTTCTAAGGATATGGACAATTCTTAGACCAATGACCTGTCTTACCACAATTCCAGCAGGGCCTATTAGCTGGCGGAACAAAAGAATTTCCTCGTCCTATGGTGCCCTTTGGAAGAGGTACAGTAAATGCCTTCTTGAAACTAGTCTTTGCCTGATTCTTCTTTTGTAGCGGCCGGTACCTAACGGCTGTAGTCGGTGGGCAAAACTGAGTCTTCGCTACTAGAGCTTTAGCCTGAGAGACACCTGCCTCAAAGGCCCTCATCGCCTAACAGCGCTACTTAATGACCATCAAACTCCTAAACCATTGGTTAATAGTGAAAATAGTCAAGAAACAAGTGGTAGCCCTAAGTACCATCTACAATTCAAGTTAAAGGACCAAGACCTAATTCTCAAAGTATCATGAGTTACATCAAGCCAAAGTCGGCTCCATCAAACTAGAAATGCATTAAACACTTAGAAAAATTCTTAAGTGTAGAATCAGCCCTGGTTTCTGTCTTGTGGGCCCAAATTGAACTTGTTGTGCACATTTACATGACTTGGCTTTTAAACAATGTTTGTTCCTTATAAAATTTGCTACAACTTTGCTTTAGGTTGCTCAGACATGCAAACATTCTAAGTTGTACTTTTTAAACAGTCAAAGATAAGAGCTCTAGGGTCAACACAAGTCAAGATATTACTTGGAATTGTAATTTAGGCAATATGGTCAACATGAACATTGTTGCTAATGACATTCTAAGTGTAGCTAAGTTGTCTAAGAGGACATTTGGCACACATTTGCATAGACCACACATGAGCACACACAATTGCTAGCATAAACCAAGCAGTTCAAATAGAAACACACATGAAATGATAACATTCATAATGATATGATGCTTATGAATGAGATGATGATGCTCATGCTCATGTGATGCAAGTGTTTTAGTGCAACCATAACACTGGGGTGTTACAGCCCTCCCCCCTTATAAAAATCTTGCCCCGAGATTTGAAAAGCGTACCATTTTGAATAAAAGGTAGGGTATACATCCTTCAAATAATCTTCTTGTTCCCACGTTGCATCGCTCTCACTACCCTAGTTACTCCACATAACCTTGTAGAACTTAACCACACGGTTCTGGGTTACTCTTTCTCTCGTGTCGATAACCCGCACTGGTCTTTCTTCATAGGATAGATCTGATTTCAACTTGACATCTCTAAGTGAAACTCTTTCTTCGGGAACACGGAGACATTTCTTCAATTGAGATACATGAAAAACATTGAAGATAGCTTTCATCTCATAAGGTAACTCTATCTTGTAAGCTACATTCCCACTCTTCTCTATGATCGGATATGGACCTACATACCTAGGTGCAAGCTTTCTCTTTACTCCGAATCGCTGCACACCTTTCATCGGTGATACCTTCCGATAAACGTGATCTCCCACTTCAAACTCAATGGGCTTCCTTCTTTTATCCACATAGCTTTTCTGCCTAGCTTGAGCAGCTTTCATATGTTTTTGGATAGTATGGACTTGTTGTTCAGCCTCTTCGACAAAATCAATGCCATAGTATCTCCTTTCTCTAGATTCAACCCAGTTCAAAGGAGTTCTACACTTGCAACCATACAATGCTTCGAACGGGGCCATCTTGATACTTTCTTGATAACTATTATTATAGGAAAATTCAGCCAAGGGTAACCACTTATCCCATGAACCTTTGGATGATACGACGCAAGCTCTTAACATGTCTTCCAATATTTGATTCACCTGCTTTGTCTATTTGGAGTTTTGTGGATGATAAGCAGAACTTCTTACTAAGTTGGTCCCTATCATCTTATGCAATTGTTCCCAAAAATGAGTGGTGAACTGAGGTCCTCTGTCGGATACAATGGTTCTAGGAACACCATGGAGACGTACTATCTGGTTAAAATATAGCTCAGCATAGTCACTTGGTCGATAGTCAACTCTAACTGGTATGAAATGAGCAGACTTTGTTAAACGATCCACTATTACCCAAATGGAATTAAAATTCTTTTGGGTAGGGGGAAGTCCAACAATGAAATCCATATTAATCTCTTCCCACTTCCATCCTGGTATAGACAATGGTTGGAGAAGTCCAGCAAGCTTCATGTGAATTGCTTTGACTCTACAACAATTGTCGCACCTTGCAACATAAGCTATGATTTCTTTCTTCATCTTGGTCCACCAAAAGCAAGATTTCAAATCTTGATACATTTTGCTACTTCCCAGGTGGATAGATAACTTGGATGAGTGAGCTTCTTCTAAGATTTGGTTTCTAAGCTCTTTGTCCTTCGGTACTACCAGTCTATCCTTAAACCATAGAACACCCTTCTCATCAATGCGAAAGTGTTTTGTCTCTTGTTCCTTCATCTTTCTTTTGATGTGGAACACACCCACATCAGTTTTCTGAAACTCGATGATTTTACTTTCTAGAGAGCAACTAAGGGTAATACTGTGCAACACAGCAGGATGTAACAGATGCGCCAAATGATAATCTGCTTCCAAGAGAGAATTATAGTGAGATTTCCTACTCAAAGCATCAGCAACAACATTTGCTTTACCCGGATGATAATGAACTTCTAAGTTATAATCTTTAATCAACTCTAGCCATCTTCTCTGTCTCATGTTCAATTCTGGTTGAGTGAAGATATA
Source organism: Miscanthus floridulus (assembly GCF_019320115.1). NCBI lineage: Eukaryota > Viridiplantae > Streptophyta > Magnoliopsida > Poales > Poaceae > Miscanthus > Miscanthus floridulus. The sequence goes on from NC_089598.1 coordinate 76,182,731, forward strand.
CTTGAGACTTTATGATCGGTATAAATATGGCACACATTACCAAGCAGGTAATGCCTCCAAATCTTCAAAGCATGAACAACCGCAGCTAAGTCAAGATCCTGAGTTGGATAATTAGCTTCATGCTTCTTTAGCTGACATGAGGCATAGGTGATAACTCGGCCTTCCTGCATAAGGACACATCCTAAACCGGTACCTGATGCATCACAAAACACATCAAAAGGTTTCTCGATATCAGGTTGTGCCAACACAGGAGCTGATGTCAACAAGGTCCTTAAAGTGCAAAAAGTAGTCTCACACTCTAGAGTCCAAACAAACTTTACATCTTTTTGAAGTAACCTGGTCATGGGCTTGGCTACCTTAGAGAAATCTAGGATGAATCGACGATAATATCTAGCCAAACCAAGGAAACTTCTGACCTCATGCACTGAAGTTGGTGCCTTCCAATCCATAACTTCTTGCACCTTAGATGGATCAACCGAAATCCCTTCATCGGACAACACATGACCCAAGAAAGGTACTTTCTTAAGCCAAAACTCACATTTACTAAACTTGGCATAAAGCTTATGCTCTCGTAGCCTGGATAAAACAACTCTCAGATGCTCGGCATGTTCTTCAGCATTTACAGAAAAGATCAAGATGTCATCAATGAAGACAACTACAAATTTGTCCAGTTCATCCACGAACACAGAATTCATCAGATATATGAAGTATGTAGGAGCATTGGTCAAGCCTAAAGACATAACTAGATACTCATACAACCCGTATCTGGTGGAGAAAGCGGTCTTAGGCACATTCTCCGGTCTAATCTTTATCTAATGATAACCAAATCTCAAATCAATTTTAGAGAATACCTTTGCCTTAGACAACTGATCAAACAAAATATCAATGCGGGGCAATGGGTACTTGTTCTTGATTGTCACCGCATTGAGTGGACGATAATCCACACATGCGCAATGACTTGTCCTTCTTCTTCACAAATATAGCAGGACAACTCTAGGGAGAGGCACTAGGTCAGATAAGGCCTTTCTCTAACAGATCTTGTAACTGAACTTTAAGCTCTGCTAACTCATTGGGCGGCATCCTATAAGGCCTTCTAGAAATAGGTGCAGTGCCCAGCACTAACTCGATCTTGAATTCTATATCTCGATCCGGCGGTAAACCAGGTAGATCATCAGGAAATACATCTGGAAATTCACACACTACTGGGACGTCCTCAATTCTTGGGGTTTGGATAGCATTAGAAGTGTTGTGGAGTTCTAGCTCTCTAGGAAGTGGCACAAGGAAGGCTTCCTTGCTGATAGGATCCCTCAACATAACAACCCTAGTTGAAGTATCAATGAGCACTCCATGACCGCTCATCCACTTCATTCCCAAGATTACATCTATCCCTAATCCTGGTAGAACTACCACATCGGCCATAAATACTCGTCCCTCTATTTCGATACTCACCCCCAGCACTATTTGATTGGTTGAAATATTACTTCCAGCTACACTAATGCAATAACTACCCGTGGATACTGTAATTACCTTCTGATTGTATTTTGATGAAAAAGTTGGACTCATAAATGAATGCAAAGCACCAGAATCAAATAGTACCACTACCAGATGGTGATTCACAAGAAACTTACCCGCGGTGACCACCTCTCCTGAGGGTATCTCGGTCACGTTGGTGTAGTTAACATGTCCTTGACGAGCACCAGAATTCCCTTGCTTCTAATTGTTCTTCTGAGGATACGAAGAATTCTTGGACCAATGAGCTATCCTGCCACAATTCCAGTAGGGCCTATTAGCTAGCGGAACAAAAGAATTTCCTGGTCTTGTGGTGCCCTTTGGAAGAGGTACAGTAAATGCCTTCTTGAAACCAGTCTTTGCCTGATTCTTCTTTTGTGGCGGCTGGTACCTAACGACTGTAGTCGGTGGGCAAAACTGAGTCTTCGCTACTAGAGCTTTAGCCTGAGAGACACCTGCCTCAAAGGCCCTCTTGTGATTTTTGGAAGCAGCATAGACATTATCGTTATTCTCTTGAGTAAGAGCATCGCTTACGAACTCATTGAAAGTGACACTCTTGTTGTTCCCCATGGACTTCATTAGTTTGGGACTAAGCCCTCTCTTAAAGCTAGCGATTTTCTTTGCTTCTGAATCAACGAATTCTGGAGCATACCTTGCTAGATGATTGAAGGCATGAAGATATTCAGTGAGTGTCTTGGTGCCCTGCACCAACTTCATAAACTCATTGTGCTTTATGGCCATCAACCCAGGAGGAATATAATGACTCTTGAAAGCCTCCTGGAATCGATTCCAAGTGATCTGGGCATTTTCTAGTAGGGTGGACCGATAATGTCGCCACCGTATACCTACTGGTCCTTGTAGCTGATGCAAAGCATACTCCACCTTCATCTGCTCTGTCACCCTGAGCAAATAGAACTTGTGCTCAAGCGTGTTTAGCCACTCGTTTGCTTGGAGCGGCTCTTCAGCTTCCTTGAAGACGGGTGGCTTGGTATCTTGGAATTCCTTGAAATCACTAAACTGGTTGGGCTCTAGACCATGTCGTTGATGGTGGCCCTATGCTTGATGCTGGGCTAGGGTACGCATAGCATCGCCCAACGCACGCTGACCTTCCACAAGCATGGCCAACAGATCAGATGGTGTGGGCAATGGTGGCGGTGGAAGATCATCATCACCACTGCCCCCAGCATGGCCTGAACGCAGATTGCGTGACATCTGTAGAAGCGCATTTGTGAGTAATGATGGATGATGTCAGATACATTGCAGATGAATTGTAGAATTATGCCAAACTAAACTTATTGAAAAGATTAATTTCATACAATAAACAGAGGCACAATAATTCATCCTCATAACATCGCCATAACTTTACTCCGCACATTCATGCGATGCATACGCTCACATGCCAAATTTTTGGTCAACTTCAAAGCTGGACTTCGGTTTAAAGCTCACATCCAAATGGAGCCAACATACAAGTTTTAGAGATTACATCTAAGTATAACGAGGTGGCTCCGTCTATCCTACTGAATGTAGGACCCTCCACAATAGGGTTGGGGTGCCAAACACATGAAGGAATGTGCTGCTCTAGGGCGGTAGTGCTAGTGCGGCCATCTGTAGTAGCGTTTTAACTTGGGTGTGAGAAGATTACCTTACAGGATGAGAAAACTATAATGGAATAATTAAAGATAAGGGAGGGAGTGATGCAAAAATGTAATAGCATGAGTAAACATGATGTATGCATGTTTCGTACGTCCTCACGAATCTTAAGAAAAATTTAACATTCTAGCGACATAGATGGTGGCATACATACGTTCTCTCATATACGTATCTAGTCGAGCTACACGTTGCGTTGTTAGTGTACCTACAGAAAATTTCATTGCAGCCCCTCCCAACAAAAGAAATAAGTACGCAATGAAAGCAGTAAACTAAGATACTCTCCATATATACATCCCCGGATATATATACTTTGGTATCCAAAGCTACCCGATTGATACCCCCACAATTAAGTACCTTCATATATACATGTGTACAACATGTAAACATTCCGGTAACCATAACTAACTCTCCCCTAGGCCGACAGTTGAACGGTCATGCTCTCACAACTCACTTTACTTGGGCGTAGAGGCAATTGATCCATACATTACCACCCAAGCGGATGGCATCCATACAATAGCACGCCGTATGGACGACGAAATAAAATGCAAGCAATTTCCCCCCAAAAGTCATTACTTAAATAAGCCACCTGAAAGTCCTTATTTGGGCATAGTGGATATCACAACTGGCATACTTAGCTAAAATTTCAGATTTGAACACCTATATATAGATAGCTATAAGATGTCAAAACTGATTTTTGCAAACAAAAGCTTTTGTTTTAAATACACATATGACATGTTTAATGTTGAATCTAGCTCTGATACTTGCTATAACAGAACCGACCAATTTATAAGAGCACAAGTACGAAAGCAATCACCGGAGTGCTCCAACCGTCATACTTGAACCCATATAAACCCGGTAGTCAACTGAAACCACGAAGGATTTCAAACCAACTTGCATACAACCAAGATCACAGTAATTCAACATAACAAGCCACATGTTACCTCCATTTCACAAGTAGTTCATAAGTACCTCATACATCAGAGTACCCATAGTTATTACAAAACGAGTTCACAAATAGCAGAAGCAAAGTAGTTTAACACCATCACACACACTTAGTTGAAATACAAGCCAGTACCATAGTCATATCCAGCAAAAGCAGTAAGATAAGATAACATAGATGATCATGCCCATGATCTAGTCTTCATCCCCCATAGGGTGGAGACAATATTTGCAGTAGCCGTTATAGAGCACGTCATCTACAACAAGGGGGAATAAACCCTAAGTACGAGAAGGTACTCAGCTAGACTTACCCGTCGAAAACCAGAAATAAATGACACCAAGGAGTATGCAAGGCTTTATCGGTGGATCTTGCTTGACAATCATTTTGCATAAAAGCTTTAGTGATAAGAGAGCATAATTTGATTTATGAGTAAGCAGCAAGTTAACAATATTAACCTATCAACTAGATTAGCACCTATACTAGAGCAAGCAATTGATTAACTCCAAACATTAGTAACCATATCCGGTATAATGTTGTATCATCATCATCATCGATTTAACCATCAAGTTCAATTAAGTGCATCTATGTTGCCGCTGCTCAGTCAAGTTCTCACTATCTGGGAGAGACGGCGATTCAAATCGATTCCTATCTAGCTGGAGGGGTATTCCTAACACAAACCCAGGCATACCATGCGAAGGCAGCCTTAGGTCACCTTTGGTACATCTCAGGAATCGCGGCTCCGAGCAGCGCCGCACCCTTAGGGAGTCCACTCTGCTAGGTGGTCAATCTCACCTCGGACTTACGCCAATAGCTCCCCGCACATCCTTACTACCGCCAGGGTGCACACTTTCACTTCTCGGTCTTCTGGCCTGAGTTGAGCTACTCGGCTTCACGGTCGGAACGAGTTATCTGGCCAACTAAGTGATAGGCATGCGTTCAACATGACATGAGGACGTACAGCGAATCGGTTCTTAACCAACACAGACGAGGATAGATCCACACCCAGGACCTCCTTGCCTTGTTGCTTCTCTATCGACATTCCGCCTGGTCACAATTCATTATTAACGCATGGTTATTCTCCTCGATAGCAAATATAGCCAACCGTGACCAGACATTCTCCTCACATGCAGGTGACAGGAAATCACCTGACTCTTACCGGTCTAAGCATGGCTAAGCTTTGATTCGCTCTTGGACCTAAATAGGATTCAGGGTACGTATACTGGCCAAGGAATAGATATATATGCAACAAGTGTTCGCATTCAATTCCTATCACTTAATGCATCAATAAATAAAGATACTCAAAGTAACCATTTTTAACACATAGGAGACTTAGAATGCTTCGGGGCATGCCTTTCAAAAAAGATGAAGGTTGGTGATCGGGGCACTCAAGAACTTCTTCGTTGACTCCTTCTTCGGGGGCCTGCACCTCCTGTTCCTGAGCTTGCTGCGGCTCCTCCGGAAGTACTGGCTCGAATTCCAGAAGCATAACTCCCTCTGGAACACCTATTGCATGCATATGCATAGTATAAGAATCATGCATGCACAAGAGATGGAAGATGATGATGACATGTATAGACATGTATGAATGGACGCATGAAAGACATAATGATGCAAGATTAACATCGATTTTTACCGAGTAGGTGCATATCTCTTTTTAGAAAACAAGAACGGCACACTCACCAAGTTCTAATAACCTAAGATAAAGTTGTTCATCTTCAGTAAGAGGTCTAGCACTTGCAACTAATAATTTATCTTAATTAGCCTAGCATCTAAATCATCACATCAACTCATATAAAGCAAACAAGTCAGTCACTGCACTCAATAATTTATCATAATTTAAGACTTTCTGGAAAGCTTATAAAATTGTCTACAACTTTGTTATTGACCACTTTCCCAGCAAACCAATTTATCATGGGGGACTTTATAAAGTTCCCAGAATTATCCAAAAAGACACAATGCAAGAAATAATTATTAACTTACATTGTAAACATACAAACGGACAAGACCAACTTTACTAACTCATCATACATGTTGAAAGAACACCAGAAAACATAGTGTCCATTCCTAAATAAATTATTCTCATGCCTTTAATAATTTATTTAAAGACATAGGTTAAATAATAAACACATATCCAAAGTGTACATCAAATTCCACAAAAATTACTGTAGCTTATACATGTCTCCAATAGGCTACTACATAAATTTCACATCAATTGAACAAGTATCTCATCCTACACAAAAATAACAAGGCATAAAGGCTTAAAATGGCATAAATAGGAAACCTCAGTGAAAAGTGTCAGGCAACAAATTTCATATTTTTCCTAGCATACTTAAGGTACTAGAATGCTACCCACCAAATTTCAGGGTCATAGGATTCCTAGATAATTTACAAAAAATCACACAAGTATCAACCAATGATAAAAGAAAAATCTATAACTCAAAAACCATACATGCAATGATTCTCAAATTTTTACCAGAGCTTCTACTAAGCAATAATAGCTTACCCACAAAATTTCATAATTTTTGGATCACAGAAACTCAAGATATAATTTAAACAATTTTGCATGCATTTAAAAACACCTTTCAAGTTCCTATTTAATTCATCCAAAATTTCTACATCATGTGCTCATGTCCTATTTTTCATAAATACTACACTTCACTATGATTCTACCAAAATTTGCCTCACTCCATTTGGATCTACCACTTTGGAGATGCAAAATTCACAAAATAGCATAAAAATCTGCAGTTAAAATCAAGTCTAAAACTCTATGAGCCATTGACAGGCGGGGCCCGCGGGGTCAATGGACCCACTGGCCAGTCGCAGACGAAGCAGGGGAGGTCGTTGACCGGCCACCGCTCGACGATGGCGAGGAGTCCGACGAAGGGGGTGGCACCAACGTGCTCAGCACATTGTCCCGCACCGATGGGAGTAGAAAACGGACCCCCTAGCTACAGAGGAGGAGGTCGCCGGCGGCAATGGCGGTTGCGGCAGCGCTGCGCGAGGTACGCCGGCCAACTCAGGCCATGGCGGTCTGACCTAAGCTTGGCGTGAGCATCTAGAGTTCGCAGGGAAACTGAGGGAAGGGAGAGAAAGGAGTGAGAGAGCTCCGGTGGTAGTTGGCCACGGCGGGCTCAACTCCGACTTCGGCGGCAATGGCGGAGCGCTGCGGAGAAGAAGAAAAATGGCTTCTACCTTGACTCTCCGGCTCAGTGGCGAGGTGGACGAGCTCCGGAGGATGAAGATGGAGTCATGGGCTAGCTAGAAGCAGTGCTTTCATGGCGGTGAAGGAGCTCAGCGATGGCACGGCTTGGCAGCAATGGTGGAGCACTGCTTTCAGCTCTACGTGAACTAACGAGGCAAGACACGCACGACAAAGCAAATAGGCGAGCTGAGGGGCGCGTGGCATCCTCGTGGTAGCGATGGCCTGACCTGTGGGTGCAGTGCCGGCGTACGGCCTCCATTTGGCACGCTCGGCCAGACAGCGGTCGGCCACGATGGCCTGAACCCGAAACACTGTAGTCGCGATTCAGTCGAGTCCTCATCACCTGACAGCGCTACTTAACGACCATCAAACTCCTAAACTGTTGGTTAACAGTGAAAATAGTCAAGAAACAAGTGGTATCCCTAAGTACCATCTACAATTCATGTTAAAGGACCAAGACCTAATTCTCAAAGTATCACGAGTTACATCAAGCCAAAGTCGGCTCCATCAAACTGGAAATGCATTAAACACTTAGAAAAATTCTTAAGTGTAGAATCAGCCCTGGTTTCTGGCTTGTGGGCCCAAATTGAACATGTTGTGCACATTTACATGACTTGGCTTTTAAACAAAGTTTGTTCTTTATAAAATTTGCTACAACTTTGCTTTAGGTTGCTCAGACATGTAAACAGTCTAAGTTGTACTTTTTAAATAGTCAAAGATAAGAGCTCTAGGGTCAACACAAGTCAAGATATTACTTGGAAGTGTAATTTAGGCAATATGGTCAACATGAACATTGTTGCTAATGACATTCTAAGTGTAGCTAAGTTGTTTAAGAGGACATTTGGCACACATTTGCATAGACCACACATGAGCACACACAATTGCTAGCATAAACCAAGCAGTTCAAATAGAAACACACATGAAATGATAACATTCATAATGATATGATGCTTATGAATGAGATAATGATGCTCATGCTCATGTGATGCAAGTGTTTTAGTGCAACCATAACACTGGGGTGTTACATCCTAGATACATGCATTATACTATTGTTGAAGAGGTTCCTGTGGGAGAAGTTGTCACTGTTGGTATGTTTCTTGTTAAGAAGCATCCCGCCATTGTTTTATTTGATTCGGGAGCTTCTCATGCATTTATGAGCCAAGCATTTGCATCTAGACATGATCAGAAAGTAATTGAGGTAAGCAAGGGTGGTTATAGTATAAGTTCAGCTGGGGCTACTATCTCTACAAATAAGATGGTTAGAAATGTGCTCATCTCTATACAAGAGAGGGAGTATACAACGGATTTGATAATATTGCTAAATTATCTATAAATGTGATCTTAGGCATGAATTGGATGAGAGATCATGGTGTTCTCATTGACACTAGCACTCATACTATTATGTTGAGAGAACCCAAGGGAGGTAATGCTTTCCTAGTACCACTTTCCCAAAATTTTGAACTCCAGTGGTTTGTGAGTTTCCTGATGTATTCCCGAATAAGTTACCATGTTTACCACCTGATAGGGATGTGGAATTTAAGATTGAGTTAGTGCTAGGTACGACACCTATCTCAAGGAGACCCTATAGGATGCCATCAAATGAGCTAGCTGAACTTAAAATTCAGTTACAAGAACTATTGGACAAAGGTCTTATTCAACCTAGTTCATCTCCATGGGGATGTCTAGCATTATTTGTAAAGAAGAAGGACAAGTCCTTAAGAATGTGTGTGGATTATAGACCACTAAATGCTATGACCATCAAAAACAAGTATCCTTTGCCTCGTATCGATATCCTATTCGATTAGCTGGCAAAAGCAAAGGTATTCTCCAAGATTGACTTGAGGTTAGGCTATCATCAGATAAAGATCAAGCCAGAGGATATACCTAAAACAACTTTCTCCAATAGGTACGGCTTGTATGAGTATTTGGTCATGTCATTTGGACTGACGAATGCTCCTGCCTACTTCATGTACTTGATGAATTTGGTATTCATGTCCGACCTCGACAAGTTCGTGGTTGTGTTTATCGATGATATCTTGATTTATTCAGAGAATGAGGCAGATCATGCAGAGCATATAAGAATTGTTCTGTTCAGATTAAGGGAACATAAGCTGTATGCCAAGTTTAGCAAGTGTGAATTTTGGTTGAGTACAGTACCTTTCTTGGGTCACATCTTATCTAGAGATGGAATTTCTTTAGACCCATCTAAAGTACAAGAGGTCATGGATTGGAAGGCCCCGACTTCGGTTCATGAAGTTCGGAGTTTTCTAGGGTTAGCAAGTTATTATCGTCGTTTCATTCCATATTTCTCCAAGATAGCTAAGCCCATGACTAGACTACTTCAGAAAGATGAGAAGTTCAATTGGACACCAGAGTGTGAAGTAGCTTTTCAGACCCTAAGGACCCTATTAACTACAGCTCCTATTTTAGCACAATCCGACATCGAAAAGCCTTTCGATGTGTTCTGTGATGCATCGGGTATAGGTTTGGGGTGTGTGCTCATGCAAGAAGGAAGAGTGATTGCCTGTGCTTCTCGACAATTGAGAAAACATGAAGTCAATTACCCTACGCATGATTTAGAGCGTGCAGTAGTTGTTCATGCATTAAAGATATGGGGACATTATTTGTTGGGCAATGTATGTCATATATATACTGACCACAAAAGTCTCAAGTATATCTTCACTCAAGTATATCTTCACAAAAGTCTCGCTTCTGACTCTGGCCCGTCTCTCCAACTAGAAGGCCTAGCCAACACCACTTCTGACTCTGACCCGCGTCTCCGACTGAGGATGCACCGAACCTCTACTTACAGCTCTTCTCCGACTGGCACAGTCGGAGCTGACTAGAACCAATCGACCGGGGACGCTCGCTCAGTGAGGACTAGGAAACGGGTGGAGCAAGTAAAGTAGGACGCTCAAGTCAACAATAATACCGAGGACCGTACCCTGTACACCTGCAAGATAGTACCGACAGTGCATGTCAGAAGGGTACCCTGCAACCTTCCAGGCATGTTAGAACCCAAGCAGTGTTGTAGGCACCGATGTTTTGCCCTATAGTGTTATGGACGCCATTAATTCTCATACCAGGCAAACATGGTAAAGACTCCCCACATGCCTTTGGGCATCAATAGTGTTGTGGGCACCGTCAATTACCATACATGGTGAATACGGTAAAACCAACCTCATGCGTTTGACAACAACAGTGTTGTGTGCGCCTACCATCATCTTGTACCCAATGGCATGGGCAACAAGACTCAGTTGCATATGTACTCTCTCTCACTTGTAAAGGATGTCCCCTTCATCTATAAAAGGGGATGCACTCTCTCCTAATGGAGAGGATCAGTTCACTCACATTGATTCACCTTCTGCTAGCTTTAGACACTCTAAAGCTACACAGAGCTCATGCTCGAATACTTAGCACACATAAGAGCTCCCGTCACTCTCGGCCCTTCAGTCTAGAGTCTGATCAGACCTCTTGCACCCCCCATCTTACTCCCTTCTGTTTGTAACCCCATAGCAAACTTCGAGAACCTAGGCTCAGGAATAAAGTCACCGACCGACTCAAACTAGACATAGCGCACGTTGCCTGAACCAGTATAAACCCTGTGTCATTAAGTGTTAGGCCACATCCGATCACAACATATGGGAAAACTACAAATAATTACGTGTTGGTCACTTTCTGCACCGACAGTTGGCGCCGTCTGTGGGGAAGATGCTGTACGTTCACGCTTTTGGTCATTGGATGGTCCATCCTTTTGCCGTCTTTGCCATGGCAGGCTCAAGCGATATGACTTGCTTTGACTCGCTGGAGTTTCCCACACTCCCACCTGTAGGGATGTGGGTTCCACCCATCTTCAAGCCATCCCAGGCCTTCCTCTTTGGAACCCTGGACTTCGTCGCCGACTGGCTTGGCAGGCTCCACCTCCGCGAGGAGGCACCCATTCCGGCGCCCATCGGAGGGGCGCCCTCCGTCGACTCCGGGACTCCCGACGACTTCAATGACGAGGCACCTACACTTCATTCCGAGCATATGCTCTGCTCAAACCCCGCTATGAGTAACATACATACTATTATTTACTCGCCATTTACTATCTTCTGCCAATTATTCAGAGGGAACCCGTTGCCCATGCCGTGACCGCCATGCAACCAGTTCCCCTATGGCCTCATGTCCCCTATGGACGCGTACGCTCGAGGGCTCTGAAGGATGCTGGTGCTGCCCCCTCTCACATCCGAGTTCATGGGAATGGCGATCTATGCTCCCACCACTTTCCACGAGCTCCTCGATGATGAGGTTAAGAGCGATGGCTCTAGCATCGGCGACATGGCACCTAGCCACTGTCTGTCTCGAGAGTGTGCTATGGCAGATGCTCTGAGACAGCCACCGGTGGTAGCGGAGTCCTTGCATACTCACACCCCTCCGAACCCTCATGTGGGGGCCCTCGTGCTCGCACAAGGGCACGACAAGGAGCTACAACAATGGTGGCAGAACCAGCCGCCACCTGCACCGGTGCGCTCGGTGCAGCACGTTGCACCCCATGCATGTAACCTAGCAGGTGGCGCTCAGGGTCGCACCCGTTAGGTTCAGCGCAACATCATCAATGGGGGGAACGATCCCCCACAGTTTGCTTGGGCTGGCTAGAACATCACCGTGGCGGCGAGGCTTCTACGCGGCCTTCCCGAGCCGGACAACCCCAAAGAACAAGCGATCCACCAAAACCTCCGGGCACTGGTGGAGACCACCGTTGTTCAATAGGCGGAGAGCTCCGCATCACGACACCGACTCGCGGCCTCTCTCCCCACAAGGGGAGTGGGGACGCACTAGACGAATCGCTCCATCCACTCACCTCTACAGTTGCCGAGCGTAGCATAGGAGGCCGCAGCTGTACCATGGCCGAGGCTACAGCTGCACCCTATGCGCGAATGGCTCAGACCGAACCAAGACGCTCGTAGCATCATCAGCAACCAAAGTCAGGCCCAACATGATGATGACGTCCATCGGGGGGAGCGATGAAACACGCCCCAGGCATGGTCGTCGGCCAGACGACCAGAGTCCTAGCCCGGATGGCCCAGGACCATAGGCCTTTGGCCGACACATCCAGAGAGCACCGTTCCCATAGCACTTCTAACCACCCACCAACATCGCCAAGTACCTCGGGGAGACGAACCCCGGTATATGGCTCGAAGATTTTCGACTCGCCTACCGAGCCGAAGGGGTGGATGATGACCATTTCATCATTCAATATCTCCCCATCTATGTGGGGGAACATGTTCGAGCATGGCTTGAATTCCTCCTGCACGACAGCATCCACGACTAGGCGGCCCTTAAGAGGATCTTTGTTGGAAATTTCTAGGGGATGTATGTCCACCCTAGTAACTCCTGGGACCTCAAGAGCTGCCAGCAGGAGCCTAGTGAGTCCTAATGGGATTACATCCACAAGTTCTCCAAATGATGCAATTCCCTCCCTAATGTCGTCGACACGGACGTCATCAGCGCATTCCTCTCCGGGAGAACCTGCAAGTCCCTGATCCACAAGCTTGGCTGCCTGAAGCCCCGAACCACCTGTGACCTACTTGACATTGCCACGAACCATGCCTCCAGCGAGGAGGCCATCAGAGCGGTCTTCAACGGAGGCTGGGACAAAGGCAAGGCCAAGCGTGAGGATCAAGACGAGGGCCCCTACACGCAGAGGGGCAAAAAGAACAAGAAGGATCGGCGCTAACCGGCCAACTCTGCATTGGTCATCGTAGCTGATCGCACGAGCAAGTAGCCCCAGCAGGGCCTACCTAACCACTTCGATGACCTCATGGAGAGCCCATGCACCAACCATGCCTACCCCGTCAAGCACCTCTACAAGGACTGCGAACTCCTCAAGCGCTTTCAACGATAGGCCACCGGGCCAAAGGAAGGAAAGGGCAAGGAGATAGCAGCCAAGAAAGGGGCATGGCGGGCAAGGATGTGGATGACTGAAAGTCCCTATATGGTGACCGAAGTAATCCGACTGGGCGCCTACCGACTGAAGGACGACAACGGCGACGTTCTCACCAACACTTGGAACATCGAACAGTTACGTCGTTTCTTCCCCTAAAAATTCAGCTTACCATTTTTTACTTACTTAACGTTTGCTACTATAAAGCACCCCAGCCCGAACACTTTTGACCTAGGTCACTCGGGGGCTCCATGGGGGTGTGATAAAACCTCTCTTTTTCACTATGATAAGGTAAATACCTTTTTTTACCCAAACGAAAGGCTAGTCCGTTCCTTTAATTACCTTACGTAACTTTGCTTTAAATATTCCGATAGATCGCACCCCGCCTCTACCTATGGTTACGAGTAGTTGAGCTTCATGGGCCATGCCCAGGCTCTTAAGGTTGCCACCTACAGGACGAACGAGCAGGTGTGAAAAAGAAAGAATAAAAAACAAAATTATGGTAAGGTAAACATAAGGAATGGACAGGACAAGCTTTTCCGAATGAAGTAATTCCATCACAAAAACAATGTTATTGTATTCATTGAAACACAAAAACGCTTTACACAGGTGGCTCCCCCATGACATTATTTTTTACATGTGCTAAGTACTTCTACTCTAAATCTTTACTACGGTGCAACCGGCAAGGGTAGAGGTTGCTCATCCTCTGACTAGGTGACGTTCGGCTCAGTCAGAGGTAGGGCGACGTACGGTTCTGACCCGGGCTCCACTCCATCTATAGGTTGGGTGGCCTCCTCCTGGCATGTGCCTTTAGCCATGTTCGCAAGGTGAGCATCCATCACCCACTGCGCAGAGACTTGCTCGGCCACCAACTATGCATGTGGCAGCAAGCTCTCCCCGAGCGAGTGGATGTCCTCCGTGCTCCAGCCGTTGGCGTACCCACTGCAGATGGCAGCAAAGTCCAGGTCTGGATGGTGTGTCGCCACCGAAGTCAGGACCCCTGATGTATTGTAGAACATCCCATCGGTGATGAGGGCCCAAACCTCATCCGGGACCTCCTCCAGTCGGATGGTGAGCGTGCTGGTGCTCAGCGCTGACCCGAACATCTCTGAGATGATGACCTAGGTGACATTATGGAGCTGGTCAAGCTCCCCCTCGAGAGCACATCGCTCTTCAAGGGACTTGGCCAGTGCCTCCGCACTTCAACCCATCATCCATTGACTGTTTCTAGGTCCTTCTCCAGCAACTCCACCCTTCCGCCAAGCTTTGGAAAAAGGACGACAAGCTCAGAGGCAAGGGAAAGGAAAAAACCAATACATCAACCACAAGTGAAATAGGTACATATCGAGGCGAGTGTTCTCAAGGATGGAAAGTCCATCTTCCAGTCGAGTCACCCGCTCGTGCAGCCAAGCGTTCGACTCCTCCTTCCCTAGCATCTGGCCTCGGAGCGCGAGCACTTCCTGGCCGACCTCCGACCAAGCCTTCCACTCCGCCTCTAGGGCCTCTAGGGAACTCTAGAGCGCCGCCCTAGTGTCCGCCAGGGACCTTTGTAATGCTGCCTCAGTCTCCGCCTGGCGGGCCTTTGTCATGGTGAGCCCTCGTTCGGCAGTGGTCGCCCACTCCACCACGAGCACTTCTGCCACCCGCGCCTTGGTAGCCTCGGCTGCCTAGTATTGAGACTCACGGTGGGTGGACTCTAGCTGGCACTCAAGCTCGGTGACCCACCATGATGCTGTGGCCTCCTGCTCCATCCAGGCGTGCTCCACTCAGAGGAAACGAGACTTACGGCATGACATCCCCTCCAAGCCCTGTAAAGCAAGGAGGTAACATGCTGAAGCAACTAGCAAGAAACCAAGGAATCAAGGACAAATGTAGAGAACTTACCTCTATGACATGGGGTAGGTCAACCATAACCACCTGATCGATGGATTTGACCCGCTCCAAGGCCTCCACAAGCCTCACCCTAGTTTGGGCGAGATCGGACTCCATCGCCAGTAAGCTCTCCTCCAAGAAGTGCTAGAGCACCACCTCCTCCTCATCGCTGAGGATGAACCAAGCCTTCCTTGGGTCACTGAGGCAGGGCCACACCAGATTGCGGCTCACCCTGAACCCGTTGGAAGGCCTAGCCGACGACCAGACCACCACCAGCTCTTGCAATGGCGTCGATGGCTCCACCTTGTCACCTGCTTTGCCATCAGAGGGGATCTCCACCACCTCGATTTCATAGGCCATCAGCAGACGTTCCGCCTCTGGCCCGTCCACATCTCCCCCCGGTACCTCCAGCTCTGACCGAGAGGGTGAGCCGTGTGGCCATCCGCCCAGCGAGGTAGGGAGCCCCGTCTCCCTCTCCTCTTCTGTCATAGCTGGTGGGGGAAGAGCCTTAAGGGTCACCTCCAACCCAACCACTGCTGTGGTCACCAGGATCACCGCCAACACCATTGTCGCCACCACCGCCATACTTGCGACCGCCTATGAAGGCATCGCCCCTGGAGGGGAAGGATGCGCCGCCACCCTGCTCTCCCCACCACTCGTCATAGCACGCTACAAGGTGGGCCTCCACTCCTCCTACATGGAAGTTGGGGAAACACTCAACCCCGTCAACATCTAGCCCCTATCAAAAGGAACAGATTAGTCGCTCAAAAACTCAACTGTGAGATAAAAAAGAAACAAAGAAAACATACCAAGATGCAAGCGGTAGGGCTCCAAAGCCCTAACCCATCGGCAATGGGCCCACCAGATGGGGACCACTCATGGGTTGTGACCCGTGCCCCTTAACTTCCACCGTAGGTGGAGTCGATCTACTCGGCTCCCAATCGGCCCGCAAATCGCTGTGACCTCTAGCTCGGGGCGCGTCGACTGGAGTAGTTGGTGGGGCATCCCCCCATTGTGGGTCATGTGCTGGCACCAGCCCTAATGACGTGCGAGTGTGAGTCCGCTCCTCCAACTGCCTGCCTACCCTGTCGTGCCCAGAGCAGGTGGGGACAAGGCCGGCGACACCTCTGAAGAGCGCGGCAGCTGCATCCGCTTCGCCTCCCGCTCATCGACAGCGTCTGAGCTCGCAGCGTGCTTACTTAGCACGGGAACATCACCGTGCCTCTCCGCCTCACGCCCACTGCTGGTAGACGTGGCCGTAGGATCGTGACGCACCACCAAAGTCATGACCTCTCGGCCCCTCATGTTCTCGAAAGAGCTCATGTCATCCCCCACCTCCATGGGGTCCTCCGACTCAAGCTTTGACTCAATGTCGCTCCTTTTTCCCTAGCCTGCACACGCCGGGCGATCTCCATCTCCTTCTCATGCTTCCATTGAGCCTTCTTAGCTTTTTTCTTCTTCCTCTCAACCACCACCTCCTTCAGGGCGGCTTGTTGGGCCATGCCCTCTGGCCCCTTTAGAAGATGCAGCCGGGACTTGTAAGCTCCGAGTCCCTACGAAACAGGCGACACGAAATCAAGAATACAGGGGAATGGGATCAAAAGGGACACAAAATAAGGAAAGGAGAACGTACCAGTTTGGACAGCTTCGAAGCGTTGAGAGCTCCGGGCTTTCCATCGAGGGTCTCTTTGGCCTTCAGTCGTAGCACCCGATCAAGTCGGCTCCATACTTCATCGCTTGCGAACTCCACGTGTGGTCGGAGTCCATTGGGCTGTTATACATACACATTGGCCACGTCCTCTCTGCCAGTGGAGCGACCCAATGGTGAAAGAAGGTGTGGAACACCCACACCCCGTCGAAGCCCTACTTCAGCAGCTTCTCGAGCTCCTCCTTTATGATCTCTAGCTTCTTATTCTCCCAGCTGGAAGGGCCCCATGACTAACTGTCCCACCTCTCTGGCCTTCTACCGGTGAACGATAGGAATGGCACCTCCACTGGGTTCCTAATGTAGAACCACTCCCCATGCCACCCCCAGTTAGAGTTGTAGGGGGTGTATGTGGGGTAGATGCCTGACGCGCTCGGTTTCTTCTGTAGTGTGAAGCCTCCCACTGGCGCGATCCTGAGCAGCTTCCCCACCGACAAAGCTTGCCTAGAGAACATCCGCCGGAAGAAGTCCATGTGCAGCTCCATCCCGAGGAAGGCCTCGCACATAGTGACAAATCCGGCGATGTGCAGCACGCTAGTCAGATTGAGGTGTTGTAGCTCTAGGCCCCACTCATTAAGGAGCCCATGTAGGAACCAGTGCATGGGGTATCCCAACCCATGCTCATGGAAGGCGAGGAAGGAGACAACCTCAATAGCCTGAGGCTGTGGGAAATCCTCCCCCACAGGAGCCCTCCAGTGCACCACCTCCTTCCACGACAACACCCCCTTCTTGGCGAAGGTGGCCAACACCGACTCAGTCACGATGGATGACCTCTAGCTTGACATTGTACTCTGGATTCACAAACGGATCTATAAGTTTCTCCTCTCCCTTGCTCTCTCCTCTCTCTCGCTTAAGAACCACCGTAGTGCACGAACGCTCTTGGCGAGAAGGAAGAAGGAAGAGAGGCGGTAGATGGGGAATAGGCAAAGGAACAGGACGAAAGCCCTCTCCGTTCCCCTATTTAGGAAGGAGACACAGTGGTTGGGGAAAGGCGAACGCCAGGGGCATAAAACCCTCTCCCTTCCCCCATTCAATGCAGATGGGATATGACGGGATGCGCCCTGACCGATGGGACGCACCCTGCCCAATGAGATGGCACCTAGTCAGACGAGATGTTGCCTAGGCATGGCCCACCACTACCACATGCCGGCCATAGGAAACCAGGTGCAACTATGCGTAGGTGGCTCTCTGCCTTCCTAGGCAGGACCAACAGGCCTCCTGAGTCGATCGAATGGCTTAGGCGAATGCTGAGAGACAGGTAAGGAGTAGAGGGATGCCCCATGTGGGCCATGCTGACTCCGTCTCGAATGATGAGAGTGGATCTTGGTCGGACATATCCGATTGGAGCTCCTCAAACCCCGTCACTCGAGTCATCAAGGTAACATTACCAAACCCCCACTATTTCTTTATATGATCATTCATTCATCAGTTGTCATTCATACATTCATACATGAATTCACACACTCATTCATACAAATCATTCATTCATCCCATACATCCAAAGCATCGCATATGCAGTTAAATGCATCATAATGCTCTGTGTTGCATCATGAAGGGGCAGTTGCCTCATTCAACATGAGCAACGACCGACTGAGGTTCAAAGGCTGGCCCACAAAGGGCTTGAGGCCGCCTCGCATTAAATAGAGCTAGGGGAGAAAACATAGATGAGCCCTGAGCGGCCCTCGCCCAGTCTGCTCTGAAGTAGATAGGGTCATCTCAACCTTCTTGTTCAATCCAAACCTCAAGCCAAGCCCACAGAATCTCCATCGAGGGGAGGCCAGCGGGCCACCCGGGTCGGTCTTCGGAATGACCCAGGCATATATTGGTACATGGGTTAAGGAGTAGTGGAATGCCACATGAGGGCTATGCCAACCCCATCATGAATGACAGACCCAGATTCCACTCGAACGTGCCCATTAGCGAGCTCACCGAGCGCATCACTTGAGCCATCGAGGCAAGTGATGTTAGCTCAGCCCCTCCAGTTGCAGAAACCACGGACGGGGTAATGCACGAAACTTAACCGACCCCTACCGAGCCTAATGGGGCTTAGGGACTCCACCTCGCCTAATCCCTTGTTTTGACCAGAGCTTGGATTCACGATTCCACCTCACCCGATCCCTCCACACATACGACGCCTAGATCCACAACTCTGGCTTGCCCAATCCCTCATTGCGCCCAGCACCAGGATCTGTGAATCTGCCTCACTTGATCCCTCAGCATGTCCGATGCCTAGATCCATGTCTCTGGCTCGCCTGATCCCTCGTTGCGCCCAGCGCTTGGATCTGTGATTCTAAATCACCCGATCCCTTAGCATGTCTGACGCCTAGATCCGTGACTCTAGCTCACCCGATCCCTCATTGCGCCTAGTGCCTGGATCCACAAGTCTGACTCACCCGATCCCTCAGCACATCCGATGCCTAGATCCATGACTCTAGGCTCGCCCGATCCCTCATTATGCCCAGTGCCTGGATCCATGATTCCGCCTTGCCCGATCCCTTGGCACGTCTGATGCCTAGATCCATGACTCTAGGCTCGCTCGATCCCTCATTGTGCCTAGTGCCTAGATTCATGATTCTGGCTCGCCCAATCCCTCGGCATGTCTGATGCTTGGATCCACAACTCCGGCTCACCCGATCCCTCGTTGCGCCCAGCACCTTGATCCATGATTCCGACTCGCCCAATCCCTCAGCACGTCTGATGCCTAGATCCATGACTCTAGCTTGCTCGATCCCTCATTGCGCCCAGTGCTTGGATCCACGACTCTGACTCACCTGATCCCTCGGCACGTCCGATGCCTGGATCCACGACTTTGGCTTGCCTGATCCCTCGTTACGCCCAACGCTTGGATCCACAACTCTGACTCGCCTAATCCATCAACCATGACCAAATACCTAGGACCACACTCCTAGAAATGATGGGTCAGAAACTAGAAAGAAGAGGCTACAGCCGCCAAGGTGCACACACACGCCCGCTGACAAAACCCCCTAGGTGATTCTTCCTGAATCATCCGGGGGCTCGAGGGCTACACCCACGGGTGCGCTCGCACGCACCCACTGTCAAAAACAAAAAATTCCCCCACTGGCTACACGAAAAAACCCCCAGGCAATTCTACCCAAATTGCCCAGGGGCTCAGGGGCTACACCTATGGGTGCGCTCGCGCACACCTATCGTCAAGATGAAAAAAACCCTAGACGATTCTACCCGAATCGCCCGGGGGCTCAGGGGCTCCTATCGGGTTCATAAACCTGGGGTCCCTCATGGACCTACTTCCTAGCAAAGGCTCGGGCCAACAGATGATGTTGCAAATGACGTGCAACTCCTAGGCCGGCCAAAAAATACCTAAATGATAGGCTAGAAGAGTGATCCGGTCTCTGACTGGAAGGCTTGGCCAAGGAGGAACAGTGCTCGCTTCTGACTCTAGCCCACCTCTCTGACTAGAAGGCCTCGCTTCTGACTCTAGCCTGCCTCTCTGACCGGAAGGCCTGGCCAACACCGCTTCTGACTCTGACCTCTACTTATAGCTCTTCTCTGACTGGCGCAGTCAGAGCCAACATGGAACCAACCAACCAACTGGGGACGCCCGCTCGGTGAGGACCAAGAAATGGGGGGAGCAAGTAAAGCAGAATGCTCAAGCCAACCGCAATACCGAGGATCATACCCTATACACCTGCAGGATAGTACCGACAGGGCATGTCAAAAGGGTACCCTACAACCTCCTAGGCACGTTAGAACCCAAGCCGTGTTGTAGGCGCTGATGTTTTGCCCTACAGTGTTGTGGGCGTCATCAATCCTGATACCAGGCAAACACGGTAGAGACTCCCGACATGCCTCTAGGCATCAACAGTGTTGTGAGCGCCGTCATTTACCATACATGGTGAATACGGTAAGACCTCCCACATGCGTCTAACAACAACAGTGTTGTGGCCGCCTACCATCATCTTGTCCCCGACGGCATGGGCAACAAGACTCAGTAGCATACGTACTCTCTATCACTTGTAAAGGCCGTCCCCTTCATCTATAAAAGGGGACACGCTCTCTCCCAACGCAGAGGATCAGTTCACTCACATTGATTCGCCATCTGCTAGCTTTAGACACTCTAAAGCTACACAGAGCTCATGCTCGAATACTTAGTGCATGTAGGAGCTCCCATCACTCTCGGCAATGCAGTCTAGAGTCCGATCGGACCTCTTGCACCCCCCATCTTACTCCCTTCCGTTTGTAACCCCACAGCAAACTTTGAGCACCTGGGCTCAGGAATAAAGTCACCGACTAACTCAAACTAGACATAAGGCACGTTGCTGGAACTAGTATAAACCCTGTGTCATTGAGTGCTAGGCCACATCCAATCACAACGTATGACAAAACTACAAATATTTATGTGTCGGTCACTTTCTACACTGACAACTACCATCGAGGGAAAGCCAATGTTGTAACAGATGCACTTAGTCAGAAATCTCATTGCAATACTTTGGAAGCATTGTTGGAAGATGGATTTAATTTGTTACATCCTGTTGTACTGCACAATATCACTATTAGTTGTTCACTTGAGAGCAAAATCATAAAACTACAGAAGACAGATGTAGGTATATCGCACATCAAGAGAAAGATGCAAGAACAAGAAACCAAGCATTTCAGATTAGATGAAAGAGGTGTGCTTTGGTTTGGGGACCGACTTGTGGTACTAAAAGACCATGAGCTTAGAAATCAAATTTTAGATGAAGCTCATTCGTGCAAGTTGTCTATCCACCCGGGTAGTAGCAAGATGTATCAAGATTTGAAAACCCATTTTTGGTGGGCTAAGATGAAGAAAGAGATTGCCGCCTATGTCGCTAGGTGTGATAATTGCAGTAGAGTAAAGGCTATTCATTTGAAATCTATCGGGTTAATTCAGCCTTTGCCTATTCTAGGTTGGAAATGGGAGGAAATCAGTATGAACTTTATCATAGGCCTTCCAATGACATAGCAAGGTCATGATTCCATATGGGTCATTGTAGATCGCCTCATAAAGTCAGCACATTTTATACCAGTTAACACAACATATCACGTGGAGAAGTATGCTGAGTTGTACATTTCTCAGATCATGAGACTACATGGAATACCAAGGACTATAATCTTAGATCGAGGACCGTAGTTTATAGCTTGTTTCTAGGAACACTTGCACCAAGCTTTGGGGACTAAACTAATCAGAAGCTTAGCATACCATCCATAAACTTCTGGACAGACTGAGCGAGTGGACCAGATCTTAGAAGATTTGCTAAGAGCTTATGTTATATCTTCCAAGGGTTCATGGGAGAAATGGCTACCTTTAGCCGAGTTCTCCTACAATAACAGTTATCAAGCAAGCATCAAGATGGCTCCTTTTGAAGCCTTGTACGATAGGAAATGTAGAACTCCATTGAATTGGATTGAGCCCGACGAGAGAAGATACTTTGGCATTGACTTTGTCATTGAAGCTGAAGAGCAAGTGCGCATTATCCAACAGCATATGAAAGCAACTCAGAAAAGACAAAAGAGTTATGCTGATAAAAGAAGAAGACCACTGACTTTTGAAGTGGGAGACTGTATACTTAAAAGTGTCACCCATGAAAGGAGTATAGAGATTTGGAGTGAAAAGAAAGCTTGCGCCTAAATATGTAGGGCCATACAAGATTACTGAACGGAAAGGAAATGTTGCTTACAAGTTACAACTTCCCCTAGAGATGAGTGCCATATTCGATGTCTTCCATGTTTCTCAGTTGAAGAGATGTCTTCGAAGTGTTATCCTAAATGCTAAACAGTAAATAGTTGGTCACCTACCGTTTAGCCCATTATTCGAGCAAAATGGGTGTTTAAACAGGAAAATGGTCATTTAAACG
This sequence comes from Miscanthus floridulus, assembly GCF_019320115.1. Lineage (NCBI taxonomy): Eukaryota > Viridiplantae > Streptophyta > Magnoliopsida > Poales > Poaceae > Miscanthus > Miscanthus floridulus. The sequence continues at coordinate 76,205,390 of NC_089598.1, forward strand.
GTCAAAACAACCAATTAAACAGAAACGGTGTACCACCATGTAGTGTTTAAACGGTGTGTAAACAGGCTAAATGGCCATTTAGGCGAACAGTGGTCTTCGTATACCTGAGGAAGCCATTGCACCCACCAGCATTAAGCTCCAATCAGATTTGACCTATGAAGAGAAACCAATCCAAGTGTTAGAACAGATGGAAAGAGTAACCCGGAGTAAGGTTATTAAGTTCTACAAGGTGGTGTGGAATAACCACAGTGAACAAGATGCCACGTGGGAACAGGAGGATTATTTACGTGAGGTTTATCCTGCCTTTTTCAAAGAATGGTAGGTCTTGCAAATCTTAGGACAAGATTTTATATAAGGGGGAGGGGCTGTAACACCCTAGGTGTTAGGCTTGCATAATTTGACTTGCATTGCATGAGCATAATCATCAAGCATTCATATATAAGCTTTTACATATGAAACATACAACTAAAACATATGAAACATGCTTTGTTATTTTATGTTTCCTTATATGTATGCATGTGATCATGTGTGAATAAGTGTAAATGGTTGATGTTGGTCACTAAAGCACCTTAGCTACACTTAGGATGACTAATGGAACAATGTTCATGTAGATCACTTTACATAATTAAGCTCCTAAGTGATGATATGCTTGTTGACCTAGGAAGTATTTTATGAAACCAATGTATGAAATGCTTGTGTGACCTTAAGAATACAATAAACATGTTTTGAATGTCATTATGAACAACTTTGGTATTCATGACTAGAGCTAGTTTGGTCTCTAAAACATAGATATAGTGTAAGTCATCATTTGAAAGTGGTATGTTTGACCTAGGTTGAACTATGTCATAGAGACTTTGCATGGATGTGTGAATTAAATCAAAGTTGTCGTATTTGAGTAGAGCAACAACTTTTATTTTTGGGTCATAGGCTAGTTTAGCTCCTAAACTGCTTGAAATTGGCTCACAAGAATCAACCTTTCACTGTTTTTAGCAGTTAGGAAATTTTGCTAAGTCATTCGAACTGACAGTTTGACAGGCTCGACTTTGTGCTAATTTTTCTTCCTAACCATTGAGAATTAGACTATGATGTCTTAAGCAACTTTGTAGCTGGTATGTAGATCTCCAACTCTTATTAAGGACTTGATCACTGACTCACCATCATTTAGGAGTTAGAAAGGATCGAAATCGCGCTATCAGGCTCACCATCGGGCACTGACAAACGCCGCATCGCGCACCGAGGTGGCCAACCGGGCGTAGCTTCTGGCCACCATGTGGCTGCCACTGGTCGACGTCAAGCCCTCACCACAGCGCACTAGCGCTCGATATCTGAGACCCCGCACGCCCCCTTTCGCACTCACACGCTCACTCTCTCCCTCTCCTTCGCTCTCTCTTGCGTCCACCGTGGAGAACCGAGAGCTGTCAAGCACCCGCACCACTCCGCCATCACCTAGCACCTGCTCCACCATGCCATTGCTGCCTCCATCTAGCCCATAGCTTCGCCGCATTCCCCTCTACCTCCTCGATGTGGTTGTAGCACCGGACGAGCTACGGTGAGGACAAAATCGCAGTTCCCGCCCTCGCCGGAGATCTCGGCTTCCATGGCCGCCTCCACGGCGAGCTCGCCGCTGCTTAGCTTGCCTGGGCATTGCTTTTGATTCCTCATGTTATTGCTTGGTCAAGGTGTAGGCTAGCTAGTGGCATGACCTCACCATGAATAGATGCCTCGCCGACGCGGAACATGACACGCAGCGCTGCCGCGCTCTCACCGCTGTGTCACTGTGCACGCAGGCAGAGCTCGTCGGAGCACCTTGCCTAGCCTATGTAGCCGCAATAGGGTTGCATCATCACCACAAAGCTCATGCGCTCCTCGCCTAGCTTCGCCGTGGCCTGCAATGGTAGGCATACAACAGCGCCGCGTTGCCGTGCCGCCATGGCCGGTGACGAGGTGGCTCATGTGCGTCCATGCCTCCACCACCTAGGTCAATCGATGCGGCTTTGTGAGTAGGTCATGTTGGTGTAGTCAGTTTCACCGGAGTGCTCGCTATCGGTGAGATAACGCTGGCCGACCACCGTGCTCTGCTTTGGGTCACTGACGGGTGGACCCCGCTGACTCGTGGGTTCCCTCTATCAGCGACTGCTATGTAGAGTTTCTGTTAATTCTTTCACAGATTTTTCTGCCAACTTTGAAAAATCATAAGTTGAGTTGTAGATGTCCATTTTTGGTGAACCAAATTTTGTTGTGTTCCTTGGGAAGTGTAGTATTTTATAAAAATATGAGATGTGCATATTCTAGTATTTTTATTGGTGAATAAAATATGACTAGATAAGTGCTTTTTGAATGCTTACAATTTTGTAAAATGTGTAACTTGAGCTAGGAATGTGATAAAATTGTGATTCCAATTTTTCTGGTCTTGTGTTGACATGCTCTAGCTAGGAAAAATATTAAACTTGCAGTAAACTTGATTGAAATATGATCTTTCTATTTATCTATTAATAAATGGTGTTTTCTGAGGAAAATTATAGGAATAAAAATAAGTAACATATTGCTATGCAAATTTTTGTACAGTAGTATGGAACTAATATGAAGCTAGAAAATATATAATCTCTTGTTTGATACTTTTCTATAGGGTTAACTATTTTCACTAAAATAGACGTTGCTAGCTTGTCATTTTTGTAGAGAATGTTATGCATATGCAAATGGTATGAAATTTTCACAGTAATCTATTGTGAGCACTAGGAAGCTACTGTAATTTTATAAGAATTTATTGTGCGCATTTGGTGTATGATTGTTATTTCCCCTAATTATTTAATTAAATTAATAAAGGCATTTAAGTAATTAAATTGTGATTTACCATGATGTTTTCTATGGAGCTTGCGATGCATAGTAACTGTTGATGTTCATAGTAAGGCTTAGAAGTAATTGGTTGTATGCAACTAATTAATTGTTACTATATAATTCAAATAAGTGGTTGCATGTATAGTTTCGGTTCAGTGGATGATTTCATGTTGATAATGATCCTTGCTGTAAAACTTGTTAATAACAAAGTTGTAGATAACTTACTAATCTACCTTGTGTTAAATTTTCATAGTCATAGGCCTTAGGGTTTAACAGTTTTGGCTGTTAGAAGTTTGCTGTCCAAAATATTTACCTCCTGGACAGATTTGATTAACTGAATTGTTTGACCTAGACAACTATTCAATCACCTTAAGAGTATTAAAATAAAGTTGTAGATAATTTCATAAGCTTTCCATAATGTCCACAACCATATAATTTTGATGTATATAACTCCAGTTATGGTTAAAACGAGTAGCTTCTATTTTGTAGTTCGGTAAATGAATTGCTGAAGTGTTTGCTTAAGTAATAGAGAAGAGGTATGCACCTACTCAGTAGCATAGGATGCACTTGTTATTAATTTAATACCATGCTGTTGAAAATACTTATGAGGATGCATTCATCACGTTTTATCATATTATACGTGTCATCATACATGCATTCGCAATATCTTATTCCATGATCATACATATAGGATCGACCGAGGAGATAACGTTGCTGGAATTCAATGAAGAAGAGGAAGGGGATCAGCAGGAGACTCCTCAAGCCATAGCTCCAGGAGAAGAGGAGTATACTCCAGAAGAGCTCCCTGAGTGCCCTGATCACCGCCCCACCTCTTTCTTCAAAGGCAAGCCCTGGAGCATTCTAAGTCTCCTAGTGTTTTACAAAATACTACTTGAGTCCTTTATGTTTGATGCATTAGGTTATAAGAGTTGATTGGAAACACTTGATGCATGGAACTACCTTGTCTAGATATATACACCTTTAACCCTATGTAGGTCTAGGATAAAATATATGCTTAGCCATGCTTAGACCAGTAGAAGTCAGGTGATTTCCTGTCACCTGCAAGATATAAGTGGATACCAAAGCACGGTTGGCTATATTTTCTATCGTGGAAAAGAACCATGGGGTAATGTAAATGGAGGCCAGGTGGAGTCTATGTGTAGGCTGACTCATGTGATCCCATCTGTGCCGATCAAGGACCATACTGTTGTTGGAACTTCTGACAAGATTGAACGCATGTCTATCACTTAGCTTGCTAGATAACTCGTTCCGACCGCGAAGCCGAGTAGCTCAACTTAGGACGGGCCTCCTCTGTAAGAGTGCGCACTCTAGATGGTAGTAAGGATGTGTGGGGAGCCAGCCATGAGCCCAAGGGCAGGGTAGTCCTGATCGTCCTAGTAGCTGGTTGTCCCTGATTGTGTGGCGCTAGGCCAACCCGCGAAATGTGGACTTGAGTTGTACCAAAGGTGACCTAAGGTGACCATTGATCTGGTCTACCCAAGTTTGTGTTAGAAATAAATTCCTAGCTTGTTGAAATCAATTCGAATTGCCATCTCTCCTGGATAGTGAGAAACTTGGCTAGGTCCAACATCGTAGTAACTGTATTATAGAATGTGATTGTTGGGATAAACATGGAATTACTACACCAGCTATGGTTACTATTGTATGCTCTTAAAATGATATACCACATGTTTAGCATAGGATAGTTGCTAATCTAGAGATGAATAGCTATAATTAACTTGATGACCTAAGTACAATTGTGTAACTAAGTTAATCGCTTTTTATGCAAAAATGTTGTCAAGCTACCTCCACTTATATAGCCTTGCATAATCCTTGGAGTCAATTTATTTTTGGTTTATGATGGGTAAGCCTAGCTGAGTACCTTCTTGTACTTAGGGTTTTATTCCCATTGTTGCAGATGGTACCGTCTATCATGGCTATTGCAAGAATTGCTTCTATCCCATCATGGATGAGGAGTGAGCCTTGGGCAGGCATCTTTAATAATCCTTCTATATGCTTTTGTGGATGGTGGTCATGTGTTGGCACTGTATTTGAACTATGTTGGCAAATGCTACTTTCAAAATTTAATTTGCTTCCGCTACTATCTATCGAACTTGGCTTGTAATAACTTTATTTCATACTCTGATGAAGGACTGTATCTATGAACTTTATGTAATATGTGACATGTATGTTGAATCATGTACAATCTTGGTTGTATGTGGATCATTTATCGAGACTCATCGTGGTACTTGACAGACTACTAGGTTTATATGGGCTCAAGTATGATAGTGCGACCACTTGCGGGCTGCCATTGTACTTGTGCTCTTATAAATTGGTTGGTTCTGCGACAGCCGAGGCATCCCTCGAGGATGCCATGGACCAGTAGGATGAAGCACGCGACATTGCTCTCCTCTCGGCCAAGTACCAGCAAGCGTTACACTGGTACCACAGCCATCGAGTGCGGGGTTGGGCCTTCAACATCAGAGACCTAGTGCTTCGCCTCGTCTAGAGCAACAAGGACCGCCACAAGCTCTATCCGCCATGGGAGGGACCACACATCATCGTGGAGGTGCTCTGACCAGGTGCCTACAAATTCAAGACCATCGATGGCAAAGTCTTCGTCAATGCCTGGAACATCGAGCAGCTATGTGCTGAGCGTGTTTTTTCTATCTTGAAGATCACTAAGACAAGACTATGAAACAAGATGGAAGATGAATTTCTTGCCAATAACTTGGTAGTACACATAGAAGGCGAGAATGCAAGAGACTACAACTATGAAGATATAATTACTGATTTCCAGAATTTGAAGAAAAGAAAAGTGGACTTTTAACGAGTGCTAGTTCTAATTTCTAGAATTTGAAGAAAAGAAAAGTGGACTTTTAACGAGTGCTAGTTCTATGGGTTACTTGTCTTTTGGTATATATATATACTAATATGATATTGTAATGGGTATCCTATGGACAATAGACCATGGTCACTTGTGTTTTGTTAATTGTGACCTAATTATAGTAGTATAGAATTAAAACTTATTTCTATGGAACTTGTGTACATGTTGGTCAGTTAGTCTATATGGTCTGGATTTGACAAATGCCCCCGTGTATTTGGCTCCAAGCTCTGCCACTGCTGACCCCAACCTTTCTTTTTGGGTGCATTAACATTCATTCATCCATTCATTCATACATTCATTCATACATTCATCCATACATTCACCCATACATCCAAGCATTGCATATGCAATTGCTGCATCACAATGCTTCACATAGCGTCATGAAACGAAAGTCATCTTATTTGATATGAGCGACGACCGAACGAGGTTCGAAGGCCGACCCACGAAGGGCTAGAGGCCGCCTCGTGTCAAATAGAGCCAAGGGAGAAAAGCCGAGATGAGCCCCAGCAGCCCTTGCCTGACCCCGCTCAGAAGTGGACAGGGACATGTCGACCTTTATTGTTCAATCCTAACCTCGAACCAAGCCCATAGAATCTCCATTGAGGAGAGGCCAGTGGACACCTAAGTCGCTCTTCGAAGTGACACGAGCATCTATCGGGAGGTAGGTTAAGGAGCAATGGAATGCCACATGAGGGCTATGCTGACCCCATTAGTAGATGATGGACCCAGATTCCACTCGGACATGCCCATTAGCGAGCTCAACGAGCACGACACTCGAGCTAATGAGGCAAGTGTCGTTAGCTCAGCCCCTTTGGTTGCAGAAACCAAGGACCGAGTGATGCATGAAATTCGGCTGACCCCTACCGAGCCCCACGGGGCTCAGGGGCTCGAGACATCGAGCCTAAATTAGGAGTCCAACTGACCAGGGTTCAAAGGCTAGCCTGCGAAGGGCCCGAGGCCGCCTTGAGTCGAATAGAGCCAAGGGAGAAAACACGGATGAGCCCCAGTGGCCTTCGCTTGACTCACTTAGAAGCGGATATGGTCATCTCAACCTTCTCATTCGATCCTAACCTCGAGCCAAGCCCACAGAATCCCAATTAAGGGGAGGCCATCGGGCCACCTAAGTCGCTCTCCAGAGTGACACGAGCATCTGCCGGGAGGCGGGTTAAGGAGCAGTGGCGAAGAAGTACCTCTGTAGCCACAATGGGTAATACCAATCGCTTAGGTTTCCTGCCTCCGCAGCTCTAGCGTCGTTGAGCCTGCATCCATCTGGCCCCACCTCCAGTGGATCCATGCTGTTGTTTCGACATCACCTTCCAGCGCATGGAGGACTCATTCATCGCGGTCTTCTCCACGCATGGACCTTGACCGAGGAGTGGCTGCTGCCCGGCGAGGAGGACTCACCGTCACCACCCAGTGGCTATGTGGTGTCGTTCGCACACTTCCATGAGCGTGGGTTCATGACCCCTGCCCATAGATTTCTTCAGGGCTGCTGTACTACTACAAGATAGAGCTGCAGCATCTCAATCCCAATGGGATCCAGCACATGGCAGCATTCGTCGCCCTATGCGAGGGATTCCAAGGGATTAGCACCCACTTTGACTTGTGGAGGTACTTCTTCGCCTTCACCCTCTAGAAGAAGAGGGAGAAAAGTGGTAGGTAGGAGCTACATATGCCAATGGGGTATGCCGGCATCCAACTCCAAAACAATTGGGTCGGCGAGTACCCGCCCATGCGGCCCTCAATGTCCAACAAGGGGTGGCACTCGTAGAGTTCACTGGGCACCTGATCAAAGAGGCTCGAGAGTCGTGGAGGAAGTAGGGCGTCCTAGAGAATGGCCTGAAGGGGTCGGGCATCATCGGGGCCTACCACACAAGGAGGGTGGCACCGATGATGATGCGCGTGCTCCCACTATATGCGATGGCGTCCAAGGCACCGTTCGATGAAATGGCACTCGCCGAGGGGATGCTCCCCAACTCTAAGATCACGCAACGCATCAAGGAGGTAATGGAGCCTTTGTGGGACAATGCAGGTGCCACCCTCGACTTCATTTACCTAGTGCCGGGGCATCCTCTGATGCGGCCGAAGCCAGGCCACATCATCTTTATAAGTGTCCCTTTCTCTTGCCTTTTCTTCAATTGGTTTCCTGACCCCTAATACTAACTTTGAGAGGGGCAGGGCCAACTGAGGTACCTCATCCTCATGGATCACCCAGCACCATTGCTGAGGGATTCGGCTGTGAGGACGGCAAATCACACTGAGGGTGAGTGGCTGAGGAAGGCGAAGGAGGACAAGAAGAGGAAGAAGCAGCGGAACTTGTAGGCATAGGAACAAGGGGAGGGCACTAATAGCGATGATGATGATGACGACGATGATGAGGCAGCCAATGCCATTGAGTGGGACATAATAGAGAACGAGCATGCACTAACAGGTATTGGTTCATCCTTGTAGGCATTGGGACTCTTCTTGTCCCACAGAGGGGAGGGTACGTGAGGGGAGCCAGCGGAGACGGTCCATACCGTCGGCCTACCCCAAGAGCCAATAGGGGTGGGCGGCTCTGTTGTCACGCTCGAGGTGCAAGCGGAGGTGGGTGGCTCTGCCATCGTGCCCTAGGAACCAAGGGGAGCAAGCCCCTCTTCCTAGGAGCAGGGGCGGGCTCAAAATGGTCTCATTCTGATGAGGTGGAGCAAAGGTCGGGGGGTTTGCCCCCAAATGCATCTACCACCCGACAGCGCTGAGGTGAGTTGTCACTTCCTCTATTTTTCCTACTTTGGTCGGATTTCATCGTGACTTATGTTTTTTGTCCCTTGCAGCATCGACAGGCAGGGGAATCCTTTGGCGCTGGCGCCAAAAAGGAGCATCGCCCTCCAATCAAGGTAGCAACCGTCGGCTGGCGCCATGCCCATTTTGGGCGGGAGCAGCACTAGTGGGACCACGTTGCTGGCCTATCGGGCGGCACCTATGGTGGTGCCTGTGCCCTTAGTGGGACGGGCAGACACAAGTGCTTAAGGGGTGCCCTTGGAGGTTGCGGAGCAGACAGTGATGGCTGCGATACCGCTGCTGACAATAGGGTGGACAGGGCTACCAACCATGCTTGTGGCGCAGACTGTGGCAGGCGCAACGCAGCCGGTCATGACCTTGCCAATGCAGGTGGAGGTGGCGGTGGCTATGACAGACGGGTCAGAGCCAGGCGCGACTGTAGTGGCGCCTAAGGCACCGAAGCAACCCGCACCGTCAGCAGCCCAAGCGATGGTGCCTGGCATGGGACAAACGGAGGGGGACATGACCGAGATGTCCCCGGGAGTCATGGTGCTAGGAGAGGGGTCAGCGTCCGTACCGTTGACCCCTTTCGTCGTTGGAGGGGGTGTCCCGGTGGGGATGTTACAGCGAGAGGGGTCAGTAGTGCTTGGAGCCAGCGGAGAGTTGTCCCTAGCCCTAACATCGATGGGCAGTGACTCGCCTACGTGGGGTGAGCCCCTACTCTAGTGGATGAATCCATAGGATCTGGTGTCGATGCTTTTCACCCTTGACGATGACACTAAGAGCATGGAGCGGGAGAGCCTCGACATAGGGCTCAGGTCCATGCTCGAGGCCCTAAACCACGCCACGGGCGCCTTGTGCGATGTCATCATTCCCTCCGGCCTAGTATTGCTTGGTCCTGCTTCTTTCCTTTATCTTCCTTTTTCTATTTTTTGTATCATGATCATCATCTTCCTACAGTCCATCAAAGCTCACAGCCAGGGAAAGTCTCATTTCTTTTGTTAATAGAAGGAGGCCTGGGACCGCCTCGTTGAGGAGGGGCGGCTACACGGGGAGGTAATAGCTCAGCTTGTTGTTGCCCAACAGAGGGTGCCCGAGATGAGTCCCCTCACCAAGCAGGTGGACAATCTTCGATCACAGGCGACCAAGGCCTGTCAAGATGCTGACGAGGCTGAGAAGGCATTCGAGGCCCTGTCGGCGAGGTCACAGAAGGACGACGAGGAAGCCGACAGGTCAAGAAGGAGTGAGATGAGTTGCTCTAGAGGGATGCCAAGACCCGCTAGTGGGTCCTTGACCTTCTGGGCGAGGTTAAGAAGGAGAGGGACCTAAAGCTAGGGGCCAAGGAGAAACTCACGGCCCTATAGAAGAAGGCGGACCTAGATGCCGCGGTAGTCGCTCGGCTGCGCAAGGAGCAGGATGAGCTGCTCCAAACCACAAAGAGGCTCCGCTCAAAATGCGGTGCGGCTCATGAGAAGTGTGATTAGGCTTTCCGAGAGTGTGACCAGGCCTACCAAGAGTGAGACAATGTGTAGTAGAAGGTTAGCTCCCTCCAGGCCGAGCTTGAAAGTGCAACGACCCAAAAGCTGGAGGTCAAGAGCATTTCTATCGGGCTAGCCATGGACCTTGCTAAGGTGAGGAGGAATCTATAGGCGGAGAGTGACAATCTTAGTAACCTGAGAACTACCCTCGGAGTGGTCTGCGATGACCTTCAGGTGGTGCGGTCGGAGGGGACTAGCTCTCTTATGGCTCATGCCATTGAGATCACAGCTCAGGTGTGCCAGCTCAAGAGGAATGCTCTTCGCACTAGGGTCAATTAGTCCTTCATGATTGCTCATTCTCATTATAGAGGTAGCATCAACCTAGAGACGATGAGCCATGGCTACATGCCTAGCTATGAGGTCCATGAGCTAGAGGAGATAGAAACGGCGGTGGCTCCCCTTTCGTAGGACGTGGTGAACATGATAGAAGATGTAGTTCTCCCCTAGAGGGGTTAGTTAGTTAGATGGGTCGAATGATCATTCTTGTAATAAGCGGATAGGCTCCGACCCTTCTGTATCGTTTAAACAAACTTGTCATTTCGTTTGATCAAATCTATTCTTTTGTTTCTTTTTATGTGTGAAAAGGGGTTAATGCATTCCAACCCTTCCATTTGTTAAGACCATAGAGTTCGAGGTGTAGGAGGGAAACTCTAATAAGGATGGTAAGCAAGAATGCCATAGCCGCTAGGGCATAAGTTTCTTGCAGTCCGATAAGCCTTACTCAGTCGTTCGTTTCCACAAACCTTGCCGCTAGGTTTTTAACATGAGGAAAGGGTTGGGTATGGTGACTATTTCAGAAAGGGTATATATATACCCTTATCAGCCCCTGAGTGAGACCCGACCCCTTGCCGTTGCTGGGGTCGGGTGTCACTAAAGATCGAGGAGAGGATAGTGAAACTAGTAGGAGAAAGTGTCTCTTGTATTAGAAATGTTACTCTTAGTTTTTGCATGTACCCCCTCCCTAGGATCTGAGCCAGCATTATGTGACTGCACATTTGGTCTCCTTGCAAGTCCAACTTTCCTTGAGCACCCACGCATAGTGGGGGCTGGTCGAGTGTCGGCTCGTCTTTGTGGTTGTTACCCCATTCGTAGTTTCTACAACCGGAGGGGTTGAGCTAACGTCACTTGCCTCGATGGCTCGAGTGACACGCTCGGTGAGCTCACTAACAGGCATGTTCAAGTGGAATTAGGATCCGTTGTTCATGATGGGGTCGGCATATCCCTCATGTAGCATTCCACTGCTCCTTAACCTACCTCCCGACAGATGCCTGAGTTGCTCTGGAGAGCGACTCAGGTGGCTCACTGCCCTCCCCTCGATGGAGATTCTGTGGGCTCAGCTCGAGGTTAGGATTGAACGAGTAGTTTGAGATGACCCTGTTCACTTCCAAGCAGGTTGGGCAAAGGCCACTGGGGCTCATCTGCATTTTCTCCCCTGGCTCTGTTTGACACGAGGCAACCTCGAGCCCTTCATAGGCTGGCCTTCGAACCCCAGTTAGTTGGATTCCTGAGTTAGGGTCGGGAGGCTTGAGCCCCTGAGCCCCATTAGGCTTGATAGGGGTTGGTCAAATTTTATGTGTCACCCCATCCGTGGTTTCTGCAACCGGAGGGGCTAAGCTAACGACACTTGCCTCGATGGCTTGACTATCGCACTCAGCGAGCTTGCTAATGGGCATGTCTGAGGGGAATCTGGTTCAGTCATTCGTTGATAGGGTTGGCATAGCCCGCATGTGGCATTCCACTGCTCCGTAACCTACCTCCTGGTAAATGCCCGAGTCATTCCGAAGACCGGCTCAGGTGGCCCGCTGGCCTCTCCTCGATGGAGATTCTGTGGGCTTGGCTCAAGGTTAGGATTGAATGAGAAAAGTCGAGATGTCCTTGTCCGCTTCTAAGCAGGGTCGGGCAAGGGCCGCTGGGGCTCATCTATGTTTTCTCCCTAGCTCTGTTCGACACGAGGCGCCCTCGAGCCCTTCGTGGGCTAGCCTTTGAACCCTGTTCTATTGGATTCCTGAGTTAGGGTCAGGCGGCCTGAGCCCCCGAGCCCCATTGGGCTTGGTATAGGTCGGCCAAAGTTCATGTGTCACCCCATCCACAGTTTTGGCAACCGGAGGGGCTGAGCTAACAGCACTTGCCTCGATGGCTCGAGTGTCGCGCTCGATGAGCTCGCTAACGGGTATGTCCGAGTGGAATCTGGGTCCATCGTTCGCTAATAGGGTCGGCATAGTCCTCATGTGGCATTCCACTGCTCCTTAACCCACCTCCCAGTAGATGCCCGAGTCATTCCAAAGACCGGCTCAGGTGGCCCGCTGGCCTCTCCTCGATGGAGATTCTGTGGGCTTGGCTCAAGGTTAGGATCGAACGAGAAAGGTGGAGATGTCCCTGTCTACTTCTGAGCGGGGTCGGGCAAGGGCCATAGGGGCTCATCTACGTTTTTCTCCCCTAGCTCTATTTCACATGAGGTTGCCTCGAGCCCTTCGCAGGCTGGCCATCGAACCTCGCTTGGTCGCCGCTCATATCGAATGAGATGACTACCGCTTCGTGACACGACGCGAAGCGTTGTGATGCAGCAATTGCATATGCAATGCTTGGATGTATGGGATGAATGTATGGATGGATGTATGAATGAATGTATGAATGTATGTATGAATGTACGAATGAATGATCATGTACTAGAAAGTACAGTGGGGGTTGTAAAGTTACCTTGATGGCTCGAGTGACGGGGTCAGGGTGCTCTTACTAGATATGTTCATGTGGGGTCTGGATCCATCGTTTGTGATGGAGTTGGCGTAACCTGCATGGGTCATCCCACTGCTCCTTACCCATCTCTCGGTAGTAGCCCAAGCCATCCGATCGACTTGGGTGACCTGCTAGCCTCTCCTCGATGGAGATTCCATAGGTGGGCCCCTCCAAACCCTTCCTAGGAAGGCGAAGGCTAAAGCTTGGGGTGTGGGGACAAAAACTCTAATCACGCTGGTGAGCAAAAAATGCCATAGCCGCTGGGGCATAGCTTTCTTGCAGTCTAACTAGTTTTACTCAGTGTTTGTTTCTACACACCTTGCCTCTAGTTTTTTAACATGAGGAGGGATTGGGCATAGAGAATGTCTCCCAAATAGGCACTCTTGTCGGCCCTCAAGTGAGGCCCGACCCCTTGCCGTTGCTAGGGTCAGGGGCTCGATAGCAAAATTAATAAGAGAAAATGTGTGTCAATTAAGGGTGACCCGTCTCTCGGCAGCAGCTTCGAGCTGTCCGATCGACTTGGGTGACCCACTAGTATAGGATTTACCTAGATGGCTCAAGTAACGGGTTCGGGGAGCTCTTATCAGACATGTCCAGGTGGAGCTCGGGTCCATCATTCGTGATAGAGTCAGCATAACCCGCATGGAGCATCCTACTGCTCCTTAACCATCTCTTGATAATAGCCCGAGCCATTTGATTGGCTTCAGTGACCCATTGGCATAGGGCTTTCCTCTAGAGATAGAGGATGAGATCATCCCCCCAAGAAAATAGTTAGGCAGATATGCCAGGCGGTGACCTTGTATTAAGTGGACAAGCTCTTAAATTTTGTTCTGGCCTAACAGATTTTTAGCCCTTCTCCCCTTTCTGTGTAAAAAGGATAGTGCATTCTGACCCCTTCCGTCAGTAAGGCCGTAAAGCCCAGGGTGCGGGTGAACAAACTCTGATCATGCTAGTGAGCAAAAGCATCGTAGCCGCTGGGGCATAGGTTCCGACTAGTTTTACTTAGCTTTCGTTTCCATAACCCTTGCTTCCATGTCTCAACGTGAGAGAGGGTCAGGCATAGAGAATGTTTGCTTGGTGGATATACTCTTAAACACGTACCGACTCTTTCTGTAGCTAAGGCCAAAAAGCTTGAGGTGCAGAAAACTCTAATCACACTAGTGAGCAAAGGCGACGTAGACACTAGGGCATAGATTTCTTGCAGTCCGACTAGTTTTACTCAGCATTCATTACTGCAAACCTCACTTATGGGTCTTAACGTAAGAAAGGGTCAGACATAGATAATGTCTACTGGATAGATATGCTCTTATTAGCCCCTAAGCGAGGCCCAACCCCTTGCCATTGCTAGGGTCGGGTGTCACTAAAGATCGGGGAGTCGATAGCAAAACTAATAAGAGAAATTGTGAGCTTATTAAGGGTAAAAGCGGTGTAGCTGCTTGATGTTCTAGGTGTTGATGAAGACCACACCATCGATGGTCTTGAGCTTGTAGGTGCTTGGTCAAAGAACTTTCGTGATGACATACAGTCCCTCCCATGGTGGGGAGAGCTTGTGGCGGTTCTTGTAGCTCTGGACGAGGTAGAGCACCAGGTACCCAATGTTGAAGGCTCGACCCTACACCCGACAACTGTGGTACCGACATAGCGCTTGCTGGTACTTGGCCGAGTGGAGGAGGGCAATGTCGCGAGCTTCATCTAGCTAGTCCATGGCATCCTCGAGGGACGCCTTGGCTCCCTATTCATCATACGCCGTGACCCTCGGCGCTCCATAGTTGAAGTCGATTGGGAGGATAGCCTTGAAACCATAGACCATGAAGAATGGTGTGTAGCCGATGGCTCAGCTAGGGTCATCCTTAGGCTCCAGAGCACCATTGGAAGTTCCATGACCCATCATCCGCCAAACTTGTTCAACTAGTTGAAGATCCTATGCTTGAGGCCTTGTAGGACCATGCTGTTTGTGCGCTCGACCTGCCCGTTCGTGCGGGGGTGCGCCACGGTGGCCCAATTGACGTGGATGTGGTATTCATCACAGAATTGGAGGAACTTCTTTCTGGTGAATAGCATGCCATTGTCCGTGATGATGGAGTTCAGGACTCCAAAGCGATGGATGATGTCAAGGCAGAACAGCATGGCTTGCTAAGACTTGATCGTGGAGATCGGTCGAGCCTCTACCCACTTTGTAAACTTGTCTATGGTGACAAGCAAGTGCATATAGCCCCTAGACGCCCTCTTGAGAGGTCTGACCAGATCAAGCCCCTAGACCATGAATGGCCATGTGATGGGATCATCTGGAGTGCTTGGGCTGGTAGTGGGTCTATCGAGCATAGTATTGACACCCTTTGTAGGTGCGCACAATCTGTTCAACGTCGACAATTGCAGTCAACCAATAGAAGCCTTGTTGGAATGCATTTTCGATGAGGGTTCTAGGCATGACATGGTGACCATAGACCCCACCATTGATATCGCTCAGCAACCACTTCCCTTGTTCAATGGGGATGCAGCGCTGTAGGATCCCGGTGTGGCTTTGCTTGTAGAGCTCACCCTCAATAAGGATGAAGGACTTGGCACGATGCGTGAGCTGCTGAGCCTCCATCTTGTCTATTAGTAGCACCTCATGGAGGAGGTAGTCGAGGTAAAGCATCCTCCAATCGGCCAGAGGTTTGGGCTCTATCGATGGATCTTTGTCAAGCTCCATGACCTCGGGGTCGGATGGAGTCGATGGCTGGTTAGCCCCCGAGCCCAGGGCAAGCGGCCCACCATAGCTCATTCTGGCTCCTCATAGCGGACCGAGGGCTTGTGCTGATCTCTCGCAAAGATGCCCATTAGCACCGGCTCTCGGTCGAATGCTGCTTTTGCTAGTGCGTCGGCCGCCTCGTTGAGATGCCTTGGGTTGTGATTGAGCTCAAGCCCATCGAACTTGTCCTCTAGCTAGCGGACTTCTTAGCAATATGCAGCCATCTTGGCATTCTAGTAGCTCGACTCCTTCATGACTTGGTCGATGACTAGCTCGACTCCAGAGCTCCGAATGAGGTATTCTGGGAAGAGGGGCTCTCCTCTGGCAAGCTACACCATCACGTTGGTGAATGAGAAGGTGAGATGGCATAGGTCCTCCTGAGACGGTCAGGATCCTAGGAAGGTGCCGAGCTAGAGCTCTAACCTCCCATAGTTGAAGCCGAGGAGCTAGTCGCTCCTAGGAGCGTGGGCCTCTGGTGCATGTAGCTACAACTCCTCAAGGCCTTGGCGATCGCATCGAGGCTGGTGAAGTGGAGAGGTTGGACGGCGATGGGAGGCTGCACCAACTCTCCCTCCATCGTGATGATGAAGTCTAGGCTCCCAAAGTGCATGTGCATGCCCAGGATCCTGCTAACGTTGTGACTAGCCATTCGAAGACTGGTGTGCATGTTGAGAT
This sequence comes from Miscanthus floridulus, assembly GCF_019320115.1. Classification (NCBI taxonomy): domain Eukaryota; kingdom Viridiplantae; phylum Streptophyta; class Magnoliopsida; order Poales; family Poaceae; genus Miscanthus; species Miscanthus floridulus. Next base: position 76,221,549 of record NC_089598.1, read on the forward strand.
GCGCAAAAGGCCCCTACCTGGCGCACCAACTATCGGTGTTTGGAGTAACCACCAATGAGTAAATTTCTAATATTGCGTGTCTAGCTCAGATGGTGTGCTTAGAGGACATGAGGTTTATACTGGTTCGGACGGAATGTCCCTATGTCCAGTTCATTATTGCTGCTCATGTTACTAGCACTGAAAGTTCGTAGTAGATTTTACAAATAGGTGAGAGAGGGATAGGTCCTAGGTCTCTGGTGGAAAGAATGAACAGGTGCCGAGGGCTCAGTCGCTGCTCGGCTATGTGCTTGTGTGTTCTGATCAGTTAATGATCAGATTGTTCGATCATTGGTTAGATGGATTGGAGCAAGATGGATTGGAGTTAGATGGAGTGGAGTCAGATGGATTGGAGTCCAATGGATTGAAGTCAGATGGATTGGAGTCAGATGGATTGGAGTTAGATGCCCCTAATGGGATGCCCTGCTTTCCCTTTTATTGGCAAGGGAAAGCACAGGTTACAATGGAGGGAAAGAGAAGAACGAGAGAGAGCTGAAGGCCTTTAGGATCACTAGGTCCTTCTTCTCCTTCATGTGGGTCCTGCCGACCCTATAGATGTAAATAGGGATAGCGCCATGTCACAACCTTTGTCCGTCACTAGCGCCATGCATAGGCATCATCTATCGGTCATGGCGCTCCACTCTGTCCTAGCAGACATCTTGGTGAACTAACACATCTGTTAGTGTTCATTCAAGGGTTAGGCAGAACAGCACTAGTACACCCAACGCTATTCCTGATGTGCATCCCTAGGTATGGGCCATCATGGCCATGGGTTACATCAAGGCGTGCTGGTCTCCTTCTTAGCGTCAGAATTTTGACCCAAGCCCATACGCTTGGACCTAGAGTGGTTGGTGGTGGTATGGGTCTCTGTCGAGCGAGGCAGAGCCCTCCCCTAGAGGTTAGGCGAGGTGGAGCTAAAGCCCAAGGGTCGGGCGAGGTGGAGCGCAAACCCAAGGGTCGGGTGAGGTGAAGCCCGTGGCCTCAGGGTCAGGCGAGATGGAGCCTACCCCTAGAGGTCAAGCAAGGCGAAGCCCGAGGCCTCAGGGTTGGGCGAGGCAGAGCCTATGGCCTCAGTGTCGGGTGAGGCAGAACCTGCCCCCAAAGGCTCCCTAGAGGTTGGTCAAGGTGAAGCCCGCGCACCTGGGGGCCAGTTGGAGCCGTAGTTGCACTCTTGACTGCTCAGGGTGATTTAATGTTGATGACCACTAGCCCCTCCTCTTCGGGTACCCTAGTATTGGTCCCCGACAATATGGTCATTCTAAAAGCTGACCTTGGTGTAGATCTAGAACAATAGCTTCACCAAGATGCTGCTGGCTCAGATATCCCCCAACATATCATGGATTGAGATGGGCAACAACATGTTCTTCGGCTCCTTCCTGACCTCTGCACTAGGGCCCATGGTGCTCCATGCGGAGAATAACCGGCTGGGTGGTGAGCTATTGTCTGACATGAGCAAGCTCGCCAACCTTACTAACTTGTATGTGCCCAACAATCAGATCTCTGGCTCCATCCCAACACCAATCAAGCTACTACAGAAACTAAATTCACTCATCATGAGAGGCAACCGGCTATCTGGTGCGATACTGCCATGGAGCATTGGGCTTCTCCCAGCACTGATGACGCTTGATCTATCCAACATTGAGATCACTAGAAGAATCCCATCAGACATAAGCAACATGTTCAACTTGCTTAACTTGTCATCAAACTAGCTCATCGGTGAGGTGCTGGTGCAGCTGCAAAGTGCGGCCAATGACTGGAGCTTCCTTTGCAACTAGCTCTATGCCATGGCAGACTCAGGCATGAACCTCCTGGCATGCTCAGGTGGAGGCTAGGGGAGCCATGATGAGCTTTCCAAGGGCCCGATCATCCTCTTCATGCTCCTCGCTGCCATTGTCCTCATCGATAGCGTCAGCATTGCGTGTCTACTCTTCCACCATCGGAAGGAGAGCCACGAGGTGACAGACTAGAAGATGATGGTGTTCACCTAGCTCAACTTCTCTAAGTCAGACATTCTCAACAACATCCGCGAGGAGAACATGATCGGTAGCGGCGGGTCTGAGAAGGTGTACTGGACCCACCTTGGCAATGGCAATGGCAATGGCAATGGCAGACACAACAAGGAGCGTAGCATCGACAGCGGCGACGGCAGGATGGTTGCCATGAAGAGGATATGGAACTGAAGGAAGGTCGATGAGAAGCTAGACAAGGAGTTCAAGTCAGAGGTGAAGGTGCTGGGCAACATCCAGCACAACAACATCATGAAGCTATTGTGCTGCATATCTAGCCAGGAAGCCAAGCTGCTGGTGTTCGAGTACATGGAGAACGGTAGCCTAGACCGGTGGCTGCACCACCAAGATCGTGAGGGCGCCCCCATGCTGCTGGATAGGCCGACCTAGCTTGCCATCGCCATCGACGTGGCCAAGGGGCTCAGCTACAAGCACCATGACTGCGCTCCCCTGATCGTCCACCATGACGTCAAGTCTAGCAACATCCTACTGGACCCAGACTTCCAAGCCAAGATCGCCGACTTTGGGCTCACCCAGATACTCGTCAAGTCCGGCGAGCCCTAGTCCGTGTCAGCCATCGGTGGGACATTCGGGTATATGGCTTCAGGTTAGAAGCTCAGGGATTTCAGTTGTCATCCATTTCAATTTTCAATCTATGAGAATTTATAGCTGCAGTGCTGAATTGCTGATTGATGTGTGGCAATGGCATCTCTATAGAGTATGGGTACAGGCCAAAGGTGAACAAGAAGGTGGACATTCAGGTGTTAGTAGTGATCTCTCCAGCTCGGGCCCAATGGCCTAGTTGGGCCTTGACCTCGTAGCCTTACCCTACATGGTTGGTGGGCCCCCATCACACTATGCTATATATAGAGGTGGGGCTGGCGGCTCAAGGAATGAGGTTCACCAAGAGTACTATAGTCACCCCACTGACATAACCCTAGCCCGATCTAGAGGGTGCATAGCTAGTGACGGGAAGCCACCACCGTCTTCTCCTCTAGGACACCACGCCACTGCTAGACTGCACCACCTGACTCCATAGCAACACCGACATCACCATGGACGGCTCTAGCTCCTCCACCAAGCCCTCCGACTGTCGGTGATGTCTCACCTCTCACCCTTTCCTCTCTGTTGCTCTATTTCTTCATGTACTAGGATGAACTACATTTTTTATCACAAGTAGAAGAGGTTGTACCCGCTAGATCTATGCCTAGTTGATCTTATAGTTTCTATCAATGGTATCAGTCGAGCCTAATCTGGGCGTAGATCTAGGTTTTGGTGTAGAAAAGAAGAAGAAATTAGAATGAGATGATTCGATTTTTGATCTGGATGAAACCCTTACCCGAACCCTAAAGGGAAAGGACGGAGAAGGGGAGGAACCTACCTGGGTTTTCTTGCCTCCGTCGACACCTTCGTTTGCGTAGGAAGAAGACTGCGCTGTGGCCTCACTATAGCATGTACCCTACTAGGATTGGGCTCAGGGCACCATAGCAAGACCGCTCGATAGCGGCGCGCTCACCCCCGAGTGAACGCACGCGCCGACGAGGGGACCTACGGCGGCGCCACCGACCTCCATCCTCTAGCTGCGCTGCGGGTGGCCACTGTCGCTGCTCTACTTCATGCTGAGAGAGGGAGAGGGAAGAAAATGACTAGGGTTAGAGGGGAGGTGCGGCCAGGGCAAGTTTTGTGCCACCAATTAGCGCGGATGGCCGTCGATCGCAATCCGATGGCAGTAGCATCCCGAGCCAGATTGAGCCTAGGTGGGGAAGTTAATTCCTAGCCTAGGCATGCGAGCTGGGTCGTGCGTGTGCTGTTGGGCTGCAGTTGTCGCACTGGGCCGCGCTACACAATATTCGCTGTTTTAAGTTTTTTATTTAATTTTTAGAAGCAATTTGATGATTTTTGCTAAGTTTTGATGATCAATCTCTGTCAAAATTTGAACCAACAGAATAATTTTTTCAGAGAGTAGAAAAGTACAGTAAAATGCTTCTGAAAAGTAGATAAATTTATCTTTCATGTTTCCGCTGCAATTGATGATGTTTATGATCTTCTAATTAAATTCGAACCAACAGGAGGATTTAATTTTGAGAAGTAGTTATATTTTTTAGTAAATTTATGATTTTGCTATTTTCTGACCAAAGTTGTTGATAGCAATATTATAAATGTTTGATTTATGAGTTTATGCATTAATTCTATTTTCTGCCGAACGGTGATATATAATTAATATAGAAGAAGTTGTATGTTTTAATTTTGACCAACGTTAAATTAAGGCATGCAATCATTATGTTATGTTTTCTCACTTTCTCTGACACTATTTTTTAGGACTCAATCCTATGGCATTTTTCTCACATATTCCACCTCTTGAAGGGGGCAACTATAGAATATGGCGAGAGAAGTATGAGCTCGCACTTGCGCTGTCCGAGAATGACTTAGCACTTACCCCTCCATGTCCTACTAAGCTAGAGGACCCGGTGAGGGCAGAAAATGAGACTGATGCTGATTTCACTGCTTGAAAGCGAGATCATGCAGAAGTTAGAATGAAATACGATCTTGATCAGAAGAAATGGGACATCTCGAACCGCAAGTGCTTGATGGTGGCCAAGTCCACTATCTCAGATGCTATAAGGGGATCAATCCCAGATTGTGATACCGCCACCGAGTATCTTAAGAAAGTGGAGAGTTAGTTTACTAGCTCTTCAAAGGCTTATGCAAGCACCTTGATAAAGAAATTATTCAATGAGAAATACTTTGGCTGAGGTATAAGAGAACACATATTGAAGATGAGCAACACAACATCCAAGCTCAAGCCAATGGATTTGGGGCTCAAAGATGAGTTCCTGATTCATTTGGTTTTTGCTTCCTTGTCAAAAGAGTATGAAACTTTTGTTGTTAACTACAACATACAGCCCAAAAAGTGCAAGAGGAGGAGAGGCTTAAAAGCTCACAGGGTGACTCTACTAACCTTGTGAAGGACAGCAAAAAGAAGAATTTCAATAAGAATGCCAAACCTCAAGGGAAAGCCCCTCAGAATAACCACCATGCGAAGAACAATAATGCTCAAGTTGAGAAGGATCAGTGAAAATGGTGCAAGAAGCATAGACATTACCAGAGGGACTGTCTAGACTTCCTAAAGAGCCTTCTGTAGAGAGGTGAGGATTTCACTACATTCATAGATGAATCCTTGTATTTAGGTTATGCAAAATCTACTTGGTGGATCGATTCAGGTGCAACTGTTCATGTTGCAAATTTATTATAGGAATTCCGTATGAGGAGGACCCTGCAAAAAGGAGAAAGAAGAATTAAAGTTGCAAATGGGGTTGAAGCGGAAGTTGAGGCCATTGGAGATCTCTCTCTAGAATTAGATGATGGTTTTAGACTTTAGCTTTTAGATATTCTTTATGTACCCTCTTTGCGTGGAAACTTGATAAGTGTCTCATGACTTGATGATGATGGTTATGATTGCCATTTTGGTAATGGCAAATGTCGAATTGTGTATAATAATAAGTGTGTTGGTCATGCCTTCCAACAAGACAAGCTTTATTTATTATTACTTTCTGAGAATGTGAATGCTGTGAGCACTAATAATGAGAATGCTTCCTCATCTATGAATGCAACAAATAAGTGAAAGAAAGTGCACGATGTATCTTCAAAATTATGGCACTATCGTTTAGGCCATATTTTGTGGGGGGAGTAGAGTGATTGATTAAGAAATCAATTCTTCCGCCTTTTGAATTTTTAGATTTAGAACAATGCATAGATTGCATAAAAGGAAAGTATGTTAAGAAAATAAAGAAACATGCCAAATGAAGCGTAGGAATTTTAGAAATAGTTTGCATAGACATCTGTGGTCCTTTTCCTGTAAAGAGTGTGGATGGTTATGATTCATTTATAACATTCATAGATGATTATTCTCATTTTGGCTATATTTATCCAATTAAGGAAAGATAGGAAGCATTGGATAAATTTAAGATATTTAAGGCTGAAGAAGAAAATTAGCACAACTTAAAGATTAAGGTAGTAAGATCCGACTGTGGGGGAGAGTACTATGGTCGACACACCCCATATGGCCAAGTTCCTAGACCCTTTGCAAGGTTCTTATAGGAAAACAACATAGTTGCCTAGTATTCTACACCGGGCGAGCCTCAGTAGAATGGAGTAGTGGAAAGGCACAACCGTACCTTAATGGATATGGTGAGAAGCATGATAAGTTACTCTACTCTACCAATAAGTTTATGGATGGAGGCATTAAAAACCACCATTCATATTCTTAATCGAATGCCAAGCAAGTCGGTACCCAAAACACCGTATGAGTTGTGGATAGGAAAGGAACCCTCACTTAACTATTTACGTGTGTGGGGTTGTCCAGCAGAGGCAAAAGTCTTTAACCCAAATATAGGGAAGCAAGACTACAAGACAGTCAGTTGCCATTTCATTAGCTATCTAGAAAAGTCAAAAGGTTATCGCTTCTATTGTCCTGACAGACAAACAAAGTGTAATGAAACTAACCAAATCATAAGAACGTAAGTACAAAAACAATCACCGAAGCGATCAAATTCCTGTACTTAAGCTCCCATAATCCTGGTAGTTCAGAAATCATGAAGGATTTCAACCAACTCTCGACATACAAACCAAGACCATAGTGATTCAACACAACACATCATCTGTTACAACATTTCACAAGTAGCATTCGGATTACATCCATCAGAGTTCAAATAAAATATTACAAACCAAGTTCGAATGTGCAAAAGCAACATAGTTTAGTACATAACTTCATAGTTTTCAAATACATTGCCAAGTCTGAGTCATGTCCCACAAAAGCATTATTAGGTACGAGAGCTAGTAGCGACCGCGCCCAATGGTCTAGTCTTCATCCCCATCTAGGAGAAGGCAGTACTTGTAGCAACCAAAGTAGAACTGGTCATCTACAACAGGTGGGAGATAAACCCTAAGTATGAGAAGGTACTCAGCTAGACTTACTCGTCAAAACCAGAAATAAAAGACACCAAGGATCAAGCAAGGCTTATGAGGTGGGCTAGCTTGACACAGTTGCATAAAAGAGCTTATGATTATAGTAACCAATTTAAACTTAGCATCAAGCTTAACATCATTTATCTATCCACTAGATTAGCACCTGTACTAGAGCACTCACTTATTAGGAGCAAACAATATTAACCATAGCAGGTATAATAAGGCTGTCATCATCATATCATCATTTCCGAACCATTAGGTTATTTAGTGTATCTACATTAGAGATAAGCTCGTCAAGTTCTCACTAACTGGGAGAGACGGCGACTCGAATCGAATTACAACTCAGCTGAGGGGGTATTCCTAACTCTCACCCTGGCATACTTAGCAAGGGTAGCCATGGGTCACCAAATTCATGGGTTCGATCAGTGCCAGCGCTCTCAGGGATTACCCTTCTGCCAGGACGATCAGGAATTTTAAATCACCTACCCTTGGACTCACGCCTATGGCTCCCTTCCGAGGCGTACTTATACTTATCGACTCCCGGCCTGAGGTGAGCTACTCGGCTTCATGGTCGGTCTCCAGACCCAGCCAACTAAGAGAGAGGCATGCGTTCAACATGAACAGGAAAGGCTCCAAGATTCAGTCCTTAATCGACACAGACGGAGTCACTGCAAACCGACAAGCCTCCGTCCGGTCTTCATTTCACATTAAGATTGGTTCTTTTCCACGATAGCAAATATAGCCAACCGTGTCATATGTATCTTCCTATATCTCGCAGGTGACAGGAAATCACCTGACTTCTACCGAGTTTGAGCAGGGCTAAGCACTACACGAGCCTGAGCTACATAGGATTCAGGATATAATATCTAGACAAGGATTGGGTAACCAATGCAGCAAGTGTTTGCATCCAATACCTAAACTTAATGCAACAATATATATATGTAACAATAATACTGTAACTGCATTTTAGAAATTAGAAGGCTTAATATGCTCCAGGGCTTGCCTTTCACAAAGTTGCACGGACGGTGATCCGGGCACTCAACGGTGACCTCGTCTGGCACTTCTCCTAAAGGCTGCACCTCCTGTACCTCCGGTATCGGCTGCTGCTGCTCACTCGGTTCCTCGAATTCCAGTAGGGTCACTCCTTTCGGTACACCTATTGCATGCCGATACACAAGATAAATATCATGGATGCATAAGGAATGACATGATGCTCCTAACGAATGAGTCACAGTAAGTGTTTAACGAAACATCATTGGACACTCGTTTACCGAGTAAAATAGCTCTATTCAAATCGCTTTAAGCATGTATCTAACTTAACGTGAAAAACAAGATCAACTTACCTAACTTGCACAACCTAAGATAAAGATGCTCATCTTTAGTTAAAGGCCTAACACCTAGGAACATTACCACAAGTTTAGGAAATATTTAAGGCATACTTAAATCAAAGTTATGGTTTTACATGCAACGAGTGGTTCCTTAATTCAATCATAACCAGAGCTCTATAATTCCAAATGACTTGCATGAGGACGTTCTGGAAAGCTTATGAAATTCTCTACAAATCAATTGTAAACATCACAGCATGATTCTTACGTTAACCAAATCGAATTCCAGTAAACCTGGAATCTGTCCAGAAATGACAGGGTTACTAACTTAATTATTTATTGATGATGCAAAAGCCTAATTTGACCAAACCAAGCATACCAACTTATTGCACATACCAGAGGAACACTAGAAAGTATAGTGCCAACTTCTAAATAAATTATTTAATATCCTTTTCAAATTTATTTAGTTAATTAGGTGATTAAAGCAATATATAGTAAAACTATTTAGAAAAATCTACAAAAATTACAGTAGATATCTCATGCTTCACATAGACTACCATAAAAATTTCAAAGCCATTGAGCAAGCAGAACTTGCTGTACCCAAAATAACAGGTGGCATGTCTATTTTTAGCATAATTAGGAAACCCTATTGAAAAATGTCAAGCAATAGATTTCTTATTTTTCCTAGCATCATTCTAGCATAAGAATAGCACTCACCAAATTTTACCTTTATTGGATCTATAGAAAAATTATGAAAGTTCACACAAGATCCATCCATGCAAACAAGATAATTTTCTATCTCCTACAAACAGTGTCCAAAATTTATGAAAATTTAACTATAAGCTATTCATGATATGAGCAGTACACCATAAAAATTTCATGCCATTTGGAGCTACCTAGAAAAAGATATAATTATCCCTAATTCCTCCATGATTAAAAGAGATAAATAAAAACTCCCATTTTCATAACAGAACATGGCATGGATTATATTTTTAATAGAAACTAGACATTATCATGAACTCAACAAAATTAGAACCACATCATTTGAATCTATCTACTAGGAGATATATATTTTTGAATATTTATACAAATCTGTGAAAAGAAAAAAACAAAAAAAATTTGAAACCCTACTCTACTGGCTGGGCCGGCCCGAACAGATCCGGCGGCCCACAAACACATGCAAGCGATGCCAACGTAGCCTAGACACGGCGCAGCCCAGGTCCGGCTCTCGCCTTGGCCTCAGCGGCTGACAATCGAGACCCACGCGACAGCGAGACAGACAGGGGAACGGAGGAAGACGACGGCGCAACTCATCGCCGGTGGTTCCTCCGGCGAGGTCAGTGGTGCCTCGGTGCTCGCCTCAACAATGCGCATCGAGCGGTGCCATCCATTTTGGCTATCACCGCAGCAAGAGGGGGTGGTGACGGCCATGGCGGCGCTCGGCCACGGCTCGGCCGGCTCCGGCGAGATGACGGCGTCACAGCCCTAAATGGTGACCCTATGAGCTTCAGCAGCGCTCACAGTAGCTAGTGCAAGAGATAGAAGGGATGGTAAGGCTGTGGTGGCGGTTGGCCGCGTGGAACGCCATCTCCGGCGAGGTCAGCCATGGCGGCGGTGGAAGAAAACGGCGATTTCGCCCTTACCAAGGCCAAATTGGCACGACGGTGGGGTGGAGGAGGTAGAGGAGATCACTGCGAAGCTACAGATGAGCTGGGCAACGCGTTTTTGCAAAGAGGCGTGAGCTAGGCGAGGGCGAAGGTTTGGCCGGCAATGGCGGGCGGCTGAGGCTCGACGCTGCGCGCGGTGAAGGCGAGAGGGAAGCAAAGGAAGCTGGCGGGTGCGTCGGGCAGGCGCTGGCCTTCTTCTGGAGGTCGAATGCGCGACGTGGAGGCTTCAGCCGAGCATGAACGCCACGCAGTGAGCGGCTCCTATGCCGGTCGGCCATGACATTCACTGAACGTTTTCTAAAAATTGCGATTTAGTGCTCGAGGATGATGACTGACAGTGAGTATTCGACGTGTCAACACGGCTAATCCAATGCTCCTTAGCAAAAACTGTGTACATGAAAAATGTAGGTCTACCATCCATCTACAATTTCTTTTCAAGGACCATCATCTAATTCGCCATGGATCAGCAGTTACATCAAGCCAAAGTTGGCTTGATCCACTGAAAATGTAGTTACGACTTAGAATATTTTCTAAGTGTGAAATCAGCATGGAATTCTGACTTGTGGGCCATGTTTGAGCATGTTCTAGCCATTTTCATGAGATGATCATAAAACAACTTTTGTTCCTTGATAAATTAGCTACAACTTTGGTAAAGAGTGCACAGCCATGCAAAGTCTCTAAGTTGGTCTTTTGAATTAGTCAAACTGTGGCACTCTAGGGGTCATTTCAAGTCAAACCTTCACTTAAGGGCAATTTTGTCATTTTGATCTACATGAACAATGTCCAAACAATTACCCTAAGTGTAGTTAAGGTGTATTAGACCATGATCAACCACCTTACACAATTGTTATACCATTTCAAATGATCACATGTGATGAAACAACAAAACAAGCAATTCACCCAAATGTTGCAACGCAATGTTTCACATGTTTCATGACTTTGTTGTCATTTTATACTTGTCACATTACTACCATATTGCCATGTTTCAAAGTATGAGAAATTCATGTTGCATTCACAGGTTACACCATTACCATTCACAACAATCCAGTATGAAACACACACAGTTGAAAATGTTGCATATGCATGTTTCAGTAACAATGGCATGATGAGATAGATGATGCACATGTTTATGAAATGAAATGCAATTTAGTGGAAGCCAAACACCTAGGGTGTTACAGCCCTCCCCCCTTAGAAAAATCTCATCCCGAGATTTGGAAAGCGTACCATTTTGTATAGAAAGTTGGATGATTTTCCTTTAAATAATCTTCCCGCTCCCAGGTTGCATCCCATTCACTATGATTACTCCAAACTACTTTGTATAACTTAACTACTCATCTACGAGTCACTCTTTCTTGAGTATCCAGAACTTGCACGGGCTTCTCCTCATAAGAAAGATCAGATTTCAAGTTGACTTTCCTTGTTGCTATTCTTTCCTCAGGAATACGAAGACACTTCTTCAGCTGGGACACATGGAATACCGGGAATATAGCTCCCATCTCATGTGGTAGATTGAGCTTATATGCTACTCTTCCACTTTTCTCGATAATGCAGTAAGGCCCAACATATCGAGGCTCAAGCTTCCTTTTGATTCCAAAATGTTTTACTCCTTTCATAGGGGATACCTTCAGATAAACATGATCACCTACTTCAAACTCAATAGGTTTTCTTCTCTTGTCAGCATAGCTCTTTTGTCTAGCCTGAGCCGCAGTCATATTCTTCTGTACAGTTCGGACTTGCTCTTCGGCTTCTTTTACAAAATCAATACCATAGAATCTTCTTTCTCTGGGTTCCACCCAGTTCAAAGGAGTTCTACACTTGCGGCCATAAAGAGCTTCAAAAGGAGCCATTTTGATACTCTCTTGATAACTGTTGTTATAAGAGAATTCAGCGAGAGGTAACCAGTCCTCCCAAGAGCCTTTGCAAGAGATCAGACAAGCTCTAAGCATGTCTTCAAGAATTTGATTAACACGCTCAGTTTGTCCTGATGTTTGCGGATGATAGGCAGAACTATGGATTAGATGAGTGCCAAGGTTCTGATGTAAACACTCCCAAAAGTGAGCCATGAATTGCGGTCCTCTATCAGAAACAATGGATTTGGGTACCCCATGGAGACGTACCACTTGTTGAAAATAAATCTCAGCATAATTGTGAGGGTGATAGGTAGACTTGACCGGAATAAAGTGAGCGGATTTAGTTAGATGATCTACGATAACCCAGATGAAATCACAACCCTTTTGGTAGTGGGTAATCCAATAATGAAATCCATGCTAATTTCTTCCCACTTCTAGCCAGGAATAGAGAGTGGCTGCAATAATCCGGGCCTCATGTGAATAGCCTTAACTCTGCAACAGTTATCACACCTTGCCACGTAAGCTACGATTTCTTTCTTCATCTTGGTCCACCAATAATACAGCTTGAGATCTTGATACATTTTACTACTACCAGGATGGATGGACAATTTAGAAGAATGGGCTTCAGCCATAATTTGATTTCTAAGTTCTTTGTCTTTGGGTACCACAAGCCTATCATTAAACCAGAGAACTCCTTTGTCATCGACCCTAAAGTGCTTGGTCTCCTGATCTTTCATCTTCCGCTTGATATTAAACACACCCACATCAGTCTTCTAGAGTTCAATAATTTGACTTCTAAGAGAGCAATCCACAGTGATATTGTGGAGTACTATAGGATGGAGGTGTGCCAGATGAAAGTCTTCACTAAATAAGGAATTGCAATGGGCCTTTCTGCTTAAGGCATTAGCAACCACATTCACCTTGCCAGGATGGTAGTGAACTTGAAGGTTGTAGTCTTTGATTAATTCTAACCATCGTCATTGACGCATGTTCAACTCGGGTTGAGTAAAGATGTACTTGAGGCTTTTATGGTCAGTATAGATGTTGTACACATTACCCAGCAAGTAATGTCTCCAAATCTTCAGGGCATGAACAACCGCGGCTAGCTCTAAGTCATGGGTAGGATAGTTGACTTCATGTTTTCGAAGCTGGCATGAAGCATAAGCAATGACCTGGCCCTCCTGCATAAGAACACACCCCAAACCGGTGCCACATGCATCACAGTAGACATCAAAAGGCTTCTCGATGTCAGGTTGTGCCAATACAGGAGCAGAGGTTAGTAAGGTCCGCAAAGTGTGGAAAGTGTCTTCACACTTCGGAGTCCACACAAACTTCTCATCCTTTTGAAGTAGTCGAGTCATGGGCTTGGCGATTTTAGAGAAATCTGGAATAAAGTGACGATAATAGCCAGCCAATCCCTGGAAACTTCAGACTTCTATGACCATAGTAGGTGCCTTCCACTCAAGGACTTCTTGCACCTTAGTAGGGTCAACCGAAATTCCATCTCCAAATAACACATGACCCAGAAAAGGTATCTTGTTCAACCAGAATTCGCACTTGCTGAACTTCGCATAAAGCTGGTTGTCACGTAATCGGGTTAAAACAATTCTCAGATGTTCAGCATGCTCTTCTTCATTCTGAGAATATACAAGGATATCATCAATAAACACGACGATGAATTTGTCCAGTTCCAGCATGAATACTGAATTCATTAGGTACATAAAGTGTGCCGGAGCATTTATCAATCCAAAGGACATGATGAGGTATTCGAACAAGCCATAACGAGTAGAGAAAGCTATCTTAGGTATATCTTCAGGATGAATTTTGATCTGATGGTAGCCAGACCTCAAATTGATCTTGGAGAATACCTTAGCTTTGGAGAGCTGATCAAATAGAATATCGATGCAAGGAAGAGGGTATTTGTTCTTGATAGTAACAGCATTTAGGGGGCGATAATCCACGCACATGCGCAAAGATTCGTCCTTCTTCTTCACAAAGATAGCTGGACAACCCCAAGGAGAAGAACTAGGCTGAATCAAACCTTTCTTTAGGAGCTCATTCAACTGACTCTTTAGCTCAGCCAACTCATTGGGCGGCATTCTATAGGGCCTTCGAGAAATAGGAGCCGTACCTGAAATGAGTTCTATCTTGAATTCTACATCACGGTCTGGAGGCAATCCAGGCAAGTCATCAGGGAAGACATCTGGAAACTCACAGACAATCGGTATATTTTCAGTGGCTTTAGCTAGGGTAGCATTGGCTGTATTGTGGATAGAGATATCATGAGGTAACTGCACTAGAAAACCCTTCTTATCCACAGGATCCCTCAACATTACCACATGGGTTGATGTATCGATCAACACTCTATTTCCGCTCATCCACTTCATTCCTAGGATTACATCGATTCCTACCCCCGATAGAACTACAAGATCCGTAAGGAACTCTCGATCCCCAATCTCAATCCTTACATCTTTAACTACTTGGTTAGTCAGGATATTATTTCCAGCAGCACTAATAAAATAACCACCCTTGACAATTGTAATCACATTCATCTTATGCATAGACACAAAAGTAGAACTCACAAAGGAATGCGAAGCACCTGAAACAAAGAGCACAACTGTAGGGTGATCATTAACAAGGAACTTACTAGCGGTGACCACTTCACCAGCAGGAATTTCCTCCACAGTCGTGTAGTGAACACGCCCCTGACGGACGTTTCCTTGAGCATTCTCCATGGAAGGATAGGGACACTTATTTGCCAATGACTAGGCTAGTTACAGTTCCAACATAACCTATTTGCTGGTGGGGCATTGGAGCTGCCTTGCCTAGAGGTATTCTTTGGCAAGGAAATTGTGTACCCCTTGTGGAAACCGGTTTTAGCTTGGTTCTTCTTCTGAGGTGGGCAGTACCAGACATTAGCATTGGGTGGACGATACTAGGTCTTGGATACCACTGGTGCTTTAGACTGAGAAGCACCTGCCTCAAAGTTTCTTTTACAGGTCTTGGAAGTAGCATATATCTTATCATTGTTCTTCTGAGTCAGGGTGTCACTAATAAACTCATTGAAGGTGACACACTTGCAGTTGCCCATAGACTTCATCAGTTTTGGGGAAAGTCCCCTCTTGAAACTAGCTATTCTTTTGGTGTCAGTATCGATGAACATGGGAGCATACCTCGCTAGGTTATTGAATGCCTGGAGGTATTCATTAAGACTCTTGTTGCCTTGGGTTAGCTTCATAAACTCGGTATGCTTAATGGCCATGAGACTAGGAGGGATAAAGTGTCCTTGGAAAGCTATCTAGAACTAGTCCTAAACTAGCTCAATGTTAGTAGAGAAGGTGGTCCTATGATGGGTCCACCAGATGCCTGCAGGGCCTTGGAGCTGGTGTCCTGCATACGAAGCCTTCATGCCTTCTGTCAAATAGAGCATTCCAAACCTTTGCTCTATCATGCTCAACCATTCATCAGCTTGTAATGGTTCTTCTGCCTCACGAAAGATAGGAGGCTTTGTGTCCATGAAGTCCTTAAAGCTGCTATACTGGTTTGGCTTAGGTCCCTAGCAGACATGTCGGTCCTCGCGGTTAGCCATTTGGCGCATAGCCTCAGCTAGCATGCGCTGACTTTCAACAACTGTCTGCATTAGCTCAGCTGGTGTGGGCAGTGGAGGTGGTTGTTCCTCATCTCCCATGCTACGACCACGACGAAGGTTATAAGCCATCTGCAAAGGTATAGCCAATGAGCACTGATGATGTGGAAACTTTTGTAGATGAATTGTATAATTATGCCAAACTGATTCCATTGGAGAGAATGCATTTATATAATCAATAGAGGCACAATCATTCATCACAATCACACAACTCATCAAGCGCGTCAATTGACATAGTAATGCGATGAACTTAACCAACAACGAGATCTATAGACCGCAAAGACGAAATTCATCAAAAGCTCACATACGTGGGGCATAACACGTTCGATAGGTTACATCGAAGCCATAGAGGTTCCAAACTTACATCAAGGGTAACATAGGGTTCGATATTACATCCCAACGATTAACTTGATACAAAGCTACTCGTTCATGCATGAGGATCTACAAAAGACTAGCTCTAGCGCATTAGCTAAGTAGTAAGCTAAACTACGCATCATCCTCGGAGTTAGTGTCGAAGATCTCTCCTCCATCTTCATCACTAGTAGGCTCTAACTCCTCATCTTCCTCCTCATCAGGTGGAACGTCCTCAAGTCCATTGACCTCAATGCCATCATCACTGGCTCACGAGGAGCTAAATGGTGACGAGGCGCCCTGCCTCTAGCGGACTTGCGAGCAGTGAGTTTCGTGCACGCCATCTGTAGCAAAAAGTTGCAACATAAGGGGAGAATCATTTAAGGGATACAAAATTTAATTAGTCAGGACAATCATATTTTAAAGGAGGGAGTAATGCAAGAAATGCCATGTATGCTTGAACATGATGCATGCACGATCCGTACATCCTCACAAACCTAGAAAAAATTAAAGGCTAGCGAAATATACAGTGGCATACATACGTTCTCTCGTATACGGTAGCTAGTCGATCTACAACGATATGTTGTTAATGTACCTGCAGAAAATTTCATTTCAGCCCAATAATTTCCCAAAAAGGCATGTAAACTAAATACTTTCATACATACATCCCCCGATGCATATACTCTAGTATTACAGCTACCTGTCAGAGATACCCACATTTAAGTATTCTCATAGATACATGATTGAACATGTAAGTACGCGAGCAACCACAACTACTCTCCCCTAGACCGACGGTTGGATGGTCATGCTCTCACAACTCCCACTTACCAGAGCGTAGAGGTATTTTGATCCATACATTACCACCCAAGCGGATGGCATCCATACAATAGCACGCTGTATGGACAACAAAACAGAAACAAGCAGGAACCCCAAGTTAGTACTTTAATAAGCCACCTAAGAGTCCTTATTTGGGCATAAGGGATATGACCACTGGCAATACTTAGTATTTAATTTAGGATTTTCACAAATATTTTTGTTTTAAATACACAAATGACATGTTTAGTGTCGAATCTTGCTCTGATACCAGCTGTAATAGAACCGACCAAATCATAAGAATGTAAGTACAAAAACAATCACCAAAGCGATCAAATTCCTGTACTTAAGCTCCCATAATCCCGGTAGTCCAGAAATCACAAAGGATTTCAACCAACTCTCGACATACAAACCAAGACCATAGTGATTCAACACAACACATCATCTATTACAACATTTCACAAGTAGCATTTGGATTACATCCATTAGAGTTCAAATAAAATATTACAAACCAAGTTCGAATGTGCGGAAGCAACATAGTTTAGTACATAACTTCATAGTTTTCAAATACATTGCCAAGTCTGAGTCATGTCCCACAAAAGCATTATTAGGTACGAGAGCTAGTAGCGACCGCGCCCAATGGTCTAGTCTTCATCCCCAGCTAGGAGAAGGCAGTACTTGCAGCAACCAAAGTAGAACTGGTCATCTGCAACAGGTGGGAGATAAACCCTAAGTACGAGAAGGTACTCAGCTAGACTTACCCATCAAAACCAGAAATAAAAGACACCAAGGATCATGCAAGGCTTATGAGGTGGGCTAGCTTGACACAGTTGCATAAAAGAGCTTATGATTATAGTAACCAATTTAAACTTAGCATCAAGCTTAACATCATTTACCTGTCCACTAGATTAGCACCTGTACTAGAGCACTCACTTATTAGGAGCAAACAATATTAACCATAGCAGGTATAATAAGGCTGTCATCATCATATCATCATTTCCAAACCATTAGGTTATTTAGTGTATCTACATTGGAGATAAGCCCGTCAAGTTCTCACTAACCGGGAGAGACGGCGACTCGAATCGAATTACAACTCAGCTGAGGGGGTATTCCTAACTCTCACCCTAGCATACTTCGCAAGGGTAGCCATGGGTCATCTTTGGGGCAACTCAGGAACCAAATTTGTGGGTTCAATCAGTGCCAATGCTCTCAGAGATTGCCCTTCTGCCAGGACAATCAGGACTTTTAAATCACCTACCCTTGGACTCACGCCTACAGCTCCCTTCCGAGGCGTACTTTATACTTATTGGCTCCCGGCCTAAGGTGAGCTACTCGGCTTCATGGTCGGTCTCCAGACCCAGCCAACCAAGAGAGAGGCATGCGTTCAACATGAACAGGAAAGGCTCCAAGATTCAGTCCTTAATCGACACAGACGGAGTCACTGCAAACCGGCAAGCCTCCGTCCGGTCTTCATTTCACATTAAGACTGGTTCTTTTCCATGATAGCAAATATAGCCAACCATGTCATATGTATCTTCCTATATCTCGCAGGTGATAGGAAATCACCTGACTTCTATCGTGTTTGAGCAGGGCTAAGCACTACACGAGCCTAAGCTACATAGGATTCAGGGTACAATATCTGGACAAGGATTGGGTAACCAATGCAGCAAGTGTTTGCATCCAACACCTAAACTTAATGCAACAATATATATATGTAACAATAATACTGTAACTGCATTTCAGAAATTAGGAGGCTTAATATGCTCCAGGGCTTGCCTTTCACAAAGTTGCACGGACGGTGATCCGGGCACTCAACGGCGACCTCGTCTGGCACTTCTCCTGAAGGCTGCACCTCCTGTACCTCTGGTGTCGGCTGCTGCTGCTCACTCGGTTCCTTGAATTCCAGTAGGGTCACTCCTTCCGGTACACCTATTGCATGCCGATGCACAAGATAAATATCATGGATGCATAAGGAATGACATGATGCTCCTGACGAATGAGTCACAGTAAGTGTTTAACGAAACATCACTGGACACTCGTTTACCGAGTAAAATAGCTCTATTCAAATCGCTTTAAGCATGTATCTAACTTAACGTGAAAAACAAGATCAACTTACCTAACTTGCACAACCTAAGATAAAGATGCTCATCTTCAGTTAAAGGCCTAACACCTAGGAACATTACCATAAGTTTAGGAAATATTTAAGGCATACTTAAATCAAAGTTAAGGTTTTACATGCAACGAGTGGTTCCTTAATTCAATCATAACCAGAGCTCTATAATTACAAATGACTTGCATGAGGACGTTCTGGAAAGCTTATGAAATTCTCTACAAATCAATTGTAAACATCATAGCATGATTCTTACGTTAACCAAATCAAATTCCAGTAAACCTGGAATCTATCTAGAAATGATAGGGTTACTAACTTAATTATTTAATGATGATGCAAAAGCCTAATTTGACCAAACCAAGCTTACCAACTTGTTGCACATACCAGAGGAACACTAGAAAGTATAGTGCCAACTTCTAAATAAATTATTTAATATCCTTTTCAAATTTATTTAGTTAATTAGGTGATTAAAGCAATATATAGTAAAACTATTCAGAGAAAGCTACAAAAATTGCAGTAGATAGATCATGCTTCACATAGACTACCATAAAAATTTCAAAGCCATTGAGCAAGCAGAACTTGCTGTACCCAAAATAACAGTTGGCATGTCTCTTTTTAGCATAATTAGGAAACCCTATTGAAAAATGTCAAGCAACAGATTTCTTATTTTTTCCTAGCATCATTCTAGCATAAGAATAGCACTCACAAAATTTTACCTTTACTGGATCTATAGAAAAATTTTGAAAATTCACACAAGATCCATCCATGCAAACAAGATAATTTTCTATCTCCTACAAACAGTGTCCAAAATTTATGAAAATTTAACTACAAGCTATTCATGATATGAGCAGTACACCATAAAAATTTCATGCCATTTGGAGCTACCTAGAAAAAGATATAATTATCCCTAATTCCTCCATGATTAAAAGAGATAAATAAAAACTCCCATTTTCATAACAGAACATGGCATGGATTATATTTTTAATAGAAACTAGACATTATCATGAACTCAACAAAATTGGAACCACATCATTTGAATCTATCTACTAGGAGATATATATTTTTGAATATTTATACAAATCTGTGAAAAGAATAAAACAAAAAATTTTGAAACCCTACTCTACTGGCTGGGCCGGCCCGAACAGATCTGGCGGCACACAAACACGCGCAAGCGACATCAGCACGGCCCAGACATGGTGCAGCCCAGGTCCGGCTCTCGCCTTGTCCTCAGCGGCTGACAACCGGGACCCGCGCGATAGCGAGACAGACAGGGGAACAGAGGAAGACGACGGCGCAACTCATCGCTGGTGGTTCCTCCGGCGAGGTCAGCGGTGCCTCGGTGCTCGCCTCAACAATGTGCATCGAGTGGTGCCATCAATTTTGGCTATCACCGCAGCAAGAGGGGGTGGTGACAGCCATGGCGGCGCTCGGCCATGGCTTGGCCGGCTCCGGCGAGACGCCGGCGTTGCAGCCCTAAATGGTGACCCTATGAGCTTCAGCAGCGCTCATAGTAGCTAGTGCAAGAGATAGAAGGGACAGTAAGGCTACGGTGGCAGTTGGCCACGTGGAACGCCATCTTCGGCGAGGTCAGCCATGGCGGCAGTGGAAGAAAACGGCGATTTCACCCTTACCAAGGCCAAATTGGCACGACGGTGGGGTGGAGGAGGTAGAGGAGATCACTGCGAAGCTATAGACGAGCTGGGCAATGCATTTTTGCGAAGAGGCATGAGCTAGGTGAGGGCAAAGGTTCAGCCGGCAATGGTGGATAGCTGAGGCTCGGCGCTGTGCGCGGTGAAGGCGAGAGGGAAGCAAAGGAAGCTGGCGGGTGAGTCGGGCAGGCACTGGCCTTCTTCTGGAGGTCGAACGCGTGACATGGAGGCTTCGGCTAAGCATGAACGCCATGTGGCGAGCGGCTCCTATGCCAGTTGGCCATGACGTTCACTGAACATTTTCTGAAAATTGCGATTTAGTGCTCGAGGATGATGACTGACAGCGAGTATTCGACGTTTCAACACGTCTAATCCAATGCTCCTTAGCAAAAACTGTGTACATGAAAAATGTAGGTCTACCATCCATCTACAATTTCTTTTCAAGGACCATCATCTAATTCGCCATGGATCAGCAGTTACATCAAGCCAAAGTTGGCTTGATCCACTAAAAATGTAGTTACGACTTAGAATATTTTGTAAGTGTGAAATCAGCATGGAATTCTGACTTATGGGCCATGTTTGAGCATGTTCTAGCCATTTTCATGAGATGATCATCAAACAACTTTTGTTCCTTGATAAATTAGCTACAACTTTGGTAAAGAGTGCACAGCCATGCAAAGTCTCTAAGTTGGTCTTTTGAATCAGTCAAACTGTGGCACTCTAGGGGTCATTTCAAGTCAAACCTTCACTTAAGGGCAATTTTGTCATTTTGATCTACATGAACAATGTCCAAACAATTACCCTAAGTGTAGTTAAGGTGTATTAGACCATGATCAACCACCTTACACAATTGTTATACCATTTCAAATGATCACATGTGATGAAACAACAAAACAAGCAATTCACCCAAATGTTGCAACGCAATGTTTCACATGTTTCATGACTTTGTTGTCATTTTATACTTGTCACATTACTACCATATTGCCATGTTTCAAAGTATGAGAAATTCATGTTGCATTCACAGGTTACACCATTACCATTCACAACAATCCAGTATGAAACACACACAGTTGAAAATGTTGCATATGCATGTTTCAGTAACAATGGCATGATGAGATAGATGATGCACATGTTTATGAAATGAAATGCAATTTAGTGGAAGCCAAACACCTAGGGTGTTACACAAAGTTTGTAGAAACAAGACATGCTGTCTTCTTGGAGGATGATATGATCAGGGGGAGCATGGTAGCGTGAGAAATTAGTTTTGAAGAGACGCGGGTATACGTGCCCACTCCTATGGTTCAGGAGCCATTCTTCACGCTACCTGTTGTTGTTGTACCAATAGTGCAAGACACTATAGTAACAACACATGTTGTTAGTTCTCTTGTGGCAACAATGAATGAACATGAGGAACCTGTCCTTTAGGATCCCCTAGAACCCATTGTCACACATGAGGGAGAGCAACAATAGTCTCATATAGAACAAGCATCATCTAACAAGGCCCCTAGAAGGTCTCAAAGAGTCAGGAGATCAGCCATTCCTGATGATTATGAAGTTTATGAATGTCAGGAATTTCAAATGGAGGGTGATCCCACCTCATTTGAAGAAGCCATAAGAATCGCTCACTCATCCAAGTGGCTTGAAGCCATGGAAGATGAAATGAAATCAATGAAAACTAATGGTGTTTGGAACTTAGAAACAATTCCTAAAGGAGCCAAGACAGTAGGCTGTAAATGGGTCTACAAAACAAAACATGACTCCAAAGGGAATATAGAACAGTTTAAAGCGCGACTTGTGGTGAAAGGTTTCACGCAAAGAGAAGGCATAGATTACAATGAGACATTTTCTCTAGTCTCATGTAAGGATTCTTTTAGAATCATAATGGCGCTTGTAGCACATTATGATCTAGAATTACATCAGATGGATGTAAAGACGATGTTCCTAAACAGGGATCTAGAGGAAAATGTTTACATGGCACAACTGAAAGGTTTTGTTGTGGAAGGAAAAGAACATATGGGATGCCATCTGAAGAAATCCACTTAAATCCACTTACAGATTAAAACAAGCTTCAAGACAGTGGTATTTGAAGTTTGATAGTGCAATAAGAAAGTTTGGGTTTCAAGAAAATGTAGAGGACAATTGCGTTTATGCAAAGTTCAAGAATGGGAAATACATTTTCCTAGTCTTATATGTGGATGACATCTTGCTTGCTAGCAGTGATGTTAATCTACTACTAGAAACAAAGAAGTTCTTATCCTCAAAGTTTGATATGAAGGATCTTGGTGAAGCTTCGTTCATCCTAGGAATAGAGATTCACCGAGATAGAGAAAAGGGGGTTTTAGGATTATCACAAAAGGCAAACTTAGAAAAAGTTATAAAGAAATACAGTATGCAAAATTATAAGTCTTCACCTGCTCCCATAGTCAAAGGCGACAGATATGGGAATTTCAATGTCTCAGGAACCAATATGAGATCAATCAAATGAAAGTGGTTCCATATAGTTCAGCTGTTGAAAGTTTACAGTATGCTCAAGTGTGTACTCGCTCTGACTTAGCATTTGTTACCAGATTACTTGGCAAATATCAGAGTAATCCAGGAATAGAACACTAGAAATTAGTAAAGAAAGTTTTGCATTACCTGCAAGGTACGAAGGGTCTCATGCTAATGTATAGAAGATCTGATTCCCTGCACATAGAGGGGTATACAGATTCTGATTATGCGGGAGATGATAGAAAATCTACATCAGGATACATATTCACTCTCGCAGGAGGAGCTATATCATGGAAAAGCTCAAAGCAAACCGTCACTACATCATCCACAATATATGTCGAGTTTGTAGCATGTTATGAGGCCACAGGGCATGTGAATTGGCTGAAGACATTCATGCCCAGGTTGAAAGTGGTAGACGACATACATAAACCACTCAAGTTGTACTATGATAATAATCCAACAGTATGTTATGCTAACAACAATAAGTCAAGTGGTGCTGCCAAACACATTGACATAAAGTATTATGTTGTGAAAGATAAAGTCCGGGATCATATAATTATTCTTGAGCATATAAGAACAGAAAAGATGCTCGTGGATCCGCTTACAAAAGGCTTACCACCCAGTGTGTTTAGAGAACACTTAGCTAGCATGGGTTTAATGGAAAGCCTATGATTCCTGGATAATAAGGGCCTAGTTGACAATCTATTTCAAAATAGAGAAGTGCATTGTAGCTGTTTAATCTAATGGCAACTGACCTTGATGATGAGGCACGCTCTATGCGCTGATCTATGATGGAATGGGAACAAGATAAAGTAAGTAAGTTAAGTTTAAGTAATAAGATAAGATCAAGGGGGAGATTGTTAGTAGTGATCTCTCCATCTTGGACCAACGGCTGAGTTGGGCCTTGACCTCGTGCCCTGATCAGGGGCGCCCAACCCTACATGGTTGGTGGGCCCCATCACACTGTGCTATATATAGAGGTGGGGGCCGGCGGCTCAAGGAATGAGGTTCACCGGGAGTACTACAGTCGCCCCACCGACATAACCCTAGCCCAATCTAGAGGGTGCGTAGCCAGTGATGGGAAGCTGCTACCGTCTTCTCCGCTGGAACATCACACCACTGCTAGACCACACCACCGGACTCCATAGCAACACCGACATCGCCATGGATGGCTCTAGCTCCTCCACCAAGCCATCCGACGGTCGGTGATGTCTCACCTTTCACCCTCTCCTCTATGTTGCTATATTTCTTCATATACTAGGATGAACTACTTCTTTTATCACAAGTAGCAAAGGTTGTACCCACTAAATCTATGCCTAGTTGATCCTATAGTTTCTATCGTCGGGTACATGGCTCTAGGTTAGAAGCTTAGCTTTTTAGTTGTCAGTCATTTTAATTCAAGAAGTGCTGATTGATCATTGATGTGTGGCATGGTGACTCTATAGAATATGGCTATAGGCCAAAGGTGAATGAGAAGGAGGATGTTTACAGCTTTGGCATCATCCTACTAGAGCTTACAACTGGCAAGGTCACCAATGACAGCTGTGTGGACCTTTGCCTAGTGGAATGGGCATGGCAGTGGTACCAGAAAGGTGCACCGTTTGATGACATCGTCGACAAGGCCATCTTGCAGCCAGCCTACATGCAGGATATCCTATCGGTGTTCACCCTCGGTGTCATCTGCATGGGAGAGAACCCGCTGATGTGGCCGTTAATGAAAGAGGTCCTACAACAGCTCATCAGGTGCGAATAGATCGCCGCTGAGGCAGAGGCGTGCCAGGTGAGCTACGAGGGCGGCGGCGACGGCACACCACTCCTCGAGTCAAAGAAGAGAGGCAGCCATATAGCTGGACATTGGGGCCACTCGGCCTGATTCGACATGGGCCCATGCTAGGCACGGCCTGGTAGAGCATGATGGGCTGTCGGGCTATGCCGCCCCAGTCCGCCGTGCCTAGCTGACGGCCCAGGCATGGCTCGTCGGGCCACTTTCCATGCCAAGCCGGCCTGGAAAGCATGGCCTTTTTAACAGGCCAGGCTAGCCTGAGGCCCGCATCAGTAGGGGAAGGGAGAGAGGGTAGGCCGGGCACTACGGCCGAGACGGACCGCGAGGAGAGCGTGGCGGAGGCCCAGACGGCGAGCGTGGCGACATCCTCGTGCCACAGGCCATGGCGGCAGGTAGCACGAAGTAGATCTACCCTGCGCAGAGCGCCTCCATGTCTTGCACCACGGGCACCACGCCCTCGATCCCCATCTCGTCCACGTCGCACAGGAGCCCGTTGCTTTCGCCGTTGGTGGGAAAGGTGCCGCGGCCGCCGGTGAGGGAAGTGGCTGCCGCAACCGCTGCTATTGGTGGGGAAGGGCCCACCTCCACCACTACTGGTGGTGGGGGAAGGGGCCGCTACTACTGGTGAAGGAAGGGACTGCTGCCTCTAGGGGCCGCCATGTGTGCCGTGAGCATGCCTAGGGTGGGGATGAAGGAGGCGCCATGGCCGCTGGGAAAGCAAATTGGGGCCGCCCAGTGCCAGCCATGCCTGATGCTGGAGATGGGGAGATGGGGATAGGGAGCAGATGGAGATGGGGAGATAGGGAGGTGGAGGAGATGGAGACGGGGAGTTAGGGTTCGGGGGTGGGAGCGTCCGAGCGTGGCTGCTTGGGGCTGCGCGAGGAGAGCCATGGCGTGGCATGTGGGTGTGGCTCATATATGAGGCGGGGACGGTGGGCTAGGAGGGGGAGGCTGGCCAGCTTGGCCATGGGGATGGTGGGCCAAGAGGGGAGTAGTGGAGTGAGGAGTGGGAGGGGGGTGGCTGGGCCGCTGTCGGGCCGACGAGCACAGGTCGAGCCGTGCTGTGCTAGCCCACGGGCCTAAGCAGCGGCCTAGGCACGGCCTGCTCCCTTGGGCCAGGCCAACCCAGGCCCGCATGTCACTAGGCCAGGCCATGCTCATGTTGGGCTAAAAAAGTGGGTTTCGTGCCGTGCCATCGTGCCTCGGGCTGCATGGACAACTATAGGCAGCCGGCGATGGAGCATGTCTGACTCCAACCGCTAGAACAACAATGACGATGAGGACAGCGGCAACTTCATTTTGCAAAATATCAGAGGCACATAGGAGAAATGTCGTACCCTATCTTAGGTTAGGAGCACACGTGTGTTAGGCCAGTCCAAACTACTCGTAGTTTCCATATGTGACAAATCACCTAGAAACCAAAGGTACAAATTAATTCTGACATCGTATTCTCTATTCCTTATCTATTGTTGCAGTCATAGTTTTTTGAACTAACCTTTTTTAGTTATTAACTGACAATCATGGTCATATCATTTATTTGTTGAAGCTATGTGCATAACTTCATCAGCCCAGGCACCATTTCCTAATATGTTTTAATCAAATGATTAAGGCATCAAGCGTAATGTTTTCTTTTTGTTTTGTTCAAAAAAAGCTTGTGAGTAGTGAGTACTGAGTAGTCCCTACATTGTAGATAGGAAACCACCGCCGGTGTTGATATTTCGTTGAGTAGTGAGTAGTCTCCTTTTTGTTTTGGCTGGCTACCCGCATTGTGTCTGTCTAGAGTCTAGGCCCCGATATGGGACCCTCCTGTCAGTGGACGGGCGGCACATCAATGTCGCCTATAGTCTCACCAGGGCGTTGCCTTGAAATTCCCTAGCCTGCCCCGTGTCAGTGCCCAAACCCCAAACCGCAACGAGCCAATGAACACCTACTCCGCGCTCTCCTCTCCCTCCCCTTCACTTCGCACCACCGTTCTCCTTCGCCCCTGTAGCAGAAGCAACATGCACGGTTCGCCATGCCAAACAGGGCACCGCGCGCACGGGGCGTACCTTCACAGCTTCACGCAATCACACTAATGATGATGAGGACAGGCTAGGGGTGACCCTGTGCCCACCCCGTGTGCCGTTGAACATGGCGTGGATAGTGCACCGCCTCTTGCATGATAGCAACACCTACGTCCTCCTCCATGGAGCCACCTACAGCCAGTGCCTCGCCAACAGTGGTCGCCGCATTGTATAGTGCTTTGTTCTTGAATGTTGAACCAGGTTGTTAGTGAGCTTCACGGCACTCTCATTGTCACATAGCATTGGCACTTGTTTGAACTTGATTCCAAAATCATTCAAAGTGGCCTTCATCTAAAGTAATTGAGCACAACAACTACCGGCCGAAATGTACTCCGCTTGGTTGTTTGAAGTGCTACACTATTTTGCTTCTTTGATGACCAAGATACAAGTGATCTTCCTAACAATTGACATGTGCCCAATGTGCTCTTTCTCTCAACTTTGCATCCGACTTAGTCAGAGTCCAAATAACCCATCAACTCATAGTTTGCTCCTTTGGGATACCACAATCCAACATTTTGTATATGGTTCAAGTACCTTATTATTCTTTTTGTTGCCTTCAAATGACTTTCTCTTGGTGAGGCTTGAAATCTAGCACACATGCATACACTAAACATCACATCCGGCCTTGATGCGGTCACATAGAGTAGACTTCCAATCATAAACTGATACATCTTTTGATCCACCATGTTGCCACTAGCATCACTATCCAAGTTTCCATTTGTCCCCATAGGGGTACTAATAATTTTGGCATCATCTATTCCAAACTTCTTGAGCATGCCTATGATGTACTTACCTTGACTCATAAATATATCATTCTTCATTTGCTTGATTTGAAGACCAAGGAAGTAACTAAGCTCTCCAAACATGGACATCTCAAACTCATTAGCCATTATCTTCCCAAACTTTTCACAAAAATCTTGATTGGTTGATCCAAATATGATGTCATCCACATAGATTTGCAACACAAACAAGCCATTGCCTATCTTTTTGGTGAAGAAAGTGGTGTCAACCTTGCCCATCTTAAATCCCTTAGAGAGGAGAAAGTTCATCAACCTCTCATACCATGCTCTAGGTGCTTGCTTCAAACCGTACAATGCCTTTCTTAGCTTGTAAACACGGTTGGATTTCTTCTCATCTTCCAAACCGGATGGTTGCTCAACATACACCAACTCATTTATGTACCCATTGAAGAAAGCACTCTTCACATCCATTTGGTACAACTTGATGTTGTGGGCACAAGCATAGGCTAACAATACCCTAATTGCTTCCAATCTTGAAACCGAGGCATATGTTTCTCTAAAGTCAAGACCTTCAACTTGTGTGTATCCTTGAGCTACCAATCTTGCTTTATTCCTTATAACTATCCCATCTTGATATTGCTTGTTCCAAAAGACCCACTTGATTCCAATCACATTATGATCCTTAGGCCTCTCAACTAACTCCCATACTTGATTTCTTGTGAAGTTGTTTAGCTCTTCATGCATGGCATTTACCCAATCAATATCATTCAAAGCATCTTCTATCTTTGGTTCATGTGATGACACAAATGAGAAATGCTCACAAAATATAATGAAGCCACTCTTGATCTAGTTTGTACACCTCTTGATATATCACCAATAATAGTATCTAATGGATGATCTCTCATAATATTGGTTGGTTGATGCACTTGAACTTGATTGCTTGCACTTGGTTGGTCATTTGGTTGCGATGATGAACTAGCCACTTGTTGTTGATCTTGCACATGAGCACCACTTGTGCTAGCTTGATTTTGATCATGACAACCATTAGCTTGCACATTTTAGTTTGAGAGTACTTGATTCTTGTCATCTTCAACATCAATCACCTCTCTAGGCCTTATACCACCAACATCCATATTCTTCATAGCATTGACGAATTGAGTGCCTCTCACATCATCTAGATTCTCATCTTACTAGGAATCCTTGGTTTCATTAAATTCAACATCATGAACTTCTTCAAGAGTACCACTTGCCAAATTCCAAACTATATAGGCCTTGCTAGTAGTGGAGTATCCAAGTAAGAATCCTTCATCACACTTCTCAAATTTGCTCAATCTGGTGTCTTTCTTCAATATGTAGTATTTGCAACCAAAAACCCGAAAGTATGCAATATTAGGCTTTCTACCATTGAAGAGCTCATATGGTGTCTTCTCCATCATTGGGTGACAATAGAGGTTGTTGCTACAATAGCAAGCCATGTTAATTGCTTCGGCCCAAAATGAATGACTAACATTGTACTCACTTAGTATTGATCTTGCCATGCCAATCAAAGTTGTATTCTTCCTCTCAACAAGGCCATTTGATTGTGGAGTGTACTTGGATGAGAATTGATGCCTAATGCCAAACTCAACACACAAATCATCAATGCTAGTGTTCTTGAATTTACTACCATTGTTACTTCTCACTTTCTTGATGGTTGTTTTAAACTCATTGTGAATTCTCTTGACCAATGATTTGAAAGTTGCAAATACATCACTCTTGTCAACTAGAAAGAACACCCATGTATATCTTGTATAATCATCCACTATCACAAAGCCATATTTGTTGCCACCAATGCTAGTATATTGTGTTGGTCCAAATAGGTCCATGTACAACAACTCAAATGCCTTAAATGTGATCATGATGCTCTTCTTAGGATGTGTGTTACCAACTTGTTTTCTCACTTGGCAAGAGATACACAACTTATTCTTTTCAAATACCACATCCTTTATGCCCTAACCAAGTCATGCTTAATCATATCTATTCAATTGTTTCATTCCAACATGACCAAGCCTTCTATGCCATAACCAATTCATGCTAGACTTAGTGAATAAACATGTTGATAATTGAGTTTCACAAGCATTGAAATCAACCAAGTATAGATTATCATATATAAAGCCTTTGAAGATCAAGTTAGAGCCATCTACACTTATGATCTCCACATCATCCACACTTAATATGCATTTAAATCCAAGATCACACAACTGAACTACCGAAAATAGGTTGAAGTTCAGGCTCTCTACTAGTAGCACATTGAAAATGCTCATATCATTGGATATAGTAATCTTACCAAGCCATTTGACCTTGCCTTTGCCATTGTCACCAAATGTGATACTATCATAACCATCATTGCCATTGGTGTTGATTGAATTGAACATTCTTGCATCACCGGTCATATGTTGTGTGCACCCACTATCAAGCACCTAATGCCTTCCTCCAGCTTTATAACTGACCTACAAAAGAAGATTAATTCTTTTTACGTACTCAAACTTACTAGGGATACTATCTTTCTCAGCACCTTTTGGAAGGAATTGTTCAAACTATACAAAGTCAACCTCAACTTAACCGCTACCTACCATCCACAAACTGATGGTCAAATAGAGAGGGTCAATCAATGCATAGAGAAGTACCTTAGATGTTCAGTGCAAGATTCACCAAAGACCTGGAAGTCTTAGCTTTCTCTAGCAGAGTTGTGGTACAATTCATCTTTTCACACTTCAATAGGTTGCTCCCCTTTCAAGGCCCTCTATGGCTATAGGCCAATTTGGGAGTAGGTTTGATTCCATGCACCGAGGTCTCCCATCAATCATTGAGATTATTACAAATAGATAAGAGCACCTTCAATTGCTGAAACAAAGACTGAAACAAGCATAGAACCATATGAAGATGCAAGTAGACAAGCACAGAATTGATATGCAATTTTTTGTCGGTGATCGGGTCCTTCTCAGATTGCAACCACGTACACCATCATCAGTCACCAATAGACCTTTTCCCAATTTGTGCTACAAGTTCTCTAGGCCATACAAAATCATGGAAAGAATTGGTGCAGTTGTTTATCGGCTGGAATTACCACTAGATATTCAAATTCATCTAGTCTTCCCCATTTCCTAGTTAAAGCCATTCACACCAGACTATACACCAGTCTTCTCCACCTTGTTAGTCATCACTGATCTGCAAGCTACTAAAGCTTAACTAGACACCATATTGGAATGCCCTATGCTAAAGAAAGTTAACCATGCTATTCCCTAGGTGCTTGTGACTTGGATAGGTTTACCACCATCATCTGCTATGTGGGAGTACTACAATTGTGGCAGAACTGCCCGAAATAACACGCTTTCAAAGGCACTTGTCTTTCACTAGACACTAAGCACCTTAAAAGGGAGCTATATCGAACAGTTCTGTCAAGCACACCCCATGGAAGAACCCAAAAATCCACATTTTTCAACAGGATCATAAATGGGAGTAGAAAGCTTACAACATTTTAGTCATTTCTTACATCACTTTTCATGCAACATCAGTGTGTAATATTTATTATTTATAACAGCAGAATATGACCATGTTATTAGAGTTTCAATGGATATAAGACCATTTACTAACAAGTTAAACATTAACATGATGATCCATTATATACCTCATTGCAGGTTATAAGTTTTCCCATTGTAAAACATTTGGGGTGAAAGTTTCAAATAAACTCTATGTCCGCAACATTAAGAAAATTCTCGCTGAGCCCACCAAGAGGTTTCCACAAACAAAGTGCCAGCTCCACATGTTCCTGTCACCTACAACAGAGTAGAACAAACCCTGAGTACTCAATTGTACTCCGCAAGGCATGCCCATTAGGAGGAAAGAAAAGACTCCAATGCTATGCAAGGCTTTCTGGCTCATGGGTTATTGCATCTGTAGGAGCATTACTAAATGTGCATCCTTATATTCAATTTTATTAGTAGTCATCATTAGTTCATTAACTAACCATTCAATGTAAGCACCTATGCTACTTTCAAGCAGGACCATTTTACCATCTTTCATCTTCTAGTTCTTACTACGGTGCCAGATTGTAGACAAGTTGTACCGAATTACTCGGTGATTCGCGAATCAATGTGCCCAGCTGGGTACCCCAAAACACACGCCCTGCTTGTACCCCAGGCACAAGCAGGACCAACCCACCACTCTCCTATCAAGGGGTCTAGGTCTCCGTCCAAACTTGAACTCCAAGCCCCCACACCTGAGTCCCGGACTCAGTGTGGTGCTTAGACCTCCACCATCCCCACCTCCAATCAATCAGTCTAAAAAGAGCTGGAACCCATGACAAGAGAGCAACGAGTCTTCCCTGCTCCCATAAACAAGTATGTGCTCTGGATAATAAGTCTGTGACCTAACTAGAACCCAATGCAATGGCCAGTCCTTAACCGACACAGACGGAACAAGTGCAACCCAAGCCTCGCTCGAATGCCAAACCAAGTCCAGATCCAAAGTACCATTCCGCCCGGTCTCCAATTATCATATTTATATATATTCCATGTGATAGTAATATAAAAACAACAATAATATATTTCCTATCTCTCGCGAGTGACAAGCAGACACTCGACTTCTACCAGAGTCTTGTATCATAGCAATCTACATGATCCTGTCATACTAGTAAGACTCATAGGATAAGGATATATATATATATGCAAGTGGTTTTCATTCAACTCCTTAAACTTAATGCACAAGCATAAATTAAAGTGCAGAATAATAGGGGTTATGCACCGAGGCTTACCTGGGTAAGATATAACCAAAAGTTAGCAATCCATCGTGGTAGCATGATCCTCCGGACCATCTTGTCGATACTCCAGATGACTCCATGATCCCTCATTATTCCTATTAGGGTATACATGGATGAAATGCTAAGACGTAATTAACTAACTACAACCGTGACTCGTAAAATACGATTTACGCCTCTTAAGCTAACGAGCTAGTTCTAACAATGACTGTACTTAGGCTATGTATCCACGTTGCCGAACCAGACGTTATTTCACAATGAGTGTTTTAGCTATACAACCCCAAGGTGTTCCTCTATTTCATTGATTTAATATATATTCGAACTATGGCTCATTAGCTACCTTAGTAAACTAATTATCCTAAGTTACAAAAATTACAGAGAGCTCATAATAATACAATGAAACTACTGTAAAATTTTCAAGTCTATGACTTGCATCATTTTATCACAATAATTCCTACAAAATGATATCTTAATAATACTAAGCACTTTAAAATAACCAGAGCAACCCTAAAAACAGCACCAACTAGATGAACAAAATACATTAACAGATAGATCCTGATTTTAGGAACCTAACAAAATTGGTTTCACTATTTTTGAACATCTACATAATTTTTTATTAAATTTACAAGTTTACCTTAAGAGCTAAATTAGAAAAAACTTTAGAAATTGGAAAGGGTCGGCGGTAACCGGATCTGACCTAGCAACCCAATATGGCCCACGCGGAACACGGCACGCGCAGCAGGCCGGCTCAACCATGGCCCAAGGCGGGAAGTCCGCATGCACGTCGATGGTTTTACAGAAGAGTCCTCAATCTATCCATTTATTACGTGGCACTATGCGCACTACTGCAACAGAGACACATTTTGTAGAGAGACCCCTGAACTAGCCTATCTTTACCATAGGATGGTCCCTGGTGGCCTACGCACGACGGTGCGACTCCGGCCGGTGCAGCGCGCATACACCGACCACCAGAATGAAACACCAGCCCCACAATCAAGCCGACGAGCGCCGCGGAGCCAAGACGAAACCCTAGGCGGCGATTAGGAGTTAAATGGTGACTTCTACAGTACTACCCACGGTGGCGGCCCAACCGCTACGGCGGCGCGAGCGGTCTGGCGAGCTAATGCAATTACTGGACTAAAAGGGGGCGATTGAGCATCAGCAGCTTACAACAAACATGGTCGAGGTGGCGGTGAAGTCGGAGACGGCCCCCGCAGCGCTGGCCACGTGTGAGCTGAAGGGGGCGGCACTATGACTGGACACTGGCGTGTCACCGCATCTCGGTTAGGTCCCTGGCCAGGAGGACGCGAGCACCAGCTAGAGACGGTCAAGACAAGTTCCCGGCTACAAGTAATTGAACTTCTACCAGCCCTACGGGCCTTACACCCAATCGTATCATCCACAGCGATGAGATGACCGACGACTGTGGAAAAGCCAAGCTCGACCATGTCGAGGCACGGCAGGGCCTTGATAGGAATTGACTAGCTAGCTGACTCCCTAGACTATGCATAGCTACGAGGAATCAGACTGAGAAGCTCTGGCTAAGTGAATCAAGGGACGGAGAGGCGGCGGTCAAGCACATGGGAGGTCATAGAGCGTGTGCCCGAGTGAGCCGAGCAAGTTAAGGCAAGGCAGCTCCAACCAGTGGTGACAGTGCGAATACTTGCGCCTTGGTAAAGCGATGTGGGTGCTTGGCGCGACGCGTTTGAATTGGAGCGACCAAACCCAAGCGGCACACCAGCGTTGGCTAGCTGATCAAAGCAGGGCAGGGAGGCGTCCCATCTCTGGGGTGATCGGGCCATTGTTGCGGTAGGTAGAATGAGGGCAGAACGGTCACCATGTTGGCCCAACCATGACGGTCGCAGGCTTGACCTGACCCGGTGCGCGGCACGGCGGCCAGCCGCCCGAGCCTGACAAGCCCACAGGAAGGGGCAGGAGCAAGGCCATGGCCCCACTAGGAATGGGCCGGCAGAGCTAGGAACTCCACGCGGCAATGACCGAATGCGCGCACACCAACGTAGCGGCAACTGCCCGACCACACTTGAGCTCATCGCTAGCCACGCCATGCATGCGATGACCGCGACCCCTAATAGAGCAGTTTCTACCAGTGACTTGCATGATTTTTAAAGTGAATCAAAGGGTGTCGATCAACTCAACTAGAGTCCAACTAATTACACTAACTCGAGGCTGGTACTACCCACTAGCTAGCGAAGCAAATCTTACGCCCCGAGAGCAACTAGAGAGGGAGATAGAAGCATGCCAAAATGAGCTCGTCGCACCAACATTAGTTTGCGAATGGATCACCGAAACCTGATCCATGACACATTCTAAGGGGTTTTGGGCAATTTTTACGAGTTCCACGTGACAACCAACATGACTATAATCTACACCATGCCCAAGTGCTCATCTTGATGCAACCAACTATGCGGAAATATGAAGTTAGTGTTTAGGCATTTTTGTTGGATTTTAAATGCCAAAATAGCACTGTCCATGTGGCAGAACCGCCCAAAATAACGCACTTACGAAGGCGCTTGTCTACCACTAGACACTAAGCATCCTAAGAGCGAGCTACATCAAGCGGATTCCGTCGAGCACACCCTAAGGGAGAGCCCGAATAATCCACATTTTTCCCATAGGATCCAATAATGAGAACATGAATTTACATTACTTAGTCCATTTCATACATCCATAGTTCTTAGAAATACATTATTACATGACCAATTTCAGAGTGTGGAAATTAAACAGCGGAATGTAAAGAAACATCTATCGATAATGTACAAGGATCCATCTGTGCCCACCAGAAGAATCATTCACACAACAGCTACTCCTCAAGCTACACCTGCAACAGGGGTAAATAAACCCTGAGTACACAAATGTACTCGCAAAACTTATCTGACTAGTGGGAATAATTTCCTGACTCCAAGGGATATGATAAGCTTTATGGTTTGTTGGGTTTCCTTTTTGCAGAAAGCAATACTAATAGTGAATCCTTATTTATGTTATTATTAGCAGTCATGATTAATTCATTATCTAGCCCTTCTATGTAAGCACCTGTTCTACTTTCAAGCAAGAGTTAAGCAACAGTTCCATTTCATCACCTTTCATCTTTCAGTTCTTACTATGGTGCTAGACTATAGACAAGCCATACTAGAATGCTGGCGATTCACGAATCAATATGTCTAGCTAGGTACCCCGAAACACATGCCCCGCTTATACCCCAGGCACAAGCAGGACCAACCCATCACTCTCATGTCATGGGTGTAACACATATGGTGTTTTAACACTAAAATATGCCATGTCATCATATGCATTGCACATCATTCTTGTGTTAGTGAAAACTTTGATATGCATTCACTAAAACAAGTTTATTTTTATGAGTATATGTGATTGACTTGTATGGGATGAATCAAGTTTAAAACCTTTGTATGGAATTGGAATTTCCTTATCTCTGAATTCCAGCATTAAAATTCTAACCTGGAAAACCCAATTCAAAATCTAAGCACATTTTGGGGTTGAGCCTAAAAGAGAAAATGTAGAGCTTGTCAATATGTACAAAGTTGGTTTTTGGAGTTTTCAAAGTTGTTATATAAAATTTGAAGTAATTTAAAAAGGGATAAATTCTTAAAGTGTCCCTTTTTTATTTT
Organism: Miscanthus floridulus; assembly: GCF_019320115.1. Lineage (NCBI taxonomy): Eukaryota > Viridiplantae > Streptophyta > Magnoliopsida > Poales > Poaceae > Miscanthus > Miscanthus floridulus. The sequence continues at coordinate 76,257,482 of NC_089598.1, forward strand.
AAACTTGCATTTCAAAATGTGGACATAATTTGAGTATGGTTATAAAAGCAAAGTTGTAGAACTTTTAATTTGGAACAACTTTTTTTTGGAGATTTTTGAGTTGCCAAACAAATTTTAGAGTAATTTGAGAAATGAAGTGAGTGGCATTTTCATAAATAGCTTGAACAGTGCCAGCAGACCGACACTCACCATCGGTGAGCTTCCACCGTCTTCTAGGTGCGCCCGTGGCCATCTTCGGCTTTGCGCTGGCATGGGGAGGCTGCTGCGTGTCGTCTCCGTGTTCCTTGGCCATGTTATAAAGCCAGGACACCGTCGTAGTCGCTCTTCCTCCTCTCCTTTGTTTTTCCCGTCGTCACCGCCCAGCTTCGACGAGCTCACGCCAAAGCTGTAGATCTCTCCCTACCTTAATTAAGAATGTCACCGCTCCGCCTGCTCCTTGCGAAACCAACTGACTAATCCTAGAAGCTTGACTTTGCTGGGAGACGTTGCGCATCGCCTTTCTTCCTCGCAGCCGGCCGCAACGCTGTCGAGCTCGCTTCACCGTGGCTAGCATGCTACGGTGCGTCTCTCTCCTTGCTAAGCATTGCTCCAGCTTCATCATGTTGTCATGGTGCTCTGTGGCCTTTTGATTGATCTGTTCATCCACTGCAGCCACTGGAAAGCCACCGTTGACACCGGAACGCCGCCGTGTCTGCCTTGATTGTCGACAACCTTCTCTGTTGCTCCTCCGGTTCATCCATCAGCTCGAGCAAGTTTGTGGTGAGCTACTGAGTCTTCCCAAGCCTTTCGTTTAACCACTAATGGCCTCACTTCACCAACGTAACACAGCCGCACCGCCATGGCCGCCATGGCCAGCGACGAGCTCGGACCAAGCCGTACTTGGTTTAGCTAGTACCCCTAACCGAACCGTCGTGAGGTGGGGAACATGATGATACCCTCGTCGTCGCCGTAGGCCTCACCGTCGGCGAGAATGTGCTAGTCAGAGCATCGCCGTCGAGCTGCTCTCACTGATGAGTGGGACTCCGATGTCAGCGACAGTTTCAGTGAAAATGAATTTTCTATTTTGCAGAAATAATTAAATAGTGTTGTGATTTGTTTATTTTGTGTAGAATTAAAGAGAGCTCCAAAAATTATGAAAATTTTTGTGTGACCTCTCTAAGATGTGAACTATTTAGGAAAAATACTAAATGTTACTTTTTAGTACATTTTGAATGTGATAAAAAAATTGCTCAAATTAATTAATAAATGAGTTTCCATGATTTTTCTAGGCTTAAATAAGTATCCAAAATTTCTAAAAAATGTTTTGCCACTTAGTTATCATGTGATGAGCCTTCACAAAAATTTGGAACTCAATTGGAGAAAATTGATTTATTTCATAATTTTGAATTAAATATTTAATTCATAAAACAAATAGTAAACCTTAATGACTTAGATTTTATTTGAATTTTTGATTGAGTGATGACATTGGGTCATTACCATAAAATGATCCTTGGCACTTAAAGTAAGTGTTTGAGTGTTTGAAAAGGTTAGTTAGTTGTTGGTTTGCAACTGTACCACGAAGGAAAGTTGTATTCAAGTTATTAACTTTTGCATCCATCGTCAAGCATCATGTTTTATATCTCGCATCATATTAAACATGGCATTGTTACCACGTGTAGTGAATAAAAGTGAGAACATGGTAGTCAACCAAGTTGTTGAGGAAGTCAACCCACCTGTTGAGGCCGGGTTTGATATCTATGTTACATCTCTTGAACCTGACTATTCCGATAATCAAGGCAAGCCCCGGATGCATTTCAACCTACCTTGTTTTTTCCAAATTTATATCGCTTTTGTTTTTAAATACTGCATTAAGTGATTAGGAGTTGAGTGGAAACCTAATTGGTGCATTACCAACCTTGTTTTTCCATATCAACCTTGTTTCCAGTTTTAATTCGAGAATGTCTAATTATGCTTAGCCATGCTTAGACCGATAAAAGTCGGGTGATTACCTATCACCTGCGAGATATAAATGGAGTTTTGAATACGGGTGGTTATTTATGTTATCATGAGATATAATCATGTGGAGAATAAATCTAGACCAGGCGAACTCGGTGTGTGAGAGCCATAAGACATGGATGTCTTGTGAGCGGGTTCTTTTCGCCTGTGTCGATTAAGAACCGTCCATTGTTGAATTGCATGAGGTGAGACTTTGTAGTACTAGCCATATACTCTGGTAAGCCTTAACTTGGCTATTCTATTATGAGAATGGCTACTCACACACTGGGAGTGGAGAGATGGCGATAGTAGCGTGTACCCATATGGCAATGGGCTAGATTGGTGGAGTACTGTGCTCTTGGGTGGTGAGGACACGTTCTTGTTTTAGAGGATCTAAGGATAGGTTGATATATGTAGGTCGGGGACCTGCATATGTCATGTGGTTGGGAATCCCTAGCTGGCTTATAATCGGTTTGAATCATCGCTGCTCCTCGGTTATGGAGACTCAACTCATTGTTCATCATCGTAGTTAACAAATGAAACTTGAGTAAGTTTTGAGAAAGAGTTTGATATGAAGTTCATGATCTCAATACGGATCATGGCAGATTCATATATGATCTTTATGAAGAATTAAATGTTGAAATAAAGAATCTTGTTAGGGAGCTTTTACGCAAAAGAACTTTGATTCTTGTTAAAGCCTTACCTTGAATCCCTGAGCCTGCATACCTGAGTCTTCTCCGTTTTTACGTCGGTTATGTCTTGTTGAGTACTTTTGTACTCAGGGTTTTTTAACCCTTGTTGCAGGTGAGTCTCATGAGCAGGTCTGCTTTGGACCGTGCTACATGATGGTTTTTCAAATCGAAGATGACAAGTAAATGTGTGGCCCTTGGGCAAGGTACTTTAATTGTGTGTTTTGTTTTATGTTACTAAGCTACTCCACTACTATGGTTTGTAATAATAATCATACTTGGTTTGTAAGATTTGAAATAACTGTTTTGTAAACTAAGTTATTATAAGACTTCCGCCATATTACTCTGATGTAATTTCTTAAATAAAATGTTGTAATACTGCAATGACTCTGTAATGGGATCCTGCTCGAAAAAATTGTGGATGATTCGGGTTTCCCGAGGACACCCGACAGGCTTCTTAAGTTATCGGGAACATATGCATAGTCGTCAAAGGTCATGAGACAGTGACAAGTGCATGTGGGCCCTATAATTTAGGAGGTTCTACCACAATGGGGTCCAGGTCCCTGTCCAAACTTGGAATCTAAGCCCCCGCTCCTGAGTCCCAGACTTAGTGCGGTGCTTAGACCTCCACCTTCCCCACCTCCAATCTATCGATCCAGAAAGAGCCAGAACCCATGACAAGAGAGCAACAAGCCTTCCCTGCACCCATACCCAAGTATGTGCTTGGAATAATAAGTATGTGACTTGCCTAGAACCCAATGCAATGGCTAGTCCTTAACTGACACAGATAGGGAAAAGTATAACCAAGCTATGGCCCATTGGCCAAAGGACACAACCTCTTACACCCACTAATACCCATATCATATCCCTGTCTGGTCTCCATTTTCCTTTCACCATTTTATCATGAGTGATAATAATAATAATCACCTATTGTGAGTAACGGCAGGTTACTCACGCTACCGAAATCCTGAGCGTAGCAACTACTCGACCTATGCTAGTAGGACTCATAGGTAGGTATATCTATCAGTTTCCATAAAATGCCTGTAACGTAAATGCACATCACATATTCAGATATCATTCAAAATAAGGGTTATGCACCAGGGCTTGCCTTGGGCAGGCGGGGTGTCAACAAAGTCAGCAACTGATGGCTCTAGGGCTCCCTCCTGAACGAGAATCTCCTCCTCATACTCTTTAATGATCTCCTCATACTCCTATTCGCCCGCAGGCACAAACTCTACCAACTCGTTATCTACATGCTTGAAATGATGATGCAACACTTAGTAGTACGACAATAGCAACTCTTAAAATAAAATACAACTATCAAGCTACTAAGCTAGCTCTACCGACTAAGACGCTAAGTTACCTATCATTACCACTAATAGGTATGAAACATTTCATGCATTATCTTAGCAACTATAGGCATACCTATTCTTAATATCGATTTACTCTATATATGATAAAATAAGGAGTACTAGTTCACTACAAAAAAATTGGTTTGTATGACATAAGCACATTGTCATGGTAAGTACAAAATTGGTCATAAAAAGTGTCTTATGACAAAAAAGCAGCGTCATGCCAGTTATCATATAACGACCATCACATAATGTACCTTGTGGCGATAATATTGAGAACCATCACAAAATGTTATGACCTTTTATGATGGTTGTGTCTTTCCATCATATATTGTTATCTTTTATGATGACTGTAACTATCACATATTGGTCAGTCAACGCGTCACCTAATGTACGAAATGTCATAAATGGTACATGTGAGGACAGTCTCAGATAAGTTTTTTTTACAACATGGAAACATCATATATAAGTATGTGGATTTTGTGATGCCTAGATTTTGTCTTGTTTTGTATGGTAGTTAGAGACATTTTGAGATGACTGTATGGCGTCACAAATTGTCCTCTCATTCATGACAAGCGTGGCAACCATATTTAGTGACATCACACTGATCTTTCATCATAGCTCATAAAAGCATAATACACATATATATCAGCCAAGCCATCATCCACAACATTCTCATCACAAGTCATAAATCATACACAATTCAGTCAAGCCATCATGCATACACACAAATTCAAGACCAGAAGATAGTGGTTCAACATGTTCCAGCACACTTGTTCCACCACATAGTTCTAGGTTCCATCAGGCATGTTCCACCACAAGAGGTTCAAACATACAGAGGTTCCACCATAAAGGTTCAAATATACAAACAGATTGCACATAGTTCTGACAAAGTTCCAACCATAGAGTAAGTTCTAGCAAGGTAGCAAAAGCTTAGGCAAAGGCATCATCCTCAGACACTGCATTCATACCTACCTCAATCTTTCTAAAGTTTTAGGACAACTCATAGCAGTGCATTAGTCTCTTCAAAACTTGGTATGCATCCCCTTCACTTCCTCTTGGGTCTGACGCAGCAAACTTTGGTTTTCTTCAAGTGCGGCCTGTTGAGCTTGAAGCTGTGCTTGCAACTCTTCCTGCTTCCTAGCAGCTTCCTCTCTTTCTGCTTGGAGTGTTTCCTCAAACTGAGCTTGCAGGTGTGCTTGTGCGGCTGTCGATGTGGATTGACCAGTCTTCGATGGTCAAGGGACACCAATGTTAGGAAGGAAGGTGGATGAATAGCTAATCTGGCTGAGACAATCAGCAACAATCTTGGAGGGAGACTTTTGTTCTTCACCTTCTTCTAGCTCCCTTTCCTTCTCTACAACCATTTGTTCCTACATAAAATGAATCCACTTAATAACAAGGCCATACAACAGTGTTGAACCAGGCATTTACTTGAGTGCAGTACATGCATGTATCCATTGATTTTGTAACTTACATATATTTCATTTGCAAGAGGAGTATGACCATTTTGGGGACTACTCATACATTCCCCAAAGAAATCAACAACATCTGGCTCCATGTTGTTGTACTTAGTCCTCTACAGCATGTTAAAAACTTGGGATATAAGATTAGTCATAGATTATTTGTACATGCCAATAGCAAGATGCCAAAATATGTATGCACTACAGATCATACAAATATTTGCCTCAGTATTTGCCTCTAGATTTTTTATGCCAACAACAAATACAATCACTAGCAAAGTCAACTAATTACTGACAATTCAAGAAAAACAACACAGGAACATGCATCAATGCAACCTGGACAGATCAAGAATAATAACTTGGCCTAAACAACACCTACTACTGATGATGATTATCTCTGATGACAGTAATTCCTCTTGTAGATTTTAGTTTCAAATGGTCACCATAAAAGAATTGGAGCCTAAACACCTATTGATTATAGCTCACTCGGCACAGCGCAAATATTATGAACATGGGAGCTCATCTCAGAAATAATTGGAGCACGTGCTAACTTGATAGTTCAAAAGCACATGGTAATTACTAATCTACAAATGTACAAAAGACATAATATCTGTACCACGCTGTATCGATGGGCAATATAGGACCTAGCTCCAGTCCTTTGATGAAGCTACACTTGGGCTCAGTTTACTTTATTCTTAGCACATTTTTCCTGCACCACATGCAATACAGAGTTGTCATTCACATGCACAGTTTGCATTGCATATTAACAAAAGCAGATAATTCGGGCATGGACCTGATTCTTTGGGTCACACCAGTACTCTACCAGCTTGGTCCATTCCTCTTTCTTCATTTTAGGTGGAGGTTGCTTGGCCAACAGTTGTTCTTCTATTAGTGACTCATCGAAGTACTTCTTTTTCAGGTGATACCTCATCTGCCTTACTCCCCTCTTAATGATATCAGTGCATGCAGCTTTACTTGGTGCCTCATTCTTAACATCCACATCCAACCTTGACTGAAGCCACACAAATCATTTATTAGATACAATTTTTCACATGGGAGTAGAGTAATGCAAGAGAGTATTTGGAGGAGTGAAATAGTTGTCTCACTGCCACTTTGTCAAGCACTTTTTTTACTTCTGCCTTTCCCACATCATTGTCATAAAGCTTCCATGATGTGTAGACGGGCATGTTGTCTCTAAGGGCAACACCAGTTTCTGATGCCAGCTTCGTTGCCTGAAGTGGGACATCAGGTCTTTTCTTCCCTTCAGCCACTTGGATAGCCAGCTTCTTTCCTCTATTTAGCATCTTCTCTAAGCCATGACCAATGGTTTTCTTGCAGACATTCTTTGGGGGCGCTGCATTGGCAAATAATGATCAAAATGTGTTATTAAAGCAGTAACAATTGTAGATAATGAATGGAGAAACAAATGCTTAGAAACTCATATTGTTTACCTAGAACTAAGTCATCTCTTGGTTCTCCTTCATATGTATGACCCTCTGAATTAGCGGCATCAAATTGCTCAGCTGACTCATTGATGTCATTGCTTTGCCTAGAGCTCTATCCACCTGGTGAGGTGTCTGCTGGAACTGCTTGGTTAACACTAGTTGTGGGAGTAGGTTGCGGAGATAGGGTAGCAGTGGCTCTAGGAGTACTATGCTTAGTGTTTGCACCAGGTGAAGACATGGTTGCACTGGACCTGGTGAATCTAGGAGGACTAGGTATTGTGTTTGCACCAGGCGCAGACATGGCTGCACTGGTCCTGGTGAATCTAGGAGGACTAGGTACTGTGTTTGCACCAGGCGTAGACATGGCTACACTTTTCCTAGTGTATCTAGGAGGACTAGGCTATGTGTTTGAAATAGGTGAAGACATGGCTGGACTGGTCCTGGTGACTCTTGGAGGAGTAGGCACTGTGTCTGTAGTTTCTGTGGTGTGGCTGCCGCTTGTAGTGAGGTGGCCTGGCAGTTGGCTGCTACTAGAAATGGCATTTGGTTTTGGGTTGGCTTTCAAAGTGTTCTTAGGAGGCAAGGGATGTCTTGGCCTAGGCGGTGGATGGCCTATAGGCGAAGGCATGGCTGCACTTTGCCTAGTGATTCTGGTTGGCATGCGCGGTGGCTGCTAGTTTGCAGCCGCCATTGTTGCCACCTTTTTGCTTCTTCTGCTGCCGGCGAGTTCCTGGAACCATTGGTCTTTCTTGGCAAGAGAAAAATGCATCTTATTAATTATGAAAGAAGTGTCAAGTAGATTAATTAACTACAATGAAGTATATATGTTTCAAATGGAGAGACCAGAAACTTGTTAATTGTCCAAGTAATTCATCTCACCTCAGTATTGACCTCATTATTGAGGTCATCATCAGAATTATCATCACTGTCAGATTGGTTATCAATGTCAGATGAAGGATCATACTCAGTGTTAGATTTTGGATTGTCAGATACTAGTCGCTTCCCTTTGCCCCCTTTCTATTTTGAAAAAACATCACTGATAGTCTGAGCTAACACCGGAATACCGAAAGACTTAAAAACTTCCTAAACAGCCTTTACATTAGTTTTTGTCATTTCTTGTATTACTTATTACGACCAAACATAGAAAGAGCAGAAAATGGATTCAGTTTCTGTAAAAGAGTTGAAAAAAACCTAATAGATCAGTAGAGAAATTGTAAACGAACCAAAAGGAGCAGTCTAATAGTTAGTCAAACCATTGAAATTGTAAATGAAACAAAATGGAGCTAATATCCTACTGCTTTGTGTATCTTGATACAAAGAGCATGTCGGGGTGCCTTTTTCTATGGGCTGTAGATGCAGCTAATATCAAATTTCAATAAACATGTCACAAATTCATGTCTTTTCTTTAGCATGTTGGGGTGAATAAAACAAGTATGAAACAGCAGTGCACTAACTACCAGTCCTACACTAACGCTTAACAACTGGTGTTGTCATACACGTACAATTTAAATGATTGTTTACATTTTATCATCAATAACACATCAAGGCCAAAAGGCCATTCATGGTCTTTTGTGCTTCCCCACAGAAGTACTAGTGCAAGAAAGCATCTAACTAACAAAGAAACCTCTAGGAAGCAAATAATTCACCACATCTGCCGACCAAGGTAACAGGAGCTACAAGTTAGGGGAGAAGGGAAAGCAAGAAATGTTTGAGGAACTAAGCAAAGCTGGCTGGAGGGGGACTGCGCAGATGACGAGGCCAGAGCCAGGCAGATGATGGCTGGAGGAGGAGGTGGCGCTCTGTGCAGAGCCACAGAGATTAGCCCGCGGAGGGAGTCAGAGCTGCCGGTGGCAGGATGGGCCGCTCCAACCTCTGGCGTTGGTGTGGTGGCGGGATAGGCGGCTCCGTGCACCAGCGTAGGAGTGAGGGTTGGATGGCCAAATCCGGCCTATGGCATTAGTGTGTCGATAGGATGGGAGCCTCTGGCTTCGGGCGTTGGTGTGCCGGCGAGATGGGAGCCTCTGGCTTTAGGCGTTGGTGTGGCGGAGGGATGTCCAGATCCAGCCTCCAGCAGCGATGTGGCCATGAGATGGGTAGATCCGGCCATGGTGGAGTTGTGGCGCTGGGATGGGTGGCGTAGGAGTGGCAGCGGGAGGTGTGGCGGTAGCGGTGAGTGGCGGGCGGGGTGGTGGCAACGTAGTGGCGGCTGGTGGTGAGTGGCGGGCGAGGTGGTGGCGGCGGAGTTGCGACGGGTGGGGTGGTGGCAGTGGAGTGGCGGTGGGCAGTGAGTGGCGAGCGGAGTGGTGGTGAGCGGTGTGGCGGCAACGTGGCGACAAGTGGAGGGAGGAGAAGGAGATTGGGGATTTCCCCTTGGTCTGACCCGCGGGTAAGAGGATAAGGCTGCGGGGGGAACTTGGATGCCTTGAGCGGGAGGCGTGGTGGGGCTGTGTCAGTGAGCGAATCAACGCGGGAGAGTGTGAGGTGCAGCTTTGAAAATTTGGCCACATTTTTGTCCTGACGTAGTGGGTCCACTATGTCAGTGACCATTTTAGTAGTATTAGGACTTCAAATGGATTTTTTTGGCTAATAAACAATTGAAAATGGAAACAATGTCTGAAATAAAGTTGTACAACACGTCGAGATCTACCAATTTGGTTTTGGTTATTTCTTCGTATGACTTTGTTTCGATAGTTTGAAATTTGAATTTCAACATATTCAAACTTCTAACAAAAATTTGGGGTACTAAAAAATTTCAAATTAAAAAGTGATGAACACAAAGGTTGCAAAACTCATCAAGACCTACAATTTTTGTTTTGGTCATTTGTTCATCCGACAAAGTGACAGTAACTTTGTTCATAGAAATTACATCTCTCACTTATAGTTCATGAAACTCTAAGAGAGAATGTAAAATTTATGAACTAAGTTACTACCACTTTCTCGGATGAACAAATGACCAATACAAAAAATGTAGGTCTTGATGAGTTGTTCAACTTTGATGTTTGTGATTTTTTAGCTGAAATCATTTGGAGTTTCAAAATGTGGTGTAAAGTTGTAATTTTTTTATATTCAAATTTTGATTTGTTCAAACTTTGACACATGATGATGGGGCCAAAATCAATGCTATACATTGATAGATCATGATTTTAGAAAATTTTAGGAAAAAACATTAGATTTGGAGCTAGTATGTGGGAGAAAAACTTGTTAGAAGTTTTTGCCATAGATCAAAAAAAGAATTGATGTTTGCACCACATGGGAGGCTAATGAGCATGCTGGGTCCGCATGTCATTGAAACTTTGGACCACATGGCACTCAAGGCTAATTAGTAGCGCCACCCACCCTCACACGCAGCCGCCCCCCCCCCCCCCCCCTCCCCCCCATTAGTAGCCTCGGCACCCCCCAGAGGCAGCCTGGCCGTCAACCACAGCTACTCCCTCGCTTGTGCCACGTCGGCCACCCATGCTGGAGAATGGAGCCTGCATCGGCGACCCCTGTTGGAGAGTGGAGACCCCTGCTAGAGAATGGAGCCTGCATCGGCCACCCTTGCTAGTGTCACGCCAACCACCCATGGTGGAGCTTGGCCATCCACCCCAGCTAGAGCCTGGCCAGCCAAGCCACCTGCTCCCTCATCTGCTACCTCAGCCCCCTCCCCCCCCCCACCACCACTAGCAGCGTCGCCTAGGTCGAGATGGATAGAAGCTACATTTATAACAGTGCCCCATTTACTGTGCCCTATTTGTCTGGTGTTGCACAATTCATGGAACATATTAGAAGTAGATATAGTGCAGATGAGAAAATCAAGTGCCCATGCTGAAAATGCCTGAACCAAATAGAAAAAAGCCAAGGTGAGGTACAGGAGGATATCGAAATCAATGGTATGTCTAGGTCCTATACAAGGTGGATTGACCATGGAGAGGGAGATAATGATGTTGAACAAGATGATGATGGAGAACTCACTGTTGTACCTGAAGATATGTCATGGGAGGGAAATGACCAGGCAACACTTGATGAGGAAGGACAAGCTAAAGATGCCATAGAAGATAGTGCACGGGGAGTTCAGGGGTTGATTCAAGATTTGCACACTACAGCAAGCCATGGCTTTGGAGGTAACTTATATAAAGAAATCATAGAAGAGGCAAAGCGTGAGCTTTATCCAGGTTGCACTGAGGAATCTAGGCTAACTTTCATTATTAAGCTGCTGCATATAAAAGTGTACAATCGGATAACAAATTCTAGGTTCGATGCTTTCCTTGAGTTGCTTTCGACATCTTTGATGAATGTGACCGGCCTCCCTAAGTCCTATAACGAAATGAAAGCTCTACTTCAGAAGCTTGGTTTTGGTTATGTTTGTATTGATGTGTGCAAGTATGATTGTGCCTTATTTTGGAAGGACCATGAAGACGATGATCATTGCCCAGTTTGTGGCTTCACAAGATGGAAAGTGAACAAAGAGGGCAAAAATAAAGTTCCTCACAAGGTCCTCCGTTACTTTCCAATAATTCCACGCCTTCGAAGGCTTTTTATCTCAAAGCAGCGGGCACAGTATGCAAGATGGCACAAGGAAAAGAGGGTACTAGTTGAGAATGAAATGAGACATCCTGCTGATGGAGAAGCTTGGAAAGAATTTGATAATACTTTCAAGTCTTTTGCAGATGATCCCCGTAGTTTGAGGTTAGCCATTGCTACTGATGGATTCAACCCATTTGGTCAGATGACCAATTCATACAGCATCTGGCCAGTGATAGTGGTTCCATACAATTTTCCACCATGGATGTGTATGGACCAATCTAATTATATGCTTGCTTTAATAATTCTAGGCAAAAAATCACAAGGCAAAGATTTCCATGTGTTCATGCAGCCTTTGATAGCAAACATGCTAACTCTTTGGGAAGGTGTCCCTACTTATGATGCATATGAAGGCAAAGAATTCAGTCTACGTGCAACGATTCTGTGGGGAATCAATGACTACCCTGCATTAGGCACCATGTCAGGCAGAACTACTAGGGGTTATTTTGCATGTGTGCACTATGATGAGAATCCATGCTCCTAATGCCTGAGAAACAAAATTGGTTTCATAGACCATAGACGTTTCCTCCCAAACGACCATCCCTAGAGGAAAAATAGATCTTTCAATGGCCACCATGAAACTAGAGAGTAGCCAAGGAAATTTAGTGCAGATGAGGTTATGGCAAGGTTGGATGAAGTTTGCTATGTTCCAGGCAAAAATCCAGATAAGCCGAAATCAAGAAAATGATGCCGTAATGGAGAACCAGTATGGCATCTGAAGGTTAGCTTGTATGATTTGCCATACTGGTCAAAATTGAAGCTGCAGTACAACCTTGATGTTGTGCACATAGAGAAAAACATATGTGAAAACATTTTGTCAACTCTACTTAATATTCCAAACAAGACAAAGGACACAATCGCTGCTAGACTAGATTTGGAAGACAGAGGTATAAGAAAAGAGCTTCATTTGCAAGAAGACACTGGTAATTCATCCTCAAAGCCCAAAGCTTGTTACGTTCTAACACCAGAAGCAAAGAAGAAGTTCTTGCAGTTCGTGAGCAATGTTAAATTTCTAGATGGCTATGCCTCTAATATATCAAGATGTGTCAATATGGAGGAAGGAACAATGCATGGGCTGAAAACACATAACTGTCATATACTGCTGTAGCGTATTTTACCAGCTAGCCTTCGTGGTTTGGTGCAAAAGACGTATATGAAGTAATTGCTGAATTGGGTAGGTTTTTTAGACAACTTTGCTCAAAAACTCTAAAGGTTGATGCACTACACCAGATGAAGGAAGATATTGTAATTATCCTTTGCAAGCTAGAGAAAATTTATCCTCCTGCATTCTTCGATGTTATGGTTCACCTAGCAGTACACTTACCTGATGAGGCACTCCTTAGGGGACCGGTTCAGTATGGATGGATGTATCCCATTAAGAGAAGATTGGGCACCTTTAAGCGTTTCATCCGCAATAAAGCAAGACCAAAAGGATCTGTTGTAGAGGCATACACTGCATATGAGTGTATGACCTAGTGCTCAACATATTTCAGTGATATTTTTACTAGGTTCACTAGGCCTGAAAGAAACTTAGATGCAGAACATAACATGTCACCCAATGGTTACTCTATTTTTTGTCATGGTATTAACCTGTTGGGTGCTTCAACACTTCATTACGAAGATAAAGACTATGACTCCATGGTTTGGTTTGTTCTAAATAACTGCGAAGAGGTTGATGAATACAAAGAGTGAGTAATTGCTGTCATTTCATTTATGCCAATTTTAGTCAATATTAGTCTCACAATAAACTAATTAACTACTTCCTTTGCAGAATGTATAGAGCCCAACTGGAACAACAACAAGTCAATAATATTGAAAAAATGATGTCAACACACTTTGCTGCATGGTTTGAGAAACATGTGCATGCAACTTTTACAACCTGAGTGAATCATTTATGATACAATAAATTTTCAAAAATCACCAATTCTCTGTGTTTTCCTGTAGATTACCAGATTGAATTACAAAGGCACAGCAAATGTTGATGAAGACTTGTACTCACTCGCATGTCGACCGGATAGGCGTGTGCGATCATACACAGCTTGTATAATCAATGGGGTACGGTACCACACTATGGCTCGTGAGGCACACAGGAAAACACAAAACTCCACCATCAAGACTATAGGGGATCACAATGATGTCACTATTGACTACTATGGGACAATCAGAGACATTATTGAGTTGAGTTACACTAAGAACAGCAAAGGAGATAGATCTGTTATCTTATTACGGTGTGAATGGTACAATCTTGAGGGAAGGACATACCAAATGAAAGATGATGGTTACTTCAAGAGCATTAACATCGAAGGCCGATGGTATAAGAATGATCCTTTCATTCTAGCCACAGAAGCTTCACAAGTATTTTTCTTGGAAGATACAAAGTTCAGCTCATCTTGGCGAGTGGTACAAGAATTTGGCCACCAACATATATTTGATGTTGAAGAGTCCGACGGAAAGCAACCAATCCATGAACAAGTACAGATGAGATGTCAAGAGGCGTACCAAGAGGAGAATACTTCGTCTAGAGATGGTACAGTGGGAGGCATTTATCCTGATATGGATTTGTTGCACATGGACAATCAACCAAGCAGCCCTATTAGTAGAGACCTTGTCGAGAGCATCTGTGGACATCAACATACAGCTCAAGGTGATGAAATAGACAACGAAGATGAAGATGAAGATGAAACCTTCCTTGAGTACCATAGTCCAGATGAAGACAACATATCAAAAGAAGACAGTGATGATGACTAGCCTTTGCATTTCTCGAGCTATTTGTGAACCATGAACTTCTGTTAGTGATTTTGTTGTATTTGAATTATGCTACTGAAATTTGTATCTGAACTATGAAATTGTAAGACCTTATATACAATGATTCTATTTCAATAGATACTTGATTCTATTCTGTGCACATGTAACCTATTGGAAGTTACAGGCTATATGATGCCAAAATATCATGGATATGTTATATGCTGCCCAGAATCCATTGAGTTGCTACAAAAATTCAGGGCTATACTGAAGTTACATACATGCTGCCAAAATTTGATCACACATAGGTTACACATCAAAGCAAAAGGGATGTTTAATTCCAACAACACTCAGGCACATATTTCATACCAACTGCAAATACATCATGGATAATAGGTTCAATACACCATGTCACACAAAAGACACAGGTTCAATATAATATGTCACATACAATATTTCAACAACATTTGCTTACTTCAACACTACAGCTACAACCAACAAGATGGCCAACACCAAGAATGTTACATTTAGACACCCACACACAAGACAAATGCAGCTTCCCATGCCTTCCCTATTCTTGACAACCATTTCCTTCACCTTGTTCAGATTCTCCTCTATGCTATCAATTTTGTCCACCAGCTCAGGAACATCTGTTGTTGAAGCTGCTACAATGGTCGAGGAAGCTGGCAGTAGATAACCATTATCTTGAAGGTACACCACATATTCTTCCTCGAACCAATACCTGGAACATGTCCCCTACATCCAAATTACAACAACAGGAAATTTAACATCAATAGTGCAGCCACTGAATGCTACAAACACTACCATTCTCAAGGATGCCCATTCAAACAAAAATGAAATTTTGGCAATGCAAATTGAACCACTGCATTAACATTTCGATAGTTCTTCCTGGAGCACTTGAAAAACCTCCTTCCAATGTTATACTCAGACTGCGTGGTAGTGGCAGCAAACACCCTCATGTCCTTGCAATCTAAGCACATTATCAGCGGCAACCCAGTCACATCATCAATTGGTGCCTGCAGCTCGATAGCAATGGGTGGGGTGCTATAGCAACAACAGCAAGGGGTGTGGGTTCACCCTAGCTACGGTTGAGCACCGAGTGCGAGCGGTAGATGACGACACCTACGACATGAGCCTGAGGGAGCGAGGATTGATTAGGCCTAACACATTGGCAATGAAAGGGGGAAAGGGGAGGAGGATGAGGGCGGCACTACCACAATGGCGCACCTAGGGACTAGGAGCACATTGTTAGCCAACGAGATGGAGTCGCTGCTGGTCACCGAAAGTCCGTGCTCCACCGGGCGGCCTTGCACTGGATCTACACGCTGGCTCTGCCCAGAGGCCACTGCACCGTGAGTTGGGGAGATGGGGAGCTACCACTGCCGAGACACCAAGATGTCGCCCACCCCCACCGCCCGCCACGCTCTAGCAGCCGCACTCTGCCTAGACGACGCTCCCCGCCCACACACCGCCTGCCGCGCTCCGCCCAGACACCACCCATAGCAGTGTGTTGGGGAAATGGGGAATGAATCAAAATGGTCAACAGAGAGGGTATGTTCTGTGTATATTGATGTTGGGGCTGTCTTTTTTGAATTAACAAACAATGACGCTATGGAAAGGTCACATAAAACTAGCTCATATTGTCATAAAAACACAGCAGACGACCGGCTCCTGGCGCCTGACA
Organism: Miscanthus floridulus; assembly: GCF_019320115.1. Taxonomy (NCBI): domain Eukaryota; kingdom Viridiplantae; phylum Streptophyta; class Magnoliopsida; order Poales; family Poaceae; genus Miscanthus; species Miscanthus floridulus. The sequence goes on from NC_089598.1 coordinate 76,273,415, forward strand.
TTTTGTGATGATACTTGGTACCTTTATGTGACAAAATAAAGAGTGTCGTCATAAATAGATCTAGGTCTCCTGAATTTATGATGCCATTGAAATTGTCGTCATATTATGGTGCATTATATGACAAAAACTGGCCCAGTCATAAGGAATTTTGTCATAGAAAGAAGGATTTCTTGTAGTGGTTACTCTATTTACCACCCTATTCTAAGGCTACAAAAATTTCAATGAGCACATAATAATCTAATGAACCTACTATAAAAATTTCATGGCTAAAGCCATCACCAATTTGCCACAAAAATTCCTACAAATATTAAGCTAAATAATACTAAGCTTTCCTAAATGAATTAATGACCCTATCATTATCATAGATAACTGTAAACTAACTACATCAACAGATAGATAACATTTTTATGAACCTAACAAATTTTGTTTCACTATTTTTGGACATCTACAGAATTTACTATAATTTTCTAAAGATCAGCTCAAAACTAATTTAAATAAACATTTACTAATTCCTTGGAAAAAGGAAAACCCAAAATCCACCCGCGCGGCCCATCGTAGCTTGGCCCACGCCCACGCAGCGTGCGTGCATGCGCACCCACCGGCGTGGCCCACTCGGGCGTGGCCCAACCACGTGGCAACAGCCCACGACGGGGAGGCCCGCGCGCACCAGTCTTTTTGCGAAAACGCCCTCAAGCTACCGATTGTCACAAAACCATCTAATTTATAAGAGCACAAGTACAATAGCAATGATCGAAGCGATCAAACCGACATACTTGAGCCCATATAAACCCGGTAGTCCGATGAAATCTCGAAGGATCTCAAACAACCAACATACAAACCAAGATCGTAGAGATTCAACATAACCAGTCACATGTTACATCATAGTTCACAAATATTTCTCATACATCAGAGTTCGAATAATTATTACAAACCAAGGTTGAAAGTATTAGAAGCAAAGTAGTTTAACATCAACATCACACATAGTTTAATACAAAGCCAGTTTCATAGTCATCTCCAACCAAAAGCACAAGTGTGAGATGATAAACAGAATGACCATTGCCCATGGTCCTAGTCCTCATCCACTGCAGGAGCAAAGCAGTTCTTGCAGTAGCCGTGATATATAACATTATCTGCAACAATGGGAATAAAATCCTGAGTACGAGAAGGTACTCAGCTAGACTTACCCATCCAACTAATATACTAAGACACCAATGAGTATGCAAGGCTTTATAAGTAGAGCTGGTAGATATTATTTGCAAAAAAGCATAAGTTATCCAATATCTCTTTAATTGTGAATCACCAGTTATTAATCCTATCTCATACTACATTAGCACTATCCTATGCCAAACATGTTGGTACCATTAAGTCATCACAATAATAACCATATCTAGTTGAGTTCTTGCATAATCTCATAATCAACATTTCCATCATTTACTACGATGAAGTGTACTCAAGTCAAGTTCTCACTATCTGGGAGAGACGGCAATTTGAATCGATTCCTACCCAACTGGGGAATTATTCCTAACACACACACACATACTTCCCCCATTGAGGTCGCATCAGATCACCTTTGGGATAACTCAAGTACAATCACGGTAGGACCAGCGTCGCAACCTCAAAGATACAACCAATCTGCCAAGGGGGCTAGGGACTCCAACCCACCCTTAGGCTTATGCCATTGGCTCTCCACACATTCTTACTGCCTCCAGGGTGTGCACTTTAACTTCTCATGTCCCTGGCCTGAGTTGAGCTACTCAGCTTCACGGTTGGAACGACTTATCCGGCCAACTATGTGAGAGGCATGCGTTTAACATGACCTCCAACGTCCGGTCCTTAAACGACACAGTCAGAATCACTACGATACCACAACATAAGACTCCGCCCGGTCTCCATTTATTCAATAGTACCAGGTTATGTTCTATGATAGCATAATATAGCCAACCGTGATCAAGTTATCACCTATAGTTCGCAGGTGACAGGAAATCACCCGACTTCTACCGGTCTAAGTATAGCTAAGCATGATAAGCATTCCTAGACTTAAATAGGATTCATGGTAGATATTTCTGGTCAAGGAAGGTAATATGCAGCAAGTGTTTCCAAACAACGCCTGTCATGTAATGCATCCATACGAATAACTTTAGTTGACATTAATAAAGTAGGGAGGCTTATAATGCTCTGGGCTTGCCTTTCATGAATGTTGCAGGCTAGTGATCGGCTTCAGGCTCTCCTTCTTCGGGAACCTCCTGGTGTTGCACTTCCTAACCCACCTCCTATGGCTCAACGTCGAGCTCCACCAACGTGATCTCCTCGGTGGCACCTATTGCATGCATATGCATAAGTAAGTCTCATGAATGCAAAAGAAGGATCATAGATGATGTGATAGGGGAATATACAAGCTGCGATAATGAGGTTAACTAGCACAATGACAACAATTGCTAATGCCATGCTAACAGAGTAGGTGCATATCTCTTCTCTATCTACTTACAAATTTCACACAAGGCAATGTCTAAGCTACACATGGCAGTTATAAGTTTACATCATAACTAAAGTTCTACTTATCCAAATACTGTAATCTTGGACTTTCTGGAAATCTTAAAAAATTGCCTACAACTCTTATTTAATCACCAAAAGCTAATTCACAATCTATCCTAACCAAAACAGGCAATCTATCCAGTGCTATCCAAAAATTCCAAAGAACAAGCATTTCGGGTGATTAACTTAAAACAGCTATAACTCCTAAACCCTTTGGCCTATTGCCCTGAAATTTTAACACAAGATATATGAAGAAGTTCCCTACAACTTTCATGCCATTTGACCATGTATAACATCCTTTACAAAAATGACAAGCTAGCAAGGCCTATTTTAGTGAAATTAGTTAACCCTATAGAAAAGTGTCAAACAACAGATTATATATTTTTCTCTAGCTTCATATTAGTGCCATACAACTGTACAAAAATTTGCATAGCAATATGTTACATATTTTTATCCCTATATTTTTCCTTAGAAAATACCATTTATTAATAGATAAATAGAAAGACCCTACTTAAATCAAGTTTACAGGAAGTTTATTATTTTTTCTAGCTAGAGCATGTCAACATAAGACCAACAAAATTGGAATCACAATTTTATGAGTTTTCTAGCTCAAGATATATAATTTACAAGATTGTAAACATTCAAAAAGCATTTATCTAAGTACATTTTAATGACCATGAAAAATACCAGAAACTGTATATTTCATATTTTTATAAAACACTGCACTTCATGAGGATTACAACAAAATTTGGTTCACAAGAATTGAACATCTTGAACTCCACTTATGATTTTTCAAAGTTGACATTCAAATCTGAAATAAATGAACTAGCTTTCAACTCTATAGTTGCTCACAGCTGGGGTCCCCGAGTTAGACGGGCCCGTGCGTCAGTGGCACAATAATAGGGGACTGGCATGAACCAGCCGGAGTTCGCCGACGGCGAGCTCTCCGGTGACAGCACTGGCACTACGAGCTTCCCCATGACATCCCGCACGCACTAGTGTAGCTAGTTGGACTGATTAGCGAGGCTAAGGATGACGGCGGTGCTCATGGCGGCACAGCGGATGTAGTCAATGGCATGGTGCCGGAGCTGGCCGAGATGGTGCAATCTAGGGCTGCGTCGAGCTCCTACATACTATGGCGATCATAGCGCACACACTAGCTTGACCAGCGGTGGTCGGAGATGACCCGGCCACGGTGACGTGGCACGGCGGTGAAACGATGGCGAGGCCGTGCGCTACATGGAGGCCTTACTGTGCACGACTAGCAAGCAAGGCGGGTGTGGTGAGGTAGTGGCTACATGATGGAGCAATGCATGCGGCAAAGGAACGACGCGGTGCGAGCTGGGTGGCCGACAGTGGCGACGGCGGCGAGCTCTCACTGCTGTGGGCGGAGGCGCAAGCGAAGGAGGAGACAGGAGGGGAAATGAGAGCACGGGAGAGAACGGGCGAGCTCGGGGCGTGTTAGTGCGCGTTGTGGCCCAACATGGCCAGGCCGATTTGGCCATCAGAGCCCACGATCTAGCATGACAGCGCGACTTGACGTTGATCAATCTCCTAATCCACGGCACATTAGCGAGTTCTTAACCAAAGTTGTAGCCCTATATACCATCTCCAATTCCTCTTCAAAGATAAAGGTCTCATTCTCAACGAATAAGGAGTAAAATCATCACAAAGTTAGCTCAGCGAAACTGAAAACACGCTAAGACTTAGAAAATTTCTGTGTTGAATAATTATGTTTTGCTGATTTTTGTGAGCTCAAAATGACCAAGCTATGCACTGAATTAGCTCATGACCCAAAAATAAAAGTTGTTGCTCTACTCAAATACAACTTTGCTTATGGGTGCTTTGCCATGCAAAGACTCTATGACATAGTTCAAACTAGGTCAAACGTACCACTTTAAATGATGATTTACACTCTAACTAGGACTTAGAGACCAAACTAGCCTTAGTCATGAATACCAAAGTTGTTCCTTATGCTATTCTAAACATGTTTAATGTATTCCCAAGGTTCCACACACATTTCATACATTGGTTACATATAAACCCTAACCTAAGTAAGGCAATTCAGTAATAACACATGCAATATAAGCCAACAAAGGGATAGTAATTGAGATGCTCATGCTCATGCATGCTCATGGATGCTTATGCTCTAGCAATGTTAAGGTTAAATGCATGCTTAACACCTAGGGTGTTATAGCCCTTCCCCCCTAAAAGAAATCTCGTCTCGAGATTGCACGACCTACCATTCCTCGTAGAAACTCAGATAAACCTCTCGAAGATAGTCCTCACATTCCCATGTAGTGTCTTGCTCACTATGATTATTCCAAATTACCTTATAGAACTTGATGGCTTTGCTACGAGTCACTCTTTCCATTTCTTCAAGCACTTTAGTAGGTCTCTCTTCATAGGTTAAATCCGACTAAATCTTGATACTAGTAGGTTCAATAGCTTCTTCGGGCACACGAAGACATTTCTTGAGTTGGGAGACATGAAAAACACTAAATATAGCTTTCATTTCTGGAGGTAACTGGAGTTTATAAGCCACTGGTCCTTTTGTGCAAGGATCTAGTATGGTCCAATATACCTAGGAGCAAGTTTTTGCTTAACTCCAAACCTTTGTACTCTCCTCATTGGGGATACCTTCAGATACACATAATCTCCAACTTGGAACACAATAGGATTTCTCCTCTTATCTGCATAACTCTTTTGTCTTGATTGAGCGGCTTCTATATGTTGTCGAATGATTTGAACTCGCTCTTCGGCTTCTTTGACAAAGTCAATCCCGTAATATCTTCTTTCACCAGGCTCAATCCAATTCAGAGGGGTTCTACACTTGCGACCATATAAAGCTTCAAACAGAGCCATCTTGATACTCTCTTGATAACTATTATTGTAGGAGAATTCAACCAAAGGTAACCAATCCTCCCATGAACCCTTGGAAGAAATCACACATGCTCTCAACATATCTTCCAAGATCTGATTCACACGTTCAGTTTGACCTGTGGCCTAGGGGTGATAAGCAAAGCTACGAATCAATGTGGTACCCAAGTACTTATGCATGTGTTCCCAAAAATGATTAACAAATTGGGGCCCTTGATCTGATGCAATACTCTTAGGTACACCATGCAATTTGACAATTTGTTCAATGTATAGCTTTGTATATTGATGAGGTCGATACTTGACATTGACAGGAATAAAATGTGCAGACTTGGTAAGACAGTCAATAATTACCCATATAGAATCATGACCCTTTTGAGTGTTCGGAAGTCCAACAATGAAATCCATACTAATGTCCTTCCATTTCCAACTTGGAATGGATAGTGGCTGAAGTAACCCTGCTGGTTTCATATGAATGGCCTTAACTCGGCAACAGTTATCACATCTTGCAACGTATGCCACAATTTCTTTCTTCATTTTTGTCCACCAAAATCTAGTCTTCAAATTTTGGTACATCTTGCTACTACCCGGTGAATGGATAGCTTGGAAGAATGAGCTTCCTCTAGGATTTGGTTCCTTGACTCCCTATCCTTCGGCACTACAAGTCAATCTTTAAACCACAGAACACCATTCTCATCCAATCGAAAATGCTTGCTCTCTTCTTCTTTCATCTTTCTCTTGATATGGAATATACCAACATTAGTCTTTTGGAGCTCAATAATCTTTGACTCAAGGGAACAACTAACAGTGATATTGAGTAGAACTGCCAGGTGCAATAAGTTGAAACCATCTTCCAACAAAGAATTACCATGATACTTCTGACTTAAGGCATCGGCAACCACATTGGCCTTCCCCGAATGATAATGCACTTCTAGGTTGTAATTCTTGATCAATTCTAACCATCTGCATTGCCTCATGTTCAACTCAGGTTGAGTGAAAATGTACTTAAGGCTCTTGTGATCAGTGTAGATATGGCAAACATTACCAAGCAAGTAATGTCTCCAGATTTTTAGAGCATAGACAACTGCTGCAAGCTATAAATCATGTGTTGGATAATTGACTCCATGCTTTCTCAACTAGCGCGAGGCATAAGCAATGACTCGGCCTTCCTGCATTAAAACACACCCTAAACCAGTACTTGAGGCATCACAAAATACATCAAACAGTTTCTCAATGTCAGGCTATGCCAACACAGGAGCAGTAGTTAGCAAAGTCCGCAAAGTGTGAAAAGCTACTTCACACTCCGGTGTCCACACAAACTTGTCATCCTTCTGAAGTAACCTCATCATAGGCTTGGATATCTTGGAGAAATCTAGGATAAACCAACGATAGTATCCAACTAGACCAAGAAAACTTCAAACTTCTTTAACTGTGGTTGGGGCTTTCCAATCCATCACTTCTTGCACTTTGGATGGGTCTACAGAAATTCCATCCTCCGATAATACGTGGCCTAGGAAATGTTCCTTCTTCAACCAAAACTCACATTTACTAAACTTTGCATACAACTTATGCTCTCTTAGTCTAGACAATACCACTCTCAAGTGCTCTTCATGTTCTTCTGTCGTCTCAGAATAAATCAAGATATCATCGATGAACATAACCATGAACTTGTCAAGTTCAGGCATGAACAGCGAGTTCATCAAGTATATGAAGTAGGCAGGAGCATTGGTCAATCTAAAGGACCTGACTAAATACTCATAAAGACTATACCTAGTGGAAAAAGCCATGTTAGGTACGTCTTCCGGCCTAATCTTGATTTGGTGATAACCTGACCTCAAATCAATCTTAGAGAACACTTTTGCTTTCGACAATTGATCAAACAAGATATTAATGAGAGGCAAAGGATACTTGTTCTTGATAGTAATAGCATTGAGTGGTCGATAATCCAGACACATCAGCAAAGACTTGTCCTTCTTCTTCACAAATATTGTGGGACAACCCCCTAGTGACGAACTGGGGCGAATGAGACCCTTATCTAAAAGTTCATGCAATTGAATCTCAATTCTGCTAACTCATTGGGAGGCATTCTATATGGTCTTCGGGAAATAGGTGCAGTACCAGGTAACAACTTCTATCTTAAACACTATCTCTCTGTCCAGTGGTAACCCTAGCAATTCATCAGGAAAGACATCCGGAAATTCACATACTACCGGATATCAGCAAGGGCCACAGGCTGGATAGCATTGGCCACATTATGGAGATCAAACTCCCTAGGAAGGGGTACTAGAAAAGCCTCATTATTCTTGGGATCCCTCAACATAATGGTTCTAGTTGAGGTATCGATAAGAACACCATAGTTCTTCATCCAATTCATACTCAAGATCACATCAATACCCAATCCTGGTAATATCACTAATTTGTAGTATATTCCTGTTCACTTATTTGGATACGTACATCTCTAACTATCTGATTGGTAGCAATGTTACTCCTAGCAGCACTTATACAATAACCACCCTTGTCAACTATAACTATTTTCTGATCATACTTGGATGCAAAAGTTGGACTCATGAATGAATGTGAAGCTCCAGAATCAAATAAAACAACTACAGGATGATGATTCATAAGAAACATACTAGCCATGACAACGTCACCAGAGTGAATCTCTTCCATGGTGGTATAGTGCACATGTCCCTGACGTCCATTTGAATTGACTTGCTTCTGATTGTTGTTCTTCTTGGGACAAGGGCAATTTCTTAACCAATGGCCAATCGTGTTGTAGTTCTAGCATGGCATACTGCTAGGTGGAACGTTGGAGCTACCTTGTCTAGTGCTACCCTTTAGTAGGGCAATAGTAGGCCTTGCAATATACTTTCTGGTTCTGACTGGGCTGTGCCTTCTTTTGAGGTGGTCTATACTTTGGAGCGGGAGGGGAAACTAGGTCTCACAGTGATAGGAGCTTTTGGCTGAGATACACCTGCTTCAAAAGCTCTCTTGCGATTCTTGGATGCTAATAGATGTTGTTATGATTCTCTTTGGTTAATGCATCACTAACAAACTCATTGAAAGTAGCACATTTGTTGTTAGCTAGCGTCTTCATCAGCTTCGGGCTAAGTCCCCCTTGAAACTAGCAATCTTCTTTGCATCAGTATCCACAAACTCTATGGCATACCTTGATAGGTTGTTAAAGGCATGCAGATACTCAGTTAGACTCTTAGTACCCTACGTCAGCTCATGAATTATGTATGCTTCATACTCATAACCTAGGAGAATATAATGTCCCCTAAATGCAGCCTTGAATTGATTCCAGGTGATTTGAGCATCTTCAGGCAAGTGGATCGATGATGACTCTACCATATGCCCGTAGGTCCATGCAGCTAGTGCGATGCATATTTTGTCTTTAGGTGCTCAGTGAGCCTTAAAAGATGGAACTTCTGTTCAATTGTATTTAGCCACTCATCTGACTGCAACGGTTCTTCTACTTCCTTAAAAACAAGAGGCTTGGTGTCGAGAAAGTCCTTGAAAGTGCTGAAGTGGTTAGGTTTAGGTCCTTGATGCTAGTCTCTTCCACGTGCTTGGCCAACATTCTAGCATGATCTTTTGTCATTTCTTGTATTACTTATTACGACCAAACATAGAAAGAGCAGAAAATGGATTCAGTTTCTGTAAAAGAGTTGAAAAAAACCTAATAGATCAGTAGAGAAATTGTAAACGAACCAAAAGGAGCAGTCTAATAGTTAGTCAAACCATTGAAATTGTAAATGAAACAAAATGGAGCTAATATCCTACTGCTTTGTGTATCTTGATACAAAGAGCATGTCGGGGTGCCTTTTTCTATGGGCTGTAGATGCAGCTAATATCAAATTTCAATAAACATGTCACAAATTCATGTCTTTTCTTTAGCATGTTGGGGTGAATAAAACAAGTATGAAACAGCAGTGCACTAACTACCAGTCCTACACTAACGCTTAACAACTGGTGTTGTCATACACGTACAATTTAAATGATTGTTTACATTTTATCATCAATAACACATCAAGGCCAAAAGGCCATTCATGGTCTTTTGTGCTTCCCCACAGAAGTACTAGTGCAAGAAAGCATCTAACTAACAAAGAAACCTCTAGGAAGCAAATAATTCACCACATCTGCCGACCAAGGTAACAGGAGCTACAAGTTAGGGGAGAAGGGAAAGCAAGAAATGTTTGAGGAACTAAGCAAAGCTGGCTGGAGGGGGACTGCGCAGATGACGAGGCCAGAGCCAGGCAGATGATGGCTGGAGGAGGAGGTGGCGCTCTGTGCAGAGCCACAGAGATTAGCCCGCGGAGGGAGTCAGAGCTGCCGGTGGCAGGATGGGCCGCTCCAACCTCTGGCGTTGGTGTGGTGGCGGGATAGGCGGCTCCGTGCACCAGCGTAGGAGTGAGGGTTGGATGGCCAAATCCGGCCTATGGCATTAGTGTGTCGATAGGATGGGAGCCTCTGGCTTCGGGCGTTGGTGTGCCGGCGAGATGGGAGCCTCTGGCTTTAGGCGTTGGTGTGGCGGAGGGATGTCCAGATCCAGCCTCCAGCAGCGATGTGGCCATGAGATGGGTAGATCCGGCCATGGTGGAGTTGTGGCGCTGGGATGGGTGGCGTAGGAGTGGCAGCGGGAGGTGTGGCGGTAGCGGTGAGTGGCGGGCGGGGTGGTGGCAACGTAGTGGCGGCTGGTGGTGAGTGGCGGGCGAGGTGGTGGCGGCGGAGTTGCGACGGGTGGGGTGGTGGCAGTGGAGTGGCGGTGGGCAGTGAGTGGCGAGCGGAGTGGTGGTGAGCGGTGTGGCGGCAACGTGGCGACAAGTGGAGGGAGGAGAAGGAGATTGGGGATTTCCCCTTGGTCTGACCCGCGGGTAAGAGGATAAGGCTGCGGGGGGAACTTGGATGCCTTGAGCGGGAGGCGTGGTGGGGCTGTGTCAGTGAGCGAATCAACGCGGGAGAGTGTGAGGTGCAGCTTTGAAAATTTGGCCACATTTTTGTCCTGACGTAGTGGGTCCACTATGTCAGTGACCATTTTAGTAGTATTAGGACTTCAAATGGATTTTTTTGGCTAATAAACAATTGAAAATGGAAACAATGTCTGAAATAAAGTTGTACAACACGTCGAGATCTACCAATTTGGTTTTGGTTATTTCTTCGTATGACTTTGTTTCGATAGTTTGAAATTTGAATTTCAACATATTCAAACTTCTAACAAAAATTTGGGGTACTAAAAAATTTCAAATTAAAAAGTGATGAACACAAAGGTTGCAAAACTCATCAAGACCTACAATTTTTGTTTTGGTCATTTGTTCATCCGACAAAGTGACAGTAACTTTGTTCATAGAAATTACATCTCTCACTTATAGTTCATGAAACTCTAAGAGAGAATGTAAAATTTATGAACTAAGTTACTACCACTTTCTCGGATGAACAAATGACCAATACAAAAAATGTAGGTCTTGATGAGTTGTTCAACTTTGATGTTTGTGATTTTTTAGCTGAAATCATTTGGAGTTTCAAAATGTGGTGTAAAGTTGTAATTTTTTTATATTCAAATTTTGATTTGTTCAAACTTTGACACATGATGATGGGGCCAAAATCAATGCTATACATTGATAGATCATGATTTTAGAAAATTTTAGGAAAAAACATTAGATTTGGAGCTAGTATGTGGGAGAAAAACTTGTTAGAAGTTTTTGCCATAGATCAAAAAAAGAATTGATGTTTGCACCACATGGGAGGCTAATGAGCATGCTGGGTCCGCATGTCATTGAAACTTTGGACCACATGGCACTCAAGGCTAATTAGTAGCGCCACCCACCCTCACACGCAGCCGCCCCCCCCCCCCCCCCTCCCCCCCATTAGTAGCCTCGGCACCCCCCAGAGGCAGCCTGGCCGTCAACCACAGCTACTCCCTCGCTTGTGCCACGTCGGCCACCCATGCTGGAGAATGGAGCCTGCATCGGCGACCCCTGTTGGAGAGTGGAGACCCCTGCTAGAGAATGGAGCCTGCATCGGCCACCCTTGCTAGTGTCACGCCAACCACCCATGGTGGAGCTTGGCCATCCACCCCAGCTAGAGCCTGGCCAGCCAAGCCACCTGCTCCCTCATCTGCTACCTCAGCCCCCTCCCCCCCCCCACCACCACTAGCAGCGTCGCCTAGGTCGAGATGGATAGAAGCTACATTTATAACAGTGCCCCATTTACTGTGCCCTATTTGTCTGGTGTTGCACAATTCATGGAACATATTAGAAGTAGATATAGTGCAGATGAGAAAATCAAGTGCCCATGCTGAAAATGCCTGAACCAAATAGAAAAAAGCCAAGGTGAGGTACAGGAGGATATCGAAATCAATGGTATGTCTAGGTCCTATACAAGGTGGATTGACCATGGAGAGGGAGATAATGATGTTGAACAAGATGATGATGGAGAACTCACTGTTGTACCTGAAGATATGTCATGGGAGGGAAATGACCAGGCAACACTTGATGAGGAAGGACAAGCTAAAGATGCCATAGAAGATAGTGCACGGGGAGTTCAGGGGTTGATTCAAGATTTGCACACTACAGCAAGCCATGGCTTTGGAGGTAACTTATATAAAGAAATCATAGAAGAGGCAAAGCGTGAGCTTTATCCAGGTTGCACTGAGGAATCTAGGCTAACTTTCATTATTAAGCTGCTGCATATAAAAGTGTACAATCGGATAACAAATTCTAGGTTCGATGCTTTCCTTGAGTTGCTTTCGACATCTTTGATGAATGTGACCGGCCTCCCTAAGTCCTATAACGAAATGAAAGCTCTACTTCAGAAGCTTGGTTTTGGTTATGTTTGTATTGATGTGTGCAAGTATGATTGTGCCTTATTTTGGAAGGACCATGAAGACGATGATCATTGCCCAGTTTGTGGCTTCACAAGATGGAAAGTGAACAAAGAGGGCAAAAATAAAGTTCCTCACAAGGTCCTCCGTTACTTTCCAATAATTCCACGCCTTCGAAGGCTTTTTATCTCAAAGCAGCGGGCACAGTATGCAAGATGGCACAAGGAAAAGAGGGTACTAGTTGAGAATGAAATGAGACATCCTGCTGATGGAGAAGCTTGGAAAGAATTTGATAATACTTTCAAGTCTTTTGCAGATGATCCCCGTAGTTTGAGGTTAGCCATTGCTACTGATGGATTCAACCCATTTGGTCAGATGACCAATTCATACAGCATCTGGCCAGTGATAGTGGTTCCATACAATTTTCCACCATGGATGTGTATGGACCAATCTAATTATATGCTTGCTTTAATAATTCTAGGCAAAAAATCACAAGGCAAAGATTTCCATGTGTTCATGCAGCCTTTGATAGCAAACATGCTAACTCTTTGGGAAGGTGTCCCTACTTATGATGCATATGAAGGCAAAGAATTCAGTCTACGTGCAACGATTCTGTGGGGAATCAATGACTACCCTGCATTAGGCACCATGTCAGGCAGAACTACTAGGGGTTATTTTGCATGTGTGCACTATGATGAGAATCCATGCTCCTAATGCCTGAGAAACAAAATTGGTTTCATAGACCATAGACGTTTCCTCCCAAACGACCATCCCTAGAGGAAAAATAGATCTTTCAATGGCCACCATGAAACTAGAGAGTAGCCAAGGAAATTTAGTGCAGATGAGGTTATGGCAAGGTTGGATGAAGTTTGCTATGTTCCAGGCAAAAATCCAGATAAGCCGAAATCAAGAAAATGATGCCGTAATGGAGAACCAGTATGGCATCTGAAGGTTAGCTTGTATGATTTGCCATACTGGTCAAAATTGAAGCTGCAGTACAACCTTGATGTTGTGCACATAGAGAAAAACATATGTGAAAACATTTTGTCAACTCTACTTAATATTCCAAACAAGACAAAGGACACAATCGCTGCTAGACTAGATTTGGAAGACAGAGGTATAAGAAAAGAGCTTCATTTGCAAGAAGACACTGGTAATTCATCCTCAAAGCCCAAAGCTTGTTACGTTCTAACACCAGAAGCAAAGAAGAAGTTCTTGCAGTTCGTGAGCAATGTTAAATTTCTAGATGGCTATGCCTCTAATATATCAAGATGTGTCAATATGGAGGAAGGAACAATGCATGGGCTGAAAACACATAACTGTCATATACTGCTGTAGCGTATTTTACCAGCTAGCCTTCGTGGTTTGGTGCAAAAGACGTATATGAAGTAATTGCTGAATTGGGTAGGTTTTTTAGACAACTTTGCTCAAAAACTCTAAAGGTTGATGCACTACACCAGATGAAGGAAGATATTGTAATTATCCTTTGCAAGCTAGAGAAAATTTATCCTCCTGCATTCTTCGATGTTATGGTTCACCTAGCAGTACACTTACCTGATGAGGCACTCCTTAGGGGACCGGTTCAGTATGGATGGATGTATCCCATTAAGAGAAGATTGGGCACCTTTAAGCGTTTCATCCGCAATAAAGCAAGACCAAAAGGATCTGTTGTAGAGGCATACACTGCATATGAGTGTATGACCTAGTGCTCAACATATTTCAGTGATATTTTTACTAGGTTCACTAGGCCTGAAAGAAACTTAGATGCAGAACATAACATGTCACCCAATGGTTACTCTATTTTTTGTCATGGTATTAACCTGTTGGGTGCTTCAACACTTCATTACGAAGATAAAGACTATGACTCCATGGTTTGGTTTGTTCTAAATAACTGCGAAGAGGTTGATGAATACAAAGAGTGAGTAATTGCTGTCATTTCATTTATGCCAATTTTAGTCAATATTAGTCTCACAATAAACTAATTAACTACTTCCTTTGCAGAATGTATAGAGCCCAACTGGAACAACAACAAGTCAATAATATTGAAAAAATGATGTCAACACACTTTGCTGCATGGTTTGAGAAACATGTGCATGCAACTTTTACAACCTGAGTGAATCATTTATGATACAATAAATTTTCAAAAATCACCAATTCTCTGTGTTTTCCTGTAGATTACCAGATTGAATTACAAAGGCACAGCAAATGTTGATGAAGACTTGTACTCACTCGCATGTCGACCGGATAGGCGTGTGCGATCATACACAGCTTGTATAATCAATGGGGTACGGTACCACACTATGGCTCGTGAGGCACACAGGAAAACACAAAACTCCACCATCAAGACTATAGGGGATCACAATGATGTCACTATTGACTACTATGGGACAATCAGAGACATTATTGAGTTGAGTTACACTAAGAACAGCAAAGGAGATAGATCTGTTATCTTATTACGGTGTGAATGGTACAATCTTGAGGGAAGGACATACCAAATGAAAGATGATGGTTACTTCAAGAGCATTAACATCGAAGGCCGATGGTATAAGAATGATCCTTTCATTCTAGCCACAGAAGCTTCACAAGTATTTTTCTTGGAAGATACAAAGTTCAGCTCATCTTGGCGAGTGGTACAAGAATTTGGCCACCAACATATATTTGATGTTGAAGAGTCCGACGGAAAGCAACCAATCCATGAACAAGTACAGATGAGATGTCAAGAGGCGTACCAAGAGGAGAATACTTCGTCTAGAGATGGTACAGTGGGAGGCATTTATCCTGATATGGATTTGTTGCACATGGACAATCAACCAAGCAGCCCTATTAGTAGAGACCTTGTCGAGAGCATCTGTGGACATCAACATACAGCTCAAGGTGATGAAATAGACAACGAAGATGAAGATGAAGATGAAACCTTCCTTGAGTACCATAGTCCAGATGAAGACAACATATCAAAAGAAGACAGTGATGATGACTAGCCTTTGCATTTCTCGAGCTATTTGTGAACCATGAACTTCTGTTAGTGATTTTGTTGTATTTGAATTATGCTACTGAAATTTGTATCTGAACTATGAAATTGTAAGACCTTATATACAATGATTCTATTTCAATAGATACTTGATTCTATTCTGTGCACATGTAACCTATTGGAAGTTACAGGCTATATGATGCCAAAATATCATGGATATGTTATATGCTGCCCAGAATCCATTGAGTTGCTACAAAAATTCAGGGCTATACTGAAGTTACATACATGCTGCCAAAATTTGATCACACATAGGTTACACATCAAAGCAAAAGGGATGTTTAATTCCAACAACACTCAGGCACATATTTCATACCAACTGCAAATACATCATGGATAATAGGTTCAATACACCATGTCACACAAAAGACACAGGTTCAATATAATATGTCACATACAATATTTCAACAACATTTGCTTACTTCAACACTACAGCTACAACCAACAAGATGGCCAACACCAAGAATGTTACATTTAGACACCCACACACAAGACAAATGCAGCTTCCCATGCCTTCCCTATTCTTGACAACCATTTCCTTCACCTTGTTCAGATTCTCCTCTATGCTATCAATTTTGTCCACCAGCTCAGGAACATCTGTTGTTGAAGCTGCTACAATGGTCGAGGAAGCTGGCAGTAGATAACCATTATCTTGAAGGTACACCACATATTCTTCCTCGAACCAATACCTGGAACATGTCCCCTACATCCAAATTACAACAACAGGAAATTTAACATCAATAGTGCAGCCACTGAATGCTACAAACACTACCATTCTCAAGGATGCCCATTCAAACAAAAATGAAATTTTGGCAATGCAAATTGAACCACTGCATTAACATTTCGATAGTTCTTCCTGGAGCACTTGAAAAACCTCCTTCCAATGTTATACTCAGACTGCGTGGTAGTGGCAGCAAACACCCTCATGTCCTTGCAATCTAAGCACATTATCAGCGGCAACCCAGTCACATCATCAATTGGTGCCTGCAGCTCGATAGCAATGGGTGGGGTGCTATAGCAACAACAGCAAGGGGTGTGGGTTCACCCTAGCTACGGTTGAGCACCGAGTGCGAGCGGTAGATGACGACACCTACGACATGAGCCTGAGGGAGCGAGGATTGATTAGGCCTAACACATTGGCAATGAAAGGGGGAAAGGGGAGGAGGATGAGGGCGGCACTACCACAATGGCGCACCTAGGGACTAGGAGCACATTGTTAGCCAACGAGATGGAGTCGCTGCTGGTCACCGAAAGTCCGTGCTCCACCGGGCGGCCTTGCACTGGATCTACACGCTGGCTCTGCCCAGAGGCCACTGCACCGTGAGTTGGGGAGATGGGGAGCTACCACTGCCGAGACACCAAGATGTCGCCCACCCCCACCGCCCGCCACGCTCTAGCAGCCGCACTCTGCCTAGACGACGCTCCCCGCCCACACACCGCCTGCCGCGCTCCGCCCAGACACCACCCATAGCAGTGTGTTGGGGAAATGGGGAATGAATCAAAATGGTCAACAGAGAGGGTATGTTCTGTGTATATTGATGTTGGGGCTGTCTTTTTTGAATTAACAAACAATGACGCTATGGAAAGGTCACATAAAACTAGCTCATATTGTCATAAAAACACAGCAGACGACCGGCTCCTGGCGCCTGACATTTTGTGATGATACTTGGTACCTTTATGTGACAAAATAAAGAGTGTCGTCATAAATAGATCTAGGTCTCCTGAATTTATGATGCCATTGAAATTGTCGTCATATTATGGTGCATTATATGACAAAAACTGGCCCAGTCATAAGGAATTTTGTCATAGAAAGAAGGATTTCTTGTAGTGGTTACTCTATTTACCACCCTATTCTAAGGCTACAAAAATTTCAATGAGCACATAATAATCTAATGAACCTACTATAAAAATTTCATGGCTAAAGCCATCACCAATTTGCCACAAAAATTCCTACAAATATTAAGCTAAATAATACTAAGCTTTCCTAAATGAATTAATGACCCTATCATTATCATAGATAACTGTAAACTAACTACATCAACAGATAGATAACATTTTTATGAACCTAACAAATTTTGTTTCACTATTTTTGGACATCTACAGAATTTACTATAATTTTCTAAAGATCAGCTCAAAACTAATTTAAATAAACATTTACTAATTCCTTGGAAAAAGGAAAACCCAAAATCCACCCGCGCGGCCCATCGTAGCTTGGCCCACGCCCACGCAGCGTGCGTGCATGCGCACCCACCGGCGTGGCCCACTCGGGCGTGGCCCAACCACGTGGCAACAGCCCACGACGGGGAGGCCCGCGCGCACCAGTCTTTTTGCGAAAACGCCCTCAAGCTACCGATTGTCACAAAACCATCTAATTTATAAGAGCACAAGTACAATAGCAATGATCGAAGCGATCAAACCGACATACTTGAGCCCATATAAACCCGGTAGTCCGATGAAATCTCGAAGGATCTCAAACAACCAACATACAAACCAAGATCGTAGAGATTCAACATAACCAGTCACATGTTACATCATAGTTCACAAATATTTCTCATACATCAGAGTTCGAATAATTATTACAAACCAAGGTTGAAAGTATTAGAAGCAAAGTAGTTTAACATCAACATCACACATAGTTTAATACAAAGCCAGTTTCATAGTCATCTCCAACCAAAAGCACAAGTGTGAGATGATAAACAGAATGACCATTGCCCATGGTCCTAGTCCTCATCCACTGCAGGAGCAAAGCAGTTCTTGCAGTAGCCGTGATATATAACATTATCTGCAACAATGGGAATAAAATCCTGAGTACGAGAAGGTACTCAGCTAGACTTACCCATCCAACTAATATACTAAGACACCAATGAGTATGCAAGGCTTTATAAGTAGAGCTGGTAGATATTATTTGCAAAAAAGCATAAGTTATCCAATATCTCTTTAATTGTGAATCACCAGTTATTAATCCTATCTCATACTACATTAGCACTATCCTATGCCAAACATGTTGGTACCATTAAGTCATCACAATAATAACCATATCTAGTTGAGTTCTTGCATAATCTCATAATCAACATTTCCATCATTTACTACGATGAAGTGTACTCAAGTCAAGTTCTCACTATCTGGGAGAGACGGCAATTTGAATCGATTCCTACCCAACTGGGGAATTATTCCTAACACACACACACATACTTCCCCCATTGAGGTCGCATCAGATCACCTTTGGGATAACTCAAGTACAATCACGGTAGGACCAGCGTCGCAACCTCAAAGATACAACCAATCTGCCAAGGGGGCTAGGGACTCCAACCCACCCTTAGGCTTATGCCATTGGCTCTCCACACATTCTTACTGCCTCCAGGGTGTGCACTTTAACTTCTCATGTCCCTGGCCTGAGTTGAGCTACTCAGCTTCACGGTTGGAACGACTTATCCGGCCAACTATGTGAGAGGCATGCGTTTAACATGACCTCCAACGTCCGGTCCTTAAACGACACAGTCAGAATCACTACGATACCACAACATAAGACTCCGCCCGGTCTCCATTTATTCAATAGTACCAGGTTATGTTCTATGATAGCATAATATAGCCAACCGTGATCAAGTTATCACCTATAGTTCGCAGGTGACAGGAAATCACCCGACTTCTACCGGTCTAAGTATAGCTAAGCATGATAAGCATTCCTAGACTTAAATAGGATTCATGGTAGATATTTCTGGTCAAGGAAGGTAATATGCAGCAAGTGTTTCCAAACAACGCCTGTCATGTAATGCATCCATACGAATAACTTTAGTTGACATTAATAAAGTAGGGAGGCTTATAATGCTCTGGGCTTGCCTTTCATGAATGTTGCAGGCTAGTGATCGGCTTCAGGCTCTCCTTCTTCGGGAACCTCCTGGTGTTGCACTTCCTAACCCACCTCCTATGGCTCAACGTCGAGCTCCACCAACGTGATCTCCTCGGTGGCACCTATTGCATGCATATGCATAAGTAAGTCTCATGAATGCAAAAGAAGGATCATAGATGATGTGATAGGGGAATATACAAGCTGCGATAATGAGGTTAACTAGCACAATGACAACAATTGCTAATGCCATGCTAACAGAGTAGGTGCATATCTCTTCTCTATCTACTTACAAATTTCACACAAGGCAATGTCTAAGCTACACATGGCAGTTATAAGTTTACATCATAACTAAAGTTCTACTTATCCAAATACTGTAATCTTGGACTTTCTGGAAATCTTAAAAAATTGCCTACAACTCTTATTTAATCACCAAAAGCTAATTCACAATCTATCCTAACCAAAACAGGCAATCTATCCAGTGCTATCCAAAAATTCCAAAGAACAAGCATTTCGGGTGATTAACTTAAAACAGCTATAACTCCTAAACCCTTTGGCCTATTGCCCTGAAATTTTAACACAAGATATATGAAGAAGTTCCCTACAACTTTCATGCCATTTGACCATGTATAACATCCTTTACAAAAATGACAAGCTAGCAAGGCCTATTTTAGTGAAATTAGTTAACCCTATAGAAAAGTGTCAAACAACAGATTATATATTTTTCTCTAGCTTCATATTAGTGCCATACAACTGTACAAAAATTTGCATAGCAATATGTTACATATTTTTATCCCTATATTTTTCCTTAGAAAATACCATTTATTAATAGATAAATAGAAAGACCCTACTTAAATCAAGTTTACAGGAAGTTTATTATTTTTTCTAGCTAGAGCATGTCAACATAAGACCAACAAAATTGGAATCACAATTTTATGAGTTTTCTAGCTCAAGATATATAATTTACAAGATTGTAAACATTCAAAAAGCATTTATCTAAGTACATTTTAATGACCATGAAAAATACCAGAAACTGTATATTTCATATTTTTATAAAACACTGCACTTCATGAGGATTACAACAAAATTTGGTTCACAAGAATTGAACATCTTGAACTCCACTTATGATTTTTCAAAGTTGACATTCAAATCTGAAATAAATGAACTAGCTTTCAACTCTATAGTTGCTCACAGCTGGGGTCCCCGAGTTAGACGGGCCCGTGCGTCAGTGGCACAATAATAGGGGACTGGCATGAACCAGCCGGAGTTCGCCGACGGCGAGCTCTCCGGTGACAGCACTGGCACTACGAGCTTCCCCATGACATCCCGCACGCACTAGTGTAGCTAGTTGGACTGATTAGCGAGGCTAAGGATGACGGCGGTGCTCATGGCGGCACAGCGGATGTAGTCAATGGCATGGTGCCGGAGCTGGCCGAGATGGTGCAATCTAGGGCTGCGTCGAGCTCCTACATACTATGGCGATCATAGCGCACACACTAGCTTGACCAGCGGTGGTCGGAGATGACCCGGCCACGGTGACGTGGCACGGCGGTGAAACGATGGCGAGGCCGTGCGCTACATGGAGGCCTTACTGTGCACGACTAGCAAGCAAGGCGGGTGTGGTGAGGTAGTGGCTACATGATGGAGCAATGCATGCGGCAAAGGAACGACGCGGTGCGAGCTGGGTGGCCGACAGTGGCGACGGCGGCGAGCTCTCACTGCTGTGGGCGGAGGCGCAAGCGAAGGAGGAGACAGGAGGGGAAATGAGAGCACGGGAGAGAACGGGCGAGCTCGGGGCGTGTTAGTGCGCGTTGTGGCCCAACATGGCCAGGCCGATTTGGCCATCAGAGCCCACGATCTAGCATGACAGCGCGACTTGACGTTGATCAATCTCCTAATCCACGGCACATTAGCGAGTTCTTAACCAAAGTTGTAGCCCTATATACCATCTCCAATTCCTCTTCAAAGATAAAGGTCTCATTCTCAACGAATAAGGAGTAAAATCATCACAAAGTTAGCTCAGCGAAACTGAAAACACGCTAAGACTTAGAAAATTTCTGTGTTGAATAATTATGTTTTGCTGATTTTTGTGAGCTCAAAATGACCAAGCTATGCACTGAATTAGCTCATGACCCAAAAATAAAAGTTGTTGCTCTACTCAAATACAACTTTGCTTATGGGTGCTTTGCCATGCAAAGACTCTATGACATAGTTCAAACTAGGTCAAACGTACCACTTTAAATGATGATTTACACTCTAACTAGGACTTAGAGACCAAACTAGCCTTAGTCATGAATACCAAAGTTGTTCCTTATGCTATTCTAAACATGTTTAATGTATTCCCAAGGTTCCACACACATTTCATACATTGGTTACATATAAACCCTAACCTAAGTAAGGCAATTCAGTAATAACACATGCAATATAAGCCAACAAAGGGATAGTAATTGAGATGCTCATGCTCATGCATGCTCATGGATGCTTATGCTCTAGCAATGTTAAGGTTAAATGCATGCTTAACACCTAGGGTGTTATAGCCCTTCCCCCCTAAAAGAAATCTCGTCTCGAGATTGCACGACCTACCATTCCTCGTAGAAACTCAGATAAACCTCTCGAAGATAGTCCTCACATTCCCATGTAGTGTCTTGCTCACTATGATTATTCCAAATTACCTTATAGAACTTGATGGCTTTGCTACGAGTCACTCTTTCCATTTCTTCAAGCACTTTAGTAGGTCTCTCTTCATAGGTTAAATCCGACTAAATCTTGATACTAGTAGGTTCAATAGCTTCTTCGGGCACACGAAGACATTTCTTGAGTTGGGAGACATGAAAAACACTAAATATAGCTTTCATTTCTGGAGGTAACTGGAGTTTATAAGCCACTGGTCCTTTTGTGCAAGGATCTAGTATGGTCCAATATACCTAGGAGCAAGTTTTTGCTTAACTCCAAACCTTTGTACTCTCCTCATTGGGGATACCTTCAGATACACATAATCTCCAACTTGGAACACAATAGGATTTCTCCTCTTATCTGCATAACTCTTTTGTCTTGATTGAGCGGCTTCTATATGTTGTCGAATGATTTGAACTCGCTCTTCGGCTTCTTTGACAAAGTCAATCCCGTAATATCTTCTTTCACCAGGCTCAATCCAATTCAGAGGGGTTCTACACTTGCGACCATATAAAGCTTCAAACAGAGCCATCTTGATACTCTCTTGATAACTATTATTGTAGGAGAATTCAACCAAAGGTAACCAATCCTCCCATGAACCCTTGGAAGAAATCACACATGCTCTCAACATATCTTCCAAGATCTGATTCACACGTTCAGTTTGACCTGTGGCCTAGGGGTGATAAGCAAAGCTACGAATCAATGTGGTACCCAAGTACTTATGCATGTGTTCCCAAAAATGATTAACAAATTGGGGCCCTTGATCTGATGCAATACTCTTAGGTACACCATGCAATTTGACAATTTGTTCAATGTATAGCTTTGTATATTGATGAGGTCGATACTTGACATTGACAGGAATAAAATGTGCAGACTTGGTAAGACAGTCAATAATTACCCATATAGAATCATGACCCTTTTGAGTGTTCGGAAGTCCAACAATGAAATCCATACTAATGTCCTTCCATTTCCAACTTGGAATGGATAGTGGCTGAAGTAACCCTGCTGGTTTCATATGAATGGCCTTAACTCGGCAACAGTTATCACATCTTGCAACGTATGCCACAATTTCTTTCTTCATTTTTGTCCACCAAAATCTAGTCTTCAAATTTTGGTACATCTTGCTACTACCCGGTGAATGGATAGCTTGGAAGAATGAGCTTCCTCTAGGATTTGGTTCCTTGACTCCCTATCCTTCGGCACTACAAGTCAATCTTTAAACCACAGAACACCATTCTCATCCAATCGAAAATGCTTGCTCTCTTCTTCTTTCATCTTTCTCTTGATATGGAATATACCAACATTAGTCTTTTGGAGCTCAATAATCTTTGACTCAAGGGAACAACTAACAGTGATATTGAGTAGAACTGCCAGGTGCAATAAGTTGAAACCATCTTCCAACAAAGAATTACCATGATACTTCTGACTTAAGGCATCGGCAACCACATTGGCCTTCCCCGAATGATAATGCACTTCTAGGTTGTAATTCTTGATCAATTCTAACCATCTGCATTGCCTCATGTTCAACTCAGGTTGAGTGAAAATGTACTTAAGGCTCTTGTGATCAGTGTAGATATGGCAAACATTACCAAGCAAGTAATGTCTCCAGATTTTTAGAGCATAGACAACTGCTGCAAGCTATAAATCATGTGTTGGATAATTGACTCCATGCTTTCTCAACTAGCGCGAGGCATAAGCAATGACTCGGCCTTCCTGCATTAAAACACACCCTAAACCAGTACTTGAGGCATCACAAAATACATCAAACAGTTTCTCAATGTCAGGCTATGCCAACACAGGAGCAGTAGTTAGCAAAGTCCGCAAAGTGTGAAAAGCTACTTCACACTCCGGTGTCCACACAAACTTGTCATCCTTCTGAAGTAACCTCATCATAGGCTTGGATATCTTGGAGAAATCTAGGATAAACCAACGATAGTATCCAACTAGACCAAGAAAACTTCAAACTTCTTTAACTGTGGTTGGGGCTTTCCAATCCATCACTTCTTGCACTTTGGATGGGTCTACAGAAATTCCATCCTCCGATAATACGTGGCCTAGGAAATGTTCCTTCTTCAACCAAAACTCACATTTACTAAACTTTGCATACAACTTATGCTCTCTTAGTCTAGACAATACCACTCTCAAGTGCTCTTCATGTTCTTCTGTCGTCTCAGAATAAATCAAGATATCATCGATGAACATAACCATGAACTTGTCAAGTTCAGGCATGAACAGCGAGTTCATCAAGTATATGAAGTAGGCAGGAGCATTGGTCAATCTAAAGGACCTGACTAAATACTCATAAAGACTATACCTAGTGGAAAAAGCCATGTTAGGTACGTCTTCCGGCCTAATCTTGATTTGGTGATAACCTGACCTCAAATCAATCTTAGAGAACACTTTTGCTTTCGACAATTGATCAAACAAGATATTAATGAGAGGCAAAGGATACTTGTTCTTGATAGTAATAGCATTGAGTGGTCGATAATCCAGACACATCAGCAAAGACTTGTCCTTCTTCTTCACAAATATTGTGGGACAACCCCCTAGTGACGAACTGGGGCGAATGAGACCCTTATCTAAAAGTTCATGCAATTGAATCTTCAATTCTGCTAACTCATTGGGAGGCATTCTATATGGTCTTCGGGAAATAGGTGCAGTACCAGGTAACAATTCTATCTTAAACACTATCTCTCTGTCCAGTGGTAACCCTAGCAATTCATCAGGAAAGACATCCGGAAATTCACATACTACCGGAATATCAGCAAGGGCCACAGGCTGGATAGCATTGGCCACATTATGGAGATCAAACTCCCTAGGAAGGGGTACTAGAAAAGCCTCATTATTCTTGGGATCCCTCAACATAATGGTTCTAGTTGAGGTATCGATAAGAACACCATAGTTCTTCATCCAATTCATACTCAAGATCACATCAATACCCAATCCTGGTAATATCACTAATTTGTAGTATATTCCTGTTCACTTATTTGGATACGTACATCTCTAACTATCTGATTGGTAGCAATGTTACTCCTAGCAGCACTTATACAATAACCACCCTTGTCAACTATAACTATTTTCTGATCATACTTGGATGCAAAAGTTGGACTCATGAATGAATGTGAAGCTCCAGAATCAAATAAAACAACTACAGGATGATGATTCATAAGAAACATACTAGCCATGACAACGTCACCAGAGTGAATCTCTTCCATGGTGGTATAGTGCACATGTCCCTGACGTCCATTTGAATTGACTTGCTTCTGATTGTTGTTCTTCTTGGGACAAGGGCAATTTCTTAACCAATGGCCAATCGTGTTGTAGTTCTAGCATGGCATACTGCTAGGTGGAACGTTGGAGCTACCTTGTCTAGTGCTACCCTTTAGTAGGGCAATAGAGTAGGCCTTGCAATATACTTTCTGGTTCTGACTGGGCTGTGCCTTCTTTTGAGGTGGTCTATACTTTGGAGCGGGAGGGCGAAACTAGGGTCTCACAGTGATAGGAGCTTTTGGCTGAGATACACCTGCTTCAAAAGCTCTCTTGCGATTCTTGGATGCTAAATAGATGTTGTTATGATTCTCTTTGGTTAATGCATCACTAACAAACTCATTGAAAGTAGCACATTTGTTGTTAGCTAGCGTCTTCATCAGCTTCGGGCTAAGTCCCCCTTGAAACTAGCAATCTTCTTTGCATCAGTATCCACAAACTCTATGGCATACCTTGATAGGTTGTTAAAGGCATGCAGATACTCAGTTAGACTCTTAGTACCCTACGTCAGCTCATGAATTATGTATGCTTCATACTCATAAGACCTAGGAGAATATAATGTCCCCTAAATGCAGCCTTGAATTGATTCCAGGTGATTTGAGCATCTTCAGGCAAAGTGGATCGATGATGACTCTACCATATGCCCGTAGGTCCATGCAGCTAGTGCGATGCATATTTTGTCTTTAGGTGCTCAGTGAGCCTTAAAAGATGGAACTTCTGTTCAATTGTATTTAGCCACTCATCTGACTGCAACGGTTCTTCTACTTCCTTAAAAACAAGAGGCTTGGTGTCGAGAAAGTCCTTGAAAGTGCTGAAGTGGTTAGGTTTAGGTCCTTGATGCTAGTCTCTTCCACGTGCTTGGCCAACATTCTATGCATGATCACGTAGCACTTCTCCCATGGAACGTTGAGTCTCCATGAGTTGAGCCATCATCTCTGCTGGGGTAGGATGCGGTGGTGGGGGAAGATCCAACAGGCCCATTCACAAGCTCATCCCTGAATTCCTGATAAATTTCACTGAGAACCTCAAAAGCTGCCACTTGGGCACCTTCCTAAGGGGTCTGTCCATCTAACTCTACACTCCACCCTTGCCACTGAGGATTGTCCTCATGGGCTGCGATAGTGACTCGCACATCATACCACATCTATCCTTCAATTACCACTTCGCTCCAAAAGTAGCGAGGCGGTTCAGCGTACCCGACAGAGTTCAGCACCCACCACAGTAAGGTGGGAGCCCCAAACAATGCCAGAAAGGTGTCGCTAGCAACAGGGGCTCCTAGGGCTGCCATCTATAACAAAAGGTTACAATCGAGTGAGACAACGCGATTATAGATAAGAGTTACTTAACCATAAGATCATTTAAGGGGGAAAACAATGCAATAACATGAACGAATAATGCACCATGATGTATGCTCATTCCGTACGTCCTCACAAACTTAGAAAAATAATTCCTAACGACATACGCGGTGGCATACATATGTTCTCTCAATATAATCGTAACTAAATGAGCTACACGTTTCATAGTTAGTGTACCTGCAGAAAATTCATTTCAGCCCAACCCAACAGATATAACTATAGAAATGTAAATCTGGGCTCTAGGTTGCAACTAAATACTTCCATATATGTATACCCATACATATACTTTCATATCAAAGATACCCAATGATAATTTATACCCACAATTAAATACGCACCATACACACATGCAAGCATGCATATACAGCCATATCAAAACTAGCTCTCCCCGACCGCACGCTCACGTCTTGCGGTCATGCCACTCATCAACTTACCTTCTTACCTTAGCGAAGAGGCATTTGATCCATACATTACCACTCAAGTGAATGGCATCCATACAATAGCACGCTGTATGGATGACGAAAGTAAAAACCCCCATGTTAGTACTTAAATAGCCACCTAAAAGTCCTTAACTGGGCATAAAGGAGATGACCACTTGCACACTTTAGATTTTTATAACACAAAACCTTTGTTTTTAAATACACATATGACAAATTTAATATTGAATCCTAGCTCTGATGCCAGCTGTCATAGAACTGTCCAATTTATAAGAGCACAAGTACAATAGCAATCAGCGAAGCGATCAAACCATCATACTTGAGCCCATATAAACCCGGTAGTCCGATGAAATCTCAAAGGATCTCAAACAACCAACATACAAACCAAGATCATAGAGATTCAACGTAACCAGTTACATCATAGTTCACAAATATTTCTCATACATCAGAGTTCAAATAATTATTACAAACCAAGTTTGAAAGTAGTGAAAGCAAAGTAGTTTAACATCAACATCACACATAGTTTAATACAAAGCCAATTTCATAATCATCTCCAACCAAAAGCACAAGGGTGAGATGATAAACAGAATGACCATTACCCATGGTCCTAGTCCTCATCCACTGCAGGAGCAAAGCAGTTCTTGCAGTAGCCGTGATACATAACATTATCTACAACAACGGGAATAAAATCCTGAGTACAAGAAGGTACTCGGCTAGACTTACCCGTCCAACTAATATACTAAGACACCAAGGAGTATGTAAGGCTTTATAAGTAGAGCTGGTTGACATTATTTGCATAAAAAGCATAAGTTATCCAATATCTCTTTAATTGTGAATCACCAGTTATTAATCCTATCTCATACTACATTAGCACTATCACATGCTAAACATGTTAGTACCATTAAGTCATCATAATAATAACCATATCCAGTTGAGTTTTTGCATAATCTCATAACCAACATTTCCATCATTTACTATGATGAAGTATACTCAAGTCAAGTTCTCACTATCCAGGAGAGACGGCGATTCGAATCGATTCGTACCTAGCTAGGGAATTATTCCTAACACACACCCATACTTCCCCCATCGAGGTCGCATCAGGTCACCTTTGGGATAACTCAAGTACAATCGCGGATAGGACCAGCGCCGCACCCTCAAAGATACAACCAATCTGCCAAGGGGGCTCGGGACTCTAACCCGCCCTTGGGCTTACGCCATTAGCTCTCCGCACATCCTTACTGCCTCCAGGGTGCGTACTTTAACTACTTGTGTCCCTGGCCAGAGTTGAGTACTCGGCTTCGCGGTCGGAATGACTTATCCGGGCAACTATGTGAGAGGCATGCGTTCAACATGACAAGATGACCTCCAACGTCCGGTCCTTAAACGACACAGACGGAATTACCATGATACCACAACATAAGACTCTGCCCGGTCTCCATTTATTCAATAGTACCAGGTTATGTTCCACGATAGCACAATATAGCCAACCGTGATCAAGTTATCACCTATAGCTCGTAGGTGACAGGAAATCACCCGACTTCTATCAATCTAAGCATAGCTAAGCATGATAAGCGTTTCTGGACTTAAATAGGATTCATGGTAGATATTTCTGGTCAAGGAAGATAATATGCAGCAAGTGTTTTCAAACAACGCCTGTCATGTAATGCATCAATATGAATAACTTTAGTTGACATTAATAAAGTAGGGAGGCTTATAATGCTCCGGGGCTTGCCTTTCACGAACGTTGCAGGCTAGTGATCCGGGCACTCAGGAAGGTTATCAGCTTCAAGCTCTCCTTCTCCAAGAACCTCCTGGTGCTGCACTTCTTGACCCTCCTCCTGTGGATCGACGTCGAGCTCCACCAACGTGATCTCCTCGGTGGCACCTATTGCATGTATATGCATAAGTAAGTATCATGAATGCATAAGAAGGATCATAGATGATGTGATAGGGGAATGTACATGCTGCGACAATGAGGTTAAGTAGCACAATGATAACAATTGTTAACTCCATGCCAACTGAGTAAGTGCATATCTCTTCTCTATCTACTTATAAATTTCACACAAGGCAATGTCTAAGCTACACATGGAAGTTACAAGTTTACATCATAACTGAAGTTCTACTTATCCAAATATTGTGATCTTGGACTTTATGGAAAGCTTATAAAATTTTCTACAACTCTTATTTAATCACCAAAAGCTAATTCACATGCTATCCTAACCAAAACAAGCAATCTATCCAGTGCTATCTAGAAATTCCACAGAACAAGTATTTCGAGCGACTAACTTAAAACAACTATAACTCCTAAAACCTTTGGTCTATTGCTCTGAAATTTTAACACAAGATAGATGAAGAAGTTCCCTACAACTTTGTTATTAACCATTTCTACAGCAAACATCATTTTGATGAAGCAACCTGCCCAACAACAGAAGCTGTCCGAAAGCACTTCTATATCGAATTATGAAGCAACAATATTTTTACTGCATATAAGCATTCCAAATTTGACATCACCAAGTATACCAACAGTTTAAGAATACCAAATACACTCAAGAAAACATAATGATAAAGCCCAATCTATTCATTTAAATGCCTTTATTAATTTAATTAGATAATTAGGGAAAATAATAAACATATACACAATGTGCACAATAAATTCTAAGAAAATTACAGTGGTTTCTAAGTGCCCTCAATAGACTACTGTAAAAATTTCATGACAGTTGACCATGTATAACATCCTTTACAAAAATGACAAGCTAGCAAGGCCTATTTTAGTGAAATTAGTTAACCCTATAGAAAAGTGTCAAACAACAGATTATATATTTTTTCTAGCTTCATATTAGTGCCATACAACTGTGCAAAAATTTGCATAGCAATATGTTACATATTTTTATCCCTATAATTGTCCTCAGAAAATACTATTTATTAATAGATAAATAGAAAGACCCTACTTAAATCAAGTTTACACCAAAATTATTATTTTTATAAAAATTGCTTCCGTGCCAATGTTTAGAACTAGTTATTCCACTCTTTGCGTTAGAATTTTCATTAATACATGTAGGCTTCGTTCGTCTGCCCTTAAAACTGACTTGTTCGGCTTCTTTTTTCATTCGGAACAATGTTTTTCTCTCACAACATTTCATCCGAAACTGTGTTTTTCATCCAATTTCATCCGGAATTCCTCCAGCCAAACGGAGCCATGAGCATTTACGTATGCCATAATCTCAGTGTTTAACGAACTCGTAACACTAGAGGGGTTACAACCAGCGGCGGATCCACGGGGGGCTAGGGGGGCTCCAGCCCCCCCCCCCCCTAATTTTTTGATTTTAAGCCTAATCACTGTAGCAAAAGCTTGATTTCACCATTAAATCTTTATGCAAATCAACATCTCTATTGTTTTAGCCCCCCTTATCCCGCATCGTGCATCCGCCACCGGTTACAACAATGTCCTCAAGCAGGGTCAAGCAGAATCTCCGGCGGGGGCAGGTGTCGAGACACACGGAGCGAAGAACCAGGAGAAAGGCGTATTACAAGCTGGAAGACGTATTCGCGAGGAGTATGTATTAGACTCTGTATGACGTGTGGGTCCATGGGGCCCTTCATTTATGTAGGCACTGTGGCTTGTAAGAATATTATAAAAAAAAACTAGTAAGTACCAGCGAGAGACAGAGGTGTTCCTCTGCTCCGTCGGCCGTACACCTGTGATCCCCCTCTCACCTCTCCGTCGACCTTGCTTGCATCCTCTTCCTGTTCAACTCACTCTAGGCTGTTCTTTTTCAGTTTACTGAGGGCCAAGGGGTTCTTCTCAATGTCATCACCCAGAAACCAGATCGAGGTGATTTTTTATTTCTTGTAAATACATTTGACCAATACTTTCGCTTCCATGTATTGTTAATCTGGAAGCCACCTTGTGTGCAGGTCTGGGACATTGATGCGGGAAAACTATGTTATCCACACCTGATTCAAAAGGCGATCACAGCATTCTCTGTGTTGCAGAAGAGCTTGTACATGTGAGTTATAGACTTATAGTTTTTCCAACTACTGAGTCGATGATTTCCAAAGGGTTTAGTGCCTGGCAGATATGTTGGGGATAGTTCTGGAAGTGTGTCTCTAATGAAGCTTAGTCTGGCCCAGAGATGCCTACCTGACATGGCGTATTCTGCATTGCTTTTACTGATTCTTATGGTATGATGTTGCAAACTACAAATATCTGTGTATCATGCTCATAATCAACTTTGTCGACCAGTCTCATTTTTTTGTATTTTCCAGTATGTGCTTATATTCAAAAGGTAGCATTATTCAGCTATTGGTTTAATTTTTAGAATAGTTCTTGCAAAAAGAACAGCTGTACATTGACGTGGAACACTATACTTTAACCCATTTTTGTTTTGGGTGTCTGTTTCTTTACTGAAGGTTCTTCTGCCAGTGCTGCTAATGATGTCGAAGTAATCTGTTTCGCCCCAGCCTTTGTCTCAATTGATCAGGTCAACCTCTTCCTACTGCTCAACTTAATCCTGCGTGTTCCACAAAAAAACTTCATCTTAATAGCCTATATCTACTATCCCTGTTTGATCTTTCATTCCACTATTTCTAGACATACAAATGTCTCATTAAGGTACACTCTTCTTCTTCTTCTTCTTCTTCTTAAGGTGCTCATATATTCAGAGATGGGGTTATGAGTTTTTGGATATTAAAGCTAGCAAAGCAGTATCCATATCTGGTAAAACTATGCAGCAGCGATCACAGAAGGAGGCTAAAAATGTAACCTCATCGTATTGGGTTTGTGCCAAGGCAGGCAAAATTGCTATTGGATATGATAACGGCGATCTGTACATTTGGAACATTGCTGAGGTTACACGTATACATAATTCCACATCTATGGACAGCCACATCCTACCTGTTCAGAGCCTTAACCTAGGAGTTGTACACTGACGTTTAGCAAAACAAATATTTAGCTCTTGCTCAAATAATAGTTTGTACACTGTCCACTGCCATAAATTTCAAGTACCATGTTATATCCAGTCCATGCCTTTCTTGTGTCAAGGCTCACAGTATTTTCTGTTACTACCGTGGTTGGTGGTACCTGTGTTTCCTTATTAAAAGGAAGGTCTAATGGTCTTAACAACACACAACAATTGTTGGATGTTGTTGAACCATGCGTCACGAGTGAGATGAATGACTCTCTATTGGCCGAATTCAGTGAAGAAGAAGTTGTAGCTGCACTGAATTCCATTGGGGATTTGAAGGCCCCTGGGCCTGATGGTATGCCATCTGCTTTCTATAAAAACTTTTGGGATGTGGTTGGAAGGAAAGTAACTTCGGAGGTGCTGCAAATTCTAAATGAAGTTGCACCAATCCCTGCTGAATGGAATCAAACAGTAATGTCACTCATTCTGAAAGTTAAGACTCCAGAAAGTGTTTCTGAGCTTCGCCCTATTAGCCTCTGCAATGTGCTTTATAAGATAGCAGCAAAGATCCTCGCAAACAGGCTGAAGGAAATTATACCAAACGTTATATCACCTACTCAAAGTGCCTTTGTACCTGGGAGACTTATATCAGATAATATTCTCATTGCTTATGAAATGACTCACAATCTGTTCAATAAGAGAAGGGGCGAGACTAGTTATGCAGCAATTAAGTTAGATATGAACAAAGCCTATGATAGGGTTGAATGGTCCTTCCTGGAAGATATGATGAGCAAAATGGGTTTCCATAGAAGATGGATTGAGCTAATTCTAAATTGTGTTACTTCAGTAAATTACAGAATTAAGGTGAATGGTGTACTCACAGATGATATGAGCAATGCGTTGGATTTGCGGTCATACAAGAAGGGATCGAGTTTGGAACGATGATATACGTGATAGATTAGGGGTAGCACCAATTGAAGAAAAGTTTGTCCAACACCGGTTGAGATGGTTTGGACATGTGCAACGGAGACCTCCAGAGGCACCGGTGCGTAGTGGAATCCTAGGCCAGGATAGTAACGTGAAGAGAGGCAGAGGAAGACCGAAGTTGACTTGGGTAGAGGCAATAAAAGGAGACTTGAAAGGATGGAATATACCCAAAGACTGAGCCTTAGATAGGAGTGCTTGGAAAATAGCTATTCACGTGTCTGAACCTTGATTGCTTCTGTTGGGTTTCAACTCTAGCCTACCCCAACTTGTTTGGGACTTAAAGGCTTTGTTGTTGGTGGTGGTGTACTCACAGAGAGCTTCAGTCCAGAACGGGGGCTAAGACAGGGGGATCCACTCTCTCCCTATCTCTTTTTTATTTGTGCTGAAGGTTTTTCTGCTTTATTGAATCACGCTGAACGTGAAGGAAAAATCGCCGGGGTTAAAATCTGCCATGGTGCTCCTAGTATTTCTCACTTACTCTTTGCCGATGACTCTTTGATTCTCATTCGTGCAAGGAAGGAGGATGCTATGCATTTACACAGTCTTTTAGATTTGTATGAGCATTGTTCTGGGCAATGTTTTTAAGGCGTCGCTTTGGCGTCGCCTAATCGGCGAGGCGCTACAGGCGGGACGACTCGCCTCAGATTGGTATGGCGTCCGCCTTACTACCATGGCGTCCGGAAGTCGTCGATTTGGCGTCCGATTCGTCGAAATCGAGCAAGGCGGGCACTCCTCGCGCGGATGGGGAGGCCTCTGTTCTGGGCGGCGGGAAAACACGTGAGAAGGATTGGAAACGCGGGGAAAACTGAGAGAGAAGGGGTGCGCGGGAGTAACAGAGCGCGCCGGAGGGAGAGAGAGAGAGCGGGCGCGCGGGAGATTCACCAGCAGGAGAGCGGGAGGGGAACCAGAAGCCGCAGCTCGCCCGTGCGGACGCGCTCTCCCGCGCTGACGGGAGAAGTTGTTGCCCGCCCACCGCCGAGTCGTGCGGCCGCCTGTGTGGGCTGCGGCCATGTTCCCCTGATCGGCGCTGACCTGCAACATCTGGAGGAGAGAGGGAAGCAAGAGACAGAGAGGGGCGGAGGCGGAGCGGTAGTGGAGAACGAGAGAGAGGGAGATGCGGCGGTGCTGGGGAGAGGATTGGGAGCTCGAGATATGAAGCAGGAAGGTCAAAGGTGAGGGGTATATGGGCTGCCTGGTGGGCTGGGCCTGACTACTTCTTGCTCCTTCTCCTTTCTTTTCCTTTTTCCTTTTCGTTTTTCTTCATTATCTACCACTCTAAGCTGCTTTTTAAAGATTCCCTTAAGATGTTAAGGCGTCGCCTCGCCTCACGCCTTAGTCGCTTAAGCGTAAGGCGGTAGTCGGTCGCCACGCCTCGCCTTACCGCCTTGAAAACATTGGTTCTGGGCAGGTCATTAATAGAAGCAAATCAGCAGTTTTGTTCAGTGTGAATGCAAGGGGCACAGACCGAGAAGAGGTGAAACAAGAGCTGCATATTGTAAAAGAAACTATGAACGAGAAATATCTTGGGCTACCGGTGCATGTTGGAAGATCCAAAGGAGGAGCTTTTGCCTATTTGAAAGACCAGGTGTGGCAACGCATACAGGGGTGGAAGGAAAGAATGTTGTCTTGGGCGGGAAAGGAAGTCTTGATTAAAGCAGTAGCCCAAGCTATCCCGACTTTCGCAATGGGATGTTTCGAAATTACAAAGGGCTTGTGTGATCAAATAAGCAGTATGATATGCAGATTTTGGTGGAATCAACAGGAGGGCAAACACAAGATTCATTGGCTTAGTTGGGAGAAAATGATCGAGCCAAAGAAGGATGGTGGCCTGGGTTTCAGAGATATTTATTCTTTCAATCTGGCTATGCTTGCCAAACAAGGATGGCGGCTTCTGCAGTCTCCCAACTCTCTTTGTGCTAAAATTTTGAAAGCCAAGTATTTCCCAAATTCTAGCTGTTTGCAGGCTCATCCAAAAGAAGGAATCTCCTATACATGAAGGAGTATACTTAAAGGCCTTGATGTTCTAAAAGAAGGAATAATTTGGAGAATTGGTGATGGAGAAGTGGTAGACATTTGGAATGACCCATGGCTTCCAACTGATCATACCCGGCGACCGGTAACACCGAGGGGCAGGAACCTTACTCGCCGGGTTGCTGAACTCATTAATCCTATCTCTGAAGATTGGGATACCCAGCTGGTCTTGGATACTTTCAGAGAAGAAGATGCAAAAGTAATTTTGGCCTTGCCGTTGAATATTTCGACAGGGGACGCCCTTGCCTGGCACTATGACCGTAAAGGGGTCTTCTCGGTTAGGAGTGCCTACAAGATATATTGATGGAATTTACTGTCCAACCAACAACGCAACTGAGGAATGGCAAGCTCGAGCTCAACAAACCAGCAGGAAGATCTGTGGAAGAAGATATGGAGCATGGATGTTCCGAATAAAATCAAACACTTTTTGTGGAGAGCTACAAAATAGCCACCCTCTAAGGTATAATCTGGAGCATCGAGGAATGGATATCATTAATAGATGTGTTGTCTGCAATTGCGTAGGGCGAAGATGGTGGGCACCTCTTTTTCAAATGTGATATGGTGAAAGAACTATGGGCTAGGCTGGGGCTGCAAGGCCATAGAGAGCAGCTGGCAGTCATAGAGTCGGCAAGAGAGGCCATCAGGTATGTTACAAACCTGAAAAGGGAGGAGCAGCTGAAAATGGTAATCGGCTTATGGTCATGGTG
Source organism: Miscanthus floridulus (assembly GCF_019320115.1). Taxonomy (NCBI): domain Eukaryota; kingdom Viridiplantae; phylum Streptophyta; class Magnoliopsida; order Poales; family Poaceae; genus Miscanthus; species Miscanthus floridulus. The sequence continues at coordinate 76,308,877 of NC_089598.1, forward strand.
GTCAGAGAGAAATAGGATTAGGGAGGAAGGACAGAGAAGGCCCGATGTGGAAGTTTATGCGGGAGAAATCTTGCAGTTTCTGACCAAAGAACATAGAAGCCAAATTGTGAGACAACAGAAATGGAGGAAGCCTAGTCCGGAGGTGCTCAAGCTCAATACTGATGCATCTTTTCTAAAGGAGAGTGGTGATGGTGGCTGGGGCTATATTATTAGAGACAGTGATGGTGATACTGTCATTGCTGGAAGGGGCAGATTACCACATCTCCTAGATCCTTTCCAAGCTGAGCTAATTGCATGTCTGCAAGGGATTCAAGCTGCCATAGATATCGGTATTACAAAAATTATTGTTGAAACTGATGCTGTGATGGTGAAATTTGCGGTGGAAGCGAAGGATTGGGGCTTATCGGTGCCGGGTAGAATAATCCAAGAGATCCAGGAACTTGCTAGTTTAAACTTTGTGTCTTGTATTTTTTTCTGCAGTTCCTAGGGAGTGTAACAAGGCTGCCCATGTATTAGCAGCTTTGGGGTGTGAGTGTGAAGAAGGGGATGTTCCATTCTTGGACCCTATTCTTGACTGTATTCGGTCGATTGTAACTGCTGAGAGTGCAGTACATGAGTAATGGAATGCATTTCCATTTCAAAAAAAAAAATTACTAATCCCTCTGCCAACAAATATAAAGGAAACAAATCGTGGGGGTCCCGGAAGCCCCTCAACTAGAAGCGGGGACTCCAGTGGCTTCCCCCGTCCATGTAGAAGAAGTGAAGCAAGAAGGACACCAGAAATGCAGGGACATAATTGGAATTCAAGATGAATCACGGTAAACACTTGTAGATCTTTCAGCTGCACCATATGACCTAAAGTTAGAATAACTATTCGTTCTGGTATCACCCCTCTAAGCACCTCTTAATGATCCTAATTACCTAAAAAGAGAAAAGACTGGGACCGTCAACCTCAACTGTAGCAGGGGTAATGTGCCCAAGAGCTCCTATCCTAGGCAATTTGTCCACAAATATAAAGAATTTTGGATAACTTGGCATTTAATATTATTAACTTGCCGCAAATCTTAACCTGCTATTTAATCTATTATTAGGTTACTCCCTCTGTCCCAAAAAAACTTGATCCTGCAGGATGTTTGTTTACCATGTGGAGTTCTGTTCTAATAGCAATGTTGTAAATTCGTGATCAGTGTAGACCTCTTAGATGCTTGGTTCAGTTAATAGGATATCGGTTCTTTCTATTATATGGTGGTTCATTGTTTTTCCATGTAAGTTGGTGTTCACAGTTCCAGCTCAATTGGTCCAGCTCTCGCAACCCTTGTCTGGTTCAAGTCTCCGAGTTGGATGTACAAATTTTTTGCATTGTTGCCAATGCAAGGTGGTAATCCATGTAGCTAACATCTATTTGAATCCTCTTTTCCAAGCAGCGATCCATCCTGATGCTGCTCTTCGTGAACTACCTTGGACACTGAAACTGTGAGCTCGTCACCAACCTGCTCTTATCCGTGGGAGTAAGTTGTTGTTCCTGTTGTTTGCACAGATGCGTCGAGGTCATCATTAATGTTCAGCTTTGCGTTCAGGTTGTCATGGATAGATGTTACAAGTTGTCGATGCTTTGGTGAAGAGGCTCCTACATTGTACATGCAAGTGGATGCCGCCAGGTCCCAGTGAAGAGGATTAACAACGAGGGTGTTCGGATGGTCGTCAACAACAGTAAGTAAAACAACGGCTGAACCTGTTATTTTTTGTTTTTAAAATGCACATGATGCGAATATAGCTTCAGACCCAACTCAAAGATCAAAAGTTTTGCGTGGTGTATCAATATTCCAGCCATTGTTTTCCAGCTAATTTGCATTATAAGATTTCCCAGTCATGATACTTAATTATATGTTTGTGTATGTCCCTTTAGTACTGCATAGAATTATCAAATTGTGTTATCTCTGTTTTCTTATCACTTTTGGGTGCAATTACAGCCTCACAATTCACGTGAAACTTTTGTTGATCCTTGTTTGATTAAAAATCGAATGTTACCATGTAAAATTAGACTTTATTAAATTCAGCCTAATTCTGAGCTTAAAAGGCCAGCGTAGTTCTGATGACCTCTACTGTTCTCTACCTGTGCAGAGAGATTTCGAGGAAGATTGTTCAGTGGAGATGGATAAGGGCCTCAAGAATGGTGTGGTGGGAGTGAGAAGGCAAGGAGATAGGATTATCTTAGTCAAGCTTGTCGTTGGTGATATGGTCTTGAACGTAATTAGTGCGTATGCCCCCCAAGTAGGCCTCGACGAGAGTGCTAAGAGACAGTTCTGGGAAGACTTAGATGGCCTGGTTAGAGCTATATCTAGTAGTGAGAAGCTTTTTATAGGAGAAGATCTTAATGAGCATGTAGGTACTACAAGCGCAGGTTTCGAGGCAGTTAATGGAGGTTTTGGGTATGGTAGTAGGAATCAGGAGGGGGAGGAAATTCTGGACTTCGCGGTAGCTTTTGACCTGATGATAGCCAACACTTTCTTTAGAAAGAGAGAATCTCATCTAGTGACCTTCAGTAGCGGACAACACTATAGCCAGATTGACTTTGTCCTCGCAAGAAGAAAGGACAAACGAGCATGCTTGGATTGCAAGGTGATACCAGGGGAGTGTGTTGTTTCTCAACATAAGCTTTTGGTGGCAGATTTTCGTTTTCAAGTACGTGCCCGTAGGGATAAACAAGCTAAGATTGAAAGAACAAAGTGGTGGAAACTGAAAGGAGAGACGTCAGAGGTATTCAGGGAAAGGGTTATCAAAGAGGGCTCTTGGAAGGAAGAAGACGACATAAACAACATGTGGGACAAGATGGCAACCAACATTTGGAAGGTGGCCTCAGAGGTGTGTGGAGTAACCAAAGGAAGTGGACACGAGGCTAAAGATACTTGGTGGTGGAACGAGGAAGTCCAAAGGGCTATTAAGGAGAAGAAAGAATGCTATAGACGCTTGTACCATGACAGGAGTGTGGACAACATAGAGAAGTACAAGGTGGCAAAGAAGACTGCAAAGCGAGCTGTAAGTGTGGTAAAGGGTAGAGCGTACGAGGATCTTTACCAACATTTGAGTACGAAGGAAGAAGAGAAGGACATTTATAGGATGGCTAGGGTTCGTGAGAGAAAGACAAGGGACTTCAACCAAGTTAAGTGCATTAAGGATGAAAGGGAGTATCTTTTGGTGAAGGAGGATGAGATCCGACATCGATGGCAAGAGTATTTTGATAAATTGTTCAATGGTGAGAATATGGACACAACATTTCAGTTGGATGACTCTTTTGATGACACCAATAGGCGCTTTGTGCGGAGAATCCAAGAATCTGAGGTCAGAGAGGCGTTGAAAAGGATGAAAGGAGGTAAGGCGATGGGACTGGATGGTATCCCAATCGAGGTGTGGAGATGCCTCGGGGACATAGCTATAGTATGGCTAACCAAGTTGTTCAACCATATTTTTCGATCGAACAAGATGCCTGATGAGTGGAGGAGAAGTATATTGGTACCGATCTACAAGAATAAAGGGGATATTCAAAGTTGTACGAATTACCAGGGAATTAAGTTGATGAGCCATACTATGAAGCTATGGGAGAGAGTTATCGAGCATCGCTTGAGAGCAATAACGCGGGTCTCTATGAACCAATTTGGTTTCATGCCCGGAAGGTCAACCATGGAAGCCATTTTCTTAATAAGACAAGTTATGGAGCGGTATAGGGAGAAGAAGAAGGACCTACACATGGTTTTTATTGACTTGGAGAAGGCTTATGATAAAATACCAAGGAATGTTATGTGGTGGGCTTTGGACAAACATAAAGTCCCAACGAAGTACGTCGGGCTCATTAAGGACATATACAACAATGTTGTGACTAGAGTTCGAACAAGTGATGGAGACACGGATGACTTCCCGATTAGGATAGGACTACATCAAGGGTCAGCTTTGAGCCCTTATTTGTTTGCTTTAGTGATGGATGAGGTCACAAGAGACATACAAGGGGATATTCCTTGGTGTATGCTTTTCGTGGACGATGTAGTGCTAGTTGATGAAAGTCGGACAGGAGTGAATCAGAAACTGGAGTTATGGCGGGAGACTTTGGAGTCCAAAGGTTTTAGACTCAGTAGAACTAAAACTGAGTATATGAGATGTGACTTCGGCACTACTACTCGGGAGGAGGAAGATGTTAGTTTGGAAGGTCAAGTAGTGCCTAGGAAGGATACCTTTCGATATTTAGGATCAATGCTATAGAGGAACAGGGATATTGATGAAGATGTTAGCCATAGAATCAAAGCAGGGTGGATGAAGTGGCGGCAAGCGTCTGGTGTCCTATATGACAAAAGGGTACCACAGAAGCTAAAAGGCAAGTTTTATAGGACGACGATTAGACCTGCTATGTTGTATGGTGCAGAATGTTGGCCTACGAAAAGACGACATGTTCAACAGTTAAGTGTTGCGGAAATGCGTATGTTGCGTTGGATTTACGGTCATACAAGAAGGGATCGAGTTCGGAACGATGATATACGTGATAGATTAGGGGTAGCGCCAATTGAAGAAAAGCTTGTCCAACACCGGTTGAGATGGTTTGGACATGTGCAACGGAGACCTCCAGAGGCACCGGTGCGTAGTGGAATCCTAAGCCAGGATAGTAACGTGAAGAGAGGCAGCGGAAGACCGAAGTTGACTTGGGTAGAGGCAATAAAAGGAGACTTGAAAGGATGGAATATACCCAAAGACTTAGCCTTAGATAGGAGTGCTTGGAAGACAGCTATTCACGTGCCTGAACCTTGATTGCTTCTGATGGGTTTCAACTCTAGCCTACCCCAACTTGTTTGGGACTTAAAGGCTTTGTTGTTGTTGTTGTTGTATTGTTCAGTGGAGATGGACCTGACCATGGCAGGAGTAAGTGGTACCTGTGGGAAGCAGGATGACTGCTGGGAATCCAAGAGTAGCGGCACCTTTTCTGTCAGTGGTGATTCCCTACCGTTCACTGCAAAACTTGAATATGGCTCCTGTCGTATATTTTTCTGTGGTGGATATTTTTCGAAACATATTTACCGACCAGTACACTTTGTGTAATGAAACAGAAAAGACAGAATATGTAATGGAAATTGAAAGCAAACACGATCTTAGGAGGAGCTGTTGATGTTCCATTTTTTACAGCTTCCTTCTCTAGCCTTGCTGATGCTACAGTGTGCTTCAAGGTTACTTGGTGGTTGCTCTACTTCTGTTAACATGGTTAGAAGATTAGATAGAGCACTGCAATTTGTACAGCCATTCAGGGTTATAGATTTTTCAATTTTCCTTTCGCCTCTGTTTTCTTAGGTGAGGCTCATTTCCGCTTCCCCATCTCTCTGGACACTATAGTCCCTACACATTGTTTTCTTATCTATCTACTAATTCTTCTTTAATGGCGATTTTACATTGCCTCGATCCATGTCATGCACAAAAGCAAGCTTATTCATTTCTGCTTTCCTGCTGTTAGTGGGGTTTCAGATATTAGGTTACATAGCGCGAGGGGCAGATCCAAAGGGGGGGCTGCCGGGGCTACAGCCCCCCCTAGTGAGCCTGATTTCTTCATTAGACCACGGTTACTTAGCCTCAAATCACCATTAATCTCTAGCTCTAGCCCTAAATCTTCATTATTTAGACCCCCCCCCCCCCCCTTGTTCCCATCCTGCATCCGCCACTAGCGCGAGCATATGTAACAGTGATGGTACTAGAGTGTTTTTAAAGCTGAAACATCAGGTTGTGTATCTACAGCTTGGCAAAGAATTTCTCAGGACTCTTCACTATCTTATATGTTAATTCAAACTTACAGACTCCCTTTGTTGGTTTTGAGGTTTTGTCGTTTTCTCTTTTTTCCCCTTTTTTTGATTGCCATATTTCTCATTCAAAGACCTTATGATTTATTACTTGGAATTGTCATTGCCTGCTTTTACCTTCCATATGGTTTCTTGGCCTATGAAGTTACTGAAGATGGTTCGCCTCTATATACGGTGCTAGAGCCTTGTTCTTTCCTTCAGTGCATATGTTGTCTTCTCACATTGATTTTACGACTGTAATGACTTAGCCCGTATAGGATTATCCCATAGAGGAGTGAGTTATGCTTAAATAAAATGTGTGAACTACAACATGTTCAGATATGGAACATGGTGCAGTCCTGTATGGGCGCACCTGTGCTTTGTTCGTGCCCAGATCTTTTTGGTTAGATTTCGTACTATGTGCACATCAGTTGTTTGTGTTCAGATATGGAACATGGTGCAGTCCTGTATGGGCGCACCTGTGCTTTGTTCGTGCCCAGATCTTTTTGGTTAGATTTCGTTCCATATGTGCACATCAGTTGTTTGTGCAAATGACTGATTAGTTGGCCTGCAAAGACAACAACATATCAGATTTTTGTTCCCACCTGGCTTCTTTACTAGGTCAACTATATTGTGTTTCCTGTTCTTGGTGGTACAGTTGGTTGCTCATCCCTTTTGTTAAATTTCCTGGTTAACTACACTATACCTTTCTTGGGAAAACTATGCATCATTTCACTGGATGAATACCAAGATTATTTTGTTGGATAACGTATGATGTTCACTGGATGAATATAACAGTTTCTGCTTTCCCTTTTGGCTTCTACCAACAAGATGTGTTTAAGTCATACTATCAATTAAGCGAATTAGAATTTGGATTCATACATGGGATTACTGTTTACTTTTGTGGTTATTGCCCTCTGATCCTGAACACTTAGGCAATTGCTTGATTGAAATTTCCATTTTTTTTTACCATTAACATCCATGTTAAAAATGTCAGTTGTTGTTGATATAAAAAAAATGTCAGTTGTTACCTTTCTCTGATTACTTGGTACTATTTATTTTGGACTATTGCTCTTTGATTAGCTACAAATTCTGGTTTAGTGTGTACAGAGAACTGGCATTTTATATGAAGGTTTATCAGTTGCCTTATTTTCTTTATATAACCTGACACGGCTAATAGATTGGCCTATTTTTCAATTTTTATTTCTATTTTTTTTAGCGTAAAATACAGCAGGGGAGGCCTCCACTGTAGAGATTTATTAGAAAAAAAAAAGAGGCACTGTACAAAAGGTGGGCTTTGCCCAAGCCGAGACCTGCAAAACTAGGAGAGGGAATCTATACAAAGAAGGAACTCGTGACGTTTGTTATCACAAAATCTACAAGCCTGCAATCTGGCCTCTTCACAGAAGAGGCGCTTCCAAGACTCCAGGGAAGTATTAATGAGTCCTTTATCACTCTCATTCCTAAGGTTGATGACCCTTCCAGAGTGACAGATTTTAGGCCAATATCACTTTTGAACACCTCTGTCAAGGCACTTAACAAGATATTGACAAATAGACTCCAACCCTTCATCACAAGACTTGTCCACAAGAATCAATATGGCTTCATTAAGTCAAGAACAATTCAAGATTGCTTGGCATGGACTTTTGAGTATCTGCATATCTGTCATAAAAGCAAGAAGGAGATGATCATATTAAAACTGGATTTTGAGAAGGCATTTAACAAGATTGAACACAAAGCTATGATTGAGATCATGAGAGCAAAGGGCTTTGGGGAAAGGTGGCTCTCCTGGATGAACTCCATCTTCAGTTCTGGTACATCTTCTGTCTTACTAAATGGAGTGCCTGGAAAGGTATTTCACTGCAGAAGGGGGGTCAGGCAGGGTGACCCCCTTTCTCCCTTGTTATTTGTATTAGCTGCAGATCTCCTCCAGTCAGTTATCAACAGAGCCAAAGAGCTTGGCCTCCTCAGATTACCAATTCCCTTGCAGTGCTCCAGTGATTTTCCAGTTTTGCAATATGCAGATGACACCCTTATTATCATGGAGGGATGTGCTAGACAGCTCTTCTTTTTGAAAGCATTGCTCAGTTCCTTCTCTGAATCCACAGGGCTAAGAGTTAACTTTTAGAAGTCCACGATGGTTCCAATCAATATTTCTCAAGAAAAGCTCAGCCACCTAGCCAGGACTTTTGGCTGCTCAACTGGTTCACTGCCTTTCACATATCTTGGGCTGCCTCTGGGTCTGACAAAGCCAAAAGTGGAAGAGTTCTTGCCAATTGTCAGTAGATGTGAAAGGAGATTGGTCAGTACATCAATTTTTCTTTCACAAGCTGGGAGATTACAGCTGACAAACTCTGTCTTTTCTGCTCTTCCAACCTTCTCCATGAGCACCTTTTTCATGCATGTCACTGTCATAGAACAGATAGATAAATATAGGAAGAATTGTCTGTGGAGAGGCTCTGATGAAAGCAATAGAATCAATGCAAAGGCTGCCTGGCCTTTAGTCACAAAGCCAAAACTTGAGGGTGGTCTGGGAGTTCTAGATTTGAAGACACAGAATGAGGCTTTGCTGATTAAGAACTTGCACAAGTTCTTCAACAAAACTGACATTCCTTGGGTACAGTTGATATGGGAAAAATATTTTAGTAATGGCAGACTCCCTAACCATACCAAAAAAGGATCCTTTTGGTGGAGAGATGTTCTCAAACTCTTGGACAAATTTAAGGGTATAGCCATAGTCTATATTCAATCTGGTGCCTCATGTTTATTCTGGGATGATCTTTGGCTGGGTCAAGTACCAAAACATGCCTTCCCTGAACTCTATTCTTTTGCTAAAAACCCAAATATGACAGTTGAAGCTACCAAAGCCAGTCAGTCCTTAATTCAGAACTTTCATCTGCCATTATCAACTGAGGCTTACCAGCAGTTCATTCAGCTTGAGGAGATAGTAAACAACTTTCAGCCATCAGGAATCAGTAATACCTGGTCTTACATCTGGGGCAGCCAAATTTTTTCATGTGCAAAAGCCTATAAGCAGCTCTCGGGTTCAGCATCAGTACACCCAGTCTTCAGTTGGATCTGGAAATCCTCTTGCCAACACAAACATAAAGTCTTCTTCTGGCTTTTGGCACAAGATAGGCTTAGCACAAGGAACATTCTAAGAAGGAAGAGCATGTTCCTGCAATCTTATAACTGTGTTTTGTGTGACAATGCAGTTGAAGAGACAGTTGATCATTTGTTTCTACATTGTGATCTGGCAAGAGAGTGTTGGAACTTGATTGGCTTGACAGTACCCCAATCTCAGGGGCCTTTCCAGATATTGGAGGATTTCAAAGGCCAACTCAATGTTCCCTTTTTCATGGAAATTATTATCCTTATGTGTTGGAGCATCTGGTCAGTGAGAAATAACCTAATTTTCAGAGGAGAAGAGGCAACTTCACAGCAATGCAAGCATATCTTCAGAAATGTCTTTGGCCTAGTTATACTTCGTGCAAAGAAAAAGTACCTACCCCAGATTAGTTCATGGCTAGAGCAGATTGTGTAATCCTGTTTATTTTCTTGTCTCCTTTTTTGTTTCTTGAGCTTTTCTGCCCTCCGCAGCTTGTATTTTGTGGCTCCTGAACATTCTGTTTTGTTTGTTTTTTGCTAATAAATTTCAGTAGGGGCGCAAGCCCCTCCTGTTCGTTAAAAAAAAAAAATTGTATCCTAAATCCATTCGTGGCTGCCGGTGATGAGCCGGCGAACCAAGCGTCAGATGGCTCCGCCACCAGATCAGGACAGACCTGCTCCTACTCCTGCTCCTGCATATCAGACCGGATCTGCTCCTGCTCCTACACTTCATTCATCTGCTCATATTCCTGCGCTTCTTTGTGGTGGTGCTACTGTTCCTACACCAGGAGGCCAATCAGATAATCCACTTGGAGATTTATTTCTTTATACAAGATTACTTGTAGATCCATGTTAGCTGTGCAAAATCTGTTCACGCTTCCTCCTATGTACCTTTGCAAAATCCCCATGGTCTAGCCCTACATGGCTTATGTTGCCCTCTTGTTTTTTTTTCCTCGATAATTTTTTTTTCTCTCAACTGATGGTATGATGCCATGACTGCTCTACAGCATGGTGGTCTGGACCTTTACCACAAGCCACATCGTTAGGGGTCACATCCCCAAATTGGTAAGAGTCTCATTTTGTTGTACTTGCAGCCTGAATGATTGTTCCAAGTTTTAACAGTAGCCAATATGTTTTGTGTGCTTTACTGCTAGAAATAGTTAGTTTAGTAGTTGTATTAGTTCCAGTAGAAGTAACACTGATGTTTTGTGGGTTGCTTGATTTTTCAGTGGTATGGATTACTATCCACCTGGCAGTATGAGCTTTTTCCAAACTGGACAGCAACCATTCATTCCTCATGTTTCGGCACCATTGACCACCTATGGGAAAGGAGTCTCAATTAGCACCACAAAGTAGTGACTCAGGAAACCAAAATGCTAAAAAAGATCGAAAGGCAAAACTATCAACTTAGATGATGGAAACAATGTCAGGACAGGACTGCAAAGCGATAGTATTTGATAAAGAGGAGGACAAGAGGCTAGTAAGTAAAATTTTATCACTAACTTTTGCACTGATCGCTGGCTTTCTTTTTGTACCTTCACAAATATATGAACTTACAACTAATCATGTATGCTAAATTCAGGTCAGTGCATGGCTGACTCACTCGAATGACCCAATCAATGGGAAATGCAAGAAAAATGAGAGCTACTGGGGTGATGTACATGAACTATACAATAGCACTACACCTACAAACCGAAGAAGAGGTGATACATCTCAAAGATTGCTGGCAAAAAATTAAGAGATGGGTGGGATTTTTCTATGCTTGTTGGAAGAAGGCTACCTCAGTTTATCTTAGCGGATATTCAGATGACCAGATAAGAGACATGGCTAAGCAGTTTTATTTGGATGACTATCCTAAGGAAGGCACATTCACAGTTTTACACTGCTGGAAGGTTCTTCGTGATGAACCCAAGTGGCATGTAGTCTTGGAAGAACTTGAAAAACCAAATAAAAGGAGTTTGGATGGTGAAGATGAGGCAATTGACATCTCAGGGACGCCAAAAGGTGTAGGAGAAAAGGAACGTCCTATAGGGACAAAACAAGCTAAGAAACAACGCACAATGGTAAAGGTAGAGTCAACGATGATAATGCCGGTTTAGATGAAGACTTGATTAAATTCTTTGACATTCAAGCTGCAGCAAAAAAAAAACGACAGGAATACTTCTTAGAGGCCCAGGAACGCAATTCTGATAGGCAGGTTGAAACACTAAGGCTTAGGAGGGAGGCTGCTTTACTGGAATGAGTATGGACACTAGGAAGATGACAGAGGATATTAGGGCTGAGCATGTGATTGGCCTGAAGATTCTAAGGGACAAGTTAGCTGGCAACAGTAACTAAGGTAGTTTGTTTTTTTGTTGACTGCTATTTTTGCTTACATTCAATCAACATGTAGTATAAATGCATTGGGAATTATATTGAGTAAGCTGACTTACCATTTGTTTCCTTTTTTTCAGAATCGTTGATATGAGGTTGATTGGCATTTCTAGCATGCTCTGACGGAGATTGTTGGTTCAGAGATGACTTTTGGTTTTTGGTGCTTCTTCAATGATGCAGCTAGCTGTTCAATTTGCTTTTGTAGCCTGAAATATAATAAACATGTTTGGCTTGTGTCGTGGTTATTAATTAGTTCATCATGTAGTAACCGTTTGGACATTTTTATTTTATTGTTCTGTTCAAAGCGTTGTCCATGTCGTCGTGGCAGTGTATTTGCTATCAGTTTGGTTATCTTTAGCGAGAGGTTTACCTGTGTACCATTATAAAAGATGGTCATTATCTATATGCCACTAAAAAGTTTGAGCACACCTAGGTGCCACTGGCTGAATTTTTTTTTTGTCGCTCGAGCCATTCCGTCTCCCTTCTATTTGGTTTTCACGGGACAGGGCAGATAAATAGTCCAAAATACTACAGTGGCTGTCTCTCTCCCAACCCCGTCTCTCCGTGGCCCTTTCTCGAGGCGGCGGGAGCGGCATGGACGAGGTCAGGAACGCGACCGCTGCCCGGCACACGACCGTGGCCCGCTACACGTGCGCCCGGCGTGCATGCTCTCGGGTTGGCCGGGCGGCATGGAGCTCGTGTACGTGCGAAGATAGCTCCATGGTCAGCAGAACCTCCACTGCACCCTGCTGAGGAACACTGCGAGGCTAAACACCATCATGCAGACATCCCTGGCTGAGGAAAACCGCGTACGTAAGCGTGCTGAACACTTGCAGCCGCGCCGGGCTGCTCGACGAGGACGGGCTGCGGTGCTTCAACGGCATGTGGCTGGAGCACAAGGTCGCGCCCAACGCGCAATGCCCAACGGCTGCATGGTGGACCTGATGGCCCGCGCCGAAGGCTGGACGGACGCGCCCGACGTACTTAGCAACCGCTGCTAGTCATGGACGTCCAACCCGAGGCCCAAGTACCCGCAGTCACTGGCGCACGTGCGCGCTCTCCTCTGCGTGCTGGACGAGCTGCTGCACCTCACGTTGGCTCAGGCCACGCTAGCCCGCGCCGCCGTCGACGCTGAAGGTCTGCTGGACGGCTTCCTCGTCCTGGCTGACGCCTTCGGCACGTTCCTCGCGGTGCTGGTCGCGCTCCGGCAACACGCGAGGAGCTCCACGCCGCCGTGCGCAGGCGCGACACCGCCAAGCTGGCCTCGGCTGCGCGTGCAGAGGTAGGATGGGAGGGGCCTCGAGCAGCTCACCGCCGCCTTGGCGCACGAGGGCGCCAGGCAGGCGCGCGGCGTGCCCGCAGAGGCCGAGCCGCCGAGGTCGCGATCGCGAGGACCATCGCCGAGGCCGTCAACAACACCGCTGCGGATTCCTCGGTGGCGGCCACTGCTGCTGGTGGGGAGGGTGGTGGACATGGTTGGGGCGGTCGTACTTGCCGTGTGCATCCTCCCGTCATCGTCACGGTGGGCGTCGCCAAGACGGAGTTCATCGTCGCCAAGATGACGCATGGGCACGACGGCCCTTGGTGAGGTGGAGCTCGGCGATGCCGAGCGGCTAGAGCACAAGAGGCTAGCGTCGAAGGACGAGGAGTGGCACGGAAGGAAATTGAACAAAATTAGAAATCCAACTGAATTGGGGGGCAAAATGGTCATTTCATCCACTGTTTGACACTGTCACCCACGAAAATGGACCGAATGGCTTGTGCGACAAAAAAGTTCCGGTCAGTGACACCTAGATGCGCTCCAACTTTTTAGTGATATTTTATAATGATACATAGAGATGGTCGTTACTTAGAGACCACTAAAAAAGTTGGAGCGCACTTAAATGACATATTTTTTCAAATGAGATGTTTATTGCTATATGTTACGAAGCCTCCACAAAGATGATGCATAGCATTATCCGTGAAGTATTAAAAATATAAATAGCTAGCATTATAGATAGCTCTCTGGACTGCTAGCTTTTTAGTGCATGACGTGGACGTCTCCTAGCTAGTAAATAGCTAGGACTGTTGATGCCCTGAGGGTAAGTGCCTCAAATAAGACAATGGCTATATCGGAAGCAACGACAATGATATACGGCGGGTGTCCGGACAGTGACGGATGCACCTTATCTGTGGCGAACCCGACCCACCCATGCCGCACGCCGCCTCCTGCACTCCTTATCCTTTCCTCGACCACTCACTCCCGCAGTGCTCACGCCCCTCCCATTCTACTGCCGCCCTGCCCGGCCCAGTGGGACGGACGCCGCGCGCCACGTGCCAACTCGCTGCCACCCTGCCCGCCCGCCAGCGCTTCCTCCCTCCCCCTTCCCACGACCTCCATTGCTACCCCGCGCCCTAGTGACCTGGCTCCCGCTCCCCCCACCGGGTGTCTATCTATTGAGAGGTTCAAAGTGTTGTCTATGTAAACAAACATGCAGGCCTGCCTCGTCTAGGTACAGTGTACTAATCACCAATCACATACCAAATGAACAGAAAGAAGAGCAAAAATCCAGTGTAATCTGTAATCACCCTTTGTTGTATCTCGCCGTGTTGCGCCTGAAGCCGAACAGAAGACAGGATGGCCAGGCGTGGTTTCGCGTCCGCGGCATGTTACCTTCTACGGGCCCTTTCCACCATATCCGCATTTGGAAGCCCCCACCCCCTAGTGTCTTCCTCCAGCACTGGCCTCGTTCATTTCGCTGAAATTTGGCTTATGCTGATGCTTATTCTGATTTGTTGTGAGAGAAAAACACTATTCGTTCGCTGAAAAGTACCGCTGAAATAGTTTCTTTTACAAGATATATTAGTTGGTAGCTCGAGAAGTGAACTGTGACGAGATATATATATATATATATATATATATATATATATATATATATATATATATATATATATATATATATAGCATAGCGGAAGTGGGCAAGGTAAGGGAACTGATGGCGGCTGGCAGCACCACCGTTCGTGTGGAAGACATACATGATGGTGGAGGACCCCGGAACGGACGGGGTGATCAGTTGGGGAAAGGCAACAACAGCTTTCGTCGTCGCCGACCCCTTCGCCTTCTCACAGACGTTGCTCCCCGCGCGCTTCAAGCACAACTTCTCCAGCTTGGTCCACCAGCTCAACAGCTATGTCAGTTAAATATATCACTCTAGCTAGCTACTCCCTCCATTTCAAATTATAAATCACTTTAACTTTTTTTAATACATTCATTTGGTTATGCATCTAGATATAATTTAGAATGGAGGGGGTACTAAATTGATTGACATCTCTCTTCCTTCAAGCTGGGAGTGGGAGAGTGCTGGATCTGTATATACTACTGCAGAATCTCTTGTTGGTTGATGTGAGGTTTTTATTTGGGAGGGAAATGGAAATTGTTTCAGTGAGTGTTTGGCGTGTGTCCAATGCTAGCTCTTGCCATACTGTACTAACGCAAATCTGTAAATGATTTTTGTTGGAGGAAAAAGAAATTTGTAAGCTGGCTAGCTGCAGCAATGAAATTCTCAAAACATTTTTTAATTTTTTGGAGATTGCGACTGAAACTCGTAAACAAACATGGGCAGAGAATAGAGATGGACCGTGGACCGTGGGCCGTGCAATTTTTTTCAATTGCACCCTGAATATGCACGGAGAAATTTTGTTTTGCCCTGTTTTACTATGGATTTCTGCAAGAACCGAAAAGGCTAAAACTATGTACAGGACGTAAGAATTTGTATCTTCGATTTTGATAAACCGCAAGAGCCAAGAACCGTACTAGTAGTAGTTCGCTGCCATGATTCAGATTGTGCTATTTTGGCTCCACACAACAGGGCTTCCGCAAGGTTGATCCGGACCGGTGGGAGTTCGCGCACGCGTCGTTCCTGCGCGGCCAGACCCACCTCCTGCGCAACATCGTCCGCCGCGGCAGCAGCACCGCCGCCGGTGCCGGAGGCGGCGGCGGCAAGAGGAAGGACGCAGCGTCCGCCAGCCCCGCCGAGCCCTCCGGCCCCGGGGACGACATGGCCATGGTGGCCACGGAGGTGGTGCGCCTCAAGCAGGAGCAGCGCGCCATCGACGACCGCCGCGTCGCCTCCATGTGGCGCCGCGTGCAGGAGACGGAGCGCTGGCCCAAGCAGATGCTCGCCTTCCTCCTCAAGGTCGTCGGCGACCGCGACAGGCTGCACTGCCTCATCGGCGACGCCGCCGCACCGGACAACGGGTTCACCTCCGGCGCCGCCGCCGAGCCGCCCGTCGCGGAGGGCGGCTAGAAGCGGGCCAGGCTGCTGCTCGACGGTGACAACATGGTGGCGCTCGGCCCCGAGGCCGTCGACTTCGCCGGGTTCTACAGCGGCGGCGGCGGCGTGTTCGGCGACGTCGCCGTGGATGATGCCGCGGGGTCCGCCGGCGCCGGGTGCTCGTTTGCGTTCGGCGGCGGGTACTGATTGACGACGACCATGCGCTGCTGTTTCTGCCGACTGACTTCTTGCCAATGCCATTGCGGCGTGGCCGCAGCTTGGAACGCCCAAGAGGCAAGAGCGGCGGCAGCCGTCGTATGGAATGGAAGCATGGCAGGGGCCTATAGTCAGCCGATGATGGATGATAGTGATGTTATGTTACTATCGTGCAACAATTGTCTTTGTATAAACCGTTTCAAATCAATGAGCAAAGGCGCAGACAAGATGAACATAGAAAAAGGATCTGTGCCTAAGTCCAGAACGAAATTTGTATGTACCAAAAAAAAAGTCAAATAACTTTGGGACAACCAAAGCAGAGGATGCATAAACCTACATTCTATCCCCACACCCCCTCTGCTTGGATCCCCCTTCTCCCCTCTAAACAGACATGGTTGACTAATGAGCAATTTGCACAAACCACAAATACACGAAATCTGCTTCGTTTTCAAACTTTTATTGGCGTTAATTCAAGTCAATCGACATGGCAATGCGTGCTACTACCACTACCTTGATTGATCAAGATAGCATGGCGCACGTGAAATCGTATCGTTTTTTTTTTTTTTTTTTTTTTTTTTTTTTTTTTTTTTTTTTGCATAGACTCTGTTGCCCAATCGCATACTCACAGCCAACAAACGGATACTCACAGCCAATACTGAAGTTTGGCCGCACATCAAAAACAATGCGATGCCGCGGCTGCAATCAAACCATACCAATCGGCGGGTCAGGTACAATAGAAACAATCGTCACTCGTCCTATCAAACCATTACAGTTCGATTATCAGTTAAAAGACACACAACCATCGGTAGTCCCAGAATAGAAAATCGTCACTCATCCTATCAAACAATCGCTTCGGGTGGAGGTGTTGGGGCCGCCGCCGCTGCTTGCTCGTGATCGTGTAGGTCGTGATCAGCACAATGTGCTGAGGCGTAGGCCCTCCTACAAATGATGCAGAACCTGTCTCGGACCTTCAGGTTGGTCGAAGTCACACTGAAGCAACGCGTTGACGACATGAGTATTCTGTCCAAACGGCCTATGAAGAGCCTGACAGCACAAGAACACAAATCGGTACCCAAATTCATAACGATTCAGAACCCAATTCTTTATGCGAACCAACTTACCTTGCATTTCGCACTGCAGTAATGGCTTTTCGCCTTCACAAGGCGACCGCACTGAAAGCATTTGTCCTTAGTCCTCCGGTCTTGCGTTGGCTCGTGCAGCATAATATATTTCCGGCCAGCATGCATCCTTCTCTGAATAAGCTGCCAATTATATCCCATGGCATTGACTTTGATATCTCGAGCATCTACCGCTGCGCCGTCTTTGGTCATACATATCTGTAAAGCAAGGATTATTTGTCTGCCCTTCACACATACACCGTGCTGCCGTGAAAATGGTGGAAGGGTATTCAACTTACCCTGACTATGGCGCCTGGAGCAGCACCGTGATGGAGGTTTTTGTGATTGGGGCAGCATGAAAGACATACCCCAGAGCCACAAATGCTACAAAAAGCCTCCTTCCTACACAGCAAGCCCAGGCCACTCTGTGCTAATGCTACATTATCTGCATGCATGCAAAAGAGCAGCAATACTTAAGGGTCAGCAAGCAATAATCATCATTCCAAATGCAAATGCTAGTGGAAGTCATAGTCGTGATTCATGAATCAAATCTGAGCAAGAGGAATATATAATGACTGATGCCAAACAGAAGCAGTGTTCTGTTCATGCCAAGATTCAGACTAATTCAGTGATTCTATTCTAAATGAGCATTCCAAATCCAAATGCCAAAAGAGCAGCAATTTGGGTCAAGCAAGCAATCAGCAATCTGCATTCCAAATCCATATGCTAGCGGAAGTCATAGTAATGATTCAAGAATCAAATCTTCTTTGCAAGAGGAATTTGTAAACTACCGATGCCAAACAGAAGCAGTGTTCTGTACATGCCAAATTCAGACTAATTCAGTGACTCTATTCTATCATCTATAGAAGTTGTGCAGTTGTACTCCAAGTGTACATAACAGAGCAGTACATATACGGAAGTAATGAACATATTTGTCAATGGTAAGACAAAGGCAATGAATCAGAGAAGCGTGCACATGTCACAAGGATCCCTTGTAATCTGGTCAGACAGTAAGACAGTAAGCATGCCAACTGAAACTGAAAATGCGATCATATCCATCAATTCGGCACAAAGCAGTTCAAATATTACTACTGTTACTAGCATGCACATAGGCCGATATGAATGTTGGCAACGACCTAGCCAGCCTAGGTATGATCACGCACAATTTACAATTGAATGCCGAGCATGCAGACACACAGAGAGCATCAAGTCGAGATTTCCAGCAGCCATGCATGCTGCATTCGATCGATTCAGTAACCGTAGGCAAGGCAAGTGGATGCATCAGAACTGAGCAACTAATGGGGATGTGCATGTGCATACCATCTGGTGTAGAGTCGTTCTCGCCCGAAAGAGTGGGTGGCGGTGGGGGCAGTGCCCAGGCATCGAGCTTCGAGCCCAAAACATTATCTGCATGCATGCAAAAGAGCAGCAATACTTAAGGGTCAGCAAGCAATCATCATTCCAAATCCAAATGCTAGTGGAAGTCATAGTCATGATTCATGAATCAAATATGAGCAAGAGGAATACATAGTGACTAATGCCAAACAGAAGCAGTGTTCTGTTCATGCCAGATTCAGACTATTTAAGTGATTCTATTCTAAATGAGCATTCCAAACCCAAATGCTAAAAGAGCATGCAAAAGAGCAGCAATTAATGGTCAAGCAAGCAATCAACAATCAGCATTCCAAAACAGAATACTCTCGGAAGTTATAGTCATGATTCATGAATCAAATCTTTTTCGCAAGAGGAATATATAAAGAACCGATGCCAAACAGAAGCAGTGTTCTGTACATGCCAAATTCAGACTAATTCAGTGACTCTATTCTATCATCTATACACGCGTGCAGTTGTAATCCTTGCGTACATAATAGAGTAGTACATCTACGAAAGTTATGAACATATTTCTCAATGAGTAGTACATCTACGAAAGTTATGAACATATTTCTCAATGATAAGACAAAGGCATGAATCGGAGAAGCGCACACATGTCACGAGGATCCCTTGCAATCTGGACAAAGACAGTAAGCATGCCAACTAAAACTGGAAATCAACCAGTTCAGATACTACTGTAACTAGCATGCACATAGGCCAATATGAATGTTGGCAACGACCTAACCAGCCTAGGTATGAGTATGATCACGCACAATTTACAGTTGAATGCCGAGCATGCAGACACACAGTGAGCATCAAATCAAGATTTCCAGCAGCCATATGCATGCTGCAATCGATCGATTCGATCAGTAACCGCAGGTAAGGCAAGTGGATGCCTCAGAACTGAGCAACTAGTGGGGATGTACGCGTGCATACCATCTGGTGAAGAGTCGTCGTCGCCAGGAAGCGTGGCTGGCGGTGGCGGTAGCTCCCAGGCATCGACAATGGGGCGGGAGGATGGGAACCTGAGTTGATCACGGTCTATCAGGCATTTCTTGCAGGCGACGACATTCTTCTCGCGCATGTCCAAGCCGAAGAGCTTCGAGCCCGACGACGTAGTGGTCGTTGGGGTCGATGAGGGCGACGTGGGGCACCTCGTCCGGCAGCAGGCCCGCGTCGGTGTAGGTCTTGTTCTCCCAGATTTCGGCGAAGGCCACCTCGTACTCGAACGTCCATGCGTCGGGGCCCTCCGGGTCGTCGAGCGTCCACATCCGGACGGTGGGGTTAGCCGCGGGTACGTCGACGAGCTCGTCGTAGGAGAGGCCGCGGATCTCGACGAAGCGCAGCTTGCCCTCGCTGGGCCTGACGCAGCGGCGCTGGTTGATGAGGGTCCTGATGCGGGGGTCGAAGGCGGCGGCGGTATTCTCCATCGTCTCGCAGGCGGCCGGGAGAGGGAGGAAGCGCAGCTCGGGGCTCTCGGCGAGGGGCGTGCAGGGGTCGCAGAAGAACACGCCATAGGCGAGGGCGAACCACCAGAGGCGGCCGTCGTGGGCGAGCACGCCGGTCTCGGAGAGGGGGTCGCGCATGCGGACCTGTTGCCGCGCCCGGGTGAGCTGTCTGGTGAACCACCGGCCTTCGGCGGTGGAGTAGCACACGAGACCAATCCGGATCCTGTTGGGGTGATCTTCGGAGGTGGTGGGGTGGAGCTGGGCGACCACGTAGTGGCCGTGGTGGTGCGGGTCGGCGATGAGGCCGATGCTGAGGTGGGGGCGGATGTTGAGTCCGGAGGACAGGGGGAGGAAGGTCACGGTACGTCTGTGGGTGTCGCAGAGGAGGAAGTCCGGCCGGTTGCCTTTGACGACCTGGAGGAGGATGCAGGCGGAGCGGTCGGCGGCGAGGATGTAGGCGTACAGCGGCTCATCGTTGCGCCTGGGGTCGGGGGCGACGCGGGGGTGCAGCACTTGCAGGTAGGAGGGCAGCGGCGGGTCGTTGAGGTCGAGCAGCATGTCGGTGCCGACGGCGATCTCCTTGGCCCGCTCGTCGTCGTTGCCGAGGAGGACGGCGACGGAGACGAGCGCCACCCACTTGCGCTGCGGCTCCGACTCGGGCTCCTGCTCCGCTTCCTGGCCGGCACGCGACGACTCCGCCACATCTGGCGCCGACGACGCCATGGCTGGCGGCGAGGCGCTGGACTGGTTGGGGGCGCTTGGGGTGGGAGGGGGGCGAGTCGGTTGTGTTGGTTTGATTTGAATTCGTGATCGGCGCGGCTACTGGCTGCTGGAGGAAGGGGATGAGCTAGGATTTTATAGACGGGGCGGGCGTGGTGCGCTGCGCTGCGCATCCACGGCAGCAGGCGACCGGACCCACGTCCACGGGGGCGTTCATTCCTCTGCTCCAGCAAACAACATTCCCAAGTCCCAACCGCCGCTTGCACAGCACGGAACAGGGTGGGGTCCACGTGAGGTCACCCGAGGAAGGATCTGGATGCACGCGGTAGCGAGGGCGATCGTATCACGAGTGTACCTATCGGCGCTGCTGCTTGTATGCATCCCTCTGATGGGCCGTGCTGTATACGAGTCCATGAGCATTAGTATTTTTTTTTTGACTTGGATTACGGGTGTCTTGTTTTGCTCTCTACACCTAACTAGTGATGGAAAGATTTTGAAGATGAGAAAATGTGTTGGATACGTAGACTACAATATAAGTAATAATGTAGCTAGAAATATGTTGAAGATGTGCATATTACAAGCGTTGGTTTGTACATGGAAGACAATAGATATACGTAGGGTTCTGTAGTATGCTCTGATTGCGTTGGTACTTCAAGCGCTGGTATTGCGTTGGTACCTCAGGTGCTGAAATCACACTGTTGCCCTCATGGTTGTCCTTGTCAGAATCGTGTCAGAAGAACTATTCGAGGAACCCTGTGGAGTATACGGCGACGTTCGCTGGTCCGAGAGTTTCAGACCAGCCGGCTAGAATCCCTCACAAAGCATTGTTCATCAACCAGCCGCTGCAGTGTTTCTGTCTCACAAAGTCAGCTAGTTTCAGCCAAGTTTCAGACCAGCGAACGGGGTGTATAATTGTAATTGACAACTCCCCTTTGCCTCTTGCCATGGCCTAGATCCACCTTGGGAGTAGCTGGCTTCACAACTTTCAGGTTCACGACTTCAGGGAACCAGGTTCTTTGTCTTCCACGGCATGTGCACAACTTACATTGCTCCTGCGGTTATCTAGCGTCCGGACATCCGGCACGAGCGCGCATCCGAACGCACCTCGGGGGCGTTCGATTGTCGTAACAGAACCATCCAATCCCGACCAAATCAATGTAACGATTCAATTCAGAAACAATACGAGCGAACCAAATATCCAGCAGCCCGTCCCACACCACTCGCGCGCGGCCCATCCTCCCCCCCCCCCACCCCCCACGCACCGCCATCTGCGCCACGCCCCCTGTCCCCCACTGCGCCCCGTTTCCCACTGTGCCCCTGTCCTAAAGAGCACGAAACACTTTCAAGTGCAGCATCACAAATTATGTAAACTATGTAGTGAACCATTAAAATATAAATACTGCAACATCGCAAAACTATATAGTGCAACATTGAAAATGTGTACTGCAACATCGAAAATTATGTACTGCAACAATAAAAAAATATGAACTGTGACATCTCAAACAGTAATACTGCAACATCGCAAAATCAACCATGAAACATGAAAATGAAAAACATCTCAAATCACCTTTCAGTGTTGCAACATTTGAAAAAGATAATTTCAACAATTAAATCATCTGTTGCAACATTAGGGGAAAAAGTACAAATCCCAACATTAGAACTCCCTTTCTGCAACACATGAATCACCCCTATTGCAATATTCGATAAACATCTGTTGCAACATCCCAAAAATCCTGTTGCAATACGGAGAAACAGCAAGAACGTACAAAACAACAAGGGGATGGGTTCGAGGTGCAGGCTGCTTGACCTTTGAGCTCGCTAGATGGAGGAGGGAATAGGACCTCAGAGTTCGTTGGAACCCTAACCACGACGTGTCCCTCAAATCCAGAGGAGGAGGAGAGCTCAGATCCAGAGGAGGAGTAGGCTCAGATCTAGAAAAGGACCGACCTACCGCGTCGGAGCCACCGCCGTCATCCTTGTCTCCGGTGGGGGGCGGGAGCCAGGTCACTAGGGCACGGGGTAGCAATGGAGGTTGTGGGAAGGGGGAGGGGGGAAGCGCTACGAGGCAGGCTGCATGTTTGTTTACGTAGACAACACTTTGAACCTCTCAATAGATAGACACTCCGAACCTCACAATAGATTTCAGAATCAGGCCCCGTACAATCGAAATTTTCGTTCCTCACAAGCCTGACTGGTTTGATGGGAGTCCCACTTATGTACTCCGTACGTAGACTGTAGAGAATGCTCAGCACATTTTGACAGTCACTAGCAGCGATTAGATTTGATGAAACCAAACAGCTTCTGCGTCTCTGCTGCACTTAGTAAACCAAACATAAGCAAGTACGTACTAACTATATGCCTCATAACAGGGTTTAGCTGATCTGGGCTCTAAAAAGTTCATCCAGGGCCGAGACAACTAAGGTACAATCACGAACTTGATTGAACACGCTGACACACCACGCTGAAAGAGCAGACTCAGGAAAGGAAAAAGAGATCGGAAAAGAGGGGTTCATTTGTTCTGCCTTTCTTTTTATTTTTTTTTAATGAAAAGAGGAGGGGTGGGGTTCCCCTACTGTGCTTTATTAAAAATTCGTTCTGCCTTTCTCGTCGCAGATGGCCGACTGTTGAGATTTGCATTACTGATGATGCCAGATATGAGTTCACGTGGAAGAACGGAGAATACAAGTTATGCCTCCTGATCTGGTAATGCGGCAACCAAACAATCTGGACCTGCAGCTCCGGCGTATAGATGAGCATGTAGCCCGTGGCCCGGCCTGGCCTGAAGCACGGTTTTTTGGTCCAGCCCAAGCACGGCACGGGCCGGTGCTGTGTAGGCCTGGGCCGGCATAGCCCGATGCACAGGGCCATGCATGGGCCGCACCTAGGCACGCGGGCAAGCACGGCACAGCCCGCAATTTAGTGGGAGGCCTGGTGCCTGGCATGGCCTGTTAAGAATACCAAACTCCCCAACCCAATACACTCTATTCCTAACCCTAACTTCCGCCGGCACCCGTCCCGCCCAACCGTGCGGCCACGCCGCACTCGCAACACGCAGGTGAGTCAAGGACGGGCGCACGCACCCCACTCGCCTCCCTTTCCCCACGTCTCCCTCCGCTCGCCATTCGCCTCCTCACGCGGCTGGCGGTCCCATCTGCGTCGCCGCCCAAGGGATGCCAAAGAGCAGCAGCCTCCTCCATGCGGGCAGCGGCCCTCTCGCGACTCCTCGCCTCCTCGCTCCCTGCACCACTGGCCGCCTCTAGCATGGCGGCCAGCCTCGAGTGGCACCCTTGGATCCAGCGTCTAGTGCGGCGGCGGCCTTCCTCCACACCAGCCTCCCCTCCCCTTCCCTCTCCGTGTCGGCATTTAGTGGGTCTCGGGGCAGCACGACCTACTAAAATAGCCGTGCTCATCGGGCCAGCCTGGCTTGAAGAACAGCCCAGAGAGCCGTGCTTAGGCCGAAGGCCAGGCCCACGACCCTGAGAGGCACGGCCCGGGAGGAACGACATGCCGTGCCGGCTCGACCCTCATCGGGTCGTGCCGGCTCGTTGCCCATCTATGCTCTGGTGCCGCCGTTAGCCAGATGGCAACCATTTCTCGAGCTAAGGAGCTCTCTCCCCGACGTTGATATACTAGTCGCCCTGGGCCGTTGGGCATTAGTACAGCACTACAGCTGCGCACATCCCAGCATCCGGACAACGCACGGGCTTGTTGGCGTGGGCAACTTTGGCTCGACACGACAGGTGGGCTTTGGAGCTCGCGAGGCACCTCGGCACGTTGCACAAACGCTTGAACTACTTCAGCAGTACTTTTCAGCAAACGAACAATGCTTTCCTCACAAGAAATCAGCATAAGCATCAACTAAGCCAAATTTCAGCGAAACGAA
Organism: Miscanthus floridulus; assembly: GCF_019320115.1. Classification (NCBI taxonomy): domain Eukaryota; kingdom Viridiplantae; phylum Streptophyta; class Magnoliopsida; order Poales; family Poaceae; genus Miscanthus; species Miscanthus floridulus. The sequence continues at coordinate 76,333,171 of NC_089598.1, forward strand.
GGGGGCGTGGCTGCCGTGTTGCTATCTTTTCCGGTCCAGCCGGCTGGCATTATCGACCGCGGTGAGGCTACAGTGCGCTATCTTTTTTTCTTTTTTTTGAAAAATACAGTGCGCTACCTTATCCCGTTATCACGTCAATCAGATTCCTGCCCATGAAAACGAGCACGCGACGTTCAAAACCACAACAGCGGCAATGCTGTGTAAAATGTCCTAATTTGCCCCATCGTCTTATTATCTAGGAGCAGTCTGCAGTCCTATTTCGGTACCCAACAATTGTATATTCAAAACAATTCATACTTATGAATTGTATTAAGTTCTCTTTAGATCTCAATGAGTTTTAAAAATCTAATAGAAAACTACAAAATTCCATAATCCAATATGTACAAGTAAGATTTTGAGGCTTTCTAACACAGATTTTTATAATTCTAAAATCCAATACAATATAGATATGAAATACTCTCTTCGTCCCAAAATAAGTGTTGCTATGGTTTTGGTTTCAGTCAAACTTTCTTAAGTTTGACTAGGTTTGTAGAAACTATTAGCAACATCTGTATCTTCAAATAAGTTTATTATGAAAATAGATTCAACGATCAATCTAATGATACTAATTGTGTATTATAAATATTAATATTTTCTCATATATATGTTTGGTCAAAGTTAAAATTATTTGACTCCTCAGGAAGTGAAAACGACACTTGTTTTGGGACGGAGGGAGTACGGGAGACTTACTGCCGTATTGAATTCTAATAACCTTGAACCAATTCAGTGTAAAACTTTTCTCAAAACTAATCAGCACATAGAAGCATAGCTCGTGAGGGCAGTCCCAACACGTAAACTGCTATCTCGTTTCCATACGTCTTCCACGTCAATTAGAAACCTTCGCAAAAACTTAGGGCCTGTTTAGCAAAGGCTTCTCCTCGGATCCGGCTCCGGCTCCTCCAGAGAAGCCCTGCCAAACAGTTTAAATGGAGAAATCATTTTGGGCACTTTTTTAGTGGAAAATAAAGGAGCCGGAGCCGGAGCCGTTTTGGAAATTGGCTCCGGCTCCTCCGGAGAAGTCTATGGAGAGGAGCCCTCCCAAACACATGCTTACTTAGTATCTAACAACACATCGTTTCATAGCAGTGGGCCCGTAATAAATTTCTATCAATTTCTCTGTCCCGTGCTCTTCTCTCTCGCGTTCTCATCCCCAACAAAACAAGATCTCTCTCTCTTCCGTTCTGATCTCCAACAGCAGCAAAGGCGACCTGTAGGCGTGGGCGCTGGCCATGCCATGGACGACGGCAACAGCAGCGTGTGGTGCACAGCTGCGCGGATGCGGTGGCAAGATCTGGTGAGTTGAGAGATAGATAGCCAATAAACATAGTTCGTTAGCGGCCAACACCAGCGCGTTTCAAGGAGGCGTAGTGGTGGGGTCTGCGCGGCAGGGTGTACCTACAATTCAGTGATTTCAATAAGGGCGTCCATAATGGGAGGTAAGAAGGGATAGTAAGAGGTTGCAACGAGTAAGATACATTGTGTAGATAGTAGTAGAACCAGGTAGTAGTGCTACTACCGGGTAAGAGAGAATAAAAATGTCTCTCTCACCGCGTTTCTTTCCTCCCGAGCGCCCCATATCATCCTTCCTCCCGGGCAGACCCAGCCATGGCCGCTCACAGGCTAGGCAACGGCGGTGGCCCTGGCCATGGACATGCGCATGCCGAGTGGTGGAGGAGGCCCCGACCATGGACTTGACAAGGAGTGGTGGCCTAGCTCCCCTGAGAGCAGCTCAAGGAACCGCTGCAGCTCCTCGACGACCTTGCCCCTCGCGGCACAGAGTGGGCGCCGTCCGCGGCGGAGAGAGAAGGACGGGACAAGGAGCCATCGGCGAGGAGAAGGAGCCGATGGTGTAAGGAGTTGGCACATCACGGAGGCGGCAGCAACGGTCGATGCCAAAGATGGAGAAGACTCGCGCAAGAGGTTGGATTGGCGATTTTTCTATTATGGGGCCCACCTTACTTTTAGATATATATTGTTCGTGTGAATGGATTACTACTATTGCTTGTTCTTGGGTCCACCTTCTTACCGCCTGTTCCGGATATACATTGGGGACGCCCTAAGAAATGAGAAAGAATGTGGGGAATAGAATCTTACTGTGTGGCCATGTTTGTTGCCTATAGGAGTGCCATGCGAAGTTGCTTGGTGGTGCTTGACACGAGCTGACAACCTGACACATGGTTTTGGAGTTGGGAGTTGGGACTGACGCGACACGCTATGCCTCTCAACGACCAGCCTCTCTTCTCTCTTTGGTGTTTGACGCGATCTGGCACATAGTTTTGGACACATGCGCTCTGTTCGCTTGATTTTATCAGCCATAAAACATTATTTTTCTCTCACAACAAATCAGCCATTCAAATCAGCCGGAGCCAAAATAAGTCCTGCCAAACAGAGCTATGGCTGCAGTTAGGGCCGTCACCCTAGATGCACCCACCCCCACCGGATTTGCCTGCCCCATCCACTGGCAAGCACCCTCCTAGCTCATGGAGAGTGAATGTCATCCTCCTCCGTGTAGGTTGCTACTAAGGGCTGCAACGGCATCCATCAAAGATGGTTGCCACGTGTGAGGTTGGAGGACACACTATGGAGAGGCAGCATCAGAGGATGGCAGCATAGATCGAGAGGGACAACTAACAACATAGGATGGGGAGGAGGACCTAGGACTCACCTTCACGAATTGGTGGTGTCCTTGTCTGCCTCAATGTCCTCCTGGTGGCGTCCTCGTCTGCCTCGACGTCCTTGTCTAGCCTCCATGGCTCCACCACGCCGGTCGCACGTGCGGCAGGGGGCCAGGCCTGGTGGAGTAGGGGAATGGGGAGGGCGAGGTCTGGGGCCTTAGTCGGGGCGGCGGAAGGATGGTGTTGAGCGCCGCTAGTCAGGAGGGAGGGGGTGATATGACCCTGTAGGGTTTGCTGGGCAATCTTTCGATGAGAGATGGTGGATAGCTCGATTGGTGGATGGAGACGACATTCACGACCCGACTACAATCGTCCAAAGACGCTGCGCCTTAGCAACCGATACACCAACTCCAATGGTCGTCGTGATCTTGTGGCGCGATAACCAGCCACTAGGGCACCCATCCCGCGAGCAATCAAAGAACTAGCAAGAACATGTAAACAAGCACTGAATCTACAAGATGAAATGGAAGGTCTCAAACCAAATCTTATTTATAGTTGGGGTTCCGAAGGCATGTAGACGGGTGGCTGATCCGGCATGCACGTGTACAAGGAAGCAGCAAAGTTGAACTTGCGACTAAACAAAACCTTATCTGTTTGTGGCGACCATGGTGGTATATGAGAGGGCAGAGAATGACCTAGACATGGTGGGGGTCATCCCACAACCCTAGGACGCACCCCTATTAGACCCCACTTGATACACGGCCCATCGGGCAACAATCAGGTTACGCAATACCATGGACAAAAAAAGGTCTTTGTATTAAATCGACGAGTGCGGCCGCCTCGGAGCAAATATGGACATGAGTCTAGATCCATATGAAAGTAGACTTGATAAGGATTCCATCAAGTACTTGAACGCCCAAAACAGAGTCCGTATGAAGTCTTGGCAGTCATCACAAGTTGGTGTTGTCTTATAGTCGAATCCAGCCCTCGCCAATCCCCTTGCCCTTCTGATCCTCGCCATCATTCCTAAGGAAAACAAGAGGGCACGTGTCTCCATTGTCTAAAAATGATGGACTAAGAATTAACTTACTTGATGGTTGAGTTGACGGCCACACGCACGAGTAATAGGACCAAGTGGTGTTGTTGATAGTGTAGGCGTGGATGTATAGATGGTGTTGATGTCCTTATCATCCTTCCCTTCTTGCATTTAAGTCGTCCTGGACTCAAGCTCATGTTCCTCACCCAAATATGGCTTCCAGATCTGCAATGTTAAATGTGGGACTAACCCCAAAATATGCAGGAAGATCAAGGTTCTATGCATTGTCATTAATTCGTTGGAGCACTTTAAATGGTCCATCAGCTCGAGGCATCAATTTAGATTTCCTCAATTTAGGAAACCTATCCTTTCTCAAATGGAAACAAACCAAATCTCCAGGTTCAAAAATCAATTTCCTTCTACCTTTATCACTAGCAAAATTATACTTAGCATTCATGCGCTCTATGTTTTCTTTAGTGGTTTCATGCAATTTTAACATCAATTCCGCACGTTGCTTAGCATCAAAATTCAATTTTTTAGAAGTTGGCAAAGGCATTAAATCAATAGGAGCACGTGGTAACAAGCCATAAACAATCTCAAATGGGCACATCTTTGTAGTAGAATGCAACGAACGATTATAAGCGAACTCAACATGAGGCAAACTGTCTTCCCACATCTTAATATTTTTCTTTAAAACAACACTTAACATAGTAGACAAAGTTCTATTCACAACTTTAGTTTGACCATTAGTTTGGGGATGACAAGTGGCTAGAAAATAAAAGTTTAGTCCCCAATTTATCCCATACAGTTCTCCAAAATGGTTAAGAAATTTAGCATCTCGATCAGAAACAATTGTATTTGGCACACCATGCAAACGAACAACTTCTCGAAAGAACAAATTAGCAATAGTGTAGCATCATCAGTCTTATGACAAGATATAAAGTGTGTCATCTTAGAAAATCTATCCACAACCACAAAAATACTATCACAGCCCTTCCTAGTCCTTAGCAATCCCAACACAAAATCCATAGAAATATCTACCCAACGATCGCTAGGAACAGGTAAAGGCATATACAAACCGTGTGGATTTATCCGTGACTTAGCCTTTTGCCATGTCATGCAGCGAGCAACAAATCTCTCTACTGTCTCTCCTCATCTTTGGCCAAAAAATGACCAGCAAGTATGTCCACCGTCTTCTTTGCTCCAAAATGTCCCATCAAGCCACCTCCATGCACTTCCTCTAGCAACAACAAACTAACAGGAGCTAGCTAGCTAGAATGCATAGCTTGTTAGCTCTAAACACAAAGCCATCATTTACAACAAATTTATTCTATGCTTTTCTATCTTTACATTGTAGCAACACGTTTTTGAAATCATCATCATGCACATATTGTTCAAACCAAAGATATTATAGTCAAGTTGTGTCAATAAAGTATATCTCCTAGACAAAGCATCAGCAATGATATTCTCTTTCCCTTTCTTGTGTTTGATGACATAAGGAAAAGATTCAATAAATTCAACCCACTTAGCATGTCTACTGGTTCAGTTTTCCTTGGCTATGAATATGCTTCAACGATTCGTGATTAGAATATATGACAAATTCTTTAGGCCACAAATAATGCTGCCATGTTTCTAATGTTCGCACAAGAGTATACAATTCTTTATCATAAGTAGAATAATTCAGAATATGCCCACTTAGTTTCTCGCTAAAATATGCAATGGGTTTTCACATTCAAGTTCAAAAGTCTTATTAAAACCAGGAAGTTGGAGAAGAGGTGTATGTGTTAACTTATCTTTCAACATGTTGAAGGCATTATCTTGTGTGGTGCCCCAAGAAAAGGACACGCCCGGTCTTTGTAAGATCATTCAATGGTGCAGCAATGGTGCTGAAATCCTGCACAAAGCGACAATAAAACTCAGCAAGTCCTAGAAAACTCCGCACCTAGGTGACAGTCTTTGGTACTGGCCACCCCTGTATAGCTTCCACCTTAGATTTATCAACCTCAATTCCCTAGTGGAGTTACAACATAGCCAAGAGAAGAAACTTGATCTGTGCAAAAGGTGCACTTCTCAAGGTTACCAAATAAACATGCATCTCATAGAGCTTTAAAAATATCACATAAATGATCAAGATGTTCATCCATAGATTTGATGTAAATCAATATATCATCAAAATAAACAACAACAAATCTTCCAACGAAAGCACGCAAAACCTTAATCATTAATCTCATGAAGGTGCTAGGTGCATTAGTTAACCCAAAAGGCATGACTAACCACTCATACAAACCGAACTTAGTTTTGAAAGTAGTTTTCCATTCATCTCCCTATTTCATGCGAATCTGGTGGTAACTGCTACGTAAATCAACTTTGGAAAACACAACAGCACCACTCAATTCATCAAGCATATCATCTAAGCATGGAATAGGATGACGATATTGAATAGTGATATTATTAATTAGCCCAACAATCCACACACATACACCATGATCCATCTTTCTTATGCACTAAAATAAATGGAACAACACAAGATTAAGAGACTCATGTACGTAAGCTTTGACGAGTAGTTCTTGCACTTGACGCTGAATCTCTTTTGTTTCTTCTAGATTGGTTTCTATATGGTGCACGATTGGGCAATGAGGCACCGGGGATCAGGTCGATCTGGTGCTCAATCCCTCGAAGTGGTGGCAGCCCCTGGTGGTATTTCACTTGGAAACACATCATAAATACTATTGCAAAATGTTAGCAAGAACAGGAGGCAAAGATTGCTGCATATCATGAAGGGAAATCAATGGATCTTTGAATACTAAGGCATAAGCAACAGAAGTGGATGCATTCAACTCATTAATATCAGATTTAGTAGCAAGCAAACAATTTCCTTTCAATTTTATCTCATCTTTCGTATTAGCAACAGATTTGGCATTTTTATTGATCTCACTTTTACCTTTTGCAGCTTTAGCAACACCATCTTGCATAATAGCTTCATGAGACATAGGATGCAACACAATTTTTCTATCATGGTATAGAAAAGAATTCTGATTTGCTCTACCATGGTGAATATAATCTCTATCAAATTGTCAAGGTCTACCTAGCAGAATATTACAAGCTTACATAGGCACAACATCACATTCAACAACATCTTTATAGGATTCCAATGGAAATTTTGAGTCGCACAAGGCTAGTTACCTTTGCCTTACCATTATTATTCAACCATTGAATGTAATATGGATGTAGGTGTGGTTTGGTGTTAAGCGCAAGCTTCTCCACCATGTCGCTGCTGGCCAAGTTGTTACAGCTACCTCTATCAATGATCATGCAGCACGAACGCTCTATGATGACACACTTTGTTTAAAACAATGTGTATCGCTGATTTTGCTCCGCCTTCTCCATTTGTGTGCTAAGCACATGCTACTCAATGAGGCTCTCATAGCGGTCTGCTTCAGCTGCATTAATATGTTCTTCTAAATGTCCTTGACTACCTGCATGGTCAGTGTTGGCAATGCTTAACTCACATATTTAACCACCAACACTTGCATGAAATCCTAGCATATAGGCACTAAACTTAAACATAGGGCTTTGTAACTAACAATTTCTACAAGTTTTGTTGTTTGACCATTTGCAGGAAGGCATTCAAGAAATACATAGAAAATATATTCAAAATGCGCAAAGAAACCATAGCATAACCCCGTACTACGCAAAGCAAAAGAGCCCAAGGGGAGAAGGCCCACTTACCAGCAGAATTAGGGCCTGAAAAAGAGGAAAACAAGGACAAACCCAAATCAAATCAGTCCTTCTCAGCGAAAGCACTACATAGGCCCACTCTAGAAGCCCAAAGGAGGTCACCCACCGAAGATGGGCCAATTTGGCCCCTGTTGGGGGGCGACCGACCCCAGGGGGTGGCCGACGGATGACGGTCACTAACATCAATTATAAACCATCAACATAACCTATATTTATACTTAATTCCATCACCAAATATAAGTATAGGGGTTTAAACTAATAAATTCTATGAATTTTGGTGAATCTATGTGTCGGGTTCATAAACCTAGGGCCCCTCATGGACCGACTTCCCTACAAAGGTTTGGCCCAGCAGACAAACACTGCGAACAAACTGTGATAGAACCACCCAATTTATACAAGATCAAGTACGGCTGTTCCCGCTAACACGTTGACACGCACATACTTTCACTCATATAAATCTGGTAGTTCGCCGAGTGTCACGAAGGACCTCGGTAAATCAACATCACAACCAAGATCGTGTGATTAAGCAAATACACATCACATACGCAGAGTTGCAGCAGAAATAATATTACAATTGGGTTCACAAATAATAGTACAAGTTTGGGTTTCAAAACCGATTAGTGAAAACAACATAACTTTCAATGATTACATTAATATAAGTTCCAAATACATTGCTAGCATAAGTGACATCCTCAGATAAAAGCATATAGATGAGAAGTAAATATAGAGTCACCGAGCCCACCGGCGGTTAGCCACCATCTTCAGCAGGCCGAAGAACTTCACCTGCAACATGGTGGGATAAACCCTGAGTACTCGAATGTACTCAGCTAGACTTACCCGTCCAACTAATATACTAAGACATCAAGGAGTATGCAAGGCTTTATAAGTAGAGCTGGTATACATTATTTGCAGAAAAAGCATAAGTTATCCAACCTTTCTTTAAATGTGAATCACCAGTTATTAATCCTATCTCATACTAGATTAGCAACTATCCTATGCCAAACATGTTGGTACCATTAAGTCATCATAATAATAACCATATTCAGTTGAGTTCTTGCATAATCTCATAACCATTATTTCCATCATTTCCATCATTTACTATGATGAAGTGTACTCCTGTCAAGTTCTCACTATCCGGGAGAGATGGCGATTCGAATCGATTACTACCCAGCTGGGGAATTATTCCTAACACACACCCATACTTCTCCCGTCAGGGTCGCATTAGGTCACCTTTGGTACAACTCAGGAACCAAATTCGCGGGTATGACCAGCGCCGCACAATCAGAGAACCACTCTGCCAAGGGTGATCAGGACTCTAACCCGCCCTTGGGCTTACGCCAATGGCTCTCCGCACATCCTTACTACCATCCAGAGTGCGCACTTTAACTGCTCATGGTCCTAGCCTGAGTTGAGCTACTCGGCTTCGTGGTCGGAATGACTTATCCAGCCAACTATGTGAGAGGCTGCGTTCAACATGACAAGATAAACCTCCAACGTCCGGTCCTTAAATGACACAGACAGAGTCACTACAATACCACATATAAGACTCCGCCCGATCTCCATTTATTCAACAATACTAGGTTATGTTCCATGATAGCACAATATAGCCAACCGTGATCAAGTTATCACCTATAGCTCGCAGGTGACAGCAAATCACCCGACTTCTACCGGTCTAAGCATAGCTAAGCATAATACACGTTCCTGGACTTAAATAGGATTCATGGTAGATATTTCTGGTCAAGGAAAGGTAATATGCAGCAAGTGTTTCCAAACAACTCCTGTCACGTAATGCAGCAATACGAATAACTTTAATTGAAATTAATAAAATAGGGAGACTTATAATGCTCCGGGGCTTGCTTGGGATCCGACACAAGTCAGTTCAGTTAGCTTGCACCGTCTTAGTGACATCTCCGGTCCTAGCACTTGCTTAGTCCTTCCATCTTCGGAATAGATCCACCAAACCCAATCTTCGAGTTTGGCTCCACATCACCTCCTTCACGTGGTTCATCTAGCGTACCTAAATAAGATGCAAGATGCATGTGTATGAATGTGATGAATGGTAACACAAGATGCATCACATAAGCATTCAAGACAAACACAAGATTATGCAAGACATAGACACCAATAGCTATTTAACTAACATCACACAACTAACTATAGAGAGCAAGCACATCAAGCATGACACAAGTTTAACAAGGTCATAAGTATCATAACTTGACCATCAACAAGGGCATAAGCCACACTTAGCAACACATGGAGTAAACAACCACAACTAGCATCTGTCAATTTTCGAACTGCGAACAACAGCTGCATGTTTGGATCATAAGTGGAGTTATACAAATTCAATTGCCATGCAACAAGACATTCTGGAAAGCTTACGAAATTATCTACATTTCATCTATAACCATCACAGCATGATTCACAAGTTAAGTGGGTCAAAATTATATATTTACAGAAACTGGTCTAAACAAGACAAACAACAATCAATTCTGTAACCCAACTTTAAATAGCTGTAACTCTTAAACTACTTGGTCAAATGACACCAAATTTTAATAGAAGCTAGATACATGAATTATCTACAACTTTGGTATAAACAAGTTTCACAACAAAGCACATTATCATGAAGAACTTTGCAAACACATAATTGGGCAAAACCAACTTTACCAAAACTTCACACACGACTAAAGAACACCAGAAAGCATGGTGCTCACCTCTAAATAAATTTTCTTAAAGCATTTCTTAATTTATTTAGACATCAAGGTGTATTAATGAACATACACCAAAAATGCACAATAAATTCTACAAAAATTACAGTAGCTCACATATCCTCTCAATAGTCTATTGTACAAATTTCATACCATTTTCATAAGTATGGCTGCCTCTATGAAAAATACAATTTGCTATTATAAGAAATCATGTGAGAGCGAGATAAACCAATAACTCACTCATACTTCATCCAATACTCATGAAATTTTTACCACACATCAACTATCATATGAGTAGCATGCCACAAAAATTCCACTTCAATTGGAGCCCTAGATCTGTAGTTATGAAAAATAACAAATTCAACTAGCATTACAACCTTACTGCACAAATCTATTTTTGCAGCTAAAACTTTAAACTAAAACATGCCATATTATAGATCTACTGCATATACAATTTCACAATGATTCCAAAAAGTACTCATTTACTATTTTATGATATTTTTACTAATTACTATGAATTTTCAAAGTTCATCATTCAAATCTGTAAAAATCAAAAGAAAAGGAATGTAAAACTTGCATCGGGGACCCTGCAGAAAACATAAATTAAACCACAACGAAGAGGTCCTCAGGAGCACTATTCAAATGAGTCATGGCTTCGCAGTTAGACCCTTTTCTTTTTCCCTATTCAAACCCGAGGTCCTTCGCCTTCTTTACAGCAAGGGAGCAGCGCATTGCTTGGGGCCGTCCGGGCTTGGCCGCGAGAGCCGGCAGCGGCGGGGAGGGGCCAGCGGCGAGCTGTGGGGCTGCGGCAATCCATGGACCGCGCCTGGCCATAGCTTGACTGGTAGTAGCGGCAGGAGGAGGGCGCGGCTACGAGCGCTCTGCCCAGAGCCGGCCATGGTGGCGTAGACGTGGTCGAGCACTACAACATCGCGAGGCCGGGCGGCAGACAGCGGCCGGCTACGGCCCTGCTGTGGCTAGCAGCGGTGTGGCTGGTTCAGGCAGAGGAAGGTTGGAGCATGGAGAGTAGCGGTGGCGATGGAGCTCTAGCTCGCGTCTGCCATTACGAGCGAGACATAGAGGAGAGAAAGAGAGAGGCGAGTGAGTGAGAGAGAGAGCAGAGGGCGCCGTTCTCAGCATTTAAGCACAAGAGGGGGCGACGCGGTGTCGCTCTTCTGCATGTGGTCGGCCACAGCGCCGTAGCTTTCACAGACATGGAGTAACTAATACTACCACAAATGTACCACCAAAGCCTCCTTTTCTTCCTTCCTTATTTGCCGATTCGGTTGGCGTTTGATCACGGCGTAAGAGGTAAAGTTGTATATCTATGTGAGGTGAACAATATTGTTTTAAGGATCAAGAGCTAAGTTGGCCTAGATTTGGAGATATGGATCTTCAAAGGAGGGTACCTAAAAACTGAATTCTGCAGTTCAGTTATAGGCTGACTGAAATCGCATTCTTCTCCCCTTCTACTCCCTAATCCATCCAGTTTCAACAAAAACCTCAGTAATACAAAGTTGTAGATCTACGGGAGTACTACAACTTCTATTAATGGTTCATGAACTGGTTCGGCCTGGTTTGGTAGATATAGAGCTCCAAATAAGCTAACCTAAAACTGAAATTTCGGTTCCCAGACTTGGTGAAATTTTGAGTACTGAAAACAGCTGTAGATTCAAAGTTTGAGCCTTGGTCTGACCTTATTACAAGCTGATCTAGCTCATGGTCCAAAAACAAAGTTTGCTCTACTCCACTCAAGATTCAACTTTTATTTAGGTTGCACTACCATGCAAAGACTCCAAGCTGCATAGTTCAGACCAAGTCAAAGTAGCATCACTATAAAGCTTAAATCACCCTTTTTGATCTATTGGAGCATTTTCTGGCCACCTGCTCAACAGTGAACCCTTCATGACTTTTGTTGTAGAGTTCAATTAGAGTCATTTGGGCAAGGTAGCAAGGCTTGGTTGATGACCTATAATTCCATTCACTTAATAAAGCAATTCAAGCAAGAATGTAATTCATCATTTCATGTGACTTTTTAATTCTGAACTTCATGAAACTTTTCCACTAGTCTAGATGGATGCATGTGGATGTAATGTACATGGAATGAGCATGTTTAACCTTATTCTTGCATAATCTTAACAAGGATCCATAGGTAAGCAAAGGTGTGTTGTCCAAGTTTAAGTTGGAGCTCACTCTTGTAGATTTGATCTTGACACCTTCATCATCACTTAACATGTCATGTTTGAGCTTAAACCCATTGCTTAACTAGTGACAAACACCTAGGGTGTTACACAAATGCTCAGCTCTTGGGCTGGCCCAAGAGCCTAAATGATAGGCCAGAAGGGCGATCCAATCACCAAATGGAAGGCCTGGCCAAGGAGGAACGGCGCCCACTTCCGACTTCGGCCCGCCTCTCTGACCGGAGTGCTTGCTTCGGTCTCTTGCCCGCCTCCGAATGGCCTCTCCGACTGGAAGGCCTGGCCCAAACACCGCTTCTGACTCCAACCCGCGTCTTCAACCAGGGATGCACCAAACCCCTGCTCACTACTCTTCTCCGACTAGCACGATCAGAGCCGACTAGAACCAACCGACCGGGGACGCCCGCTCGGTAAGGACCAGGAAACGAACTGAGAAAGTAAGGCAGGGCTCGCAAGTCAAACCGCAATACTGGGACCATACCCTATACACCTACAGAAACAGTACTCTACGACCTCCCTGACACGACAGAACCCAAGAAGTGTTGTAGGCGCCGACATTTTCCCCTATAGTATTGTGGGCGCCATTAACTCCCATACGGTAAGGCTCCCCCATATGCCTCTAGGCATCGAACAATGTTGTGGGCGCCGGCATTTACCGTACCAGGCGAACATGGTAAAACCCCTTGCATGCCTCCAGGTATCAATAGTGTGGCAGGCGCCGACGTCTACCATACCCGAAGAAGACAACACAACCTCCCACGTGCATCTAACATTCAACAGTATTATGGGCGCCTACCATCATCCTATACCCGCCGGCATGTGCAACAAGGCTAAGTAGCATACGTACTCTCTCCCTCTCACTTGTAAGGCCATCCCCTTCACCTATAAAAGGGGATGCGCTCTCTCCCAATAGGTAGATTCATTCAGATTTCATTTGGATCGATCAGTTCACTAGTCCACAACAATAGAACCTCCAGGTTCAAACCACGAGCACACGCTCAAACACTTAGTGCATAGCGGGGCTCCCGTCACTCTCGGCTCCACTGACCAGAGTCCAACCGGACCTCTTGTACCCCCCATCTTTCTCCATCTCATTTGTAACCCCACTGCAAACTTCGAGCACCTGGGCTTAGGAATAAAGTGACCGACCAACTCAAACTGGACATAGGGCATGTTGCCTGAACCAGTATAAACCCTGTGTCATTGAGTGCTAGGCCACCTCCGATCACAACAGTACGGCAAAACTACAAATATTTACATGTTGGTCACTTTCTACATCAACTAGTTGGCACCGTCCAGTGGGGAAGACACTGTGTACGTTCAACACTTTTTGGTCATCGGATGGCCCACTTTTCCTCCACCTTCACCATGGTGGGCTCAGGCGATACGACTCGCTTTAGCTCACTAGAGTTTCTCACACTCCCACCTGTTGGGATGTGGGTTCCACCTATCTTTGAGCCATCCCAGGCCTTCCTCTTCGGAAGCCTAGACTTCGTCGTCGACCGGCTCGGCATACTACACCTCCATGAGGAGGCACTCGTTCTGGCGCTCGTCGGAGGGGCGCCCTCCATTGGCTTCGGGACGCACGATGACTTCAACGACAAGGCATCTATGCTTCATTCCATGCAAACTATCTACTCAAACCCCGCTGTGAGTAATATGCATACTGTTATTTACTCTCTATTTACTATTTCCAGCCGATTATCTGGAGGAACCGTTTTGACCACACCACGAACACCGTATGATCGGTTCTCCTACGGCCTCGCGTCCCCCGCAAACGCGTGCACTTGGGGGCTCTGAAGGACGCTAGCACCATCACCTCTCACATCCGAATTCGTGGGAATGGCGAGCTATGCTCCTACCACTTTCCACGAACTCCCAAATGATGAGGGTGAGAACGACAGCCCCAGCATCGGTGATGTGGCACCTAGCCACCGTCTGTCCCGTGAGTGCGCTATGGCGGACGCTTCGGGTCAGCCGCATGTAGTTGCAGAGTCTGTGCAGACTCACACCACTCTGGACCCACGTGTGGGAGCCCTCGCGTTTGCGCAAGAGCATAGCGAGGAACTACGACAATGGTGGTAAAACCAGCCACCACCTGCACCGACACGCTCGGTGCGACACGTTGTGCCCCATGCGCATGACCTGATGGGCGACGCCCAGGGTCACGCCTGCCAGGTCCAACACGACATCATGAACAAGGGGAACGATCCCCCATAGTTTGCTCGGGTTAGCCTGAACATCGCTGCTATGGTAATGCTTCTGCGCGGCGTTCCCAAGCCCATCGACCCCCAGGAGCAGGCGGTCTACCGGAACCTCCGGGGGCTGGTAGAAGCCACCACCGTTCAATAGGCGGAAAGCTCCGCATCATGACTCCAACACGTGCCCTCTCTCCCCACCGTGGGAGTAGGGACGCGCCAGATGGATCGCTCCATCCGCTCGCTGCTATAGCCACCAAGTGCGGCTCGGGAGGCAGCGGCCGTGCCGTGGTCTGACCTGGCGCCTGCTCTACACCGATCGCCGGTACGCGAATGGCTGGTCCACACCAAGATGCTCGCAGCGTCATCAACAGCCGACATCAGGCCCAGCATGATGATAACATTCATCGGGCGGTGATGAGGGCAGGTGACATGGGTCTTGGCCAAACCATCAAGCAGAGCGGTGAAACGCGCCCCAGGCATGGTCGCCGGCCAGATGACCGGAGTCCTAGCCCTGAGGGCCTGGGACCACGGGCCTTTGATCGACGTATCCGGAGAGTGCCGTTCCCACAGCGCTTCCGACCGCCCACCAACATCACCAAGTACACCAGAGAGACAAACCATGATATTTGGCTCAAAGATTTCCAGCTCGCCTGCCGAGCCAGAGGGGTGGATGATGACTATTTCATCATTCAGTATCTTCCCATCTACATGGGGGAACATGTTCGGGCATGGCTTGAATTCCTCCCGCACAACAGCATCCGTGACTGGGCAGACCTCAAGAGGGTCTTCATCGAAAATTTCTAGGGGACGTATGTCCGACCTAGAAACTCTTGGGACCTCAAGAGATGCCAGCAGGAGCCCAGCGATTCCCTATGGGATTACATCCTATAGGTTCTCCCAACAATGCAACTCCCTCCCTGATGTCATCGATGTGGATGTCATCAGCGCATTCCTCTCTGGGATGACCTGCGAGTCCCTGATCCACAAGCTTTGCTGCCTAAAGCCCTGTACCACCCGTGACCTGCTCGATGTCGCCACTAACCATGCCTCTGGCAAGGAGGCGATCGGAGCGGTCTTCAACAAAGGCCAAGACAAAGACAAGGCCAAGTGCATGGACCAAGATGAGGGCCCCTCCTCACAGAGGGGCAAGAAGAACAAAAAGGATCGGACGTCGATCAGGACAACACCAGCATTGGTCGCCGTGGACTGATCGCATAGGGAAGCAGCCCCAATAGGGACTGCCTGACCACTTCAACAAGCTCATGGACAGCCCATGCACCAACCACGCCTACCCTATCAAACACCTCTACAAGGACTATGAGCTCCTCAAACATTTCCTATGATAGGTCGGCGGACCGAAAGAAGGAGACGACAAAGAGGCGACAGCCAAGAAAGGAGGCGCAGCGGGCAAGGACGGAGATGGCTTCCCCGACCCTGAGGAATGCATCATGATCTTCGGTGGATATGACTCCATCTGGTCCAAGCACCAGCACAAGGTGTGCTATAGGGAGGCGTGCGCCGCTGAGACAGCCATCCCCTCCTTCCTCAACTGGTCGGAATCTCCGATCACCTTCGATCAGAGGGACCATCCCTTCCACATCGTGAGACCGGGACGTTACCCGCTTGTCATCGACTCATCATCCGCAAGAAGTGCCTCACCAAGGTGCTAATGGACATAGGCAGCGGGTTCAACATCCTCTACTTCGACACCCTCGACGCCATGTGCATCCCCCGGTCGGAACTCCGCCTGGCGGGCTCTCCCTTCCACGGGGTGATCCCGAGAGCGCACACATACCTACTCGGGTAGATCAACCTACCCGTCACGTTTGGCAACCGAGCCAACTTCCGCTCGGAGGTCCTCACCTTCAAAGTGGTGGACTTTCTAGGGTCCTACCATGCCATCTTGGGGTGGCCATGCTACGCCAAATTCATGGCGATCCCCAACTACACCTACCTTAAGTTGAAGATGCTAGGACCGAACGATGTCATCACCATGAGCAGCACCTTTTTGCACGCCTTCACGTGGGACCATGAGCATTTCGAGCTGACCACCGCGGTCCTCAACTCATTCGAGCTTCTGCGGCTCAGGGAGTTATCGACCCCAGCAGTCCCAGACTACAACAAACCAAACTCCTCGACGACCTTCCACCCACTCGAGGAAACCAAGGTGGTGGGAATTGACCCCACCGACCCAACCAAAACATGCAGATCAGGACCAAGCTCCCGACCAAATAGGAATGCGAGCTCATCAATTTCTTGCATGCCAATCACAATGTCTTCGCATGGAAGCCATCCGACATGCCAAGCATACTGCTAGACGTCGCCGAGCACACGCTGCGCCTCATCCCGGGCTCAAAGCCCGCTAAGCAATGCCTGCGTCATTTCGACTGATGAAAGGCGCAGGGCCATAGGCGAAGAAATCACCAAACTCCTGGCAGCCAGATTTATCAGAGAGGTATTCCACTCCGACTGGCTTGCCAATTCCATTCTTGTTAAAAAGAAGACCAGTAAATGGAGAATGTGCGTTGATTATACTAGCCTCAACAAAGCAGTGTCCAAAGGATCACTTTCCTTTGCCGCGCATAGACCGGATAGTTGACTCCACCTCAGGTTGCGAAGATCCTCTCCTTTCTGGATGCCTACTCGTGCTATCATTAGATCACGATGAAAGAGTCTGATCAGCTCGCAACCTCGTTCATCACCCCGTATGGTTTGTACTGCTATGTAACCATGCCTTTCGGACTAAAAATGCTGGCGCCACCTACCAAAGGTGCATGCAGCAATGCTTTACCGACCAAATCGACCTGCTCGATCAACCTGATCAACCCGAGTGGCCAAGACCAACGATCGTTGTCTATGTTGATGACATAGTGGTCAAAATGGCTCAAGCTTGCGACCTGATCGCAAACTTCGCCGCAACTGTTCAGCGAAGCTCCGAAGGTTCAACATCAGATTAAATCCCGAGAAATGTGTTTTTGGGGTTCCAAAGGGGAAGCTGCTAGGATACATTGTGTCCGAGCGTGGCACCGAGGCCAGCCCTAAAAAAGTCACGGCCATTTCTAACATGGGCCCCATACGAACATCAAGGGCGTGCAAAGGCTCACCGGCTGTCTGGCCACTCTAAGCCAGTTCATCTCTCGGCTCAGCGAACGAGGGATGCCACTCTACAAGCTCCTCAAAAAGATGAACGCCTGCATCTAGACTGAGGAAGCTCAGTAGGCTCTAGAGAGCCTCAAAGCATCCCTGACAGTCAGGGCCCCGATCCTCGTCGCTCCTGAACAAGGAGAACCCCTCCTCCTCTATGTCGCGGCCAGCAACCATGTGGTAAGCGCTGCCCTGGTCATCGAAAGGGAGGAGCTGGGACACCACCTTAAGGTCCAGTGGCCCATATACTTCATTGGGAAGGTACTCACCGACCCCAAGGTCCGGTACCCCCAGGTGTAGAGGCTCCTATACGCCGTGCTAATGGCGACCCAGAAGCTCCTACACTACTTCACCGATCATGAAGTCGTGGTCGTCACCTCATATATGCTCGGAGACATCGTCCGCAACTGCAATGCCACGGGATGGATCTCCAAGTGGGCACTCGAACTCATGGGCCACAACATCAGGTATATCCCTCATACCGCCATTAAGTCTCAAGCTCTCGTGGATTTTGTTGCCGAATGGATAGAGGTCCAGCTACTGACCCTAGACGTCACCCATGAGTACTAGACAATGTACTTCGACGGGTCCATCATGGCGCCCGAATCAGGGGCTAGACTGGTTCTGATCTCCCTAAATGGGAGTAGGCTCCGCTATGCCATCCGCCTCCACTTTTTAGCCTCAAACAACGCCGCGGAGTACGAGGCCCTCATCAATGGACTACACATCGCCATCGAACTTGGTGCTACATGACTTTACGTTCATGGCGACTCGGAGCTGGTCGTCAATCAGGTCATGAAGGAGTCCTCCTACAAAAGCCCCCTCATGGCGGCATACTGCCAAGAGGTGCGCAAGCTCAAGGACAAATTCTAGGGAATCGAGCTGCAACATGTCCCCCGGAAGGACAACGATGCCACCGATTTTCTCACAAAATTGGCCGCCAGGCGAGATCCGTCCCCGAGCGGGGTCTTCATCAACGATCTCCACAAGCCGTCCACATGTGTCCTAGAAGGTCCAATCCAGACACACCCTGACGCTAAGCCAACGCCTGGGAGCTCCGACTCGGACCCCAGTGCCTCTATGACGACGTCACCCTGCTGACATCACCATATTGGCACTCAATCAAACCGACTAGCGAGCGCCGCTGCTCGCCTACCTCCTCAAGGAGGTTCTTCTGCTCGAAAGGACTGAAGCCTGATGGATCGCTCGATGCGCCAAGACCTTCATCGTGCTCGGTGATGAACTCTACAAATGGAGTCCATGGGGGGTGCTCATGAAGTGCATCCCCACCAACCAGGGGAAGCAGCACCTCCTCGAGGTCCATGCCAGGATCTACGGACATCACGCGGCCCCAAGGTTGCTGGTCAGAAAAGCCTTTCGCCAAGGTTTTTACTGGCCCACCGCACTACAAGATACGGAGGAGGTCGTCCGTAGGTGTGAGGGATGCCAATTCTATACCCGGTAGACTCATCTACCGACATAGGAACTTCAAACCATCCCCATCACCTAGCTATTCACGGTCTGGGGCCTCAACATGGTAGGACCCCTCAAAAAGGGCCCGGGTAGCTTCACTCACCTACTCGTAGCAGTCGACAAGTTGACCAAGTGGATAGAGGCCAAGCCCATCACCAACATCCGCTCGGAAGAGACAGTCAATTCTTCCTCGACATCATCTACCGGTTCGGCGTTCCTAACTATATCATCACTGACCACGGGACTAACTTTACCAGAAAGAAGTTCCTAGACTTCAGTGATGGATACGTCATTAGAATTGACTGGGCCTCAGTCGGACATCCATGTACTAATGGTCAGGTCGAGCGTGCCAATGGCATGGTCCTCTAAGGACTTAAGCCACGCATCTTCGACCGACTCAACAAGTATGCCGGGTGATGGGTTGCAGAGGTCCCAGCAATCCTTTGGAGCCTAAGAACAACCCCAAACCGATCCACAGGGTTCACACCCTTCTTCCTAGCCTATGGAGCTGAGGCAGTGCTGCCCTCCAACCTCGACCACGGCACCCCAAGAGTGAAGGCTTTCGACCGCAACCGAGCCATGGAGGCTCAGTAAGATGCAGACGACCTGCTCGAAGAGGCCTGTGAGACGACCATCATCCGCTCCGCTCACTACCAGCAAACTCTCCATAGGTACCACGAAAGGAAGATCAAGGGGAGGATACTCGAAGTCGGTGATCTTGTACTCTAGAGGACCCAATCAATGAAGGAAAAACACAAACTCTCTCCACCATGGGAAGGACCCTATACGGTGACCGAAGTGATCCGACCGGGCACCTACCGACTGGAGGATGACAATAGCAACGTTCTCACCAACACTTGGAATATTGAACAGCTACGTCATTTTTCCCCTAAATTTGGTCTTACCGCTTTTTAGTTAACACTTGCTCTTGTAAAGCACCCCAGTCCGAACACTTTCAGCCCGGGTCACTCGAGGGCTCCATGAGGGTACAATACTAAATACTAGCTCTCTTTTTTACTATCACATGGTAACAACTTTGTCCCCGAACAGAAGCGCATTCCATTCCTTTGATTGCCCTACGTAACTTTGTTCTTACTCCTAACCGAATGCACCCCGCCACAACATACGGTTACGAGTAGCCGAGCCCCGCGGGCCATGCCTAGGTTCTTAAAAACTACAGCCTACGGAACTAATGGGTAGGTGCAAAAAAGAAAGGATAAAAACAAAAGCTATGCTAGGATAAAAACAAGGAATGGATAGTGGTTCTGTCACAAAAACAGAACTGATGTATTCATTGATACAAAAACTGTTCACACGAGGGCTCACCCGTGAACTCAACTATTACATTTTCAAACTACTTCTACTCCAAATACTACCATGGCCGCTCGATGAGATCACCTGATGCCAAAGGAGGGGCCATGGCACACACCACCGGACATAACCACCGCTACAAGGGCCCCGCCTAGTTCCGCTCCCTTGACTTCGGCAAAGCGCAACGGGTACCTCAAGGGACCCACCCGGTTCTACTCCCTCGACTTTGGTGAGCGCAATGGGTACCTCAAGGGCATCGCACCCATAGATGCTCAGTAGAAGAGCATGGAGCTCCTGACCTTCTCATGCAATCAAGGTAGCTCCTAGGCAGGGACGCTGCCACTAAGGTATCGCCACCATGGCTGGAAGAAATCTCATCAAACTTTTTGAACTAGCCAACCTGAGTAGCTACAGGCATGGAACCCTCCACCAACATGATCCTAGGCAACTTCCCCTCCGACAAGGCTTGCCCGGTGAAGATCCACCGGAAAAAATCCACGCACAGCTCCATCCCGAAAAAGACCTTGCAGACGAATCCAGCACGCCATCTCCTTTGGTAAAAGCCGCCCCTTGTTAGGCATAGACGGCCAGCACCACCTCGGGCAGCCTCTAGCATGACATCGTGCTCCGAATTCATGAAAGGATTTGTAAGTCCTCCCCCTCATTTCCCCTCTCTCTCACTTAGGAACCGCCGTGGCATACAGGCACTCTCGGTGAGGAGGAAGATGGAGAGACAATAGTTGGAGAACAGGCAAAGGACTACGACGAAAAGCCCTCTCCCTCCCCCGTATTTAAGGAGGAAACACGATAGCTAAAGAAGGGCAAAAGATCATAGCAAAAAACTCTCTCCCTTCCCCCATTCAATGCGGATGGGAAACGATGGGACGCACGCTGACCGATGGGACGCACACTGACCGACAGAACGACGCCTGGTCAGATGGAACAACACCTGGTTAGACGGGACGTGGCCTAGGTATGGTCCACCACTACTACATGCCGGGAACAAAAACCAAAGTGTCACCATGCATAGGCGGCTCTCCGCCTCCCCAGGCGGGACTTGGAAAAACCCAAACAACAGAATCTCCACTAGGAGAGACCATCGAGCTTCCTAAGTCGATCGAACGGCTCAGGAAAACACCGAGAGACAGGTAAGGAGCAAAGGGACACCCCATGTAGGCCATGCTGACTCCATCATGAACGACGAGCATGGATCCTGGTCAGACATTTCCGATGGGAGCTCTTCAGACCCCGTCACTCGAGTCATCAAGGTAACACTACCGAACCCCCACTATTTCTTTATAATCATTTCATACATCCATACACGAATTCATTCCATACGCACATACCCCTTGGATGATTTTTGGCCCTAAATCATTGGGGGCTCATGAACTAAGGCATTGCACATGCGGTGAAATGCATCACAACGCTTCGTGTTGCGTCACGAAGCGGCAGTTGCCTCATTCAAACATGAGCAACGACCGACCGGGGTTCAAAGGCTGGCCCATAAAGGGCTCGATGCCACCTCGCATCAAACAGAGCCAGGGGAGAAAAATGCAGATGAGCCACGTGCGGCCCTCGCCTAGTCTGCCCCAAAGCAGACAAGGTTATCTCAACCTTCTCGTTCGATCCTAAACCTCTCGGCAAGCCAATAGAATCTCCATCGAGGGGAGGCCAACAGGCCACCCAGGTTAGTCTCCAAAATGACCCAGGCATCTGCCAGGTTGCAGGTAAAGGAGTAGTGGAATGTCACAAAAGGGCTATGCCGACCCCGTCATGAACGATGGACCTAAATTCCACTCGATCATACCCATTAGCGAGCTCACCGAGTGCGTCACTCGAGCCCAAGCGATCGAGGCAAGTGACAAAGCTCAGCCCCTCTGGTTGTGAGAAACCAAGGATGGGGTAACGCACACAACTCAAACCGACCCCTACCAAGGCCCCATAGGGCTCGGGAGCTCAAGACACCCAAAAATACCTGGGTCTGCAACCCTGAACTCGCCCCATCCCTCGGCTATGCCTCGAACTACGCTCCAAACACCTAGGTCTACGACCCTGAACTCGCCCCATCCCTTGGCTATGCCTTGAACTGCACTCCAAACACCTGGGTCTGCGACCCGAACTCGCCCCATCCCTCAGCTACACCTCGACTGCACACCAAACGCCTAGGTCTGTGACCCTGAACTCGCCCCATCAGGATCCATGACTCCAACTCACCCGATCCCACGGCGCGCAATGAATGCTAGGATCCGTGAGCTCCGTCTCATCCGATCCCTAAAAAACTAACTACCTCGGCTACGCAGGACTACAACGATGCTAGGATCCACGGCTCCAACTCACCCAATCCCACGGCATGCACCGACGCCAGGATCCACGAGCTCCGTCTTGTTCGATCCCTAAACTAATGGCCTCGATCCCATGGCGTGTACCGACGCCAAGATCCACAAGCTTTGTCTTATTTGATCCCTAAACTAACTGCCTCAATCCCATGGCGCGCACCGACGCCAGGACCCACGAGCTTCGTCTCGCCTAGTCCCTAAAGCTAAACCACCTCGGCTATGCAAAGACGCCTTGGTTGACGACTCTGTCTTGACTAAAAAACACGCACACACGCCCGCTGAAAAAACCCTCCAGATGATTCTGCCCGAATCGCCCAGGGGCTCGAGGGCTACACCCATGGGTGCGCTCACGCACACCCGCTAACGAAACGAAAAAACTTCCCCCGCTAACAACATGAAAAACCCACCAGACAATTCTTCTCGAATCACCCGAGGGCTCGGGGGCTACACCCGCGGGTGACCTTGCATGCACCCACCGTCAAAACAAAAAAAATCCCCTGACGATTCTACCTAAATCGCCCGAGGGCTCAGGGGCTCCTGTTGGGTTCATAAACCTAGGGTCCCTCATGGACCGGCTTCCCTACAAAGGTTCAGCCCAGCAGACAAACACTGTGAACAAATGCATAGCTCTTGGGCCGGCCCAAGAGCTAAAATGATAGGCCAGAAGGGCGATCCAATCACCAACCGGAAGGCCTGGCCGAGGAGGAATGGCGCCCGCTTCCGACTCCGGCCCGCCTCTTCGACCGAAGTGCTTGCTTCGGTCTCCAGCCCGCCTCCAGATGGCCTCTTCGACCGAAAGGCCTCGCGTCACTCTTGGCTCCTCAGTTCCTCTCCGACTCTAGCTCCTCTTCGACCGGAGTGCTTGCTTTAGTCTTTCATTTGGATCGATCAGTTCACTAGTCCACAACAACAGAACCTCTAGGTTCAAACCACGAGCACACGCTCAAACACTTAGCGCATAGCGGGGCTCCCGTCACTCTCGGCTCCTCTGACCAGAGTCCGACCAGACCTCTTGTACCCCCTATCTTTCTCCTTCTCGTTTGTAACCCCACTACAAACTTCAAGCACCTGGGCTTAGGAATAAAGTCACCGACCAACTCAAACTAGACAGTAGGGCACAGTTGCCTGAACCAGTATAAACTCTATGTCATTGAGTGCTAGGCCACCTCTGATCACAACGTAAGGCAAAACTACAAATATTTACATGTTGGTCACTTTCTACACCGACTACTATGTTTTCAGCTGGGGTTTATCTAGAAAACCAGTCATGGTGGATCTACAAGTTCAGATTTAATTGCGCTTATCCATAGCGAAATAGACACCAGAAGACTCTAGAAGATTCGAGAGGACTCCATGCCAAAGCAGAGGGCAGAGGCTGCCAAGTGGGGCCTAGCCGGCCCCACCTGTAGGCCGCTCGACCCCCTGGGCCCACATGTCAGCCCCTCCTTCGAATGTCGATTCTCCACCGCCTCCTAGGTTGCATCTACATCATCCTTTAAGTCGGTTTGATCCAAGGGCTCATGTTGGATGATTCGGGCTATATATACCAGCCGCTGCCACCCTCCCCTGATCCATCCTGAAACCCTAATTCATATTCTCCTCATCAGGATCAGAGCCAGCTATCAAGAGAAGATTAGTCCTCCATAGGATCTAGTCTTAAAAATAGAAATAGTGAGATGGAGAGTGAGGGAAGAGTTTGGAGGAGGTGCCGGACTATCGGTGCCCTCTCTACGGCTTGTACCTTGGCAGATCCAAATTATATCTGAGCTTGCCTTTGATATTTCTCTGGTAATCAACTTCTGATTCAAGTAAGTAATAGTTTATATTGTTCATCAGGATCACGACTCTCTTTTAAGTGCTTTAATCTATAGACGCTCTATGTTAAAGTATTAATCGTAAGTGTAAGCGTGGTGCTTAGACTTAGGTTAATCGTGGATGCACCCTGTATTTTGGATGGTGGTAGATTGCATGTGTGACATTAGTTCTATATAGCCTATATTATATAGCTTCGTTGGATCCTTTGTAGTCCACCTCCCATCTGTAGGCGCAAGTAGGACACGGTTACAAAAGAAAGCATCCTTTGTTGGTGTCTTTCCCTAGTAATGTCCCTAGTTGAATAGTAGAAGACATAGCTTACCCAAATTCAGAACTAGAGAACCTTAGTTTTCCTCTCTACGCTCCTATTTTTCCTAACCTTGTTGCTACTCCTAGATTAAGTTAAACCTTAACCTAGTTGCTACCCCTTGTTAAGTTAGACCGTAGTTAGTCTCACATGTTTCCCTATTGATACGATACTTGGAATACTTCTAGGTGAAAGCTACAGTGGTATCCGTGCACTTGTGTATTTATCTATGTGTGTTAAATATACCAACACTGACCCCCCCACTGGCTCCGATCGACCTGAACTTTGGTCAGTTGGTTCCCACCGCCTCACTGATTCAATTGCATGGGTGTTCGCAAAGGATTCGTTCGAAGGATGACGGTTTCCTCAACATAGAAAAGGCATGCAAGGAAGCACAACTCCACTCCATCTCCACCATCCATCTTATGATGGTTTGATCCAAGGGCTGAGGTGAAGAGGCACACGGATCACAGACATGGCACATTGAGAGGCCTCCATTCCTCCTCTCAACCTATAAATACCCCCTCACTTCCTCTCATTCAAGAATGATCACAAGGAAGAAGAGCACACCTCACTTGAGTTAGAGCAACACTCCAAAGGGCTTAGGCCCTAGTAGCTAGGTAGAGTTGTAAGGGAGAGATGTGAGGGAGAGCTCGGGGAAGCACTGGACTTGTCGGTGTCTCCCTAACTTGTACCTCGACGAGCATCTTACTTCAATGGGTTCTCCCGCTAAGTGAGTGTTCGTGGTTCTTTTGGTTATAATGTCTTTGATTAGTTAAGCTTTACTCTTACTTGTTTGCGGGTTCGTCATTCATCCACGTGGTGGATGCTCTAATTTGAGGACTCCTGATAAAGGCGGAAGTTCCTGGCCATCGCTAGAGTAGTAACCAATAGCGTAGACATGGTGTTTGAGCTAGAAGTTACCTTCATTTGACTCATTCCCCACGGTTGAGGGGTAGGCGGTAGGTGGTGACAACCCTGTCCATCCCTTGTAATCCTCCACGTTCAGGTTTGACATAGAGCTATAGGCCTAAGGTGCCTAGCAGACCAGGTATAAGCCGGTGCCCGAAGTAAGCGAGTAGAAGTAAAGTTAATCTACCCATAGACCCTAAAACCATAGGAATCCATCTCAACCTCTATCAACTCTACCCTTGTGTTGTCCTTGGATGAATTAGCTAGAAGAGTACCTCCGTTCCCTATGGAAAATACGATACCCTGCATACTTTCGGGTGAAGTGCTACAACTGGTAATTCCGTGTGCTTGTGGACTTTTCTGCTTACGCTAAGAAATACCAACAGTCAGTCGCAAGCAATGCAAGTGTATCTTCATCAAAATCACTAGCAGACGAATACTCACCATCATCTTTGACTGACCATAACACGCTTGCTTGGACAGTCATGCATCACATGTCCATATCCCTTGCATCGGTGACATGAACATCTCTTGTTCTACCTGTAGATGCCACGGAATGAAGCACTCGTAGCAGGCTTCTGGACCATTTTTCGCCACTGAATTTGTGGGAGAAGTACGAGGCTCATCATTGGATGATGCCATAGGAGTACGTTTAGTCGGAGTAGTAGTCGTGTGATGCTACCATGAATTGGTCTTCCCTGCAGAAAGATTATTCTTAGCACTGGCACTGTCGCCCTTGCACTTGCCTTTCTACTTTACAAGCAAGATGAAACAAACAGGTTACGTTAGTGTATTCTTTATAAGCAATGATGTCCTGAATTTCACGATTTAACCCACCCAAAAATCTTGCCATAGCAGGTTCCCCATCCTCATCAAAATTACAACACAACATTACCCATTTGCAATTCTTGATAATATTCTTCTACACTTTTAGCGCCCTGTCTCAGTTGTTGTAATTTATTTAACAAATCACAGTGCATAGTAAGAAGGAACAAATCTAGCCCTCATGATTCGTTTCAAAGCATTCCAAGTTCGTGGTATGTTGTTAGGATTTTTCTTGCCATGTTCTATCCACCAAATAGTAGCAAAGTCAGTAAACTTACTAGTAGCAGCCCTAACACGTGTATTCTCAGGAAATTCATGACATGCAAACTTTTGGTCAACAACAATTTCCCAAGAAATGTATGCACCAGGGATCATACTTACCATCAAAAGGAGGTATCTTAAATTTAATATTACTGAATGCATCATTATTATTGGGTACCTCACGTCGGCGGTGACCACCCATACCACTACGATTATGGCGCTGGCGACGCCGATCACGAGTGTCATCACTACTACAGAAAGTCAATTCACCGCCTAAACCTTCACCAATGGTTTTTGAGATAACCGGCGTTGATACATATCACCGCCGGCTCATGACCATGGGCCCCTTCCTAGCTGAATAACCGGCGGTGATGCATGCTTTCACTGCTGGCTCGGCGTATGATCCAATGGTGAATAGAATCTCACCCTTCACCGCCGTGTTGTCCGCCGGTCCGGCGGTAGAAGGGTTTTCACCACCAGCTGCTTGTCCTATGTCCGCCTGCCCGACTGAACCCGTCAGAGATAACATTTTTTTACCGCCTAGTGCCATGATGGACATGCGTGCTACAGTAAGATATAGCGGTGATCAGGTTATCATCATCGGATTACCGTATGAATCGGCGATGAACAACCATTGTTTGAATGGGCGCGTTGGTGATCCAAAGTCAATGACAGTGCGTTATGGTAGTGTTACAACTACCAGGACATTCATACGGTGATGGTTGATGCTCGAAATATATGCTATCCATTAGTGCATATTGAATTCGGACCCTTGATCTGGACTGAAGCCCTAATAAGGCTGGCTGGCCGCCGCCACCTCCCGCACGACCAGCCCATTGTTCCTCTCTCGCTATTTGTGTGCACGCCTCGCGTCATGCCACCACCAGATTCAAAGGCAAGGTATGCTTTTGCACTTCAATGATGGATCTTTGTTAGATTATTTTCCTCTTTAAGCCTTGTTAGGATGTTGTCAAATTCATCTCAGTCCATGTGTTGAGGTGGATTGCTGTAAAATTTAGCTCAAGATCCACTTCAATCCACCCCAACACATGTGCATTGACCAAACAAGATCACAAGATCTTAGTGACCTCATTTGTAACGAAGCTCTCATCCTACTACACACTGACGATCATAGGCTCTATGAAATGGAGGCCCCAGCAAGAGGAACGCACTGCCAGCCTCACAAAGGATGTCGTTCTCGAGATCCTCCACCGCCTCGCCACCCACTCCTTGTTCTACTGTAAATGTGTTTATCACTCCTAGAACAGCCTCATTTCCCACAATCGTAAGGTGCTGCCCTAGACTATGGCCGGCTTCTTCTGCGACGGAGACAACGGCATGCAAAACTTCACCAGCTTCATCGGTTAACGCCCCGACTTGTCCTTCTTGCCCTTCTCCAGGGACAATGTAGCTATCTTAGATTGCCACAATGGGCTCGTCCTTTGCTTGTGCGTTGAGAGTGCTGGTGCTAGATCCCGCTATGTCGTCTATAATCCGGCAACCAAGAATTTGTGGCTACTGCCACCTAGCATCCTGTGCTGTCAATCAGGCTCGATTAGCGTTCGATCCGATAGCCTCCTCGCACTTCCATGTGATTGAATTTGTGGAGCATGAGGATGTGGAGTGCCTAGGTGTAGAGATCTACTCATCTAAAACTGTAGAATGGATCTATAAGGAATCTGAATGGGGACAGGACATTGATGATGTGATACGTTCAAGATCAGCAAGTGTGTTTCTTAATGGTTTTCTACATATTATGGGGTACTCTGTGATACTTGCAGTGGATATGGAGGGAAAGACACAGAGGAAAATTCATAGGCCTCGTGGTACTCTACTTTCCATCCATCAAGCTCAGGGTCACTTGTGTGTATGTACTAGTTGGTGGTGTTGGTGGTCACAATATGTCCTAGCTTTCAATATGGATCCTTAAAGACTATGATACTAATAAATGGACATTGAAGCATACTGTCAGCATGCAGAAGGTGTTTAGAAAGACTAATATTCAATTTGGTTACGTGGATTATGAGTTGGACTACACAGCGATTACAATTTATCCAGAATGGAATTTGATTTTCTTTGTTTGGGAGGAAAGAATATTCATCGCTGTATGACATGGACTGTAGAAAAGTTCATGCCATCCCTGCCCATGTTTTTCAGTAAGGTAGATGTAGCGTCCTATCAGGGTTCATGAGCAGACCTTACTTTCTTCCTTATGTTCCCTTGTTCTTGTTCTTGGAGTCATTAGCAAAAGTAGTGAATAAAGCTGCATTTGATGTATCTCTTTGTCATGACATGTTCAAATGGACCAATGTTATTTGATTATCTATGGACCTGTTAATTTTGTCTAGGATGGATGTTGTCATTATTGCAACTAAACTAGTGTGCCATCTTTTTTGTGTTTGCAAATTGGTTTATTTCTCTAGCGCGCCCTCTTCTGAGAGGAGGAAGAAGGACCACGAGACAATGAAGAATGAAAGCACTATAATAGTAGAATACTTAGATTCATTTCTAATGTTATATGGGTACATGGGGAATGCTGATGAGGGCACTCCAAAATACACAAAAATGACAGCTCAAAAGCACTGCAATCACCCGCCATTGTACTACTAGGCTAGGCTACTAGTACTAACTACACCTAAAATCAACTTAGTCTTGCTCGACTGCCACTGTCCCCACCATTGCTAGAGGAGGAGGATGCCTCTGACCTAGTGTCTTCGCTTAACTCATTGTCAGACACGATCTCGATGGGCGGGAATGGAGGGATCATAGGCTTCTTGTAGCGCAGCATCGAAGAGAAGCCTGGCGGAACGAAAAGGAAGTTATCAATGTTCCTGCCATTGCTATCGCTGCCCTCTGACTCCTCCTCGAAGTCCGGCAAAAGTAGGAATAGCAGGGAAGTTATCAGCTGTTCCCATCGCCAATGTTCACTGCCATCCTCCTCCTCGATGGCGACTGTTGGCTGCCTCCGCCACCTCCTCCTCTTCCTCCTCGCTGGTGCTATGGAGATTCACCAAGTCCCTAGACTAGTCACTGGATGAGTCGCTAGACTGACTTGCTAGTGTTGTACCTTGCCATTGCTCATCACCAGCGGTGAGATGGATTTGCTTCCCAGTTATTTAAAGAGTATTGTCTGTCCACTTAGTGCACTATGCCACTTGATCTTGGACATTAGGACACCATCTTGATGGCATAGCCCAAAGTGGCATTGTTGGGTTCCTTAGGTGACCAATGGCAAGGCCGCTCAGTTCTGGTTCCCGAGGCGTCGCCCCAACGCTCCCCATCATTTCACATAGAATCAGAGCGATTTTGAATCAGAGCGGTTTTGTGGTGGTTGATGTTGGTTACGCTTGCATATGTTATGGTCTTCTATTTTTTGGTGTTTGGAATCTAAGCCGTCCATCATTATGTAATGAATCCAAGACGTCCACAAGGAGAATTTGACATACGAGGCCCATGCGTCATCGAGTTGACTTAGAGAGGCAACTAGGGTAAATTGGTCAGTTCGCATCTTCTACAAGGGGTTCTAGGGCTCGCTGCCACACTGGCATACACACAAGGCATGCCACGTTAGCGAAAGTGGCAAATATGTAGTAGGTTTACTATTTTGTGTGGAAATATGTAGGTGCCCGTGTAAAACTGGCAAATGGAGGAGTGCGATCCGTAAAGAATGGCAAATAGTTAAATATCTTAAACCTAACACAGGCCGTCCGGTCCCAACACTCAGGGCATCCGCCACCGCCTGCTGTCCAAAGAAAGGAAAACCTACGCCACCCTGTCTAGATCTCCGACCTGTGTGCCATGCCAAAATCTTCGTGTGGCCCATCCGTGCGCCTATGGTGGCCTCTGCTCCTCCCACCGGAATGCCTATCGGCTGCTCCCACACCACTGATTCCTTCTATCAAGCCATTGTAGTCCGTATCTCATGCCGCTACCTACCTCAGAAGCCAAAGGCACAAACCTCACAGTCATTCAATCTAAAGGTGCCCAGGCTTCCTCGCTGTCTCTGGTAAGAATTAATTGCAATGTTCCTGGTTTATGGACCCTATTCGTTTCGCTGAAATTTGACTTATGCTGATTTGTTGTGAGAGGAAAATATTGTTCGTTCACTAAAAAGTACTGCTCCAATCATTTGAAGTTTGGTGCATTGTAATTCAATTGGAAGCCATCACACTCACATAGGTGTTGCCCGAATGCTGAAGTACATCAATTGAATTGTGAATTAATAGGAAGTATAAATCAAATTTTATGTTGTTTATTTGCTACACATATTTTTTGAATCAGAGCGGTTTTGTGATGGTTGATGCTGATTTGTTGTGAGAGAAAAATATTGTTTGTTCGCTGAAAAGTACTGCTAAAAGTCATTTGAAGTTTAGTGCATTGTAATTCAATTAGAAGCCATCACACTCACATAGGTGCATTGTTGCCCGAATGCTAAAGTACATCAATTGAATTGTGAATTAATAGGAAGTATACATCAAATTTCCTAAGTTTTTGACCAACTGTCTTTGCGCAATTTTGTAGGTTTGGTGAATCAACATGGCCAGGACAAAAAATGCAAGAGGACCAAGAGGATAGGTAGAAAAAGTGAATTTGTTGTCGGTTAAAAAGAAGCCCATGAAGAAAAATTACACCACGACGCAAAGAGCAACTATAAGAGCAGCAACAATTGTGAAAAGTAAGTGCAACAGTGCAGCCGATATAGTTCCCCGACGCTCTGCTCGCAACTTAAAACATAGTGGCATTGGTCATGGAGCTTTGTCATGGCAGGAGAGGGAAAGGGAAGAAGAGGAGGAGGAACAGGTGCTAGTTCCCACAGTTCTGAAGTTGTTGAGCCTCAGAGCTAGCAAGATTCAGGCATTGAGGTTTGTTCCCCCGGAGGAGTGGTTCCTAGACCCAAGGCTGGTTAGAAAAGGGCCATTCTGGACTAAACTTTAGCGTGCCTTCTACGATGCCATTTGTTGTGAACCCGTCAAGTGTTGTGCTCACCGTCGGCTTACAGTTGAGGGCCTAGCGAAAGTGGTAGGAGCTACTAAGGAATAGATCAAGGTTCACCTATCATACATGCTCGGACTATTTGACTTATTGACTGGGCCGCACCAGTTATGTTCCAGAATGGGTGAAGATATTTTTTGCTTCTTTGTGGATACCCCAAGATCGAGAATTCATTGAGTTCATGTTTGATGGGGATCATCGCCAGCTCACTAGATAGCAGATAGCCGAGGCTTTGGGTGTTCCACTTGTGGAGCGGAAAGTACACGAGTTATGTTCCCCTTCAGTGTATGCTCCTCGTCGTGTCCTAGCAGGAGGGATGGAACCACCTGTTGAGACAGTTTCGATTATCTTTAGGCAACCTTTTAGTCCTTTGATGAGACTAGAAGAGTTGACACAACTATCAGTTGCTCTCCTCCTTGCCTTCAAAAAGTCATTGTACCCAAGGGCCGGATTTGGTGAGGCAATCATAGTCATGCAACAGTGGCTGCTTGCTTTGGTGTTGGGACACATTGAATTCGATAATGTGGACTTGCTCATTTGTGAGTGGAAGGACTGGATTGCTTATGGTTTCAAGGGAAAGAGGAGGATGCCTTATGTTCATATCATCTGTTCGCTCTTGGCAAAGACCATAGGATCTTCTGTCTATTGCATTTAGTTGGAGAACGCCAGGGAAGGGTTCCCAGACTATAAACCTCATGGGCTAAATGATAGATGCAGAGCAGCATGTGGCTTGAGAGCGGTGTATGAACTTATGACACCAGCATAGCGAGCCAAGGCAGACCAAGAGGACTTGCATTTGAGAGAGGTAGAGGCTGGTGCAACTCTTGCTAGGATGGTGGGTGGTGATATGGATACTGATAGTTATGACGAAGACTATATGGAAACTCCATCACTAGGTCAACAATTCTGAACAGCTGCACATGATCATGAGGCGAGAGCTTATGGTGAGTCTACATCAAAGAGTATACTATCTTTGACAAAGATGATGTGCAACATGCAAAGACAAATGTGGCAATTTAACCAAGACCAGGCAAGAAAAAATAACACGATGAATGAGATGCACGCATCAATACTCAGAACCCAAACAATGATGCTTGAGCAAATACAAGAGGATAGAGCCAACTAGGACTATAAATTTACCTACCTTATCGAACATAGCGGTCTTCCATCTCCACCAGATAGGCTACCAACTAATCATGCTTTGTGTGCTACTCCTAGTCATCAGCTCTCTCAGGGTTTGATTTTACAGGTTGAACAGGCAGATAGGCAACATGTGAACAGGATAGGGACTGGTGGTCAGCTAGATATGGGAAGTAAAGCTCAGCAAGATATGGAGACTGAAGAACGGACAAATATGGGGAGTGAAGGTCAGCCAGGTATGGAAATAGGAGATCAAAATGCAGGGTCTCAAGAATAGGAGGACATGGAGATCGATTCTACTAAGGCTGATTTGATAATTGATAATGTCATAGCTGATGTGACCGCTGCCCATGGAAGCGGCAGTATGGACTCATCACATGAACCGGGGACGCAAGAAGGAGAGAAGAAGAAGACCACCACTACCTTCAACGACAACGCCATGACCACTGCCCATGGAAGAAGCACTACAGAGTCAGCATAGGAACCTAGGGAAGGAAGGAGAGAAGGGGAAGACAACCACTCCCATCAGCGACTGCAAGCAAAAGTGCCAGTGATGAAATTGAATTACCAATGTAATCTTTGCTTCAAACTCTGTTGCAAGGCAGTCTATCTATTGATACAGTACTTTGTGAACTTGTGTGTGCCTAAACTATATGTTGGGTGCCCATCACTTGTATTTGCTACTTATCTGTGTGTAAGATCGCGTCCTGTTTGGTAGAGCTCCATCTGATTTTGATAATGGTGGAGCAAAACTAGAGCCTATTTGGTAGAGCTCCATCTGATTCTGATTCTCTAACAGTGCTGATCCTGAGTTATTTTGGACCTAGGAGCCCAACCAAAACTCAGGGCCCTTTATAAACATGGTAAAAAATAATCAACATGTATATATAAGATTTTTGACACACAACATGTATCGACAAGCAATATTTTTATGAAATAATTATATACATATTAAATTTACCTTAAAATTTTCTTCAAACATTCGTTGATGCGAAGTCGTTGATGATGGCAATAATATCTATCTCATCCAATAGTTTCTTCTCGATGCATAATGTTGTGAAACCATTCAACATCTATTGAGACATTGTAGATCTCACAATCTGTTAAAAAGTAAAAAAGTTCTCATATATGATTAGCGTACCCTAACAGATGAATTTGATTCTAAATTGAAAGATTAAAAGGAAACAAAGAGAACCTATGGTGGTAGAAGCGTCAAGCGGGAGCGCCGAGCCAACGACGGCTGTCCTCCGGCGGTCTGGCCTAGCATAGCGAACCACGAAAACCGGTGGTGTCGGTAGTCGGTGACTCGGCGTTTGTAAGCGAGGTTCGAAACTCGAACGAAGCCGAAGCATCGGCGGTCGCTGTGTCGCTAGGGCATATGTAGGCACGCGGCCTCCTAGGACTAGGCTCTAAGCCTATACTATTAGCCCAAAGACTAACGTGCACTAGGTTTCTTATGCTATTGCCTTCTTGATCTTAGGCCATATCCTAATACTAGAGTACTAGTATGATACAGGTTTATTCTGTGGCTAAAAGTTATTCTCTTTGATTCTTTAGCATTCTAATGCTTCCTATACCATTATGATACGGGTTTTCATACTGGCAAGATTGTGAGACGAGTGTTCAACTGACTATGTTGGTTCACCTAACATACGGTGATGAACTACTTGAATGTTTACCTTCCTTTGGTATCAGTGTTGTCTTTGCTTTTAGAAACAACACTATGGAACTCTCCAATGACACTGTCCAGGAGTTCAATCCAAGGAACTCATGCAAGCCTGCAACATGGGATATGTATATGGTTCCAAGGACCTTATGTGTTTTCCGTATCATCCATGGTGAATGTGTCGTCCTACTTCAGATTGACTTCACAAAATGATACAGTCCTGTTACGTATCCTCCGGTTATGTAGTGCTCTGTGGCACCTTGATCTTGGATGTTCGGCAGTGATCTTCATCGTTGCTTCAGTGAATATGCGTTGGGGCCAATTTGTAGCGTCGTTCTTGATGTCTTCACCTCCCGATGTGTGGTTCTGCTTGGGAAACCCAGCCCATTAGGAGTTGTGGGGGCGTTGTGTAGGCATGTGCTATAACTTCCCCCGCCAAGGGAGTTGGACAGCCGAACGAGACTTTGCGGCTAGAAAAGCGGAAAGAAAAGGAGAAGGAGGCAATTACGTATCGACCTCTCAGACTCACCTTCCCCTTCATGGTCTCTTGTCAATCGTGTGCTCCGCCTCACCAAGATCAATGGCTAATGGCAAGCGCCCAAGGTCACCGTCAGCTAATGAGCCAAGGACTAGCCATCCTTGACTTCGTGCCCTGATCCGATAACCTAGTCTTTCCTCCTTTGACTCATTCGAGTTGCCCTAACGCCCTATGCTATATTGAGACGACTTCTCCTCACCGAGTCCACCGCTGGCTGCTCGCCTTACCTCCCATGAACTTGGTGCCTCTTTGGCGTGCCATCGCTCCTTCTCCTACGACTGTTGCCGGTGACGCTTGAAGCGATGGATAAGACATCGTCATGTTGATCATGAAGCTCAGCTAGGCCAGCGCCACCATCCACAACATGCATGTGGAAGAGGACCGCCTATGGTCATCCCTAGAGGCTACAGAGGTGCCGATGGCTAAGGCTGACCAGGAGAGGGTTGTGGCGCATGCGAAGATTGATGGTAATTACTGCTACGATATCATTTGAATCCGCATCCTGTTGCATCCTGCCATTTACCTTTTTGTTCTTCTTTCAATCTTCTAGCCATCCAAGAATAGCTGGACACTGGAGTGCCAGAACATGGGGCGACATCTTCTCGACGCGATGACTGCTAGCCGTGACCTCCGTGTTGCTAAGGAGAGACACCAAGTGCTAGCAGGTATCCTTGAACAATGGAACCACGACCTTGAAACCCTCCATGGGGTGGCCATCATTGCTTGTAACACGGTGTCCACTGCGGTGGAGCCCATTGCTCCAGCGGAGATCAAGGAGCACCTCCACGCACTTCCTACACGTATTGCGGGCATGGTCTCGCTCAGTGTTCGGGTGGGGGCCACCATAGCTCTGGCTGCCACCAAGCTCTGGTCCGATGATGCGGTGGACTTGCGTGAAGCGGACCTAGGATTCCTGCCACCGCCACTATCATCGCCGAGAAGGATTACGTCATTGGTGGCTGACTTTGGCGCCGCTAGTGATGCAATCATTGCTACAGTGAACATGGATCTCATCATCCATTCTGCTCTTGATGAAGAGTAGATCGGTTGTGATTTCGTCCTCCTTGCCATTTGTAAAAATATCTTTTTTTTCTCTAGAACAAGGACAATGTTATCTTATTACATTAATGGTTGATCGAAACCGGGCAAATTCTGATGCTTTGTGAGCCATATGACCTAGGTATCCATGCGGTGTGATTGTGGGATGAGTGTCCAATGACTATGTTGGTCCCCCTAATATACGAGGATGAACTACTTACTCATAGGAGTATGATATGGTCTTTGCTCCACTCAATTCGTACTTTAGAAATTAAAATGAGTGTTTAGCTTCCTTTGGCATCAACATTGTCTTTGCTTTGCACATAACATAATTCTTTATAGCCGCATTGTCCGGGACTCATACATGTTGGGTACAGTATGTTTCATACAACTAGCTACTGGAGCTGTCGGAACGTGGGGCGCCATCTTGTCGATACGGCAACTTCTAGGCGCTGAGCATCGCGTTCTCGAGGGCAGACAGCTCGTGCTGCGGGGTCTCATCAATCAACGGACTGAAGACCTTGCAACCCTCCATGGGGCGGTAGGCATTGCTTGCAATGTAGGTGTCCCCTGTGGAGGAGCACTGGTGCTCTGGCAGGAGGTCGAGGAGCGCCTCCACTGTGTCGTGGGCGTGGTCTCGCATGGCAGTTCGAGTGGGGGCCACCAGAGCTCTAGTTGCCGCCCAGCTCTAGTCCAGCGACGCGATGGACTTGCATCAAGCGGGCCTAGGATTCCTGCCACGATTGTCCCCAACGATGATAGAGTCATTGGTAGCTGACTTCGGCGCCACCGGTGACGCAATCCTTGCTGCAGTGGACGTGGAGCGGATCCTCCGTTCTGCTCTTGATGAAGAGTAGATATCGGGGGTGATTTCCTCCTCCCTATAATTTGTATCCTGCTAGTTATCTTATTAATTTGCATCTTGCTGCACCTTCTGTTGTTTGGTACAATATTTTGTGAACTTGTGTGTCTAAACTATATCTTGGGTCTGCACCCCTGTTATTATACTTTGATTTTGTACTTATCCGAGTATCCATGCGGCAAGATGGATGAATAATAATCATTGACTGATTGTAGTCCATGGGGTATGTTTGGATCCAAGGATGGTGCGATAAGCTGAGTCTACCAAGATTGACTTGTGTCGGTTGCGTATCATCCGGGCGAGTTGTGCTGCACTCACTGGAGTATCATCCAGTCATTGTGCTCCAGTCAATTCCTACTATAATGAATGTTTAGCTTCCTTTGGCATCATCGTTGTCTTTGCGTTGCACTTATGTTTGGATCCAAGGATGGTGCAATGAGTTTACCAAGATTTTATGCAAAACGGCTTCACAAAATTGACCATTGTATTAAGGGCACCAACAATGGTATAAGTCCGTTACTAGCTATAAGCCAACCTCTCCAATAGTGCTAGCTTTTAGCAATGGCTTATAGTATGATTAGGTCAACATGACACTCTCACATGATCTTTTTAATTTGCATCTTGCTACACCTTCTGTTGTTTGGTACAATAGTTTGTAAACTTGTGTGTGTCTAAACTATCTTGGGTGCGCACCCCTGTTATTATACTTTGATTTTGTACTTATCCATGTGTGAGATCACGAACTATATACCCACCAGGTTGTTAAATTCCTCTCGTTAATGGTGGCGCAAAACTGGGTAGGTTCTGATGCTTTGTGTGCCGTAATCTGGGTGTCCATGCGGCGAGATTGTGGGATGAGTATCCAACGACTTTGTTGTCCTCCCACTATACGGTGATGAACTGCTTACTCATCGGAGTATAATCTGTTAGTTGCTCTTCACTCAATTTGTACCTAGAAATTAGAATTAGTGTTTAGCTTCCTTTGGCATAAACGTTGCCTTTGCTTTGCACATAATGTACTTATTTATAGACGCATTGTCCATGACTCATACATGTTGTAGTCCATGGGGTATGTTTTGATCCAAGGATGGTGCGTTAAGCTGAGTCTACCAAAATTGACTTGTGTCGGTTGCGTATCATCCGGGCGAGTTGTGATGCACTCACTAAAGTATCGTCCGGTCATTGTGCTTCAGTCAATTCCTACTATAGTGAATGTTTAGCTTCCTTTGGCATCATCGTTGTCTTTGCATTGCACTTATGTTTGGATCCAAGGATGGTGCAATGAGTTTACCAAGATTTTATGCAAAACAACTTCACAAAATTGACCATTGTATTAAGGGCACCAACAATGGTATAAGTCAGTTACTAGCTCTAAGCCGACCTCTCCAATAGTGCTAGCTTTTAGCAATGGCTCATAGTATGATTAGGTCCACATGACACTCTCACATGATCTTGGAATGTGTCTAGCTCTTGATCAAGATCTATATTTTTTCTCTCTTCTATTAAAATATAAAAATGCTTAGAGCTAGCCATTACGGGTGCCCTGACCGTGTCACATTTTTCGGTAGCGTATCATTCGGTGCACGTGTCGTCCTGCTTCAAATTGTCTTGACAAGCTGATCGGTGATGTTATCTATTGAGTGGTGTATCGTTCGGCTATGCACTGCTTTGTAGCTTGGAGGCGATGTAGACGGCTCATCCCAAAACAATGCCAGTTTGGAATCTGGAGCAACCCACGGTGAGGCGGCCCCGATTGTGGTTCCCAAGGCACCGTCCCAATGCTCCCCGTCATGTCACATTGAATCGGAGCGCCGCTCCCATTAAACACCCTCAGTCGGCTTCTCCACCCGCACACGCCTAGCCTCACCAATCTCGTCACCCTAAACTCCGAGCCCCCATCCACGCCCTCCATAGCATGTCTCCATGTTGAGCTCCCGCTTCCATTCCCGTTCGCCTTTGGCCTCGCAGCGCTTCCAGTGGTCCGGGGCTCATCACTGTCAGGCGTCCTACCGCGCTACCTCGTCCACCGCATCATCGCGCTAGATGCCGCGAGCATCTTCGATGACCAGGCACGAGCGTTGTGCGCCGGTGCCTCAGCCGTCTTCCTCCACTCGTGCTGGTCTCATCCAGTACCCTCGACCTTGTCGTTCCCATCAGGCTCCCATTCGCCGTCGTGCTCCCATTTGCCCTCGCCAGTTCCAGCACTCTCCAGTTCGCCCTCACCGGCGCGCTCCCCCTCCCAACAATTGCTGTTCCTGTGCTCCCTGGGCTACGTCACCACCGACTTCGACGATGACCGCGCTCGTGGGTACGTGACACCCTTCCCAAAGGGTCACACTCTACGCATCATCCACCGGCGCGGGCAGCTACGGTGCCCCATCTGCCCTGTCGGGTGAACCAGCAGTGGAATAGGGACACGGCCAAGAACCATGTCTTGGGGGTCGTGAACTCTAATGCCATGGATGACAAGAAGAGCCGCCACCGTGCCCTAGCGAGGAATGAGGGCTGGCTTCCGCCACTGACCACTGCTGGTGAGGAGGAATCTGGCGAGGATGACGGTAGCTGGATCTAAAGGAGAAGGGCACCATATGCATCGTCGTCAGGCCTTCTATGTACCGGGAGCTACATATGTAATTAGCAATCATGACTTCGATCACTAGGATGGCACTGATCTTATATTGTGAAGGCATGTAGTAAAAGTAGAATATAAGTTAGTATGAAAAATGACTTCGATCTGTGGGATGGCACTGATCTTGTATTGTGAAGTCATGGAGAAGTAGAATATCAGTAGAATAGAAGTAGAAGTAAGTATGAAAAATGAGTTGGAGCAATGGGATGGCACGTACTGCTCTTAATGTAATTTGGGGCGGTTCGTACATTAGAACTGCAAATTTTGGCAACGAACCAATATATATTAGGTAATATCAATTTCAGCTATCAATCAATCAGGTTAATTTGGCAACTAAAATTAGAGTTTTTAAAGTGCCCTGAAAACTTGGCTATCAACGTCTCAGCGCATGATATAGTGGTTCCCTGGCTGAGTGGAAAACATCACTCCTGGTATAGTAACACACGTCTGGCGGACTGTCCTCTTCCATTTGTTTATTCTCAGTGGAGGTTGGGACCGACGGTGAAGTTGATGAGCACCGCCATCCTAGCGTTCGCACCGTCGGTGTAAAATGAACCCGATATATAAGTGCCCGCGGCAAAAAAAATTCCCCAAATTTTCCATTCCCACCCCTAGAGTCGCTCGCTGAGTCGCCGTCACCCTGCCCGTCGCTACCGTTCGTCGGTGGTCCGCCCACCGGCTTCCCCCCACCCCACCGT
Organism: Miscanthus floridulus; assembly: GCF_019320115.1. NCBI lineage: Eukaryota > Viridiplantae > Streptophyta > Magnoliopsida > Poales > Poaceae > Miscanthus > Miscanthus floridulus. The sequence goes on from NC_089598.1 coordinate 76,373,650, forward strand.
TCGCAGGCGTCCCGACCGCCGGCTTGCCCCCCCCCCCCCACTCTACCGTTCGTCGTCGGCCCGCCCCGTGGCTTCCCCCCACTCCACCGTTCGCCGGAGGTAGTCGAGCTCGCTATCTGTTTTCCTGGCCGTCGAATCCCACCTCTCCAGCTGCCGTTTCCTGCAGATCTGAGGTAAATAAACTTACAATGTGTTTCTCTTTCTTTTCAAGGGTGACAAGAATACAACTTGCAACTTAGATTTTTCTTTGTGTGCCCAAATCAGATTTTGGATTATTCGTCGCTTCATTGTTAGCTTCATCGTCAGCTTGATAGCTGGTGACTCCTCGACGTTTGGATTATTCATCGCTTCATCGTCAGCTAAGCTGGGGACTCCTTGGCGTTTGGATTATTCATCGCTTCATTGTCAGCTAAGCTGGGGACTTCTCGGCATTCGAATTCTTCGTACAAGCATTGCTAACTAAGCTGGGGACTCCTTGGCGTTTGGATTGTTCGTCGCTTCATTGTCAGCTAAGTTGGGGACTCCTCGGTGTTCAGATTCTTTGTACAAGAGTCGCCAGTTAAACTGGAGAGTCCTTTGGTGGTCGGATTTTGCTACTTCTCATCGGTGTGCTATCACGTTGCTCCATGTTGTTTGGATCAGGGTGCCGATCTTGGGCAGCACATCCGGGGTCATGATAAGTACATGGCAGATGACGTTGGCAAGCTTTCGTCAAACTTCTTTGATCCTGCTACAAGATTTCTTATCAATCTTCCAGCACGCTCGGGGACTACGTGGGTACTCGTCATCCGACGATGACTGTACTGATTTTTCTCAAGCAAAGCTGGGGACTGGTTCGGCACATGAAGACTACAAATTTTGACCCTGGCACCACGTGAATGCTCAACCTATCAGCGCACTAAAAATCGTCGGGGAACTGTCATAGGCGAGTGCACGAAGGAGCCGGGTGGGGCGATTTTGCTCGTCCAGGTAGATGATTCCTCTACAAATGTTTTAGTTGTAGAGATAAGCTTCTCTGGGCTCTCCCTACTACAGAGAGTGTGAATCGTGGGAGGAGCTACCAGGAGCTGAGGTAGTTGAGCTCGCTATCCGTTTTCCTGGCCATCGAATCCCACCTCTCCAGCTGCCGTTTCCTGCAGATCTGAGGTAAATAAACTTACAATGTGTTTCTCTTTCTTCTCAAGGGTAACAAGAATACAACTTGCAACTCAGATTTTTCTTTGTGTGCCCAAATCAGATTCTGCTAGTTTAAAAAAATAGAGGGGATGAATATGGTGCAGTGAAGATGATGATTGCAACGGAGATGTATATGGTGGTGTTAATGACAGTGGAGATGTATATGATTCAAAGTAACCTAAACGTGACAAGAACTCAAAACTCTAAAGGACTAAGACTAAGACCAGCAACTCGACACAACCGATGCAACCAACGACTCAAAAAGCCCTAACTAAGCAGTACTAGTCGAAGGCTCAAAGGGTCTATAGGATTACAGAACCCTAATCTACTAATTGTTTTTGGCTTTTCTCGACTATAGGAAATTAAAAACAGTGAAGGATAGGAAGTCTCTGACCGGACAACCTCGCTTTGAATGCCACTTGATATGACCTTGTAGGGTTTGCTGGCCGATCTTTCAATGAGAGATGGCGGATAGCTCGATTGGTGGATGGAGACGACGTTCACGGCCCGACTACAACAGCCAAAGACGTTGTGCCTTAGCAACCGATACACCACCTCCGATGGTCATCATGATCTTGCGGCGCGACAACTAGGCACTAGGGCACCCGTCCTGCGAGCAATCGAAGAACTAGCAAGAACAAGTAAACAAGCACTGAATCTGCAAGATGAAATTGAAGGTCTCAAACTGAATCTCATTTATGGTTGGGGTTCCGAAGACATGTAGACGGGCGGCTGATCTAGCACGCGCATGTACAAGGAAGCAGCAAAGCTGAACTTGCGACTGAACAAAACCCGATCTGCTTGTGGCGGCTGTGGAGGTATATGATAGGGTAGAGAATGACCTAGACATGGTGGGGGTCGTCCCACAACCCTAGGACGCGCCCCTATTGGGCCCCACTTGATACACTGCCCATCGGGCAACAATTAGGTGACGCAACACCATGGACAGAAAAGGTCTCTGTATTAAATCAACGATTGCGGCCGCCTCGGAGCAGATATGGACATGAGTCTGGATCCATATGAAAGTAGACTTGATAAGGATTCCATCAAGTACTTGAACGCCCAAAACAGAGTCCGTATGAAGTCTTGGCTGCCATCATAAGTTGGTGCTGTCCTACAATCCAAATTCAGCCCTCGCCAATCCCCTGCCCTTCTGATCCTCGCCATCATTCCTAAGCAAAACAAGAGTGCACGTGCCTCCATTGTCTAAAAATGGTGTACAAGAGTTAAAGAATGAACTTACTTGATGGTTGAGTTGACGGCCACGAGCACAAGTAATGGGACCAAATGGTGTTGTTGATGGTGTAGGCGTGGATGTATAGATGGTGTTGATGTGCTCATCAGGGGGTCACGTGCATCGCACTAGCTAGGTGAGGGGCCACGCGGGCAGCCGCTATCATGAATCACAAGGTGAGAAGAGGAGTGCGGCTAGGGTTAATTTGAGGGAGGCTAGGTGTTGGGAGGGCAGGAGGCCAAGGGCGGGTCTCCTATCACGTGCGGTCGGATGAAGAGAAGCAAATGAGAGGAAACCAAAGGGCCCCACCTATCGACGCACTAAAAAATCGTCGGGGAACTGTCGCAGGTGAGTGCACGAAGGAGCCGGGCGGAGCAATTTCGCTCGTTCAAGTAGACGATTCATCTACAAATGTTTTAGTTGTATAGAGATAATTAAGCTCCTGCGGGCTCTCCCGACTAAAGAGAGGGTGAATCGTGGGAGGAGGAGCTGAGGCCGGCGTACTCCTATTGGAGGATTCGGACACATAGTCGATGCATCAGCAATATAAAAAACATGAACGTACTCCTCAGGTAGCAAAGGAAATAAATTGGTCATGATTAGAGTCATGCACTAACAATCTGTGTAATCTCTCTGTGTGGGGTGTCAAACCGGGGACATCTCGCTCGCCTTTGGTCACACCGTGTAAAACTTGCTATCCTCTTAATAAAATAGGTGCAATGTGCATGTTTGCGGAAAAAAAAACTCATTTGAGACCGACAAGGATGAAGATGAAGCCGTCTAAATTACTTGCTTTATCTTCTCCGGAGATGAATATTTGAACTAAATTAAGCGTAATATATCTATCACTACTGGAATCGCGCGATTTGCCTAGTGCCGCAGGCACTAGGCAAAGGCCTAGAAACACTAGGCAAACAGTTTGCCTAGTGTCACACTAGGCAAACAAGGGTCGGCAGAGGCGGACTAGGCAAAGAGCACTTTGCCGAGTGTCAAACCTCGGACACTCGGCAAAGTGTTTGCCTAGTGTCAAGGACACCACTCGGCAAAAGTGTTCCACTGACGGTGAAAATCATAACGGACGTTTTGCCTAGTGTCGGAGGTCTGACACTCGGCAAAGTATGCAAGGTTTGCCTAGTGCCAGGCGTCCGACACTAGACAAATATGTCAAGCTTTGCCTAGTGTCAGGCCGCCTACACTAGGCAAATATGCCAAACTTTGCCTAGTGTCAGGCCTCCGACACTAGGCAAACTGCCTACTTTGCCAAGTGTCAGTTTCCTGACACTAGGCAAAGCCTGTTCCCAGGTGTGCCACGTGTGGCCCCTTTGCCTAGTGTCAGACCCCTGACACTAGGCAAAGTAACCAGAAGCTGAATTTTTTTTTGATTATTCCATTTGCGACACAAATATAAATCATATTCAAACACCACAAATATATCACATGAATCATAAATAAGAACCACATGTTCACATATATCACATGTTCATACCAAAAGTCCAAATGTGCCACAAGTTCATAAGTGCACAACCAAATTTCTTAACAAAGTTCACAACAAGCTGATCACGACGATTGTCAAGGGTGAAGAGGCCCGTGGTTTGATGCTCCAGGCGACCCTTCCACTTGATTTGGCTCAAGCTGTGGTGCCGGCGACGCTCCAATCTGTGAAGCCGGCGACCCTTCCACTTGATTCGGCTCAAGCTGTGGTGCCGGCGACGCTCCAATCTGTGAAGCCGGCGACCCTCCAATTTGATTCGATGCCACGCCCGATTGATGCTGAAAAAAATGAAAAGGATACCGTCAATAAAAAATTTCGGCAGAACTTCCCCTGCACGGAGAGGTTTCCAAACCCTGCAAGAAAACAAACGGCACGATGACCGTCAAGAACATACATATCAATACACCGCCACCAACACCACCACCACCCGAACACCACAACTGCCACCACCACACCACAACAACCGCCGTCACCACCAACACCATATTGTATGTTTGAGATTGCATATTTTTTCTAGTGTGCCCTATGTCAGGTTGGAACATAATAAGTAATATATTGGTACTCACAGGAGTAGCTGCTTGAGGAAGTGGCAAGACTAGGCTAGCTGGCATGGTCCGCCCCATAGCGGCGCCAAGAGTGGACACGAACCCCACCAGCTCCTCTATCCTCTGTCGTTGGGCCTCCCGCTCTTCCACCGCCCTCGCTTCCATCTCCTCGCGAAGCCTCCTTTCTTCTAGCAGTTGGGCCTACAACATTTGACCCCCAATGTTAAAGTAAGGCAAAGGTATGTAAAAATCAATAAGCAACGAATAAAACAGAAATTACCTGGAGTTCGTTGACATTAACAAATGTGAATAGGAACAGGCAAGATCTATACAGAGAAATCTGCCTCGCTGATAGCTCCCGTCTTACTGAGAAATCAGTTCGTTCTATACAGAGCTGTGACCTGCATAAATGCAGAGAAAACAGCTATATGAGAAAAAAGCAAGAAAGAAACTAGAAGATATATGGCCAAATTAGTCTTCATAATAAGCATATACTGAAAACAGCTATATGGATATGTCCACGAATGCAAGTCCATTCTAGCTAACACACCAGGCACTAGTTTTAGGAGTCCGAAACAACTCGTTCAAACAATGCAGAGTAACAGCTAACACACCAGGCATGTCCATTCTAGCTAATTTGCACAAGGCATGTCCATTCTAGCTAAAACTCTGATGCCTTGTTCTTCCATGGCCGTAGATAGGAGATATGCACAAGACATAATAAGCTTACAAAGAGCCTTGGTCTAACCACCCAAACTAACTGCTCGGTGAACAGAAAGCACAGGCAAATTGGTATCTTACTTTAATATAATGGCACATTATATTAAAAAAAAAGAGAAGCCAATATGTGCTGACATGAAAAAAAGAGAAGCCAATATGCTAATTGGTCAGATATCATAAGTAAAAAACAGAGAAGCCAGTTATAGTTCTTCTAGTTCGATAAACTATCATCAATTAATAGATCAATGATGTTGCAGTATAGAACAACCAACCGGCACTGGCAAATTGTGATCATGCTTGTCTAGTACATGAAGCAAAGTTTTATGTACAGATCACAGGTTCCTACTTCCTAGTGACATTACTAGACAAATGGGTTAGCCTTGTGTCTAGCTGTGAATCAAGACAGTGCATTAATCCTTTCATAAGTACAATATTAATTGCAGTCAAATGAGCAACATACAACCATTAAGAATAAGTGTTTGTTCTGAATGAGCAACCAAGTCAGTTCAGTTGACAATGGAAAATCAGAGAGTATGTTCCTGGACTACAGAACAGTAGACCACAAGCTGAAACAAGTCCATCTTTTAAATAACTAGCAGGTCCACCCAAAAGATAATACTCTGGCTCCATCTCTAAGGAAAACTTCACTAACTTTAACTGAAATTGTAGAAAATATATCAGCACCTACAACTTTAACCAAAAAACGATTGGTAACATAAGAAATAATGGCAAAAGCTTTATCTTAGCTCAAATTAACTAGTCCAGAAAAAATACAAGTTCAACCATTATAAGTTATTAAGTTTACAAGGTTAAAGAAATAATATCGATGCTCAAATAACTTGAACACTCTAAGAAGATAAAATGGTGACCAAGTGAACATACTAATGAAATCATCTAGTACATACACACTGAGCCTGCTCACAGCTCATCATTACAAAGCGCTAATCCATCTCAAATGTTAGCCACTCACACGAGCACTTGAAAGTAACTTCAATTTTAGAACTAGATAGGCGTTGTTGGCTATAAAAACGAATCACATGTATCAAACAACCAAAAGAATTACGCTTCCACATCAAACATTCCACTACGGGTACTAATAGGAGAGGAACCAATTTTTTTTTTTTAAAAAGGAGCATATGGAATCTTCGGACCTCCAGTTTTCCTTGGGCTTGCATCGGGAACAAGGTAGGCGACGAGGTCCTCCTTATGGTCCAGATCATAACACAGTAATTGCTCGGACTGAATCACGATATCTTGCTGCCAATCCTGCAGAAGTGCAACACATCTTCAGTTACCATTATCGAATTAGTATATACACGTATCCAAACTACTGGCAGCAAGCAAGTAACACAGAGTTCCTTCTTTTGTACAGAAGTTTGCATGGAATGTGTATTCTTAATTTTTCTCTGTTGTAGTCTCCAGATTACAGTTCCTATCTTAAATTTCTGTGTTGTAGACCAATAATTTGTAGGCTGTAAATAATACCTGTAGCCTATAAATAATATAGGTGTAATTATGTATAATCTGAACCATCGCAACTACTACCAGGTTCACCTGATGTAGAGGCAAAAATAATGTCAGACTAACTATGAGCAGCCCCAAATAAAATCAACCTATTGCTTTTTGCGTCAAGAAACATAAGTAGTTTGTATCAAGCATACTGCATCCACTACCTGGAATGACTTGACAAAGACAAGTATTACTGCTGAACCAGAGCTACAATGACCAAAGAATTGATCAGGTGCTACACATGCAAATTCCAGGTTCCTTTTTTATTAACAAGATGCCATGGAGCTTTGGACAGGCAATGGCATAGAATGAGAATAGCTAAATTTGCAGGAGTTAAGCATATAATATACGTCCTGAAATGCTAAACAAATAAGGAAAGAAAAATCCGAAAATCCAGCATCGCATACTGGAGTTAAGCATATTTGTGGCTTCTTCAAGTTTGCTCTACCAATTGAATTTGCTTACTACGAATTGAAGTTAACATTCAGATACAACACCTGTAACTCATAGTAATACTAGTGTTTGTGAACTACAATGCAGCTATCTAGGGTGACAAGAGACAAATCAAATCCATCTGGGGATGGAGATGGGACGGGGTACTCGGATTGGGACTAGTACCTGGCGCTGGGTGTACGTGAATGGCAGACCTGAGATGCCGCCGTGGGCTTGAGTGCTCACCGTTGCAGATCCGGACACCAGGGTGCTGGGGCGCGAGAGTGAGGGGGCGGCCCCGTGCTTCGCACCGTCGCTGCGGAAGGCCCGCGCCCCTACCTGCACTGCCTCCGCGCGAGGCAATTACGAAGCCACTGCCGCCGTCGCGAAGCCCTCGTGCCGCAGCGCCGCGACGTCCGCTCTCGGCGACGCCGCTGTCGCGAAGCCCTCGTGCCGCAGCCGCCGCGACGTCCGCTCTCGGCGACGCCGCCATAGACGGATTTCTCCTCGCAACGCTAGGGTTAGCGCTCGCCGCTTGCAGTGCTTGGTGCGGGATTTGGCAATGGGATCGTGGGATGGGGTTGCGGGTGGAAGACATGTGATGCCTGGTGGGGCTATGCGCCTGTGTTGGATGGATTGGGCCAACGGGTCATGTGACTGAGTCACCTGGTGTGAATAGCAGCAGCTATCCAGGCGTACGGTTTCATGTTTGCGTTAGCTTCCAAAACCAAAACAAAAGTTTTTTCGCTGAAAGAGCTCGCGCGCTCTGGGCCTAGGGTTCGGGTTCGGGTGAAAGGATAAGTTAAGTGTTGAATATCCTGCTTTGCCTAGTGTCCAGGATCTAACACTAGGCAAAAAAAATTTCAACTGCAAAATTTATTTGTAAAAATAGAGTAAATACCTGGCACACCTCACTGCTGGGTTTCTTTGAAGTGTCTCCGGTAGTACCAGTTGTAAGTACCGGTACTTCCGATCTTCACAAAACAGTGGAAAAATGACCTAGCGGTACTACCGCTGTTTGACCGGTAGTACCGGTATGACTGGTAGTACCGGCTGACATCCGGTAGTTCGTACCCAGTGTTTTTGCTCAAAACTGACCTACCGGTAGTACCGGTCTTCTACTGATTTGCCTAATGTCCTAGATCTGACACCGGGCAAATATGAATGTTTTTGAACTATGAATTTTTTTTTAAAATAAAAAAACACTCAAACAATATAAACTGAAAATTAACTTTGCCGAGTGTCGATAACCCAACACTAGGCAAACACTATAAAAAATAAGTTTGCCTAGTGTCTTCCATGAGACACTAGGCAAAGAGGCCAGTTTGCCTAGTGTCTAGCTGGCACACTAGACAAACTTATTTATTTTTTTTCAATTTTGGTCTTCAAACTTTTTATCGAGCCTCCCTACATAAAATGAGACTACATGTTGAAAGTTGGCACAATTTTATGAAATTTTGCTATATTTCTTTAGTTTATTTAATTTCTTTGAATTTTTTCGACAAATGCAAATTTGAACTACAAGTGTGTCGAATAATGGCAATTCATGAATGCAAAAATGATATTCATGTTAGTAAGTGTTAGTTGAGGCCGTATCCAGAAACAGACCCAAAATTTCACACATCTTCACGTCGAGACATGACCACGAACTTGTGAGCAAATAGTTTTTAAATTCTATTAAATGAAAACGGAGTCTGAAATTCATGAAACTTGTCGACAAGTCAAGATATCGCATGTGGGTGCCATGATAAAAATTTAAAAAGATTTCGAGCACATCGTCACGTATGATGCTTAGAAACCCTAATATCTCCACATGTGATCACGTGGAGATGTTAGAGTTTCTAAGCATCATACGTGACGATGTGCTCGAAATCTTTTTTAATTTTTATCATGGCACCCGCATGCGATATCTTGACTTGTCGACAAGTTTCATGAATTTTAGACTCCGTTTTCATTTAATAGAATTTAAAAACTATTTGCTCGTAAGTTCGTGGTCATATCTCGACGTGAAGATGTGTGAAATTTTTTGTCTGTTTCTGGATACGGCCTCAACTAACACTTACTAACATGAATATCATTTTTGCATTCATGAATTGCCATTATTCGTCACACTTGCAGTTCAAATTTGCATTTGTCGAAAAAATTCAAAGAAATTAAATAAACTAAAGAAATATAGCAAAATTTCATAAAATTGTGCCAACTTTCAACATGTTGGTCAAGGTATAGTAGGAAAGCTACAGAAAAAAATTGGAAGCTAAAATCAAAAAAAGAAAAAATATTTTGCCTAGTGTCTCTGTAAGACACTAGGCAAACTGGCTGGTTTGCCTAGTGTCGTCCGGAGACACTAGGCAAAGTTATAATTTTGCCGAGTGTTAACGGAAGACACTCGGCAAAATGGTAACGGCGGTTGCCCTCCGGCAGCCTTTGCCGAGTGTGATGGTATGCCTAGTATTGACACTAGGCAAAATGGTCATTTACCGAGTGGATTTCTTTGCCTAGTGTCGACACTCGGCAAATCGTTATTTTGCCTAGTGCCTTTGTTTTGCCGAGTGCTCCGGGGTCTAACACTCGGCAAACAAGCTCTTTGCCTAGTGTCCGACGATTGGCACTAGGCAAACCATTAAACACTAGGCAAATCTCGGTTTTCCAGTAGTGTATTATATAACTAAAACCATTTCATTCTAATATTGGATTTCTCTCACGAGAGGTTAGCTGGTAGTCGCTAAGTGAAGCGAGCTGTGATGGACGCAATGAGTGCGGTGTGGTCCATTTCATATCCACAGAAGCTCGTCCAAGAGTTGCACTCGGCGCCATCGGCCAGCTTTTCGAACGACATCGTCGCGAGGTTCAAGGCGAAGGCGCCGCTTGTGCTTGCACCTTCCCCGACGACGGTAAAGAACAGCGTGCCACTCTTCTCACAAAGCCACCGCAACTTGATATGCGTCGTCCTCGACACCTTCAGCTGGTGTAGGTCGATCAATTTGTGCCTCTCCCATCGGCCAGCCGCCGTGCTCATGTCGTCGATGCTTCGCAAGTCCAAGGTGTCAACCTCGAAGCTAAAGATGTCCTTTGAGCATGCCCACGCTGATGAAGCTCAGCCTCCCGTCTGGCATCGTGCCGAGCAGCCGGTTGCCCGGCGGGGCGTTTGTCCCCCAGTATGGCACCATGCACACGTCCACGACCCCCGCGCCAGCGCCGTCCAGGCGCACGCCCAGAGCCCCTAGGTACATGGGCCAGTAGGCCACCCCGGCGAGCACGACGGCCTGGCCTAGATGACGTAGGGTGTGGCCTTTAATCTTGGCGCCTGGTTTCCTGGCTTCCGGCCCCCAGCTTCCGTCGCCGTCCGAGGACGAGGAGGTGGTGTAGCACCGCAGAGCTGTGAAGCCGCGGCGGTTGTAGACCAGGACAAGGCTGAAAAACAGTCCCGGCCGGCGAGGGCCAGGCGGTCCGTGTTCATCCAGCAGGTCGTCGGCGGCGAGTAGCGCGCATGCGTAGTCGTGGCCGGGGCCCGCGAGGGGCGGGAGAAGGGCCACGTTGCCCGTCATCGGGTTGCACACGGCGAGGGCGAGGTCTTCGGCACGGCGGGCGCCCACGCTCCAGAGCTCTAGGACGACGAGGCCGTTGCGGGACGCCACCGGACGCGCGTGGTGGAAAAGGCTGCCGCCTAGGAGGAGGCCCGGGAACGGCGAGCCAATGAGGCGGGTGGCGGACGCCATGGGCACGAACCACGGGCTCGGCTGCGACGAAGCTGCCAGCCGCCTCCGCCTGGTGTTGCCGTCGTCCGTGCCTCCGTGGAAGAAGCCGAGGGCGAGGTGGGGGAGAAGCCGGTCAGGCGGCGGCAGGGAACGGCAGATGGTGGTGGCCCCGCGCGCGGCCACGATGCGACCCCAGCGCCTACACGCGGCGGCGCAGCGGGCGATGTCGGCGGCGTCCGAGAACACCCGGGAGAAGATGGACCCGTAGAGAAGGTCGTCGGGCAGGATGGCCAGGGGGTCGTCGTCGGCCCCGGCGGCGCCGCGCCAGCAGTTTCGCCTCCTCGTTGAGCCGCGGCAGCGGGACAGCCACCCTTTGATGGCGTAGGGCGGCGGCGGCGTCGCCGCGGGAGAGCGGGCACGTCGTGTTGGAGGCATCGATGGGATTGGCACGGAAGGCTACAGCGAAAACGATCGTGGCCGCTGGTAACGAACGGAGCGCGATTTATAGGCGCTTCTTGGTTGTTGCTTGGTCCATCCAATTCGGGTCGGAGTCGGACTTTTTCTTTTCTCAGAAATCAAGAGGTTCGGACCCCTGTCCTACAGGCCGTCCGGTGTATTATTAATCTCTGTATAGTACACGATCCGTTTTAAATTATTGCAGATGGCGGTGGCCCCGCGCGCGGCCACGATGCGACCCCAACGTGCGAGAACACCCGGGAGAAGATGGACTCGAAGAGAAGCTCGTGCGTACGAACACATGCGCCGCGGTTGTCGAAGGACGTCGACGCCATCAGCTGAGTTGTCACGAAGGATGTTGGTCTTGAGATTCCATCTGGCCTGTCATGGATCAAGCGTATATTCTTATCTGGCGCGCCAACTGTCGACAAACAATGCTCGACAATCCACCGAGGGGTATCCCACGATGGTATATTTGTCGGTGGGGCTGCGCGTAATCAGAAACCGGATGGTGACACAAGGTGCAGAGACAGCGATTTAGACAGGTTCGGGCCATCTGATCGACGTAATACCCTACGTCCTGTGTCTTTGGTGTATTGTATTGATCATAAGATGTAGGGATCGTGTCCACTAGGGGACCCCTGCCTCTCCTTATATACTCTGCAGGGGTAGGGTTACAAGGACAGTATCCTATTTGGTACTATACAATAGCTTGCGGTGCACGCCGAGCAGCGCTGTACACGTCTTGATCTTGTGGGTTGGGCCACCTCTGATGGTGCGGCCCATGTCTTGTCTTGAGGATACCGGGGCCATACCCCCACAGCTAGTCCCCGAGCCTGACAATAGGTGACGTAGTAACGTGGTGCCAGGGTCAGAAAGTAGAAGACCAGCCGAGCAGGCAGTCAGTCCCCGGGCGTAGCCTCGAAAAGCACATTCACCGTAAGGTGAAGTGTGGCCACTTAGTCTCCGAGCTTGCTGAAAGATGAAGAATAAATCTTATAGCAGGGTCAAAGAAAAAGAAGTCTGAAAGCTTTGCCGACGTCGTCCGATATGCGCGTATCAAGACCCCAGACGTGCTGCCCTAAGATCAGCACCCTGATCCGAACAGCATGGAGCAGCTTGATAGCACGCCGACGAGACGTAGCAAGATCCGAGCAGCAAGGGCGATGTCCTAGCGCCGAGGAGTCCCCGGCGTCATTGACGATGTCTGAGCACCGAGGAGCGAGGAGTCCCCAGCGTTGCTGGCGATGTCCGAGCACCGAGGAGCGAGGAGTCCCCGGCGTTGCTGGCGATGTCCGAGCACCAAGGAGCAAGGAGTCCCCGGCGTCGCTGGCGATGTCCGAGCACCAAGGAGGGAAGAGTTCCTAGCGTCGCTGGCGATGTCCGAGCACCGAGGAGTCCACGGCGTCGCTGGCGATTCCCGAGCACCGAGGAGCGAGGAGTCCCCGGCGTCGCTGGCGATGTCCGACCACCGAGGAGCGAGGAGTCCCCGGCATCGCTGGCGATGTCTGAGGAGCGAGGAGTCCCCGGCGTCGCTGGCGATGTCCGACCACCGAGGAGCGAGGAGTCCCCGAGCATCGCTGGCGATGTCTGAGGAGCGAGGAGTCCCCAGCGTCGCTGGCGATGTCCGAGGAGCGAGGAGCGAGGAGTCCCCGGCGTCGCTGGCGATGTCCGAGCAGTCAAGGAGCTCCTGGCGTAGCTGGCGAGGTCCGAGCATCGAGGAGCGAGGAGTCCCTGGCGTCGCTGGCGATGTCCGAGGGGTGAGGAGTCCCCGGCGTTGCTGGCGATGTCCGAGCACCGAGGAGAGAGGAATCCCCGGCGTCGCTGGCGATGTCCGAGAACCGAGAAGTGAGGAGTCTCTGGCGTTGCTGGCAATTTCCGAGCACCGAGGAGCGAGGAGTCCCCGGACGTCGCTGGCGATGTCCGAGTGCCGAAGAGTCCCTAGCGTAGGCGGCGATGTCCGAGCACCGAGTAGTCCCCGGCGTAGATGGCGACAGTCCGAGCAGCGAGGGGTCCTCGGCGCAGCTGGCGATGTCCGAGCACCGAGGAGTCCCCGGCGTAGGCGGTGATGTCCGAGCACCGAGGAGTCTCCGGCGTAGCTGACGACGTCCGAGCAGCGAGGGGTCCTTGACGCAGCTGGCGATGTCCGAGCACCGAGGAGTCCCTGGCGTAGGCGGTGATGTCCGAGCACCGAGGAGTCCCCGGCGTAACTGGCGACGTCCGAGCAGCGGGGGGTCCTCGGCGCAACTGGCGATGTCCGAGCACCGAGGAGTCCCCGGCGTAGCTGGCGATGTCCGCAAGGTGAAGTGGGGTGAAGTGTGCCCACTTAGTCCTCAAGCACGAAGAATCCGAGGGCCGAGGAGTAACCGACGTAGCTAGCGATGAAGCACGAGCGACGAACAGTCTGGTCAACTGGTCGGCGGCGAAGTGAGCATTGAGTAGAAGCGACCGACGAACAGTCCATTCAACTGGTCGGCGATGAAGCCGATGAACCTAGCGGTCCGACCAGTTGATCGGTGGAGAAGTCCGAGCACTAGGTGATCCGATCACCTAGACGATGATCCTGCAATACAGATATGTAGAACGGGTAGTACATGATGTAAAAATATATGAACTCCGGAGAAAAATAGCGTATGTAGCTCGGCGATCAGTTGGAGCGAAGATGTATTTATATTTAATATAAACGGCCCGACCAGTTAGTGTGTAGCTGAGTCTCTAGCCCTAGTTAGCCCATAGTCCATAACGGCGAGCGTGGAGCCCATGCACGTGTAGGAGGAACAGGCGTCACCAAGGAGCCGCTGCCGACCACCCATAACGCAGAGCGCGGAACCCGTAGCACGTGTAGGGAGGAGCCGGAGACAGAGCCGTCTCTAGAGACGTCCGAGCATCAACGTGACTGTTCGGGGGTTCAGAAAATCGTTTGGAGAGCAAATAAGGAAAAAATAGTTCGGAACAACATTATGACGATATACCAAGATTCGAGAATATTTAGAAAAATATTAAAGCGTAACTTAGCTGTAGACAAAAAGTCTGATCGGCGACATATGGCGTTATCTGGTCGGCGATGCGAGCAGCTCGCTTAGCGGCTTGCTTGACGGCTGGAACGGAGTTGATCCTGTGTTGGAGCAGGACGGACGTAGTCGGAGCTTGGCGGTGTCAATCCGCGTACGAAGACGTGCGCCACGGTTGTCGAAGGATGTCGACGCGATCAGCTGAGTTGCCACGAAGGATGTTGATCTTGAGATCCCATCTAGCCCGCCATGGATCAAGCGCACACCCCTACCTGGCGCGCCAACTGTCGACAAAAGATGCTCGGCAGTCCACCGAGGGGTATCCCACGATGGTATATTTGTCCGGTGGGGGTGCGCGTAATCAGGAACCGGATGGTGACACAAGACGCAGAGACAGCGATTTAGACAGGTTCGGGCCGTCTGATCGACGTAATACCCTACGTCCTGTATCTTTGGTGTATTGTATTGATCATAAGATGTAGGGATAGTGTCCACTAGGGGACTCCTGCCTCTCCTTATATACTCTGGAGGGGTAGGGTTACAAGAACAGTATCCTATTTGGTATTATACAATAGCTTGCGGTGCACGCCGAGCAGCGCCGTGCACGCCTTGATCTTGTGGATTGGGCCACCTCTGATGGTGCGGCTCATGTTTTGTCTTGAGGATACCGGGAGCCGTACCCCCACAGCAGGATGACCAGGGGGTCGTCGTCGGTACCGGCGCCTGCACGCATGCCGTTTTGGCTCCTCGTTGAGCGGCGGCAGCGGGATAGCCACCCTTTGATGGCGTAGGGCGACGACGGCGTCGCGCCGGGAGAGCGGGCACGTCGCGTTGGAGGCATCGATGGGAATGGGACGAAGGGCAACAACGAAAACGATCGTGGCCGCTGGTAACAGAGCGCGATATTTATAGGTGACTACTTGGTTGCTTGGTGCATCCAACTCGGGTCGGAGTCGGACCTTTTTTCAGAAACCAAGAGGTTCGGACCCCTGACCTACGGTCCGTCCGGCGTATATTAGAGAACACCATCCGTTTAAATTATTTAGGTACATAATAAATTTATGTATCTAGAAATATCAAAACAGTCTATAGATTAAAACAGGGAAGTAGTACTTAGTATTATTTGTTGACGAATATTAGACCAAATGAAATGTTAATTAAGACCAGATAATTCTCGCAAAAAAGTTAACGGTAAACCATAGAGCATGTGTTCGATCTAGGATTATTTTTATGGTTTAATTTTTACCAAGTGTCGTAATCCACCGCCTCTATTGGCGTTAGACAAGGATCTGTCTTTTTTCTAAAAGCAACTTTAAAAGACTCTCTATATCCTTCATAATTAGAGCATCTCCAAGAGACTCTCCATATCCTTCGCAAGTGCTAGGAATAGAGATTTTGGTGAAAAACTACCCTCCAACAGCTTTTGTAAATGGTCATCCAAATATAGCCATCTTCTATTCTAGATTTTTCGCTAGCAAAAAATAGAATACGAGTATGACTCTATAGAGTGCGCATGAGATATAAAAAAACTGTTGGAAAGTGAAAAGATATTGAAAGCGATTTTTATGCAAATGACTCTCCAAATAAGAATTTAGAGAATGCGATTTAGAAATGCTCTTGGAGATGTTCTTATAAGGAACAGAGATTTTTGTGAAAAAATATTCTCCAACAGCATCTTTAATTGGTTATCTAAATATAGCCATCTTCTATTTTGGATTTTTCGCTAGCCAAAGATAAAAAACGAGAATGACTCTATAGAGTGCAAACAAGATATAGAAAAACTGTTAGAGAGTGAAAAGATATAGAAAACGATTTTTATGCAAAAGACTCTTCAAATGATGATTTGGAGAGTGAGGTTTAGAAAGACTTTTGTAGATGCTCTAACAAATAAAAGACCCATCTTTTCTTCCTGTTCTTTCTTTTTCTTTTTCAACCCCCCCCCCCCCCCCCCCCCCCCCCCCCTCCTTCATTAGGTATGTTTGGTGCATTAAGCTCGACCTTTCCACTGGCAATAGAATCCAAGTGGTTCATGTTCAAACTTCTTCACACTATAGTGAGGACAATCTGTGACGAGTTTTAGCATATGCGTATCTACAGGTATATTACTATACACCTTTTCGTATGGGTCAGGTACTTCAGAGATAGAAGTCGTGTGTTCCTCAAGGTCATCATTTTGGACATCATCGTCATCTTCCTCGTCTGAAAGGATATATATATATATATATATATATATATATATATATATATATATATATATATATATATATATATATATATATTGGGCTGAATTATTTTGTAGAATATTAATTTTTGGTATATTTTACCATGTTTTTGTCTAAAACGTGATGATATTTTTGTCTAGAAATAGTCAAAAATATTTACGATACTCAATTATGTTAAAGTTGCACTCGAGCCATATGTTACATACTCAGTTAAAAAAATATTACATACATGAAAAATATTAGCAACTATGCTACATAATTGAGATGGCCTTATAATAACTAAGATAGGTAGTTGTCACGTATATATATTGAGCATGTAAATGACCATGCATGCACCTAAAGTTTCATGTTTGTTGCATTGGGCACGTAAACATTGCACCTAATGCGGCATAGGTGAGCTACATAAAAAAAGATAGTTTATACTAATTAAATTATGTTATATCAAAAGTTGGAAAACAAAAAGATTTAATACATCTAATAGATAGCACAAGCATCAACCGCATCTAGAAAAAAGATTTTTATATCTACAACTTCCTTTATTTATATTATTTTCCAAAATTAGTAAATAAATAAATAAATATATATATATATATATATATTTAATTTATCACCTCTTAGGTGATCGTAACCCTCTAATCTCATTAAACAAACAGTTCACAGTCATTTTGGTGTACCACGACAAAGCCCCTTTGCTCATTGATTTGTAACGGTTTATACCAAGACAATTGTTACTCGTACACGATAGTAAAACTTAACAGTGCTCTCAAGTTTCCAGCTCCATATCTGCAGCAGATTGAAATATCCAGTGGTGCACTCGATGGAGTTGGCCACTACAATAACCATGCATGTATCAATCAAAGCTACTCCATCACAGTTGTTCCTTACATCGTGGAGACAGTAGTAGAAGCAGGTATTAGTCGCCGCCGGTAGTAGCACTACTACCGGGTAAGAGAGAATAAAAAATTTGTCTCTCTTACTGCATCTCTTTCCACCCGAGCACCCCATATCATCTTTCCTCCCGGGTAGACACTACTACACTCGGATCTTTCACAGCCACATCGTAACCCTCATCGCAGCCGCATTTCGGCCTCGGCAGTAACCTATCGGCAGTGATGGTCATAGCCATCACCGTCGGAATCTGAGACCGACTACGGTATACACTACATCGCCGTATTGGCTTATGATCCGGCCGTGATAAGGTCCTTACATCCGTTGTATTAGAGCACGATCCGTCTGTGGGTATACACTAACACCATCGCATTGGCAAACGATCTGCCTGTAGAGGCTATCATCACCGTCGTGTGGGCACATCGACCGCTGGTGTAGTAGTCACCAGCACCATCGTTTTGTACTTCGATCCGACTGTCTATGGTGCAGCTTCGATGTCACTTCGACGGCCGAGACGTCTGTAGAGGTAAACATCACCGTCGCTTCAGCGTATGAACCGTCAGTACAAAGGTCATGGTCACCGTCGTCTTGCACCACGATCCGCCTTTGATGATCGTTTAGTCGGTGTCTGGTTACTAAACAATTCGGCGGTGATACACTTTTATCCCTCCCGCATAATACATATAGCGATGGTGTTGGACGTTCGCACCACCAACGGCAGTGGTGATAACAAAACAATAAACGGCCCTTAATAGCTTACTGAACACAAAGCATACAGATATAATCATTGCATCCATAAACCATGTTCTTACAATAAACAAGCCATTTCCCGCTTCGTGGCGGCAACGGAGAGGCGTAGCCGGTCCGCCTCTCGGCTCTCCTCGCAGAGGGCAGATCTAGACACGTCTAGCTGCTCCACCAACTCGAGGACATCATTCGCCCCCTATTGGAGGAGGAGGAGATAGCCGGAAGCAGGGATCAGCTCTCCGGTGGCGGTGCCACCGAGCTGCCCTCCCCGTCCCGTCGAAGCATCGCACGAATGCGGGGACGAGCAGGGACAACCTCCGATGACTCTTTCATTGGGCGCTTCGTTGCTCGATCCGCCATTGATGAGATCTGCAAGATGGGGTGTCGAGGCGGAGCGCCGGACGAAGAAGATAGAATGAGAAAATAGGTAAGTGTAACGAGTTTAGAAAAGGAATTATGTACTTGCTTCCCCGCCTTAGCCTCCGCTTTTATAGAAGGATGGGCGAGATAGGCGCCCATTGGAGTTCCCTTCAATTGCACTGAGCGATAGCAGGAGTTAAGGTGAGGCCATGTCTCGTACAATCTTAGTGGAGCACGCTTCTCCCGACGGAAGTAATGGTGATGGAACGGTGTTGGAAGTTGGACGGAGAAAATTGACTCGACCACGCGACTCGGCCCCTCTAGCGCTAACCACGCGATTTGGGGGAGATGAAGTGATGAACCACTAGCCTATTTTATTTTTATCGACTGCTTTGAATTATCTTTTGTAATGGCAGAGGTGGGTAATTTACATGCAAAATTAGGTGGTTTCACACGGTTTATATACATGGTTTACGTGGTTCACACGGTTTACACCGTTGGGGCCTCTAATTAGTAATCGTAAGATAGTAAGATAAGATTCTTTCATTCTGGATTTTTTGTCGCATTTTCATACACAGTTTACGCGATTCACACGGTTCGGAGGATGGATTGACTTCCCCAAGATGTTCGACATCCCCGCGCCGCAGAACCTTCAAGAATAGAGCAATCATAAAATCCCAAGAGGGTTTTTTGGAACTCACCTTGCTCCGCTCCAATCCCCCTCGTCCCCAGTGCTCCGCTCTGCCGTGACGTCACTCCCTGACCCGAGGATCCATCTTTTGCCGCTGCTACGCGTGTCCTCGTTCCATGGAGAAGTTGCCGACGGATGTGGCTGCAATGGATCCCATGGAAGATCTTGGCAGCCTACGGGCAACCTATTCACAGATGCGTAGGGTGTGCGACGATGCCGCAGTGGGATGAAGCATACCACTGCGGCGGATGATGCTGTGTGGGATCCATCGTGGGACCTGGAACCAGTTCTACGACCACAAGTACCGTGCCAAGCTCATCGCTAGGCTTGCTAGCGTTAGCAACCCGGAGGCCTGCTTCTATGCTATGATGCGCGGTGTCTTCGTGGAAGACCACAACGCGCTCATGTCGTGGCTCGACATACTTGAGTGCTCTGCCACGATAGGCCATGATGTTGTTGCATTTGTTCTCTCCCTTGTGCTCCACAGGTCCAATAGCGGTGTCGGCAACGACAACATTGCCCGTCGGTGGTTGAGGAAGCTCGAAGGTGATGAAGCAGGCCCAGAGGCGAATGTGACGTGGAAGAATGAGAAATGTACATGACGCCTCCAATAGGCCATATTCGTGTTGTAGGACTTGGCTAGGCGGCCGGCGCCTGGTGAGTCTAGTCCTCTGCCTCCTCTAGCCATGCCGGTGCGTCGCTAGGATGGACATTAGTGCAGAGGCAGAGGCTGCGGTGACCCGTAGGATGGAAAGGTTGAGAGGAGTTGGCTATGTTCTGCAGCGAGGAGTGTAGGATCCGCAATGAGTGTGATAGGTTCTTCACAAGTATGTGGTAGATTCTAGGCAGATCAATGTTGATATGTATATATCTGGATGATAGAGATTTGTATGATAAACTCTTCATTCTCCTTGTTATAATGATACGCAAGTACGATTCCTTTCTAAACTCATTACAGTTACCTTCTCATATGATGTGGTTCAGATTCCCTTGCACATGTTTCCAATTTCTTAACACAAGTTATTCAAGTCATCTCCACTAATAAACACGAGCGGGGAAAGCAACAGTGAAGGTCCGTGACATCCACGGCCACCCACACGAGTCGCGGGCGACGAAGTAGGGAAGACGACGCGGACCCTTTGATTCCCTACACTTTGCCAAGGTAAATACTACGACACTTCAAAAAATGGAGTAACAAGCATAATAGTCATTCAGTTATTAATTGTTTTTAAGGCAAAAACTATATATAAACGACACATTAACAATCATCACAGCAATTTCATTGATAAATTCAGTTACATTCCATAGTTGTACATGTAAGACCTATCAAGGACTACTATGTGTGCAATAACAAAGACCTGTCGAGTACAGGTACATCCCATAGTTGAGTCTAAAGACAAGCAGTGCAAGCTAAGGACAAGGCAGCACCTCGTAAAACTTCCACTAGCATCTCATTGAAGGAAACCATTTTTGGCTACCTTTCTTGTCTAGTAACTTCCTTATCAATTAGGATATGGTGGTGCTCATGTTCTGATTCCTCAGACTGAACAACAGGCTTGGAAATGGGAACATAGAGCTATTCAAGAAAGAGAAACAAAAGGTGAGGTGAAACTTCCACTAGCATCTGCACCTCTCACGGTCGAGAGAGAGAGCAAGAAGAAACTTATGAGAGAGAATATATGGGTGGGTTGAGAGAAGGCTACAAAGATCCATACAGCCGGTCTCTAAGCGAACCCCCTTAATCGCAAAACTTCCACTAGCACCTAGATCGAGCAGCCCCTGCTGCGCTAGATGCCGATAGTACCCACTCTTGAAGGCCTTCTCCTAATACCGCTGCTACCGTTGGAGGAGTTGGAGAAGGAGCGCCATGGCGATGAAGAAAATATAGATGGTTGGCTCAAGAGCTTTTTTATATCTATCTGTATCTAAGGAGGAAGGAGTGTGTGGATTGCCAAGAAGCACATCCAACCACAGCTTAAATAGGCCCATCCATGGCCGCTCATAGGCCAGGTGAAAGGTCCTTGTTTAGTTTTGGTAATTGAGTGACAACCTAGGTGGACTAATTATGTTTATGTGAGATACACAGGTGATTAGTCCACAGGTACATGTGTGTGAGCAACATATGCCATGAAGGTGAAAATGGCTTGGAAATGTTGCAAAGCTCACACATGTGATGATGAAGGAGCTTATTGACACATGAGACATGACATTGAGTCATGTGATCAAGGTGGAGAAGATTAAGACAAGACTTGGCTTGATGGACCGGTTGCAAGCGTGAAGGGTAAGTCGAAGGCTTTGGAGTGATGGACCGCGTGGCGGTGAAGCTTGAGCAAGACTTAGGCGCCGATGGACGATGGCAATGGTGAAGAGCAAGTAAAGTCAAGATCGATGAACCAATATGATCACATGGTGATATGAAGTGGATCATATCATTATTGATCGTGTTGGTGCATATGTTGCATCGATGTTGAAGGAGATGGAATGAAATGCGCAAGGCAAAGGTATAACCTAGGGCATTTCATTTCACCGGTCATAGGTGTGTAGAGAAGTTTATGACCGGGTTTAGGATAGATGGCCGTACTATCAAGAGGGGCAAACTTGTTTGCATATCGGTCATCTAGTGCCACTCGAGTGATCTAACTTTGCATCGTCGCTAGGATCGGGTGGCGTGGCAAGTTGAGTGGCTAACATCCTTTGGGAAATGATTGTGAAAAGCTAACACACATACACATGGTGGTGTACACTTGGTGGTGTTGGCACATCTACAAAGGAGGTGGTGTTTGTAGGGTTGAGATGGGTTTGGGTCCGATTCGGCGCTTTCGGGAAAATAGAATGCCTATTTTCTATTGCGCCGGATGCAAATTCTTGTGGTTGGCTCATTGGAGCAAGGGTGAAGAAGTTAGAAGTGAAAACGAGTTGATTGCAAAGACGCTGGCGTCGGTCAACTGATCGGACGCTGGGTCTAGAAGCACCAGACGCTGGCAGGGTGCGTCCAGTCAAACTGATGGGTCTGCACATTACCGAGGGTATTGCACCGGACGCTGGTCTGTGTCCGGTCAAGGTGGACCGGATGCGTCCGGTCGAAGAAATACGCCTCGGGGAGCTTACTGGAAACGACCGGACGCTGGGGTCCAGCGTCCGGTCAGTTGAAGCTGCTGCGTTCGGTCAGGTCAAGTGACCATTGGAATCGGGACACGTGGCCGTCTGCGGGCGACCGGACGCTGAGGTTCAGCATCCGGTCAACACGACCGGAGCGTCTAGTTGGCCCGATTTTTGCCCAGTGAAGGGGTAACGGCTAGTTTAGCCCTTGGGGCTATAAATAGAAGTGGCCTTCGGCCATGGCTGGTGTTGAGCACCTTGGGGGACTTTGTGTCCATGCTTGAGAGTGCTTAGGAGCCCTCCATCTCACACATACTTGATAGCGATCATCCGATTGTGTGAGTGAGCGATTCTAGTGCGATTGCATCGTGAGGTTGCATCGAGTGGCACTAGGTGATCGAGTTGCAAGCAGGTGGTGCTTGTTACTCTTGGAGGTTGCCACCTCCTAGACGGCTTGGTGGTGGTCTCCGTGGAAGCCCGCAAGAAGCTTGTGCAGCGCTCCGGAGAAGTGCTTGTGAGGGGCATTGTGCTCGCCCTGCGGGAGCCACGAAGAGCAACTCTAGTAAAGCGTGTCATTGAGCTACCCTCACTCAAGGGGTAGGTTCTTGCGGCGCCCGACGTGCGGGCTTAGCGGGTGATGCTAATTAGCCGCCAAGCCACCAAGTGAGCGGTCGACACAACGGGGACTAGCGTGTTGGCAAACACGTGAACCTCAGGGAGAAAAATCATCGTGTCAACCTTGTTCTTCCCGTTGGTTTGCATCCCCATTACACAAGCTTGCAATTACTTTTATACATATTAAGCTTGTGTAGTTGCTCTTGTAATTAGATAGCTTGTGTAGCTTGCTAATTACCTTCTTGCTTGTGTAGCATAGAAGTAGCTCCCTTGCGTGGCTAATTTGGTTTTAGTAACCTTATTAGTCACATTGCTTAGTTTGTGTAGCTAAGTATTTGCGCTCTCTAATTAGGCATTGGCTGCCTTGTTATTGAGCATTGCTAGTGAGCTTAGTTAGCTTTGTGCTTTTGCTTACTAGCAAGTGTAGGAGCTCCCTTGTTGCTTAAAGTACTAGCGGCATAGGTTTGTGTGACCTTGCTTCTAGAATTAGTTAGGAGAGCTCTAGCTAGCCCGGCACCTTTGTTGCTTGATTAGTATCTTTGCAAGGTGCTAGTGAACATAGATAGAGGGGTGTAGTCTTAGCTAGACCGATAGTTTTAATTCCGCACTTGTTTTGGTTAGCCAACATGATTAAGTTTTAAAAAGGACTATTCACCCCCCCCCCTCTAGTCGCCATCTCGACCCTTCACCAGGCAACGACGGCAGCACTGGCCACGGACGTGTGCATGTCGAGTGGTGGAGGAGGCCCCGGCCATGGCGGTGGCCCAACTCCCCCAAGAACAGCTCGAGGAACCGCTATAGCTCTTCCATGAGCTCGCCCCTCGTGGCATAGAGTGAGCACAGAGTGGGTGCCTTCTACAATGGAGGGAAAAGGGCGGCACGAGGAGCCATTCGGCGGGGAGGAGCTGACTGATGTACGGGGAGAGAGTCGGCACATCATGGAGGAGGCGGCCAGCAGCGACGGTGGATGGCGAAGACTAGCACAAGACGTTGGATTGGTGATTTTTCTATTATGGGGCCCACCTTACTTTAGGATATGCATTGTTCATGTGAATGGATTGCTACTACTGCTTGTTCTTGGGGCCACCTTCTTAGCGCCTGTTCTGAATATACATTACGGATGCCCTAAGAAATGAGAAAGAATGTGGGGAATAGAATATTACTGTGTGGCCATGTCTATTGCCTATACATGGTTTTGGAGTCAGGAGTTGGGACTGACGCGACGCGCTTTGCCTCTCAGAGACCAGCCACTCTTCTCTCTTTGGTGTTTGACACGAGGTGACACATGGTTTTGGACACAAGGCTGCAGTTAGGGCTGCCACCCTAGATGCGCCCACCCCCACTAGATCTGCCTGCCCCATCCACCGGCAGGCTTCCTCCCCGCATGGAGATTGAATGTCATCCTCCTCCGTGTAGGTTGCTACTAAGGGATGCAATGGCATCAGTCAAACAAGGTTGCCACGTGTGAGGTTGGGAGGGCAGGAGGCCAAGGGCGGGGACTAGATCACCAGGGAAGGACAAAAGGATCATCGTCCGGGTCGTCGCACCACCTGGTAGTAGGACTTTTCCGCCGATCAACTGGTCCGACCGCTAGGTTCATGGACTTTGTCGCCGACCAGTTGGTCAGACAGTTCGGTGGTCCCTTCTACTCGGCGCTCCCTTCGCAGCCAACTAGGTTGTTGGGCTGCTCAGTGCTCGATTCTTCACCAACCTGGTGGTCGGGTTGTTTGTCGCTTCATCGTCAGCTACGCTGGGGGCTCGCTAGCTAAGCTGGTGACTCCTCGATGTTTGGATTATTCGTCGCTTCATCGTCAACTACGCTGGGGGCTCGCCAGCTAAGCTGGGAACTCCTTTGTGTTTGGATTATTCGTCGCTTCATTGTCAGCTAAGCTGGGGACTTCTCGACATTCGAATTCTTCGTACAAGCATTGCCAGCTAAGCTGGGGACTCCTTGGCAGTTTGGACTGTTCGTCGCTTCATTGTCAACTAAGCTAGGGACTCCTCAGTGTTCAGATTCTTCGTACAAGAGTCGCCAGTTAAACTGGAGAGTCCTTTGGTGGTCGGATTTTGCTACTTCTCATCGGTGTGCTATCAAGTTGCTCCATGTTGTTTGGATTAGGGTGCTGATCTTGGGAAGCACATCCGGGGTCATGACAAGTACATGGCAGATGACGTTGGCAAGCATTTCGTCAAACTTCTTTGATCCTGCTACAAGATTTCTTATCAATCTTCCCGCACACTCGGGGACTACGTGGGTACTCGTCATCCAACGATGATTGTACTGATTTTTCTCAAGCTAAGATGGGGACTGGTTCGGCACATGAAGACTACAAATTTTGACCCTGGCACCACATGAATGCTTCACCTATCGGCGCACTAAAAATCGTCGGGGAACTGTCGTAGGCTGAGTGCATGAAGGAGCTAGGCGGGGCGATTTCGCTCGTCCAGGTAGATGATTCCTCTACAAATGTTTTAGTTGTAGAGATAAGCTTCTGTGGGCTCTCCCTACTATAGAGAGTGTGAATCGTGGGAGGAGCTACCCGGAGCTGAGGTAGTCGAGCTCGCTATCCGTTTTCCTGGCCATCGAATCCCACCTCTCCAGCTGCTGTTTCCTGCAGATCTGAGGTAAATAAACTTACAATGTGTTTCTCTTTCTTTTCAAGGGTAACAAGAATACAACTTGCAACTCAGATTTTTCTTTGTGTGCCCAAATCAGATTTTGCTAGTTTAAAAAAATAGCGGGGATGAATATGGTGCAGTGAAGATGATGATTGCAATGGAGATGTATATGGTGGTGTTAATGGCAGTGGAGATGTATATGATTCAAAGTAACCTAAATATGACAAGAACTCAAAACTCTAAAGGACTAAGACTAAAACCAGCAACTCGACACAACCGATGCAACCAACGACTCAAAAAGCCCTAACTAAGCAGTACTAGTCGAAGGCTCAAAGGGTCTATAGGATTACAGAACCCTAATCTACTAATTGTTTTTGGCTTTTCTGGACTATAGGAAATTAAAAACAGTGAAGGATAGGAAGTCTCTCACCGAACAACCTCGCTTTGAATGCCACTTGATATGACCTTGTAGGGTTTGCTGGACGATCTTTCGATGAGAGATGGTAGATAGCTCGATTGGTGGATGGAGACGACGATCACGGCTAGACTACAACAGCCCAAAGACGTTGTGCCTTAGCAACCGATACACCACCTCAGATGATCATCGTGATCTTGCGGCGCGACAACCAGGCACTAGGGCACCCGTCCTGCGAGCAATCGAAGAACTAGCAAGAACAAGTAAACAAGCACTGAATCTGCAAGATGAAATTGAAGGTCTCAAACTGAATCTCATTTATGGTTGGGGTTCCGAAGACATGTAGACGGGCGGCTGATCTAGCACGCGCGTGTACAAGGAAACAGCAAAGATGAACTTGCGACTGAACAAAACCCGATCTGCTTGTGGCGGTTGTGGAGGTATATGATAGGGTAGAGAATGACCTGGACATGGTGGGGGTCGTCCCACAACCCTAGGACGCGCCCCTATTGGGCCCCACTTGATACACTGCCCATCGGGCAACAATTAGGTGACGCAGCACCATGGACAGAAAAGGTCTCTGTATTAAATCGACGATTGTGGCCGCCTCGGAGCAGATATGGACATGAGTCTGGATCCATATGAAAGTAGAATTGATAAGGATTCCATCAAGTACTTGAACGCCCAAAACAGAGTCAGTATGAAGTCTTGGCTGCCATCATAAGTTGGTGCTGTCCTGCAGTCCGAATTCAGCCCTCGCCAATCCCCTGCCCTTCTGATCCTCGCCATCATTCCTAAGCAAAACAAGAGTGCACGTGTCTCCGTTGTCTAAAAATGATGTACAAGAGTTTAAGAATGAACTTACTTGATGGTTGAGTTGACGGCCACGAGCACAAGTAATGGGACCAAATGGTGTTGTTGATGGTGCAGGCGTGGATGTATAGATGGTGTTGATGTCCTCATCAGGGGGTCGCGTGCATCGCACCAGCTAGGTGAGGGGCCACGCGGGCAGCCGCTATCACGAATCGCAAGGTGAGAAGAGGAGTGCGGCTAGGGTTAATTTGAGGGAGGCTAGGTGTTGGGAGGGCAGGAGGCCAAGGGCGGGTCTCCTATCGCGTGCGGTCGGATGAAGAGAAGCAAATGAGAGGAAACCAAAGGGCCCCACCTATCGACGCACTAAAAAATCGTCGGGGAACTGTCGCGGGTGAGTGCACGAAGGAGCCGGGCGGAGCAATTTCGCTCGTCCGAGTAGACTATTCATCTACAAATGTTTTAGTTGCACAGAGATAATTAAGCTCCTGCGGGCTCTCCCGACTAAAGAGAGGGTGAATCGTGGGAGGAGGAGCTGAGGCCGGCGTACTCCTATTGGAGGATTCGGACACATAGTCGATGCATCAGCAATATAAAAAACATGAACGTACTCCTCAGGTAGCAAAGGAAATAAAACATCGTGCAACAAAAGAGCAACAGAAAAATATTTTATTCTAAAATTAAAAGCAGGTGCTTGTGTGGTCATGCCAAAAGGTCTATATTGATGGTCTCAAAGTATGGGTTTGCTAATTCACAAAAAAAAAAGTATGGGTTTGCTACTGTACGTATGAATGCTCTGACCAATTTAATACAGATAAACCATCAAAGAATCGAGTAATATATCTTAATATAAATTGGTCATGATTAGAGTCATGCGCTAACAATCTGTGTAATCTCTCTGTGTGGGGTGTTAAACTGGGGGCATCTCGCTCGCCTTAGGTCACACCGTGTAAAACTTGCTATCCTCTTAATGAAATAGATGCAATGTGCATGTTTGCGGGAAAAAAAAAACTCATTTGAGACCGACAAGGATGAAGATGAAGCCGTCTAAATTACTTGCTTTATCTTCTCCGGAGATGAATATTTGAACTAAATTAAGCGTAATATATCTATTATATAACTAAAACCATTTCATTCTAATATTGGATTTCTCTCACGAGAGGTTAGCTGGTAGTCGCTAAGTGAAGCGAGCTGTGATGGACGCAATGAGTGCGGTGTGGTCCATTTCATATCCACAGAAGCTCGTCCAAGAGTTGCACTCGGCGCCATCGGCCAGCTTTTCGAACGACATCGTCGCGAGGTTCAAGGCGAAGGCGCCGCTTGTGCTTGCACCTTCCCCGACGACGGTAAAGAACAGCGTGCCACTCTTCTCACAAAGCCACCGCAACTTGATATGCGTCGTCCTCGACACCTTCAGCTGGTGTAGGTCGATCAATTTGTGCCTCTCCCATCGGCCAGCCGCCGTGCTCATGTCGTCGATGCTTCGCAAGTCCAAGGTGTCAACCTCGAAGCTAAAGATGTCCTTGAGCATGCCCACGCTGATGAAGCTCAGCCTCCCGTCTGGCATCGTGCCGAGCAGCCGGTTGCCCGGCGGGGCGTTTGTCCCCCAGTATGGCACCATGCACACGTCCACGACCCCCGCGCCAGCGCCGTCCAGGCGCACGCCCAGAGCCCCTAGGTACATGGGCCAGTAGGCCACCCCGGCGAGCACGACGGCCTGCCCTAGATGACGTAGGGTGTGGCCTTTAATCTTGGCGCCTGGTTTCCTGGCTTCCGGCCCCCAGCTTCCGTCGCCGTCCGAGGACGAGGAGGTGGTGTAGCACCGCAGAGCTGTGAAGCCGCGGCGGTTGTAGACCAGGACAAGGCTGAAAAACAGTCCCGGCCGGCGAGGGCCAGGCGGTCCGTGTTCATCCAGCAGGTCGTCGGCGGCGAGTAGCGCGCATGCGTAGTCGTGGCCGGGTCCCGCGAGGGGCGGGAGAAGGGCCACGTTGCCCGTCATCGGGTTGCACACGGCGAGGGCGAGGTCTTCGGCACGGCGGGCGCCCACGCTCCAGAGCTCTAGGACGACGAGGCCGTTGCGGGACGCCACCGGACGCGCGTGGTGGAAAAGGCTGCCGCCTAGGAGGAGGCCCGGGAACGGCGAGCCAATGAGGCGGGTGGCGGACGCCATGGGCACGAACCACGGGCTCGGCTGCGACGAAGCTGCCAGCCGCCTCCGCCTGGTGTTGCCGTCGTCCGTGCCTCCGTGGAAGAAGCCGAGGGCGAGGTGGGGGAGAAGCCGGTCAGGCGGCGGCAGGGAACGGCAGATGGTGGTGGCCCCGCGCGCGGCCACGATGCGACCCCAGCGCCTACACGCGGCGGCGCAGCGGGCGATGTCGGCGGCGTCCGAGAACACCCGGGAGAAGATGGACCCGTAGAGAAGGTCGTCGGGCAGGATGGCCAGGGGGTCGTCGTCGGCCCCGGCGGCGCCGCGCCAGCAGTTTCGCCTCCTCGTTGAGCCGCGGCAGCGGGACAGCCACCCTTTGATGGCGTAGGGCGGCGGCGTCGTCGCCGCGGGAGAGCGGGCACGTCGCGTTGGAGGCATCGATGGGATTGGCACGGAAGGCTACAGCGAAAACGATCGTGGCCGCTGGTAACGAACGGAGCGCGATTTATAGGCGCTACTTGGTTGTTGCTTGGTCCATGCAATTCGGGTCGGAGTCGGACTTTTTCTTTTCTCAGAAATCAAGAGGTTCGGACCTCTGGCCTACAGGCCGTCCGGCGTATTATTAATCTCTGTATAGTACACGATCCGTTTTAAATTATTGTGGGTTGTTTTCACTTTTCTAGCTACATAATAGTTACCAACATATACAGTATATTTATAGGTACATAAAATTTATGTATCTAGAAATATCTGACCTGTGAGTTAAAAACGGAGGGAGTAATACTTAGTATTATGTGTTGACGTAAAATTAGACCAAATGATATGTTAATTAGGACCAGTTAATTCTCACAAAAAAGTTAACACTAGGTAAACCATAGAGCATGTCTAGATAGTACGATATAGGATCATTTTTTTGGTTTAATTTTTACAAGTGTCCTAATCCACCGCCTCCATTGTCGTTAGATAAGGACCCATCTTTTTTTCTAAGAGCAACTCCACGAGACTCTCTATATCCTTCCTAATTGCATGGAATGGAGATTTTGGTGAAAAAAATATTGATCTCCAACGGCCTTTTTAATTGGTTATCCAAATATAGGCATCTTTTATTTCGGATTTCTCGCTGGCCAAAGATAAAAAAAAAACAAGAATGGCTCTATAGAGTGCAAACAAGATATAGAAAAACGGTTAGAGAGTGGAAAGACATAGAAAATGATTTTTATGTAAAAGACTCTCTAAATGATGATTTAGAGAGTGAGCTTTAGAAAGACTTTTGTAGGTGCTCTTCAAAGGAAAGACCCATCTTTTCTTCTAGTTCTTTTTCCGTTTTTTCCAAACCCCCCTCCTTCATTAGACAAAGATCCTTCAAACGCCACTGCAGACAAATACTCAGATTTTGAGATTTGACAAAATCATCATAGCCACCTCGTTGTCGATAGGCACGTCGTCTACCATAGAAAATAATAGTGGTTGAATTCTGAAATAAATTCAAAAAATATGAGCACCTATGCCAAGTTGATACTTGAACTCTAGTGGGTAGTTTTTACCACTAGGCACCTAACCAATTTTTTTGGTTCGTGTTTTTTCTTCTAATTCTAATAGATCTTATTGAGACATAATGACTATTTCCATTAGAAAAACAGTGTTTGCAATGAACATATAAAACATGATTGCCATTACAGAAAATATCGTGAGCCAAGCAAGAAGACTTAACCAAGAGTTTGCAACGACTGGTTGCAAATTTGTATCCTCCCACACATGAAGATCAGACAGATCGTATTATTTAGGAACACAGGAAGTCATAGTATTCATACATGAATTTTATAACAATCAATTCGATTTCAATGGATTCTGCTTCCTATTGGCATTCCTAGAAGCGTTTAGATGCTACACATGAAGCATACATGAAGAGGCTATTTGGCAGGGCCCGACTCCCTGCTTCTTCGAAGCTGATTTTTTGAAGCTCTACCATATGGTGAAAAGAGAAATAGATTCTGGTGATTATCTGGCGAGAATCACTTCTCTATTTATACTAGGAGTTGGAAGCTAAAAAACCCACTCCCCATTCAATCCCCACCAAAATTACTTCTCGCATGCTCCCCACCATGCTCCTCCACTAGAATCACTCCATCAAGGAATCAGGGGAGTAGAGCTCTACCAAACATGTCTAAATTCTAAGATATAAAGGGAATGAAAACTTGAGGTTGGACCTCATGCTAATTTTCCTTCAAAATTTCTATAGGATATCTTGTTTATAGAAATTTCAAAAGAATTCATAGGATTCAATAAAATTGTCTACAGGAATTCTTTTTTGATTACCTTCCTCACGTATGTATAAGACCGAATCCATTCTAGAGTAGAGTTCGTAGAACGGTCCTGTTTAGCTAGTGAAGTTGAGAGCATGGTTGGAAAAGATGGAGTACCCCTTAAGGTTAGAAATTACATTTCTAGAGTACCCCTTAAGGTGCTAAAAAAAGTCTAGAGTTGGTCCTCAACTCTATTTTTTTTTTCTAGAGCAGAGTTCGTGGAACGGACTCTGTTTTTTTTTTATAGAATTACACAGCATAACGCGGACGTCGACAACACGCACGCACTCACCCCTATGAACACACGTACTCAAACCCTACCCTTATAAGCATTAAAAAAAAGGCTAGAGTTGGTCTCAACGTGCTCTACATTTTTTTTTTCTAGAGTAGAGTTCGTACAACGGTCCATGGCTGGAAAAGATGGAACGGAGCTATTCCAGATATATAGACCTAGTTGCTCAGTTTGCAAAAACCTGCTTAGTTTGACTTTTCTCAAATCAACATACGCCTATTATTGCTGGACAAGGGTGGTGTCAAACAAAATAGCGAAACTGTCGATCGGTTGACGTCAGTCCAACGTTATTCATTTGGTTGCATTCGACAGCAACATTCTACTACTTCATAAGGTCAACCGCATAACTAAGTTGGCAGAGTTTCCTCAAGTTTCGGTGCCACTAGAAAAGAGGCACGAGTATGCTACATGTCTTTGATCACAGGGCCGAATCATACAAAACATGGAGTAACTAACAAACGTCGCAGGCAAGAGCTCACGACCTCGTCTTGAATGGCACATAGGTCTTGAGCGAGTCGAGCACGCCCTGCACGGAGGCCGCGCAGGAGGCGACGGTGACGAGGAAGCAGACGAAGCTGAGGCTCTGCAGCGCTGTCCACTTGGTGCTGAACCTCGGCACCTGGCGCTGCCGGATGAACATCTCGACGGGGAAGAAGACGGTGAGCGGCCAGAAGGCGATGCTGCCGAGGATGCCGAGGATGCTGTTGAAGAAGGGCATCAGGATCGCCAGCAGCGTCATGACGGCCACGAAGGCCGTGCGCCACACGAGGCGGAAGACGTTGAGGCCCGCGACGCCGTACTCGCGCGTGGACCCCGGGTACCGCGCCGCCACGGCGCCCTCGACGGCGGCGAAGATCGGCTGGCTGAAGAGCTGGAAGCTGCCGACGAGGTGCACGACGATGCAGGCGTTGGCGAAGTCGACGAGCCAGAAGGGCTCGTAGAAGCCGAACCCGGTGAGGATGTTCCCCGACGCGGCGTTGCCGAAGGCGGCGTAGCCGAGGCAGCCGCACAGCATGTAGAACCCGGTGGTGGTGGAGATGCCCATCATGGTGGCCCGGCGCATGGTCCTGTTCTCGGCGGGCGGGGAGCGCAGCGTGTCCTGGATCTCGATGAGGACGATGGCGTACGAGTAGGCGAAGGCGACGTTGCCCAGGGCCTGGAACGTCATCCACACCTTCTGCGCCGAGTCGACGTCCACCCCGACCTGGGTGCCCGTCATGGTGATCTTCCCCGTGGGGCCCGAGACGATCTGCGCCAGGGAGAGGCCGACGGCGATGGTGGAGTAGGAGAAGGACATGATCGCGGCGATGATGGAGAGCCACCAGAGCTTGTGGAAGTTGTGGAGCTGGCTGAAGATGACCTGCACCACGCCGAAGCCGATGATGTAGGCGCTCGTGTTCTGGCTGCAGTCGGCGTCGTGGCCGTGCCAGTGGAAGCAGTTGGACTTGTTGATGGCCCTGCAGGCGTACATATTCATGCCATGTCATCCGCAGCAAGTTAGTTGAGGTTGAGGCAACAATGTCAGTCAGTCATCAGTTCATAGTAGTACGTAGTTGGCTGAAGAAAAGAAAGGGGCGACGACTCACGCAGCACTGATGGAGGCTGTGATGGTGTAGCCGATGCAGGTGCCGAACATGTTGGCGTACTGGCAGAAGCCGCAGAACCAGCCGTACCAGCCGCCCAGGTTGCTCTTCACGGCCTCGGTGTAGGTGTAGTTGCGCTTGCCCGTCACGGGGTCGCCCACGCGGTAGCAGTCGGCGAGGAGGCCGCAGGTGTACAAGGTGATCGCCGCGAACAGCACCAGGGTCACCGACCCGGTCACCCACCCCAGCTGCGCCATCGCCCACGCCAGCGACAGCACGCCGGACCCGATCACCGCCGTGATGATGTGCGCCGTTGCCGTCCATACCGTCCCTGCAGGTGCATGAATGCGCAGCACCCAGTTAGAATGTTGTGTAAATATAGTCCATTCAACGAATCCGAGGGAAATCGATGGGTTAAAAACATTGAGATTCGGTAGAAATAATAAAGGGATACTCGCAGTAATACATGAGCCTCAGAGACTGAGCTCTGAACCGCTTGAATTAGCATGCTCAAAATAACTCCGGTAGAGACCCTGTTCAGTCAGGCTGGGCATTCGGTTTAAGCCGATAATTCGTCTCGGTTCTCCACTTTAGGAAAAATTCGGTTTTGGAAAAGCTTGCAACCGTTCGGTTCCAGAGAAGAGGAGAAATCGACGATTTCGGTTTCGGTTTCAGCGGTTCAGTCTTCGGTTTGAACCGAGATTCCAGAGAACTTATCTCCTGCGTCATCCGCGGCGGCCGCTCGCCGCTCAACTGTCGTGCTAGCGCCGCATTGCTCGGTGCTCGAATGCGCATCCGCAGAGCTCTGCTCACCGCTCGCGTGCACAGCCACGGGCCGCGGCGCCCTGCTCGCATCCTCGCCGCTCACACGCGCGGCCGATACACCCTGCTCGCCGCCTCACCGCTCGCACGCGCCGTCGCGTTGCCCTGCTGCCCGGTCCCCGCTCGCCACTCACACCGGCAGCGCCGCCGCATCTCGTGGGCACGCGTGTCAGTGTTAGGGTTTGGAATGAGACGAGTGAATGGGAGGCAGCGAGGGGACGCGGTGGGCTACTGCTTGCTGGGCTTGGTGAGTTATTGGGCCACGGCGGGAAAAGGCACGGGCACAGAGACGGTTGGACCACTGGACGGACGAGTGCTCCTCGGTTTGAACGGTTTTTTCGGCTCCGTTTAGGGGTAGAACCGAACACCGAGCCAAAAACCGAACCTCCCAGATGTCAAAAACAGAAGCCAAACAAAACCGACGTTTCGGTTTGGTTTCAGTTCTATCCGGTCCGGTCCTATCCTCGGTTTTTAGGTTAAATATGCCCAACCTAACTATTCGGACCTCCCAAACCTAAATTTAACGGCTCACATTCTTACTCAAACTATCGTACTAAGAGGACTAGAAAATCTGAATCCCGATCTCATTCCAATGGACGCACCCCTCAACCCCTATGCATCGGTTGAGGGTTTACTGCTTTTTTCTCTCGTGCGTGACTCCTTCCTTTCCTGGTGCCCGCCCCTTCTCCTCCCACACCTTCTACCTGGCTCTGGATCTTGCACGACC
Source organism: Miscanthus floridulus (assembly GCF_019320115.1). Classification (NCBI taxonomy): domain Eukaryota; kingdom Viridiplantae; phylum Streptophyta; class Magnoliopsida; order Poales; family Poaceae; genus Miscanthus; species Miscanthus floridulus. The sequence continues at coordinate 76,408,259 of NC_089598.1, forward strand.
AGACAGCTTCCTCCAGTGACGTCTTCCCCAGGCTAGATCCCTCAGTAACCACCTCCAACCGTGATGAGACCCTCCTCTGGCGCAGATCCCCGACCGTCTCACTCCATAACCACCTCCTTCCCTTGTGAGATCACTTCCTCGACGCGGGTCCTCGATGAGGCCCCTTGGACCGGCGTGTGGCTGCCCTCTTGGTGCCATCTACAGTGCTCCTCCCCCGTATCGTACATCCTCACCTCCTCGGTTGGTCTCTCCACCCAGCACGGGGTTGTGCCATCTGCAGTGCTCATCTGCCACCTCCTCCCAGCGAGTCTGTCTCTCCACACTGCATAGAGCCATGCTGTCTGCAGTGCTCCTCCCTTGTGCCACTCATAGTTCAATCGATTGAAGCGACCAAGGATATAGGCTCCAAGGAGAAAATGACAAGTTGGTTCCATGTAACCGTCTACTAGAATAGATTTGATGCCCTAACTTGAGCACTAATGGAAAAAAAATAAGACCTCAAAAATAGAAAAAGCCCTGAAAACAAAAGTAGAGAATCTGATTTGAGAACTCTCTCTCCCTCGTTGCTACGAAATAATCAGATCCGAAGCCATATCACGTTAAGAAAAAGAACGGCCCAAATGAATTATAACTAACAGGTTGAAAAAATCTCTCTTATATAATCTGGCTATAGCATATGCATGATCTCCAAAATTGAACACGCATGGACCGATCGGGCATAATAGGTGCTGTTTCAGGATTTGGGCACGTAGTAGTAGCAGCAGCAGTAGATTGTCTAGTAGCAAGCGTTCTTTTGTCCTCACTCAATGCATGCAGAAGGAAAGGAAGAAATGCGTACCATCTGCACTCAATATAATCAACAACACGAAAACAAAACAGTCGTCGTCGACGACGCATACATCAAACCGCCTCTCATCATAACAGAACGACGATCAAAATATCGACGGAGACAAATTTAAAGTCACAAAAGGACAGACGGACAGAAAGGCATACGGACCTTCTCACTCTCTTTCGGCGTGTGCCATGCAGGAAGCAGCAGAGGAGAGCCATATAGGCAAGAATCGGCGAGAAAGCTACCGGAAACCATCACGGAGGTCATCAATGGATAGCGGCTAAGCTAGCTAGGGCGCTCTCGTTACATGCATGAGAGCAATGCTAATAATATAGCCGGTTTGCTGGCTGTAAGATTTTTTATAGCTTTCTCTTAGCCTAACCATATAGCAGTTAGCTCTTTACTGTTAATACATAGCTCACTTGTTTCTCTCATAGAGTTTTTTTTTTTGTTCTTGTGCCAAGCTGTTTTTCCTCTCTTTCCTTCTCTCTCCTCCGCTTCCGCATTTAGCTAGTTTACGGCTTATACTTGCTCTGATCGATCGCGACGAGTCCACGCATGCACATGGGTAGCGCCGCAACTAGGTTGTTATTTGGCAGCATTCATTCAGTGCCTGGGAGAGAAATCGGCCGCCTCTCTGCATGCAGCTTCTGCATCATATCCACCGTTCTTTCTACTTCTCACATCGGCCTTCTGCTAGCTGGAAGCCGTGCCAATGTCATGGTCTCGTAGTAGGGATGAAATCGGAACCCATATTTACGGTTGTCAAAACCCTATATGAATGATCTGTATAATCTGAACATTTAATATCCGACCGTATTCAAATCCGAATACTTACAATTGGATTTCTAAAACGTATATATATCAATATCCGACGTATCTATATTCGGTTTCTGAGATCCAAGAAAATAAGGAATATAATATGGGATATGAGATAGAATGTAATATCAGATCGATCTGGTTTCATCCCTACATGTATGGAAGGTAGGGGAACCTAAGTCTGTATGGAAGGTAGGAGAACCTCTAAGTCCTCTGGGCTACTTCCATGGTAGGGCCCACCAGGGGAGCCGCATGTTTGGATTATACAGGTCTTGTTTAAATCCAGGGGCTAAAGTTTAGCCGTGTCACATCGGGGTATTATATGGGAGTGTTCGGATAGTAATAATAAAACAAATTACAGAAGTCCTCAGCACTCCGCGAGACGAATTTATTAAGCCTAATTAATCCGTCATCTGCACATGTTTAATGTATCTTTACTGTAGCATCACATTGTCAAATCATGAACTAATTAGGCTTAAAAATTCATCTCGCAAATTAGTCATAATATGTTCAATTAGTTATTTTTAGTCTATATTTAGTACTCCATACATGTGTCAAACATCCGATGAGATAGGGACTAAACTCTAGGGAAAGAAACTAAACAAGGCCTTTGCTATAAGTCCGGTATTGGTAGGGTTTATGTGAGTTTTATGAGCATTAACAAATTCAAATAGATGCACTTCAAAATATATTTCTTGAAGAATTTGATGAAACAAATTTATGTTGTGTATTTTTTTAATAAACTTGGTCAAAGTTTGACATAGAACAAAGACAATAGTTTGGAAAGGAGACAACTTCAAGCCCAAGTGTTGGACCCAGTAAATAAAAAGAAGAAGAAGAAGAAGAAAAAGGAAAAGTAAGGTAAACAACACCAAAGAAATTCCTGGTGGCATAGGGTACATGGCTAGAGGAAAAAAAGATAAGACTACCTAAAAGGAGCATACCCATGCCAATAGATTATTTTAACACTTATCAAGGGTCGCCCCAAGTAAGTGCCAGTAGAGTATTTTCTTGAGTAGAAGGATTTTCCATATTACAATCTAACTAATGTAAGGATATGTGTGGAAAATTTGGCAGTAATAAGGATGTGTGGAAGGGAATTAAAATCCTCACATATAAAGACAATACTAATTAATTGTGCTCATCCAAGAACATAAATAGGAATTTGGAAAAGAGTACAATAAGTGGAAACAAAACAGTAACCACAATACTAGCTTTCAGTCCTATTTTTGGCAGCTTTTAATGAATGAAATGAAACACATTTTAAGTCCAATTCGTGTGCTCAATACGAATTTGCTGGTTCTTGCTCATGCACGCAGGGCGCCAGTGAGGCAGGCACATATTTATCAGTTTATTACTTCCCCTTCCTTAAATAACAGAAGAATCAGTGCATGAATATTCTACAAATTCGTGTGCTCAAAATATTTTGAACCAGGCCCTCCACAACCGGAGATGCCAAGAAAAAGAAATACATTTTAAGTCCAATCATTTCCTTTTTGTCAAATATGCTGAAGAGAATAAAACACTCAAACAGAAGCACGTATAAATGCACTCTGATTCGAGTCTAGAATGTTCATCACCCTCGATCTCACCTATTCCATCTGTTTTTGTCTGGCAGAAATTAAAGTTAGTGATTTAGAAACCCAAGCTGTAATACGGCTCAACGAGAAACAGCATGCAGCAGCCATCTCATGCATGCACGCCTAGAGTAATAATTACAGGAGAATCTTCTAGCTGCGCAGATAATCAAGCTAAGGGACAGTAAATGCTGGGTTAGCAACTTACGCCTTGTTTAGTTGGACCCCAAAGTTTAAAAAGTTGCTATAGTACCTGTCACATCGAATGTTTGCGGCCCGTGCATGGAGCATTAAATGTAGACGAAAAGAAAAACTAATTGCACAGTTTGGTGGGAAATTGCGAGACGAACGTTTTAAGCCTAATTAGTCAATGTTTGGATACTATTTGCCAAATAAAAACGAAGATACTACAGTAGCCCTAAATTCTAAATTTCGCGAACTAAACCAGGGCTTAGCATGCAGTAGGTGCATCCTGAGATAGTATCGATGGTAGGGAGTAGGGGACGACCGGCACCCGATTTAATTCTCGGCGGGGAAATATTTGGTTTCGCCTCTGCACGGCCAGGGCGAATCACGGAACGACGACACGGCCGCGCGCAGTCCCAACGCACGAAACATTCAGGGAAACAATGAATATAAGATACAAGAAGCGAGCAAGCAAAAATCCATGCATGCCATTTTTATGTATTTTTAACTCTGTGGTGGAGGGATGGATCGATGGATGCTTTGACGTACCTGTCCTCCTCTCCTTGCCATCGTCGTCGAGGTCGCCGCGGACGCGGGGAAGGGTGGCCAGGCGGTCCTCGAACTCCATGGCTCCGCCGCGCATCCTTCCTACCATGGCCGGATCACCCCTCCCTCCCTCCTAATCTCTCGCTCTCGATCTCTAGCTCTCTCTGTTCTCTGTTCCTCCCTGTGCACGCACACGCGCAGGCTAGTCGCTATGCGCGAGCGCTGATACGACGCAGCTGGAACCTCGATCTGCTATCTGGCGTGCTCGCTCGCTCGCTGGCTTCGCTCCACGCCGCCGGTGGCCGGTGGGTGACACGATGGCAGGCAGGCAGCAGAGAGTCCGCCGAGCGCGGTACGGTGGTGGGTCTGGAGCACTTGGAGAGGGAATAGGGGCCGGGGAGCCAATGAATGGCGCTATATATAGCTCAAAAATGAGGAGGCCCTTCCTCGCTGACGAGCGGCACGTTAGTGATGGGGGCAAAACTTGCTGGGTGTGAAACTGAAACAAACTGTGTCTCTCGCAGTCGACACACAAGAGACCCTGCAATACCACCGTGTTATAGGTTACTAGCAGGGGTTCTCGGTCACTGAAATTCGTCCATTTTGATCGAGCCCGAGATAAAAATAAACCGGCCAAAACATTTCAGCCCGATTCAAACTTTCAGCCCATTCTATGGCCCAACAAAGAACCCACAGACATTCCTCAACCAATACGACGCTGAAAACCTTCCTCACGGTCCCTAGCCAACGTCGCTTGCTTGCGAGCTGCCGCTAGCGGTGCCGTCTCCACTCCCCGCCGCCTGCGCCAATGCTCCTGCAGCCACCGTGAGAGTCGTGGTCGCTTCCCCCAACATCCGAGCTCGCTCATGGATGCTCCTCACAACGCTACGCCACATGCCATAGCTGCTCCTCAACACCCGCCGTCGCGCCTTCACCGCCCCTAACATGCATGTCGTCGCTGCCATCTGAACCTCTTGCTGCCACCACCGCATCGCCGCTGTCTTCCTCGCCGCCTACGCGTTCCACGCTGGCCTTGCATACATCCTCTCTCCATGCCCACTGCCACTTTCTGACTGTTTGGGGGAAATTTTGTCCAAATTTGATCAAATTTCATTCAAACTTTGAGTGGATACCGGTTTGAATTTTTTGAATTTCGTCCAATTCGGTGGGCACCGATTTTTTTTTCAAAAAGGAATCCTAGAACCTTGGTTACTAGCACGGTAGCTGCGCTCCGCTGCGCCGGCTCCATGTGGACGCGGTCTGCAGGACGCCATTCAAATGTAAAATTGGTCGAAACACACCGCCAATGCGAATTATTCCAAGTACCACTATGAAACTATGTATATTTGTCATAACACACCGTACTGATTATTTTATTCATTTCTCATTTTTTAGTGAGAGAAAGTGGACGAAATGTCTTTTCTAACCTTGTCTTCATCCTCCGGCTCTTCACTAATTATATGCCATAACAAACCGCCGCGCCACCGATTCATCGCCGTCCTTCTTCGACCACCTGCCCACTTGGGTCCGCCTCCTCCTCCGACCATGCCTACCCCCGCTAGGTCCCATTTGCGCGGGAGCAGGTGGTCAGAGAAGGACGACAATGAATCGGCAGTTGCGGTGTGTTACGACAAATAATCAGTGAAGAGTTTGAGGTTGAAGACAAGGGTAGAAACTCTAGTGCTTGTTAAGATGAAACTCTAGTACTTGTTATATCTATTTTATTCAAAATTTGCTAAAAAGATCATAGGTCCTAGGTTATTCTATTGGTTCTTGCAATGGCATAAATAGTAGTTTAAACTTGGACCGTGGCACTTAACATGTTGCATTTGTTGTATCAAACAATTATATATATAGTAACATTGTATTATAAAAAACAGAGGGCTTAAAATTAAATTACCAATATTGATATGACATAATGTTTTAGTGAAATGTTTAACTTGTTTAGAATAACAACTTACAAAACTTATTATGATAGAGTATTGATATAACTTGAATTGAATTGTTGGTGTCATTACTATGTAGTTTGTTAAGGAAATACACTGTGCTTGATAAACTATAAAAACAAATATTTATCCTAATGTATACATGTTTACTTGATCTACATGGTAGAAAAATATCATTATGCTTATTTTTAACTTAACAATTGTAGAAGTTTGTAATTTATAAATATATATAGCATACTCTATAGAGATTTAATTATTTTTCTTGATAGCTTATAGGTGGATAATTTATATATAAATTAAAACTTATAAATTTATGTCTATAAAAAATGAATGCAAATATAGGGGGTCATTTTACATTACCGCTGACACATGCATGTAATTTATAAAATAGTATCTATGGTTTATTTTTAAATTATCTTTCAGACTGGTCGTAATGGAAAATCTTTTACTCCCTCTGTCCTAAATTATAAGTCATTTTAACTCTTTTGAAAAGTCAAAGGATCTCAAATTTGACTAAATTAATATAATGAAATAATAACATTATGATACCAAATAAGTATCATTAGATTCTTTATTAATTCTATTTCCATAGTATACATATTTGATGTCATAAATCTTTATAATCTTCTCTATAATTTTGGCAAAACTTAAGATGCTTTGACTCTCCAATAAAGTTGGAATAACTTATAATTTGGAATGTAGGGAGTACAATAATAGAGGTTGGTAATTTAGATGCAAATTTTGTGATTTACTTTGATTATGTTTGATAAAAAAAGAGTTGGGTAATACTATATACAAATTGAGGGTTACTTTATGTATTTTTCTTAAAGGCGGGATGGGTAAGTTTTTTATGAAACAAAATAAATCTAATGGCTATTATTTATGATGATGATGATGATATTCATAATGATTAGAGTTATGCTAAATTAAAGGACAAATGTTTTTGACTGTTATGAGAATTTATAGGATTTATCTTTCTTCTAAAGTGTTTATTAGTAATAGTAAGATAAGATTCCGTCATCTTCTTGTAATAATGAATATTCCTATCTCACAGAAGAGATTCAACACCTCTATAGATTATTAATACAATCGCAATATGTGAGCAGATTGGTTAACAAAAATCGGAGTGTAGTGGGTCCCATAACAATTACGCTTTCTTGTATAAAAAATATCAGCGGCTCATGCCCCACACCGTTGACAACAAAAGTCACGTTTTCATCCTAACCACACGGGACGCCTGGCCTGCCCATATATCTTGGTGCCACAGCCCAGAAGTGGAAGCGGAGAGCTCTCGCCTCTGCACTAGCCGCAGCAATATTATGGCGAGAGCACACCACCTAGCGCTGGTCAGCTTCGTAGCTGCCCTCGCTGCCTCAACAGGTAAGGCTGCTGCTGTTCCGAATCTGATCCGTTTCTTGCTATTCCAATCCATCGGAGAAATGCATGTCTGCTAATCCAGCTGCGCTATTGAGCAGGTGCGACGTCCAAGTCGTTCACCATCACCAACAACTGCGAGCACACGGTCTGGCCAGGGATCCTCTCGAGCGCTGGCTCCGCGGAGATGGACACCACAGGCTTCGCGCTGGCTCCGGGGGAATCGCGCGCCATGAGCGTGCCGTCGGGGTGGTCGGGCCGCCTGTGGGGCCGCACGCTCTGCTCCACCTCCACCGACGGCGCGTTCAGCTGCGTGACCGGCGACTGCGGCTCGGGCAAGCAGGACTGCGCCGGTGGCGGGGCCGCCCCGCCGGCCACGCTTGCCGAGTTCACCATGGACGGCAGCGGGGGCATGGATTTCTACGACGTCAGCCTGGTCGACGGGTACAACCTGCCGATGCTGGTGGCGCCGCAGGGCGCCGCTGCTGCCGCGGGGGGCAGCTGCGTGCCAACTGGATGTATGGTGGACCTCAACGGCGCGTGCCCCGCCGACCTGCGCGTGGCGTCGACGACGGCGTCGTCGTCCTCCGGTGGCGGCGGCGTGGCCTGCAAGAGCGCGTGCGAGGCGTTCGGGTCGGCGCAGTACTGCTGCAACGGCGAGTACGGGAACCCCAGCACGTGCAAGCCGTCGGCGTACTCGCAGTTCTTCAAGAACGCGTGCCCCCGGGCGTACAGCTACGCGTACGACGACGCCACCTCCACCTTCACCTGCGCCGGCGGCGACACCACGTACGCCATCACCTTCTGCCCCAGCACAACCAGGTAAATACACATACGTTACGTACGTCATCACTTGCTACTGAAGCCGGGCTTGATCTCAGGTTTCTTCTCTTTTGAAGAAAATCTCAGGTTTCTTTTCTTGTTCGTGACTAGTGTAGTGTCACAAAAAAAGATTCATTTTTTTTTTAATTTGGTGTGCGTAAGCATGACTCTGCGAGACAAATTGCGTCAAACCAAAACACCTTTCTCCGTGGCTCCAGAAGCTAGAAGAAGGCAAGCACCAGCTCATCACCGTTTCTCAACAAAACAGGTCGGCAACAGACAGACCACACCGCACAAGGTGCTCGGTGCGCTCAGTTTAGTGACGCCTGACGCACACCGGTGAGGTCAGCCCGGCGGCCAGCCACCGCAACCGTGTCCGGCCGCGTCCATGGCCAGCCGTGTCGGCAGTCGGCAGCAACTGCGGTGCCGCCCGCCTGCCCACCCCCATATGCCGAGCGGCGCGTACGCGTCCGTCACACGTCCATGTCCACGTCCGCATCCCGCGAGTCAGCATCGATCAACCGCCGCTTGGGTGTTTTTGTTGGCCCCGGTGGACCACGAATTGATTGAGGTGTTGACCACACTGCCCTGTGTATACACGCCTCTTCCCGTCTTCCGTGTGATTTTTTTGGCATCATATGTTGTTTTCTGCACGAGCCCACGGCGTGACTATACATGGCCAAACGACGCGGCCCGGCCCTAACCGCACCCTGGCACGATTTGGCATGACACGAAAGGGCACGACACTATCAGGCACGACTGCGTGCCATGTTACTGCACACAGGTCGCAGCCCAGTGCCCGTGCCGACCTTGGCCCTATGCGCGAGGATGTCCGAGCCTCGCCGTCGCCGCACCGTGTACAAGCCTCGCTGTCGCCGCCCCACTTCACCTTCGAGCCTCACCATCACCACGCACCACCACCACGTGGCCCACTGCCGTCGCCGTGCCACGTGAGGCAGAGCGCGCCTCTGCCTGCGCAAGAAAGAGGTCGCACGAGTGGCTCCGCGAGGTGGAAAAGGCGAGAGGTGGCTAGGCGAGGCTGCGTGCCCGCGCAACGCCGCGAGGGGAGCAAGGTACTAAATAGAGGTTGTAGCGGCCGCAATAGCGAGACCGCTACGACGTAGCGGACTGGATTTAGTAAGTTGAAACATAGTGGGTCGCTATTTGAGTTAGCGGGCCGCGCTACAGCGGTCCATAATTCTTTGTAGCGGCCATGATAGCGTGGTATGGTATATAATAAATTAATAATCTTAGCCCACTTAAGATACACATGGTTGAATTGAGCATGAGAGCGATAAGGTTGTTATTTTTACTATAATAATGAATAATAATCTTATGAACTATTTATGCCTCTCATAATCTATTTCTTTATAAACTCTGATATGTAGGATGACTTACATAAAACACCATGTTTTTTCAACATTTAAGTATGTGAAACCTCAGTTCATTGAGTACAATTAAATGTATATTTATACCAATTATTCATGATTTATATGCTTAAATTTACACAATGATCATATGCCGCTATTGAAACTTAGCATCCGCAAATAGCACCCGCTGTCTGCGATCCGCTACCTCGACACCAACCCAATACAAAGAGGGCATGGGGATTCGTAAGATAGAGAGAGAGGCACGGTCACGCAGATTGAGGGAGAGGCGGCCAAGAGAGGGATCAGGATATGGGAGCTAGGGTTTAGGTTCTATTTATATACTCCTTTACATGCATCTAACGATTATTAATGTATCCGAGGTCATCCAATGGTGGAAAGTAATCGGGCCGCATTGTGCCGACCCAATTTCTGTGTTGTGCCTATGCCGGCACTGTGGGCCAAAGTCGCGGCCTAGGCGCGACACTACAACCGTGCCTGTGCCGGCACTGGCACTATGGGCCCCATGTCGTGCTATGCTGAGGCCATGCTTTCTCATGTCATGCCCGGGCCGGCCCAGCGGGCCTGTCCTGTTTGGCCATCTAGTCTATAGGCGTGACTAACATGCAATTTTCTTGAGTAACCTACAATTTTCCTCAAAATTGTCTCGATTCCATGCATTTCTCTCCTCTTCCTCTTGTTAGGCTACACTCCTCCCAAACCCTACCCGCGCCGACCCTATTCCTTGTTGCCCGTTTCTCTGGTGTCCTTCCTCCCATTCTCTCTATAGAATCAAGAAGAGAAGCTCAGGATTTCTGATCCTCCAAGATACAGGTTGATTAGACAATGAACTGGAGAGTCAATTGTACCATTGAAGTGTAATGAAGAGGATCTTTATGTCTTCGTTGTGGCTACTTCTCTCTCTAGGCTCAGTGTCCCCACGGGGACATCACCGATTTGCTCGAGCAGAAAGACAGATTATTTTTTTTCTAAATTACTTTATACCCATGCATATGAGCTCCTCTGTTAGAATCACTATGATGACTCTCCTGTCATAGTTAGGTTGCTACAGGGTTATTATTTGAGACATAGGATCCTAAATCTTTGTACTTGGTTTTAATGGTTTGACATACATGTGACTCATTATAGAAAAAACCTGTAGTTTCTCACTACCTTTGTGTGTTTTCCTATGTAACTGCAGCGTCAAAGCGGCCGGGGCGCAAGGAGGCCTGCCGCTGATGAACGCCACCATGGTGTACCTCGGCGGCGACCAGCTCGGATCCGCCACAGCCGCGGCACGGCTGCCGTCCGGCCACCACGAGGTCCTCATCGCCGTCGTGTCCCTTGCGCTAGCAGGTGCTCTGTACTGATCACAAGCTAGCCCCACTGCACAATGACGCGACGCCGGTCGCGGGACAGGCCACGAGACAATCGTGCTCCTGCACACTGGAAAATGCAGGACAGAAACGAGAAATGGACGCACCACCTGCCTGCCGGTGGTGCTCACACGGTGCTGCGAGATATATTGAGAGCCCCAGCAACGACAGTGTGATTCACCCGTGCCGAAAGAGACAGCTGCGATGCAAAATTGATTGAAAACATTATTGTGCATTTTCTTAGATATATATTTACACGATTATACGCATATATGGCAGTAGTTGATAGCTTCTTCCTTTTCTCACTTTTTCTGCAAGTTAGTGGATATAATACGAATATTTAGTGCACGGCCATAGAGGGGTCCCAGGTCGCAGTCGAGATGGGATTGTTGGAATTTTGTGGACGTGTACACGATAGAGACGAAATTTTGGCCGATGTAACTGGAATTCAGGATATATATAGGCCCTGTTTGATACTCTAGCTCGGCTAGAGGTTAGAGCTAGTTTGTAGCTCTAGACTAGCCCTGAACTAACTCTAGTCTAAGAGATGTTTGATGCAAGGGTTAGATTAACAATAAATGTACTTTTCTAATTATTTGGCTCATTTAAATCATCTTTCCAGCCGGATTTGGTGTGGCAGGCTCTTGTGTGGTATCCTCCTGCACACAAATGATACAAATACATTATTTTTACAAATCAAGCATCCAAATCACAATAAATTTTAATTTGTCCATACATATGAGATGTATCACTCAAACTTACAAGTCCTCAATCAAGCTAAACAAAAAAATTACACTCCATGAAACAAAGCATGAGCTAATTCATCACGGAAGGCATTCATGTTGATATCTTCAACAAGAGGTTCATCTTATGGCCATGCTGATGCCGAAGAACAACTAGGCATTGGGTTATAATTTTCATCCGCATCACAGGCATCAAATTCTCTATCCGCAATTCTGCTCTCTCGAATAAAATTATGAAGAGCCATACAAGCAACAATAATTCTAGTTTGCTTCTCCTCTGAAAATCTTGGCATGTTCAACAAAATCCTAAACTTCATCTTCAACACTCCAAAAGTTCGCTCTATGACATTCCTAACTTTGGCATGTGCATGGTTGAAGGTTTCTTTCATACCTTGTGGCGGCGGGCCGTTTTGCCATCGCTCCACATGCTACCTTGTACATCTGTATGGTGAAAGGTAGCCCGGCCGGTTTGGGTACCCCGCATCAACCACATAATACTTCCCTACATATTTTCAAAGGCACACAATGAGACTTAGATGAACAAGTGTAATTGGATAAAAAATTTTGTAAGAAAGTTCAAGTAGCAAACCTGGTGGTGGATGTGGAAATTTGTGATGATGAGTAGTTATGGCATCTTTGAAAACTCTCATGTCATGTGCTTAACCAGGCCATCCCGACAACACAAAGGTAAATCTCATGTCGAAATCACAAACAGCAAGCACATTCTGACTGGTCTCATTGTGCCTGTTCAAGTATGGAACTCTCTTACTCTTATCCACCACAACCTTCACATGTGTCCTAGCTCCTATGCACTCATTGAAGTGTGGCCAAAATGCTGGATTTTCTAAGTTTGGGTGCACTTCTGGAAATGTTGGGTCCTTGGGTTTAATGTTGTTATGTGCTAACCTAAGGATGCACCTCAAAACTCTGTTAAATGTCCTGCTTACTGTCTCCAGAGACCTCCTAAAACGATTATCAGCCTGTCTAACTGACTGTGGTGCACCAACAATCCATAAAAACATAGCAATAGCCTCTACAGATGTCATTTTTTAGTGGACTTCAACCCATACCTCTGGACCAAAGTATTATGCAACCTGTAAAATAAAGGTCTCTCAACCCTAAACATGTTATAACATTGGGTTCCTCGGGCTAGTGTCTCATGCACCCAATTCAAACCAGAATCTCCAGTGACCCTCTTAGGTAGTTTCAGGAAGTAGTTATCAGAGTACATACCCAAGATAGGAACCAACCGCAGAATCAAATTTTGTTGCTGCACCAAATTGTTGCGGCACATGGATATAATTTCATCCTCACTTGAGCTGCCTCCATCATCTTCTTCTTCCTCAATCATGGGGCCATGATCATCTTCCTGCTTCAACACATGTAACAAACTATCAACACATAGCATAAAACTTGAACCAGGGTAAGCAAATTAATTCAACAAATTAATACTTCAACACTTGACATCATAGCTCATAGATTAATTTAAATAGGTTCAACACATAGCATAAAGGATCATTACACCACACAGATAATAGTTCACACGCACATATAATAGTTCAACACCTCACACATAGATGATAGGTTCAACACACATGGACCCAAAAGATCCTAACTACTCCAAATTGTTGTCCCTGCACCATTTCTTGAAGTAACCCAACCTAAGCTTAGGAGTTAACTGGCCACAGAAGAACTCCCTTTGGTACTCTGTTTCGAACATCTTGGACATAGCATAGACAGATTCAACGGTTTTCTCAACGCCACACTCAAATGCCAGCTCTTGACACCTCTTGACAGAAAATGCAGCCTTGTCATTTGCACGTTTCTGGATTTGCTTAGTGTTGGCTGCGACAGATTCTTTGAAGGTACTGGCTATGTCCTTCACAATCTTCACCATTGGGCTCTTGCTCCTCTTCACTGGACTGGTCAAAGTGCTTGTAGTGCTGTTCAATGCCCTCTTGCCCCTCTGGCTGCTTCTACTTGTAGGTGTTTGTGCAAACTCTTCTTCTTCTTCATCTTCTGTCCTTGCATCTTGCCCCTCATTGTCACCATAATCATCACTAGGCACAAAAGGCTGTGGTGCCATCCACAGTGTACCCTCTGAACAATTCATCAAGCAAGTCCTCGTTTGCTGGAGGACTCATCAGCAACTTCTTTAAGTATGGTTTTTTCTGTTAAGATATGAGAGCACAAAAGTTGATTAGAAACTAGTTATGACAGGAGAATATTAGCTGTTTACAATAAAGATGTATAATCAGGCACCACAACATAGCACAAGCATCATTTTTTCACACGCACTAGCTGTTGCTGCAGTTCACACTCACTAATGTACAGCCAAGTAAAACAGAAGATAGTCCAAACGAAAGGATAACAGCATGTACAACCAAGTAAAACAGAAGACAGTGATAAGTTCCTATGTGCAACGACTTGCATTGATCAAATTTGAAGCAAGCATAGAGTAACCAAGCATACTAGTTAATACTAGTTAAGATATGAGAGCACAAAAATATGCTAAGGAATATTGTACCTCTGTGTGAGTTAGCCAGAAATCATGATCTGCATCAATGGATCCATCTGGTCTCCTCCCCAACCCTGTGTGCGTTTGCAAGTAGCGCTAGAAAGCGTGGGTGTTTTTGAGTACACCTATTTGGTTCTTCACTTGTCCACGGGTGTACACCAACCTTCTTCTAGCAAGTAAGCCATCGACAACGGCTTGGTACCCTTCACCACTCATTTGTGAACCATTATACGTTCCTGCTCTACGTTGCTCTATGTACAATTCTAACAAGCAAGCATTATTTGCATCATTCCATTGGGCTCGACTGGCATGGTTCACCGGGGGACCGCCGGAGCTCGCTAACTCCTCCACGTTATCCTCCATTGCTTCATCGTCAATGTCGAAGGTAGTGTCGGAGCCGGATGCTTGCCCACGGACGCCACTCCTCGGTGCCCTCGGTGCTCGAGGAAATGGTACGCCCTGGCCACCGCTGCCACGGGAAGCCGTGTTGGTGCACTGGGGACGCCAGCCGGCTACTGCGGCGGCCGAGTTCGTGCGCTGCCGAACACCACCGCCTGCCCCCGACGATGACCAGCCGATGTAGCCACCACTGTTTCCTCCTCTGCGACCGGCTGCCGCCGAGGAGGAGCCGCCAAAGAGCAGTTGTCGGGCATGCTAGGGCGCCGGAGTCGCCCACGCGTCTCTTGCTCCGGCACGCGGTGGGCGATAGGGAGGGAGGCCGGAGCCCCTGCCGCGTCTAGGAAGGAGCTCGACGTCGTCGCCCTAATGGAAGTCTCCGTACAGCCGAAGCCCCGGGAACCCCTCCGCCATCGGTGCTTGCAAGTTGAGGTCGAGACAGGCGCGGGCAGGGCCGCTCGCCGACGGCTGCGAGCTCCACAAGTCGTCTAATCATCTCCGTCCATGGCGAACTTCTCTAGATCAGAGCACAGCAGAGTGGGGCCGATCTGGAGGTATGGAGACATGGCTCACTCTCACCTGCGCAGCAAGTGGCCCGATGGAGGCGACCTGCTATGGTCGGAGCTTACGGCGGCGGCGGCCTTGGAGACGAAGGGGAAGGGCGCGGCGGGAGCGAGGGAGGCGGCGTGGGCGACCGAGATCCGCCTCCGGGGGGCCGCCGGCGCTGCTCCTTTGGCGGATTGAAGCGGCGGCGATGCGGTTGGGACCGGCGGTGGCGCAAGTCGCGATGGGGGGAGGTGAGTCACGATGGGGGGATGGGAGTCGCGAGGATCCGGTGCGGGTGGTGTAATAAAAAAAATAAGAGTTTCCAGTGGGCCCCACTAGAAGTAGACCAAATAATCACCTCTTTTGGGGGATAGTTTTTTGGGGTGGGCTAGTTGCAAATAACCCACTCTAGCCCTCCTGTTTGGATACTTTTGGGCTAGTTGAGCTCAAACTAGCACAAACTAGCTCTAGCCCCTAGATCCAAATAGGGCCATAGTATGTGTTTGGTCCAGGATAATCATCTATTCAACTCCCTAATTCTATTCTATTAATTACATTTGCTTGCTGCATTTTGCTGGTCTATCTTAGCATTCACTAGCAGAGAAATGACTTTTGATCCACTTCAAAATTTGGCTTTAGTCCCAGTATTTTTTCGTGCCCGGGACTAGAGAGACCTTTAGTCCCGGTTTGTAGCTCCAACCGGGACTAAAGGTCCCTGCCCAACGGCTACAGCGGCAGGCTTTTGCTGCAGGGGACCTTTAGTCCCAGTTGGAGCTACCAACCGAGACTAAGGGTTAACTTTTACTCCCGGTTGGTCCCTCCAACCGGGAGTAAAAGTCTACTCTTGGCTGGAGGCTCCGTCCGGGACTAAAAAGGGACCTTTAGTCCCAGTTTCTGTCTCCAACCGGGACTAAAGGTCCCCTCCTATATACCCCTTCTTCCTCCCTGAGCCCGAGCCACTTCGACCTCAGTGTTCTTGCTTCATCGCCGACCTCTCTTCTTCCTCATCGCCGGTAATCACAAGATTTTCTTCGATTCCTCCATCGATTCTTCGGTTGTAAAGGTTACCAACTTTATACTCTCATGTTTCATCAGTAGCATATCTCATTTTGTGGACTAGATATATGTGTTTTTTTATGGTGAATTTTTTCTTATTTGTAAGCCATTTAAGCTCAAAATCACTTTAAAGTTTGCATATTTGGATGAAGGAAGGTTAAAGTAGTTATTCAAAACTAGTATTGAATTTTCATTTCTAGCATGCATAGCACACTTCATGGTTTAGAGATATAGAGAATTTTAGAGTTTTTTAATTTTATTTGTTTATAAAATGAGAAATTTATATTATATTAAAAATGAGTATAGAGAGTAGATGGCAACTGCTTCTGGGTCCTCGGCCTCTCATCAGGTTCCAAAGCGACTGAGGCCGGACCTCCCTCTCATTGCATGCGGCAAGTGTGAGGAGAAGATTGTGATGGAGTATAGGGTGAGGACGGAGTGTCCCAACAAGGGCCGTATCTTCTACAAGTGTCCGGATCGCAATGTGAGTTATTTTGTCGCATTTGATGATTATGGTTAATTTATACTTATTTTCATGATGATTGTGATTAAAGTTCTAACTTTTTGTTTTAATTTCAGTGGGATGGCACTGGATGTTCAGGCTGGTACTAGGAGGAAGAGTATGTTGAAAACATGCAAAACTATCTTGCACAGGTGGCTACGGCGGCTGATGAGGCAGTGATCCTGTGGAAGAAGCCATAAATGTTGAACAAACGCATGATCTGTCTGTTTTAGTTGGGATTGGTCGCGAAATCCTTATGCTGTTGAATTGCATTTTAGCTTTAGTTTTTTTAGTGGTAGTTGGGATTGTCTACATTGTAGCGAGACTTTCATAAATTAATACCTTGTGTGATGACATGCATGTCGTATAATTAACTAATTATGTTCTAGGTTTTAATATGATATGTATGTCATGTAATGCAGATGAGCCGGCATTGGATGCACAATGCTGATCGCCGCTCCCAAGAGTTCATTGAGGGCGTGCATTCTTTCTTACGTGTGGCCGAGGCAAACAAATGTGATGGTTTCATGTGCTGCCCATGTGCCATATGTAAGAATTTGAAGGAATATGCTAGCTTAAGGAGTCTTCATTCACACTTGTTGAAGTCGGGTTTCATGTCAAACTATATTTGTTGGACGAAGCATGGAGAAACCGGGGTTGTAATGGAAGAAGGTGAAGAAGAACAATGGGACGATGATGACATAATTGCTGAATATAGTGCCTTTAATGATACTACAATGGGGGAAGCTAAAGAAGAGGCAGGGATAAAAGATGAGCCTGCTGATGATCTTGGTCAGGCCATTCGTGACGCACAAAGAGAATGCGAAAGTGAAAAGGAGAAGATCAAGTTCGAGCGCATGCTGGAGGATCACAAGAAATTGCTATACCCAACTTGTGATGCAGGGCAGAAAAAGTTGGGTACCACACTAGAATTGCTGCAATGGAAGACAAAGAATAGTGACAAAGAATAGTGCATCTGACAAGGGATTTGGGGAGTTACTGAAAATCCAAAATAAGATGCTTCTGAAGGATAACGAATTACCCGCCACTACGTACGAAGCAAAATAGGTAGTCTGCCCTTTGGGATTAGAAATCCAGAAGATACATGCATGTCCTAATGACTGCATCCTCTATCGTGGCAAGGAGTACGAGAAGTTAGATGCATGCCCGATATGTCATGCATCGCGGTATAAGATCAGGTGAGATGACCCTGGTGATGTTGAGGGCGAACGTCCCACGAAAAAAAATCCCTGCCAAGATTATGTGGTATGCTCCTATAATACCACGCTTGAAACATCTGTTCAGAAACAAAGACCATGCAAAGTTGTTGTGATGGCACAAAGAAGACCGTAAGGTAGACAATATGTTGAGACACCCTACTGATGGGTCCCAGTGGAGAGCAATCGATAGAGAATTCCTGGAGTTTACAAATGACACAAGAAACTTAAGGTTTGCTTTAAGTACGGATGGTATGAATCCTTTTGGGGAGCAGAGCAGTAGTCATAGCACTTGGCCTGTTACTCTATGTATCTACAACCTTCCTCCCTGGTTATGCATGAAGCGTAAGTTTGTTATGATGCCAGTGCTCATCCAAGGCCCAAGGCAACCTAGCAACGACATCGATGTGTACCTGAGGCCACTAGTTAAAGAACTTCTACTTTTGTGGAACAGACCAGGTGTACATGCGTGGAATGAGCACAAATAGAAGCACTTTGACCTGCGAGCATTGTTGTTCATAACAATCAATGATTGGCCTGCTCTAAGTAATCTTTTAGGACAATCAAACAAGGGATATAATGCATGCACGCACTGTTTCGATGACATTAAAGGTATATTCTTGAAAAAATGTCGAAAGATCGTGTACCTTGGCCATCGTCGATTTCTTCCTACGAATCACCCTCTAAGAAAGAAAGGCAAGCATTTTAAAGGTAAGGCAGGCCACCAGACCAAGCCGGGCAACCAAACTGGTGAGGATGTACTCAATATGGTCAAGGATGTGAAAGTAGTATTTGGAAAGGCATATGGCAGCAAACCTGTTCCGAACGACGCCGACGGTCACGCACCCATGTGGAAGAAAAAGTCCATATTTTGGGAGCTACCCTAATGGCAAGTCCTAGAGGTCCGTAGCACGATCGATGTGATGCACCTGACGAAGAATCTTTGTGTGAACCTGCTAGGCTTCATGGGTGTGTATGGGAAGCCTAAGAACACACTTGAAACACGACAGGACCTGTGGTGTTTGAAAGAACGAGACAACCTGCATCTAAAGAAGACAGATGATGGGCGCCATTACTTAAGTCCTGCCAGCTACACTCTTAGCAAAGAAGAGAAGGAAAGCATGTTTGAATGCCTAGCAAGCATCAAGGTACCATCTGGATTCTCCTCGAATATAAAGGGTATAATAAATATGCCAGAGAAGAAATTCCTAAACTTAAAGTCCCATGACTACCACGTGCTCATGATGCAATTGCTTCCAGTTGCATCAAGAGGAATTCTACCTCTAAATGTACGTCTAGCCACCGTGAAGCTATGTGCATTCCTCAATACAATTTCTTAGAAGGCAATCGATCTAATGGATCTAGCTAAACTACAGAATGATGTGGTTCAATGTCTTGTCAGCTTTGAGTTGGTGTTCTCTCCTTCCTTCTTTAATATCATGACATACCTCCTAGTTCACCTGGTCATGGAGATTAGCATTCTCGGTCCTGTGTTCCTACACAACATGTTTCCCTTTGAGAGGTTCATAGGAGTCCTAAAGAAATATGTTCACAACCATACTCAGCTAGAAGGAAGCATCGCCAAGGGCTATGGAACAGAGGAGGTCATTGAGTTTTGTGTTGACTTTATTCCCGACCTTGACCCGATTGGTGTTCCTGAATCGCGACACGAGGGGAGACTAAGTGGAATGGGGACACTAGGGAAGAAAACATATATTGGTACGTAGGACAATTATTTTAATAAAGCACACTACACAGTTCTGCAAAACTCCTCCTTGGTGGATCCGTATATCGAGACACATAAAGAGTTGCTCCGATCCGAGTTTCCAGGGAAGTCTAAAGCTTGGATTATGCGTTAGCACATGGAAACTTTCAGTGACTGGTTGCGAAAAGAATGTCAGGGTGATGAGAGTATTGATGAGCAACTGTATTTGTTGGCTAGGCAACCATCGTGGCATATCCTCACATACAAAGGGTATGAGATAAATGGGAATACATTTTACACAGTAGCCCAAGATAAAAAGAAGCACCAACCAAAATAGTGGTGTCCGCATAGATGCCACCGACCCTAATAGAAATAAGCAAACATATTATGGCCGCATAGAGGAGATATGAGAACTAAACTATGCACCTACTTTTAAGGTACCTTTGTTCAAGTGCCAATGGGTAAAGGCGACTGGAGGCGGGGTAGCAGTCGACAATCAGTATGGAATGACAACCGTGTGCCTCAATAATATTGGGTACAAAGACGAACCGTTCGTACTTGCCAAAGATGTGAATCAGGTGTTCTATATCAAGGACATGTCTACAAAACCGAAGAGAGAGAAAAACAACAACGACCCAATCAATGAGCCAAAGCGCCACATAGTTCTTTTAGGGAAAAGAAACATCGTCGGAATTGAAGACAAGTTAGACATATCAGAAGATTATGAAAAGGATGACCGAATTCCACCCTTCACAGTGAACAAAGACCCAAGCATCCAGCTAAATGATGAGGACACTCCATGGTTACGGCGCGATCATAACCAAGGGATATATGTTAAGAAGATCACTGTTGTTCCCACTTGATATAGTGATGTATTAGACCTATTATGTAATAATTGTGACTTCAGATTTTTCTGTCGAGTATTCATATTTTCTACGATTTAAATAAATTTTCTGCTTGACAGTGGATTTCCTGTGGAGAACGTGTGATGAAAAAACAAATGATCAATGTCAATAAGATGTGAAAACTAATTTCCTATCGAAAGCAATAGTTTTAATGATTTTAATTAAGTAGTACATTTTTGCATGGTGAAAATTATGATTATTATTTACACTATGTTAAATATTTATACGGTAAAACAAAAGAGTTTAGGTTATAGATTTTTCTTATGTACAATAATGTAAAACCAGGTCCAGGAATTCTTTTTGTAATTTTTTTGCTAATATTTTATTTACTAGGCAATTAACAACTCTCTGCATATTTATATAAAAGAAATATATAAAAAAGGAAAAACTTCTAGAAACTAGCGGGAAGCCAAACCGTAGCCCACCTTTACTCCCGGGTGAATCAACCACCCGGGACTAAGGGCCTGTTTGGGACTACTCTGCTCCACCTTTTTCAGCTCTGCTCCACCAACTCCACCACAGAGCAGCTCCATTGTGGAGTTTCTGGAGTAAGTGGACTTGTTTGGCACGCAGTTTAGCTCCAGCTCTGGAAACATGAGGTTTCTATAGGAAAGGTCTACTATGCCCCTGATTGATGTTTGGTGTATGTTCTGTTGTATGCAGAGCATGTGTAATTGAATTTTTTTTACCAATTCAAATATGGTGTAAATATTATAATCACATTTAATTTATTGGAGAAAAGTAAAAAACAAATATTTTGGCCAAGTAAAAAACAAATATTATAATCTCATTTAATTTATTGGTGTTCATATTTTGGATACAAATAATTGTCCATACATGACTAATGATAAATAAGATAACAAAGTCCATCATTCTAATAAAAATAGTTGTCCATAGATAACTAGAGAATAGTGACTAATACATAATTCTAGTTCCAAGCTAGAGAAAGAGCGGTGGCCTAGTGGGCTATGTAACTAAATGCTCCAATGGTACCCTAAATGCAATCTCTTTCTATGAAATAGACAATGCACCTAAAATGAAAGCGGGCTGTGTAACTCTGGTTTTTCAAACTTATGATAGTAGGAGGGGCATGCCATGTGGCCCATTGGTAAGGCCCCAATGTTTATCAGAGACAATCACTCATGTAACTCATAATCAACAAGGCACCATGTGATGCTACAAACATGGTCAATGGCACAACAACCAATTCGAAGGTCCCCCACAAGTAATAAACACTAGAGTACTTCCGTCAACTTTGTTAGCATTATTCAGAGAAAACTCAATCTGGGTTGCCTGATGATAAGAGGAAAGATCAGTCTATCTGTACCTTTCCAAGAGTGCATCCCTCAGTTGCTCCTTGGAAACTCCCAATGCCCCCACAATCATCCCGATGCCATGACACCTGAGGGCACCGAGCAAACACACCTGAGGGCAGAGAGAGGCAACCTCAGATATCAAATCGAATCCGCATGCAGAAGAAGAAGGAGGGAACAAGAAGGTTTGGTCTTACTGCAAAGAGCCAGGCTTGAGCTTGTCCGAATGCAAAGGCCGTGACTTGCGCAGGTCCATCATCTGATCAGAGTCACCGTCATCTGACGAAGCAACTGCTGGTCGCGGCGGCGGCGGCACGAAGGGGTTCCACGCGTGCGCCGCCACGGGCTCCGCAGCACCCTTGGGCAGCGACGGCCTCCGTTTAGGCGGCGAGGGATTGGGGCTCAGGCACGCGGCTGCAGGATGGACGGCGGGCGGAAATGGACGGGGCTGGAGCCGAGCGTGGCTGAGGAAGCCGACGGCAAGGAGGGAGAGAGCGAGGAGGACGAGGTGTCGGCAGCGGCGGCGGGAGACACGGTGCTCGGGTCGGAGGCCGAGCTGCGGGATGCGAACTTGCCTGACGGCGGTCCGACACGTGGAAGCGGCGGCAGAGGGCGGAGCTCTGGCGAGCCAGGACGTAGATTAGAACTGGTGCCGGGGTGCTGCGGTCCCGACGGCGGCGGGGTGGCGAGGGTGCTGCGGTCCTGACGGCGGTGAGGGGCGACGGGAGGAAACAGGAATAGAATGAAACGGTATTTGTGTAACGAGTGTCAATTGCGGGTAATTACCTCCAACTCCACGAGGACATACGAAACGCTGGTTCGTGGAGTACCCTCTGAGGAGCTCCGCGAAAAACATGGAGTTGGATCAAAACTCCATCTTTTTTTAGGAGCAGAGTTTGTGAAGTTGGACCTATTTGGCAGAAAAGTTTGAGAACAGAGCTACAAAAGGTAGAGCAGAGCAGTCCCAAACAGGCCCTAAAGATGGGCTATGTTTTTGTGGCCCGCCAAAATTCCCTTTACTCCCGGGCTGTGGCTGCACCCGGGACTAAAGGTCAGACTTTTAGTCCCGGTTCTAACCATCACCCGGAACTAAAGGACCTTTAGTCCCGGGCTGTGGCTTCACCCGGGACTAAAGGTCCCCCTATATACCGCCCCCTCTCTTTCTCCCTCCATCATCTCTTGTTCTTCGCCGAGAGCCACCGCGCCGCCACTGCTCCTCATCGCCTCTAGCACCACCTCCACACACGCGCACCTCTCTCGCCGTCTCTGCCGGCGGCCCGGCCGGCTCATGCCTCTCCCGCCCGAGCGCGATGCACAGATCCAAATACGCCACCGTCGTCCTCGCCTCTCACCCAGATCTGATCTAGAACTGCCTCCGTCGTCGTCATCACCGCCTCGTCACTCGCGTTTCGTCCCCAGCCCGCACGAGCGTGCCTCCTCTCTCTAGCTAGCCGCTCGGCCCTCGTCCTCGCCAAAGTGCCTCGTCCTCGTCATCACCACCTCGTCACTCGCGCGTCATCCCCGGCTCCACGTGCTGCATCGCCGCGCGCTCATCGTCTCCCTCGCTGGAGCTTGTCACGCCCCGCCAGACTCGCCTCTGTGCCATCCTCACTCGTCACCCCGCCGACCTCGTCTCCGTGCCATCCTCACTCGTCACCCCATCGGCCTCGCCTCGAGCTCGTCACGCCCCGCCGGCCTCGCCACCGTCGTTCACGCGTGTCGTATGTCAGCATCCTCTCCTTCCTCGTCCTCAGTGATCAGTGGCAGATACAGTGTATATATGTGTGTGATATAACGATGATCATGTTGTACATGTATGTGAGTGATCAGTGGCGGATCTAGAAATTTGTTAAAGGGTATGCCATACCAAAATTTCACATGTATTTCGGTAAAATCTATTTACCAACTCGGTAAACAGTTATAAAAATTTGCTACTCAATTTGGCATATAAGCAAGAAAAAATATGATAAGTCTTCAATTTATAGATTAGTTCTTCTATTTTTTATAAGGCGCACACGTATATCAAGAATCGAACTTTAATATCTTTGACCAATATTTGACTAACAAATTTGAATTATTATAATGCAAATTGGAAAATTCTGATACTGCTAGATTTGTAATTAAATGTACTATTCAATTATCATAAGTTCATAAATATCAATAATATAATATAAAATAAATTAATGGTTACAACATAATTTAGGAGACCGTGTCATGCGAAACTACGCCGTTGATGTAGGAGTACAAAGTTGAAAAATTGCATGAAGTACAATACGAATATATATCAAGCGGCCGCCGCCGTCAGCGAGCTCGCCGATGTCGAGCAGGTCACTTAGAAATCATGCCTTTTATTTTTTAGAATTAATTTTTACATGAAATGAAAATTTAGAAAATAGTTAGAAAATTATAGAAAATCTGTACTAGTTGAACTTGCGGACCATGTTCATCTCGGCTAGCATGTTCTCTGCCGAGCGATAACGGACGTCAAGGAGGAGCTTTGATTCTATGAGGGAGAGCGGCAACGGTCGTGGAATACCGTGTTCCCTTCCTCGTAGAATCGGAGCTCTTCCGTGGCCAAGTATGGTGCCGTCCGGTGGAGAAATGCTCGCTGAGATGATCACGTAAGCAAGGTCAACTAGTACGGATGGCAAGCGGACGCCGTCGCCCGCGAGCTCGCCGATGTCGAGCAGGTCACTTAGAAATCATGCCTTTTATTTTTTAGAATTAATTTTTCCATGAAATGAAAAACTTAGAAAATTATAGAAAATCCGTACTAGTTGAACTTGCGGACCGTGTTCATCTCGGCTAGCATGTTCTCTGCCGAGCGGTAACGGGTGTCAGGGAAGAGCTTTGATTCTACGAGGGAGAGCGGCAACGGTCATGGAAGACCATGTTCCCTTCCTCGTAGAATTGGAGCTCTTCCGTGGCCAAGTACGATGCCGTCTGGTGGAGAAATGCTTGCCGAGATGATCACGTAAGCAAGGTCAACTAGTACGGATGGTTATTTATTTAAATATATTTTTGAGCTAGAATTTGATGGATATTTGATAACTTCAGACCTACAAATGTCATCTACAAATGTTACTATCCTCAAGGTGGCATGTCCTGCAGGAGTCCATTTTATAGATATAGTTTTTTATTTTTTATAGATATATCTAGTGGTGTAAAAGCTAGATGGTTGTCCCGAGAGACAACATGGATGAAGAAATGATGGATATTATCAACACCGGCACTCAATTTGCCAATGGTGACCAGCAGGATGTAGATGACGGGAGTCAATACCTGGCTCATGAAAATAACCAAGAAAATATTGTGCAAGAAAATACTAGCAAGGTATATATATTTATATATATATTTGAATATTATATATATATATATATATATATTTAAATATCTATCATCTATTATGTGTACACATGATATTTATTTATTCTTTTTTAAACGTAGCCCTCTGGATCGACGACCACAACGGCGAAAAGCAAAAATATTCGAGGCCCGAAAAAGTCATTGGAGGGGCGCTACATAATATCGAAATTCAATATTGAGACAGGCGAACCACTTGGTCCACATGCAAGGAAATTCATGCAACACTGTGGGTGCCTTGTAAGGGACAGACTTCCGACCAGTGCCCGTGAATGGAAGCAAAAGATTAACGAGCCTCATGTTAGTTTTGTCTCTGATCTTGATAAGAATTTAATTTGGGATGATATCCTTCAACATTTCACATTGCAAGCGGATGATTATGATGATATCAACGATGATGAATTGAAGGAGCTAGTTCGAAAGTAGGCTATAAAGAAGATGGTCACACAATTCCAGACTTGGAAGAAATCCCTATACACGAAATACATCAAGAAGAACCTAACGCACAATTTCAATACTAGGGGCCCGCTCACGAAGTTGATGCCCTCCTGGAATGATTTTGTACAGTCCAAGATATCGGAAGAGGGTGAGGAACGGGTGAGAAGGAACCAAGAGAATGCCCGGCGGAAGGTATACCACCATGGCATGGGATCAGATGGCTACACGACTGCCATTCCCAAGTGGGAAAAAATAGAAGCGGACATTCTTGCCAAGGGTATCACACCAGAATCACTCAATTGGCCCAAACGCGCGAAGAATTGGTTTTTCGCTCATGGGGGAAGATTAGACCTAGAGACCGGGAAGCTGGTTCATGGCCCAAAACTCGAAAGAGCAACACAAAGATTTTCTTATACTCTACAAGCTAAAGCTATTGGTGCGTTCAGGCCCAATAGAGAGAAGGATGAACTGACGTATGCCATCGGGATTGCTGAACACAGTGGCCGAATGAGAGGTTTAGGACGGAACATTTCTTGGGAGCATGGTTTCCCTAATGACAGAGATACCTACAGAAGCTAGCAGAGAAGGAAGGATGTGGAAGCAGCGTGGATCAGCAGGTTGGAGGAATATGTTCGTGAGCCATAGGAGGCGTTGCTTCAAGCACAGGAGCGCAAAAAAGACATGCAAGCTAGAATGCAGGACAAAATCATAAAGCAAGTGCAAATAGCAATGAGTGCTCAAAGGCAGGCATCAGATCTAGAAATCAACATTAATATTAGTCCCCCTAATCAGTTAAAAAATAGCTGCGCTTTCATGGAGTTGCCAAATCAAGATGATGTAATGTTACGTTTCCCCATGGATGATATCACTGCACCATTTACATCATGTGAGCTACATATTCCAAAAGAGAATGCCACAGTCATAGTGGCTCTTGGTGTTTTTCTCCTCCAGATCCTACCAAGACACCAAGAATTCATGGGGCAATAATACCACCTGGATATGTTAGCGTCTCAGTGGATAGAGTTAACAAAGGTTTTAGTGATCTGGCTCTTGACATTCCAGGAGGTGATGGGGAGAAGACTCTAGAAGAAGCAGAGAAGACATTCATACTATGGCGTAAGGCTGGATAACGAGCCAGCTCGGCTCGTTTGGGCTCGGCTCGTTCTGGCTCGTTAAGATAACGAGCTAGCTCGGCTCGGCTCGTTATCCTAACGAGCCAGAAAGCCAGCTCGACTCGGCTCGTTAAAAGCTCGAGCTGGCTCGTTAAGCTCGCGAGCCAGGTATAAAAAATACACAAAATATAATATTTGCATTTATTTAAAGTTTGAGAATAATAATAATACAAAAGAAATGAATCTAACAACCTTAAATCAAATAAAAAAATTAATATGCGCTAATATATATACAAGTATAATAAAATACTATAGTATTCATGCATCTAACTACTTTAAATGATACTTTTTTCCTGGAAGCTTGGCTCATTTAGCTCGCGAGCGGCTCGTGAGCTGGCTCGAGTTGGCTCGTTATAGCTAACGAGCTAAAATCTTGGCTCGGCTCGGCTCGTTATCTTAACGAGCCGAGCCGAGCCGAGTCGAGCCAGCCACGAGCCGAGCGAGCTAACGAGCTTCGAGTTTTTCGTCCAGCCTTACTATGGCGCAAGTGCTACATCATTATTCCTGGGGTCTCTAGAACACCGCCGCTTCCTCAACTGCCAGACAAAAGGTGTAGACAAAAGTGAACGAAATAATTTTTTCACTAATTTTCTATTGACATGCATGATTGATAATAACAATTTCTTATACCTAATTATTCTTTTTTGTACTCACACAGCAGGGCCTCCGTCAACCTAAGTCCAATTATTCAATCTCTAGATCATCATAGTGCTCCAGGCAATGATTATGCAACGCCGCCACTACCGCCACCTCCAAGGAGGTCTCCAACGGCTGCCCCGCCTCCCTTCATGACCAAGAAGCAGCCAGCTCCTAAGAGGTCCGCCCCGCAAATGAAGCCATTGGCCCACCAGCCGACAAAGAAGAAAGCCTCCTCTAATCCAGTTATTCCCCAAAAACTGTCTTACGAGAAAAGTGAAAAGGAATTAAATGCTGCAGCACAAAAAGATATGAGCAGTTTCTTCGAAAAAGTAAGAAAGCAACGAGAAGTGAGGGAGAACCCGGAGAAACCGTACTTCTACCTACCTCCAGATCTTCTAAGAAAGAAGGTGGATCAGAAAAAGCGAGAATCTCAAAAGGCCCTACCAAAATCGGACTACGACCGCTCTCTTACCAAGTCATTTGAGGCGGCACAGAAAAAGACTAGAACAGGGAAAGGTGTTGCACAACTCGGACAACAATCGCAATAATCAGTCCCCCCTCTTGTCATTCGTAATGAATATGGTTCAAACTTAGACTTACTGGACGTCGATTTTGAGGACCTGGCTCAGTTTTACGAGGATACCAATTTGGAGCTTGCCCAAGTACTCGCTGAAGGACCATCTGCTCCGAAAGTGGATCCTTAGAAGAAATTTGAACATGGAAAGAGTCTATACAACCCTGAGGCCTAAGGTGAACTGGGTACGTAAATGTACCTGCTAAACAAGTGGTACATGGCGGCGTGTGAACGGGGAGAGAACTTTGTTTCTGTCAGAGTTAGAAACCAACATTACTTCCGTGGCGATGACGTTATATATGTCAAGTTTTTAGAATTACACCAACTATGCCACCTAGACTCTCTCGACAAAAGTCTCATTAGCTGCTATTGTCTGTAAGTGTGATTATTTTCTACTATTAAAGTGTATATATATAAAGCTATATGTATATATATAAATTATATATCCTCAATATATTTTTATATATGCAGATATGAGATGACAGAACTCAGAAAGAGAAAGAATAATGATGTTGGTTTCGTTGATCCAAATATCGTATTCAAACACCCTAATCTTCCGCCTCAATGGAAAGCTAAACTCGAGAAAAATCTCATGAGGTTCTTAGTGAACCAACAAAACAAGGACATACTCTTCCCCTACAACTTCAAGTGAGTGTTAAATAATTAATATCGATCATATGGATATTTGTTCAATTATTTACTTACTAGCTAAGCTATCTCCCATATATATATATATATATATATATATATATATATATATATATATATTGACTCTAGTTAATGTCGATCATATTTGTGTATAAAAACATATGCAGCAATCACTGGATATTGATGGTCATCGATATGGCCAATAGTCGGTTGAGCATCTTAGACTTGTTAAGAAAAGAGCAAACAGAGTACCAAGACATGATAGATATTATCCAAGGGTAATTTGGTCTCTCTAACAATTATATATACCCCGATCTCTTAACTGCAACAATTATTAAAGGCCAAATTAATTTTTTATTTTATTGAGCGCAGTGTTTGGAAAAGTTTCATTGAGGAACACCACATGAAACATTGCAAAGCGCCACTAGATGTAATCGCACATAAAGTAAGTATTAGCTACACACACACACACACACATATATATATATATATATATATATATATATATATATATATATATATATATATATATATATAATTCAATTAACATGCTTTCATTTCACCGGATCTTTTTTTTTGTAAAAGTGGGTTCTGAGGCAAGAATAGGGGAACAACTACTGCGGATACTATGTTTACGAGTTCATCATGGCGTACGCAAAAAGAACCCCCGAAGAGATCCTCAAAGTACGTTATATAAATATATTCATATATTCACAATTTCTTTTATTGCTCATATATATAAGTAATCACGTGACCAAGACATATATATATATATATATATATATATATATATATATTAATACTTTTCCTTTAACTTTTATTGAAGACTCTATAGTTGAAGAAAAAAGTCATACGACGTGACCAACTGAAAGCAATTCAAGAGACCATAGCAGGATTTCTTAATGACCAGGTCTTAAACCCCGTCGGCGAGTTCTACAATGACGTGAATGAAACACGGAAGCCAAACCAGATGGAGTGAATTTGTTATCCCAAGGATATGATAGAATATACAATGCAAGCTTTATTTGTAATATATATATACATATTATATGTACATAAAATAACGTACAATATATGTATATGCATGTAATATATACGTTAGTTTCATACTTTAGTTTGTACAAAATGTTCGAACATTATAAGCGTGCAGAATACGTATATTATTAGCAGCGCAGAATGCGTATTCAAAAACCTATTCGAAAACCAAAACGAATCATCAATTGAAAATAGAAACAAAAAATAAAGGAAAAAAGAAAACCTTTAGTCCCGGTTTGTAATACCAACCGGGACTAAAGGGCCGACCCACATGGCCAGGCCGGGAGGCCTCTTTAGCTCCGGTTGGTATTACAAACCGAGACTATAGGTGGACCTTTAGTTCTGGGCGAGAAACCAAGACTAAAGGAGGAGCCCTTTAGTCCCGCATTCGTGCTCCCAGTTGAAAAACCAGGACTGAAGGGGTTTCCCAACCGGAAGTACAACTCGTTTTTGTACTAGTGATTCTTTTTTTTTGAAACACAATAGTGAGGTAGACACTTGCACATACACACGAACTCAGTCTACATAAGCACGTATATATATCATATTTCTATGTACATCTCTAAAAATTAAAGGGTATATTTTAAGATTGATATTAAAGTCATCATAGACATCTCAATGTTGATTAAGACGTCAATTATCATTGGAATGGATAGTATTATTCCTTACAAGAATAAAGTAAAAAAAATACATACTCTGTGCTAAGTCGAACTTGAACCCGAACAAGAGGGTATCACTCTAAGCAACCTAACCAGCTGAAATATGTTCAATTTGTTTATTATCATTTCTCTTGATGTGTTTTTAGATAGCTATCGTGTGTACGTAGAATACTTCCATGTAGCTTTTTTTTTTTACAATAGTGAGGTAGACACTAGCAAAACGTGTTCATAGAGACAGGTAAACTTGAAAGTTTCATATATAGGTCTTGGTTGAGTGTGATCGGCGTTGTGATGGTATTATGTTTCAAAATTTTACTTACATATTATTTTATTTTGTGTGTAATGTGTATTTCAAATGAAATTCTGATTGTGTTATGCCATAATCACTTATTTTTAAAAGGAAGTCTTCAAAATTTCAAGAGCATTACATTCAAGGTGGTACAAGGCTTTCACTGGCACTTCTGACGCTTGTTTGACAAGAAGCACGCAACCATTCAACAACACGGTGAACCTACCAAATCTAGTTACTATCAATCCTAAAATTAGATTGCCACCCATATACCTAGAAAAACCCTTGGTCACCTACACTAACAAGCAAAGTAGCTAGATAAAGTAAGAATTCAGTGAATAGTTGAGTAGATGTACAATTGTAGTATGTTTTGTTAAGAAATGAAAGTCAGAGAGCAAATGTGAGAATGTGATACTGAATGGTTGCCAAATTAATGAGTAAAGACTAAGAACAACAAATGTTCTGGTACCTCCCCTCTATAAAGCGGATTGACCGGAGCTGAAAGGGACATCTAAGAACATCCAGTGTAGTGAAAGCTTGAAGACGGGTCGTGATCATCTAGAACTACCTCACCTATGTTGACTACTTTGCCTACTTCGACTACGTTAATGTCTTTGGCGAAGGCTCAATTATATGAAAGGAAGGTATCAAGGGCTCTGCCATAGACAAGGTCATGGAGGTTCGAGCGAAGGTCGATACCGAAAACTAGCTAACAACAAAATCATCCATAGATTGTCTCTATATAGACAAGAGCTGCTTGTCGAGACTGAGTTGTAATTGGGCCGCACTTAATTATATTCAGCTATTGGGTCTTATACTTTCGATCAAAACCGAATAGCTGAGGAGCTATTGTTGGGGTGTACTATATGTTAGAGACCCTATTGGTGTTTTCAGGGCTCAATTACATACCTTATGGGCTTGTAGGATAAGGTTTAAGGCCCCATCTATAGTCCTAGAGGCTCTAGTGTAAAATACAAGACCCAACGAAGGAATAATGAAAACCTCTCCTCCCACCTTTTTTCTATAAAAAGAGAAAGGGGGAAGGTGGAGAGGGGGCTGGCCTCTCACTCATTTTTGTTCTCTCTTTCTCTCCACTCCAACCTCTCTCATGTTCCATATCTAACCAACGGTCTATTTGGATCTTTCATTTTAGAGAAATTGGAATCTACTTAATGGACTTTTGGATTGGAATTTCACATTCCACAACTTTTAAGTTCCTATATAAACCTATCTCAAATTCAGAAGGTGGGAGATGGAAATTAATTCTATAGATCATCGTGCTATGTTTCTATTAATTCCCAAGTTAAAAAGTATAACTTAGCATTAAGAAGCCAGTAAGAGAGGTAGATGGGCACTTATGACGAATCTAACGAACCATCGTAGACATGAGCATCCATTATCTGCCTGAGCGCAATAAGCCTGCAAAAATACCATGACAACAATAAATATCTCTATGCTGCAATAAATACACTATATCTGAACCAATGAAATTGGCAAGTAATGTATAAACACATGGCATGGGCATGTGAAACTGCACCATCCATGTGAGGAATAGGGGAGGGGGGAGAGATTAGCATCCGACACTGTTTCATAAAAAATTGACGATGTCTCCATACATCAGACAATATTATCACATCAGTCATCAGGCAATGAGGAAACAATAGTTAAACCATAAAATTCTTTGTGTCGTGTGTTGGGGCTTAGGGTTTAGTGTAAACGTACTAAGTGGTAACTCATCCTCGATGCAGATTGTACTGATGTCCGATCCATCTAGCAGCTGGCCGCCGCACTTGACGTAAGCGTTCGCGAAGAATCGTCAGCCAAATCCAAGCGCAACCGTGTACGGTGTCTCATGCACGCGACACAAGAAGATGATCCTACCATCCTCAGGGGTGGACATGGGCGACGCCAGGGGTATGCCCCTGTATTCCTTGGAATACCCAAGATTTTGTGACACTACAATAAATATATCTATTTAGATTTACATGTATATTGATACATCCCGTTTTATGTTGCAAATATGGCAAATCAGCCCAATACACAAATTAGTTCTAGCAGCCCACGAAGAAACAAAGCCCAAAAATGCAGAAACCCATCGACTCGCTGTCTGCTTGTCTCGCTCTCCCTCCCCGGCTCCTATCCGTCGCTCTCGCTCACGAGAGGCAAAACCGCGCCACCCCTGCTCTCGCCTCGCAGCGCGCCGCCGCCAGCAGCCTGCAGCCAGCACCTCCCCCACTCTCCCCTGTGGCCCTGCCCCTTTCCCTGCTGCCTCCTCCTGGCGCGAA
Organism: Miscanthus floridulus; assembly: GCF_019320115.1. NCBI lineage: Eukaryota > Viridiplantae > Streptophyta > Magnoliopsida > Poales > Poaceae > Miscanthus > Miscanthus floridulus. The sequence continues at coordinate 76,441,107 of NC_089598.1, forward strand.
GGAGCCATCCACCGATGGCCAGGCGGCGACGCCCCTTCGGCGTCCGTGTCCGGCCCTTCGCCCTCCCCCTCGGCGGCTTGAAGCAAGGTGAGCAGAACACCCCTGATCGATTCTTCGGTGTATGAAATTTGAACTATTGAAGATTTCTTTTTCTTATTTTTTGATTGTATTCTTGTAATGTAGATGAAGTAGCATATTGACATTGTGGGAGAAAGCTGCGAAGGCAAAAAAACAGCCTCCACATCCACAACAAATGCTACTTATGGTCCATTATATTACATATTTGCTTTGATTTTTTTATGCGTGGCACACCTAGCTGCAAATCCCTGGCTCCGCCATTGGCGGCGGAGAAGACCACTGCACAGCAGGGTCTAGACAGCTGAGAAATCGAATATGCGCACGCCATTGCCATCGTGAGCGCAGCATCATATGGCATATGGTTCCTACCGGCGACGGTGGAGATGGAGAAGGCGGCGACGGTGCTGACAGAGGCGGCGGCGATGGTGGGGGCGGCGGCGACAAGGAAGATGAACACCATGGCGGTGAAACCCATATGAGAAACCATAGAGATGATGGATGCGCGGTGTAGCGCAACGGCAGAAAGTAGGGGCGGGTTCTGGAAGCGGAGCAAGATGATCTAGACACGTAGGTGCTAGGGGGTAATTGGACCTTGCCACATTTGAGTTCGGGCAGAGTAGGGGCAACCGAGAGGATGCTGGGTCCGAGCCGGCCGGGCCAGACCGTAGAAAAGGCCTGTTCATCTCAGGCCTAACGAAAAAAGTTCATTCTACAAAGGAAACATTCCAATTTACCTCTCTCGTCATCGCGGTCGTATGTGTTTCCTCTCTAATCTACAAAACCCCTTGGAGTCCAAGTATCAGGTGAGCGCTATCCCCATCTGGCCTTCACCAAATGTCCAGTATTGGCAAATGACAAATGACAAGAGCCTACCGAACTTTTTAACCCCACTCAACTTTTTAAAACCATTCGTTGTTGCACACTAAACGTTTTAATGGTGGTTTAAAATGTGGTGCCAAGTCATGGGGATGATGAGACTAAATTCAAAGTTCCAAGAGGTGAATTGCACTAGAAATATTTGTATAAAAATATCCAAAAATAATAAAAAGTAAGTTTCAAGAAATGTCTAAATACTTTACTTGAAAAATAAGTGATTAATCTTAAAAAGTCAAAGAAATTTTGTTTTAGCTCAAAAAATTATGAAACTAGTTTCCATTTTGAAGATGAAACCCCGATTATGAAACTAGTACCCAATTCAATTCATATCCAGTATGTCAACAAAAGTTCATTATAATCTAATCTAGATATAAATGAAGACAATACATATAGATGCAAATTAAAGCTTCCTTGGATGGTAACCCGATTACATGTTAACTAGGTGGAAACCCCGCGCATTGCCGCGGGATTTGTCGGAGGTAATATTATTTGAATGTTGATGCTCTTTATGATATTATTAGGATAGTAGGGGCAAAGCATCCTGAGATGATGTGATTATGCCATTACGGGAACACATGAATATGCAAGTGGAGAGAATACATACGATTGCTTAATTAGGTATGATGCTAATTGGCAAAGGCATTTAGGTGACATGCACTGGTAATTACATCTCATTTATCAAGAACATAGGTACATTACACAAGCATGGGAATATCATGCAAATAAATAAGTAAATCATATAGGGACATGTATTTTTTTGCGAAGTGGTAACTGAGAATTTAGGATGATATTTCTCTTGGCAAACAGAGTAAGGAGCTCTGCCCGAGAGAGAAATATTAAGAAGTTACAATATATATGACATCAAAAGTTTATCCCAGCAGAATCTAACAGCAACGCTAGACACAGAGCAAGTATTTCTACCTAGTAGGTCCGTTCTGTGCTAATATCCGAGTTATACCATAGAAGTTTCTTAACGAAATGTTTTCCTTCGTTCTAAATTATAAGTCGCTTTGTCTTTTTTGATATATATCAAATTTGTTATATATATATATATATATATATATATATATATATATATATATATATATATATATATATATATATATATATATATACATATACATATATATATATATGTGTCTAGATACATAACAAATTCGATATACTAAAAAAAGTCAAAACGACTTATAATTTGGAATAGAGAGTACTACTTTTAACAACAGGACAAAAAGAAAATAAATGGATAACTTGAAGAAGACAGAAAGCTAGGCATCTCGGAAGGAGTTTCAGGGCCTGTTTAGCAGGGCTCTGGCTCCTCTGAAAATAGCTCTGGCTCCTCTGAAAGAGCAGCTTCTCTAGAGGAGCTGAAGCCGTTCTGGAAAACGTTTGGCAAAACGGCTCATTCGTACTAGACGACGTGCACCTACAGCAAGGAGCCGCGCGAAACTCGTTTTTGAGGCTTCTCCTGCGCAGGTAAAAAATAGCTCCGGCTCTTAACCGGCTCTCCATGTGGAGTCCTTTTCAAAACAGACATTTAGCACAACTCCTGCAGGAGCTGAAGCTGAAGCCCTGCAAGAGCCCTGCCAAAGAGGCTCTCGGTTTGAGAGTCGGTCAAGACCACAGGTCCGTGACGCACACTCGCTGCCATGGAATGGCAAGAAGCGAACTGCTGTCTTCTCATTGGCTCCCATTGGTCTTGGATCAAAACGGTTCAAAAGCATGACCCAGTAAAAGTTCATTTAAATTTTCGGTAACGCTCCCTTAGGGCATCCGTCCGTTCGGAGGCCGTGTGCTTCCTACGCCTGTACGCTACCAGCCCAACAACGTCTTTTCTCTTAAAAAATATCTCCTCCACTCCCCACTGACAGCCATTCCGTCCACTCCACTCGTTCCTTTCGAAGCAGATAAGGTCTGTCGCCGTGCCCGCGCCCAACCACCGCCGGCCATGGTCGTCGTCGCCGTAGGCTACGCCCTCGCGCCGCTAGTGTCCTGCATGTCTTTCCGACCTGGAGCTGCTTTCCATGCCCTGGGTCCCTCCTCATCGGTGCGGTTCCCGCCCAGGCTGTGGGCTCAGGCGTCGCCGGCGAGGCTCGTGGTGGTCGCGCGGTACTCACCCTCGTACGAGCGCGAGGAGTAGGAAGAGGAGGATGAGGAGGCACTTTGGGGACCATGGAGGAGAAGGGACCGCAACCTTGCTGGCTACCGCAGGTCCCCACCAGGTAGGCCGGCGACGCTGTGTTTCAAGTGTGTCAGGCATTTCAAACTCATGTTTCAAGTGTTTCATCTGGATGATACAAAAGTAGATCATGGGATGTTACATATGTTGCAATGACAATATACACATGTTGCAAGCTTATGTTTCAAGTGTTTCAGTTGTTTTCAGACGTTTATTTCAAGTGTTCCATCTAGATGTTGCAGAAGTATATCTAGATGTTGCATAATATGCATGTTTCAAGTGTTTCAGGTGTTTCATTCGTATGTTGCAAGTGTTTCATCTGAATATTATAAAAGTAGGTCTGCATGTTGCATATGTTGCTATAGCTATACACGCATGTTTTAAGTGTTTCTTCTGTTTTTAGTCATATGTGGCAAGTGTTTTAACTGGATGTTTCAAAAGTAGATCTAGGGGAGCACATGTTGCAATAATAGCCCCAGTGGCTGGGGGACAGCGGCCTACCACAGCTGTCTGCTACTGCTGCGGGGGGCGCCTGTGGGTCACCGTGCGGGTGCCTAAGGCCGGCAAACACCCCGCGACACGTATCCGCAGGCGGGGTGAGGCGGGCATGCGCTCCTGTCTGTTACGGCCCTGTTACGTGGGCGCAATGCGTTCGAACGGGAAGTAGCGTCCAGACGCCTCCTACAGCCCAACGTCCAGGCGCTGGCCCCTTGCCGTTAAATTTTCCATCAGGACGGAGAAGGAAGCCCGCATGGAAATCAGAGTAGAGTACCTACTGCGGCCATCGCGGCAGCGCCGGGTCCATCAGGTTCAGCCGAAATGCCATGCACAGCCCCAGGTTCCCGGCCACGCTCTCCAGCAGGCCATCCTTGATGAGCTACAGGCCTACAGCGGCACGCCGCCGACAGGTGGCTGTTGGAGAATGGAGAAGTCCAGCGAGTTTGAGCAACAGCGTGCACAGCCACAGCGGCTGCAGTGTATCTCGCTGGATAGCATGTTGTCCGACAGGTTCAGCCGGGAGGGACAGCTGGTTCAGCCGCGACAGCAGCCGTGACAGAAGTCCCACCGCCTCCAGGATGGGATCGACAATGAAGTTGTTGCTCCAGGTCGGTCTTCACAGCAATGAGGCGTCGGCGATCTCTAGAGGGAGCTCAATGGACATCCTGGTTCATGGCGCTCGCTAGCGTGACAGACACAGGACGGGTGCGGACTGGGTGAGGTCGTTGTATTGTACTCCCTCCATCCTAAATTGTAAGTTATTTTAATTTTTTTTAGAGTTAAAGCATCTCAAGTTTAATTAAAATCATTTGAATTTTCCAATGTTGGGATCAACTAATATGTACTAATCAATCACAGCTATTTGAATTTGGATGACATGTGAATGTGATGAACAACATATATTTTGATGGACAATGAGTTAGATATGTATATGATGTAGATTAACTATGCCTTTTGAGTGTATCAATTAGCTATAATTGCTGGATTAATGGTTGTAGTATATAAAATTAAAATTTTGGTGGTGTATATGTGTTCCCTGTCGGCGTGATCATTTTTTCCTGTCGATGCTCGTGTTAGGAAAGACATCACTTCTTCTGTCAATTTTGTTTTTCTGACCGAAATTCCTAATGGTCATGCTGCTAGGATTTAGGTTTGACTGTTCAAAGCGTAGCTGTCAGGAAATGCCATCACGAATTGTTTCCTGAGGGCTAACCGTCAGGAAAAGTTCACATTTCCTGTTGAGCTATTCCTGTCGGCTTGTTCCTGACCGCTGGTTTTTTTTTGGCTTTTCCTGCAAGTTTTTGGCCGTCAGGAAAAACCCTGAGTCCGGTAGTGGTGTGGTTAACATGTACGTGGTTAGCGTGTGTGTACGCGGCTAGCTAGCGTGCACGTGGCTAGCGTGTACGTGCTTAGCGTGTTCATGCATGTTAGTGCAGATAACGTGTTAGCGTGACCATATATGTTGTCAGATGAGCGTGGGTAACATGAGTGAATAATGTGTTAGTGCACGTAGCGTTTTATTGTTTGTAACTTTTGGATCCAATAAGCCTTTTGATGCATATAACGTGTTTATTACATATAATCCACCGATAAAAGTTGATTATATTAGCCAACATTACAACAGGCACTACTGGACACGGGTTCTTTGCCGAGTGCCGTAAACGCTCGGCAAACCCAAGTTTGCACTCGGCAAAGAGTTTGCCGAGTGTTACACTCGGCAAAGACCAGCCGGCATAGCTTTTGTCGGCAAAGGGTTCTTTGCCGAGTGCAATAGTGCCACGTCAGCACTCGGCAAAGAAAAGTTGACCTAACGGAGACCGCCCGTCTGACGTCCCCTTTGCCGAGTGGTGACGTGTCGGGCACTCGGTAAAATATTTTTTAATTTTTTTCCAAAAAATTCTTTGCCGAGTGCCACAACGTCGGCACTCGGCAAAGTGCCCAGTTTTGCCGAGTGCTTTGGACCAGGCACTCGGCAAAGTGTCCAGTTTTACCGAGTGCCATGACTATAGCACTCGGCAAATCTGGGACCTGAGCCGGTTTTGCACAGTTTTGCCGAGTGCTGTTGTCATGGCACTCGGCAAAGGCACCTTTGCCGAGTGTTACATTCGGCAAAGCTGGGAATTATTCTTTTTTTTTGTTTTTTGCTTCCCATCTTTACGGACAAACAAATCACATATTCACAACCATCACATGCCCAGAATCACAATATATATCACATAAATGCCTCGTCCATAGCAATATCCATCACATACATGATATAGATCACAATGTATATCACATCCACATCCATCACAATATCCACATCCAACACAACCATCACAATATCCATCACAGGATGCAACACAAGTCTAAGTCCATGAAACATAAGAAAAGAGACCAATCCAAGGTACCTATTGTCACCCTTTCCACCCGGAGTGTGAAGAAGGGCCACCTAGCCCCTCGGGCTGTGGAGGAGGGCCAGCTGGCCACCCGGACTGTGGAGAAGGGCCAGGTTCACTTGGATGCGTCGAGTGGTGCCCTTGAGGAGTCGGGTTCGAACCCGAGGACGGTGGCTGCGCAAAGGAAAAGCGAATTCATGAGTTTCTACAGGAGGGTCGCACAAGCTAAAGCAATAAACAACCATACTCACTGGACTAGGATCAGGAGTACAAACCACTGGAGCGAGGAGCGAAGGTGGCACGGCTATACCCGTCGTGGCCTGAAGGTTCGCCGTGAACGCGTAAAGGTCCTGCAGCCTCTTCTCCTCGGCCTCCCTCCTTCGCTCTTGCTCCGCATGTGAGACCGAGTGCCTGGCCTCTAGCCTCTGCACCTGGGCCTGCAATATTTCACCCACAATGTTTCAACAATGCAAAGGCAAGATATATGTAAAAGCAATGAACGACGAATAAAACAGGACTAACCTAGAGTTCCGCCACCTGCTGCTGTGCACTCTGCTGCCGAGGTCGTATAGGGAGGGAGGAGCTCGTGCTCCTTGCTTGAATCTGGGAGAGGGTGGGAGTAGAGGCCGTGTCAACTTGGCTGTTCGCCATCCAGTACCGGCCGTGTTGCTTCCCTCCTCCAAGCCTCATCACGAGGTCCGCATCCAGGGGCTGGGAGGTCGGATCGAAGTCCTCTCCATGGCTCGTGCGAGCTACCGAGGAGTACTCGCTGAGCTTGCTGTGGACGCTCGTGTTGGTGTACACCTCGGGTGGGTCCTCCGGGTTGTAGGTGAGGTCTGAGGCTGTCGCCTTGCCCTTGTGTGCCAGGGCGTATGCCATGAACTCGTTGCACTCCTGGCCACCATGCGACTGGGACTACGAGGAAAACACCAAGATGATTACAAGTAATGAGAATTGAGTGTTCGAATGAATAAAGAAATAAATATAAAGAGCGTTACCCATGTTTGGGCGTACGCGCCGAGGTGGCGGTTGCCTTGGTGGTGTGGCACACCACCCATCTGCAGGCGGCAGTCCCGACGGATGTTGTGCTTTTCCATCCACTCATTCGAGCACCACCTGTTGACAATGGCCGCCCAGCAGGCTCAGTCCTTGGCGCACCAATCAGGACACATCTGCAGACCATTAAGTATATAACATGTCAAAAGATAAAATGAAGCCTACCTATTCTTCATGGAAGGAATCAGTATTAATGTTTCGTACTAACTTGGAGGTACTGCTCCTTGGTGAGCGTCATGGTCCTGGCCGCCTGCTTCCTCACCACATCACCAAGGACATTCCCGTTGTAGTTGATGATGCATTGGAGCCACGTCTCGTGCTACAGGTCTGAGAGTCGGTTCCTGCAGACCTTGTCCTGCACTCGCTCTGCCCGGCCCTCGTACCCCGGGGCGCACCTGAAGAAGTCCTGCAACATGCATCATGTATCATTTCATTATTTTAACAATGACCAATGAATACAATAAATTGACCAATGTAGTGCGATGAAGACTTACCCAGTGCTCCTGCTTAATCCGCGCTGCCTTGGTGCCTGCGACGTTGTCCGTGGCGAGGCCAAAGTGGTCCCACATCTAGGGCGGCATAGTCACGTTGCCGTTGGTGCCTACGACGGTGACCATGCCAGGGTAGTGCTCCCGAATCAGAAGGCTCAGGATGCCATTGATCTGGCGTACCTGGCCGGCTCCGGACACAACTTCCCAGTTGCTGCATGAGTCATTAAGAAGAATTATTAGTCTCCATTTTGATTGTCAACATGTCATATGAACAAGTAGAGAAAACATGAATGGTTACGTACTCGTTGCCCACGGGTCGAATCATCGGGCGCTGGTGAACTGGGATCGGCCTCCACGGGAGGGTCGGCGGCCCGCGCAAGTAGACGGTCAACCCACCAGAGGAAGAGGAACCCCCTGCTGTCGCCGCCTCCTCGTGGCCAGACAAAGCAGAACCCCCTGCTGTCGCCGCTTAGTCGTCCTCGTCCCCCACGGCCGCCCCCTGGTCGCCCTCGTCCCCGGAGGCCGCCACCTGGTCCTCCTCGGGCGACGGGGCGCGAGGCGTAGGCCTTGTCCTCGGACGGCCGCGGGGCGGCCGGTCCTAGTCCTCCTCGTCGATGTCTCTGTGGCGGCTCCTCATCCTCCTGAGCGGGGGGTGTCGTGTAGAGCGAGTGGAGACGCCTCTGCCCCCCCCAGGCATTTTGTCGAGTTCCTGCAATTACAAAGATGCAAAATGAATTTGTAAGTCCTTATAAAGAGATGGAAAATGAACGAAACATAATTGCAAATTAATAATAATAATAATAATATAGTATTACATGAATTAGAAATAATCTCCCTCATCATCATCTCCCTCGTTGTCATCATCTCCCTCGTTGTCATCGGCATCACTATCAATATTGTCGAAAAAATCGACCTCATCTCCAACGTTGTCATCATTATCATCGCCTAAACGTAATCGCTCAAGCATTTGTAAGTCGTTGGCATTTTGCACCTCATCTCCATCGTCCTCATCAATGTCATTGTGTACTTCCATGCCCATCAGCGAAGACATGTCTATGTCAAACCTCCCTTCTAGCCCCTCTGGTTGATAGAACTCTCCATCGTATGTGTTTGGGTCAAAGTTGTAATCTTCATCGTTCGGGACAGACACTTTACCGTGCGGCGATACCTTGTGCACAAGGTACCAACCCGTAAGATTAGGGTCTTTTTGGCACGCCCATGGGAGATAATAAACTTGCGTGGCCTATTGAGCCACAATATAGACATCGTCGCCTCGATAGACGGAATCCTACCAAATTTCGACTTGCCCAAGCTCAGGGGTCGTTCTCGTTACATCAGGATCGAACCAATGGCATTTGAATACGACTGGATTAAGAGGTTTACGACCCTCAAATCTGAGCTCGTATATTTCTTCGACTATGCCGTAGTAGTCACGGTCATCGGTGCCAGGCGTACAAACTTCGGTATTCATGGTTCTTCGGTTTGGGCGACTCTGTTCGTGTCTTGTTGTGTGAAAGCGATATCCATTCACATCAGAAACGGTAAATGACTTGACCTTATAGGCAAAGCCATTGGCAACCTGTCTCAACTCATCACTCATTTCCACATCCGTGCTGGCCTGCAAAGTGAGGCCAGATAGATCGTTACATTACTCGCTCGTATGAGCAAAGTGGTGAGTCAAAGATAGAATGAGGTAAATTGGACGGTACCTTCTTACTAAACCAGAAAATGAAATCGAGCACACCATCTTTGAGAAGGCTATCTTGTTCTTGAGGGGAAGGAGCCCAATCCTCTTGCTAGTACTTATCCAGAAATTCCCTAAAAAAACGAGATACAAGGGGGTTGGATGGATGGAGGATAGTGACGGCGTATGTAACAAGCTCATTGAGAACTTACCGCAAATATGGGTTCACTTCATCATGGTTCAACAACACAAACAACATGATAGTGCGCCACTCATCATACTGCAAGGTCTTGGTGCTCGATGCGCTTGCGCTTCCGAGTTGCCCTTTGAAAAGGCTGAGGTTCGATGAACTCTCGTCGTCGTTGTAATGAGGGGGTGGATTGTGCACACTTGGAAGGTTGTCCTTATAGTATGCTATTGTGAAGTTTGACACCTCCTCCATAATGAATGCCGCTGCCATGGACGCCTCAATTTTGGCTTTATTTCTACACTTTTTGCGAAGAACCTTTAGACATCTCTCGATTGGATAGCACTAACGGGCCTGCACGGGACCCCCCCATTCGTGCCTCGTACAGTAGGTGCAAAATCAAATGCTGCATCGGCACGAAGAAGCCGGGAGGAAAGATCTTCTCCAACTTACAGAGCAACACAGGTGCCACTTTCTCTAAGTCAACAACCACGGCTCGAGATAACTCCTTGGCACAAAGCTGATGAAAGAAATAGCTCAACTCTGCTAGCACGCGCCAGATATTCTCGGGGACATATCCCCAGGTCATGGCAGGAAGAAGCCGTTCAATCCATATGTGGTAGTCATGACTCTTCACCCCTAAGACTCGCATAGTAGACAAGTTCACTCCCCTCCTCAGATTCGCCGCATACCCATCAGGGAACATTAACGTCTGGATCCACCGCAATACCTCCTTCCTTTCATCCTTTTTCAAGACAAAATCGGCATGAGGCCTTTTCCATTTCTTGCCGGGCGCAGGAGGCTTCATCACTAGCTTTGGTCTATCGCACAATGTTGCCAGGTCTAGTCTAGCCTTAACGTTGTCCTTTGTCTTATCAGGAATGTCCATGAGTGTTGCCCAAAGTGTCTCGGCGACATTCTTTTCAGTGTGCATTACATCAATGTTGTGTGGAAGAAGGAGGTCATTGAAATAGGGGAGCCTAGTCAAGCCCGATATATGAGTCCACATGTGATCCTGACCATATCCAATAAAACCACCTTTGTTGTCATCAATTTTGAGAGCCTCTATCTGAGCACGGACCTCGGCGCCGGTCATCATCTGAGGTGCAGGGTCAGTGACTCGAACACCTTTCGTGAAGTTCTTGATGTCTCGTCTGAATGGATGGTTAGAAGGGAGGAATCGACGATGTTCGTCGAACGAAGAGAACTTGCCACCCTTCTTCAACCAATTGAACCTCACAGCTTCCTTGCATACTGGGCATGGGAACTTCCCATGAACACACCACCCACAGAATATGCCATACGCTAGGAAGTCATGCAGGGAGTACTGGTACCAGACATGCATTTTGAAGTTCCTCTTTGTAGCTCGGTCGTATGTCAGTACCCCATTTTCCCAAGCATCGATCAATTCATCAATCAGAGGCTCCATGAACACTCCCATATTGTTCCCTGGGTGTCCGAGAATTATGAGCGACAGGAATACGTTCTTGGGTTGAAACATGACGCCGGGGGGAAGATTTAGGGGGATCACGAACATGGGCCAACAAGTGTACGGGGCCGCCATCATTCCATACGGATTGAACCCGTCTGTTGCCAGCGCTACATGTACATTCCGAGCCTCCTCAGCTTTACCGGGATGTTTACCATCAAAGTGGACCTATGCATCACCATCGGATGGATGTACCATCTTCTCAGAATTGTATCTTTTGCCATTTTTGTGCCATGTCATCTGTTTGGCAGACTCCTCTATCATGAATAGCCATTGGATCCTCGGTATGAAAGGAAGGTACCGTAGGACCTTCTCGGGGATATCAAGCTGCTTCTTCTGGCCATCACTAGAGTCTACCTCCAGAAACCTAGAGGATTTGCACTTTGGACAGTGCGTTGCTGTCTCGTGTTGTTTCCTAAATAGGACGCAACCATTCGGACAAGCATGGATCTGCTGATACGACATCTTTAGTGCACGAAGAAGTTTCTGTGACTCATACATGTTCTTCGTCAGAACATGACCCTCTGGAAGCAGGGTCCCAACAACTACCAACATAGCATCGAAGGCGTCTTGACTCAGGCTATACTACGACTTGAACCCTATTAGGCGTCCAACGGCATCCAGTCACGAAGCCTCAGTCTTTTCGTGAAGGGGCTGCTGTGCCGAAGACATCATGTCGTAGAACGCCTTTACGGTTTCCTCTGGTTCCTCCTCCATTCCTTCACCAAACTGTGCCTCATGAAAGTCATCCATCATGTCTGGTACCCTGGCATCACCATCAAAATCCTCGAGGCATTGTCTCACCACCTCCTCACTCATACGATCCGCTTCACCATGGAAGATCCAACGGGTATAGTTTGGCGTGAATCCAAACTTGCAAAGATCTTCCCCCCACCTTCTTCCTATTTTTTCTTTTCCTGTTGTCACATTTGCTACAGGGACACGGCATCCGACTTGCCCCTTGAGCAGCCGGGCCAAATGCATGGTCTAAGAAAGCAGAGGTATTGCACATCCATTCTGGGGTCATCTCTGCGTGGCCCGTGTACATCCAGTCATGGTTATCCATCCTCTGACATATATATATATATAAGCGAGTAATAAAACCAGCAATTGCATCTACACGACGTTCCTACTATCTAATAGGTGAAGGATAGGTCCTAATCCCACCCGCGGATGCGTAGATGAGGTTAGTCTCCATGCTCTACTCCTATCCGAGACAGAATTTCAGCGGCACCTCCCCGCTGTTCTCCCGATACACGTCCTGGCAGGGAGAGTGTGTATCCGGAGAACAACAGGGAAGAGCTGCCGAAACCCGGTCTCGGACCGGAGCAGACCATGGAAACTAACTCATCTACGCATCCGCGTGCTGTCCAAAAAACGTGGACAATCCGAAACAGATACGGTCGTAGATATGAAAAGATCCGCATACCTACGACCGTATCTCTTTCGGACGGGAGACGCCTAACTGGGTTACGCGATCTAAGATAATGATACGGGAGGAGGGCTTATTTATACCTAGGGTGGCGGTGGAGTCAAGCTAGCGGGGCAGTGGCGAGTCGGGGCAGTGACAAGGCGATGCTGTGCAGGCAGACCCGCAACGCCGACGAAGAGGATCGGGGTCACCGAGTCCCCTCTGACGTGCTCTTCTCTGCAAAAGAAGAAACACAATACTATAAGTTGAAAATTTCGGCAGAACCTCCCCTGTATGGGGAGGTTTCCAAAACCTGCAAGAAAAAACCGGCACGATGGCCGACAAGCACATATCAAGGGAACAAATACGGCACGATGGCCGATAGCCAGATATATATTAATCCACCACCAGCACACCACCACCACGACCACACCACCACCACCACCACAACCTCCACCACCATGACCACACCACCACGACCACACCACCACCACCACAACCACCACACTACCACCACCACCACCACCACCACCACACCACGACATCCACCACAACGACCATGACCACACCACCACATCCACCACAACGACCACCATTGCACGCCACCACCACCTACACCTACACCTACACCTCCTCTTTCACCATGAAGCGAGGGAAGGGCATACCTGGACATCGGAGGGACGTCGGAGGCCACAGATGGGGCGAGGGTCGCGGACGAGGCGACGTCAAGGGGCCGGGGCGGGGCACCTCCTCCTCCTCTCTTCTCGGCCTCCTCTCTTCTCCTGTTCCCCTTCTCCTCTTCCTCCCTTTCTCCCACCTTCTACTCAGAACGGGGGCGGGCATGGCAGACAGTGTGGACAGGGTTGGCGGGTGGCGCGGGGTCCTCCTCCTTCTCCGGTGGCCGGCGGATGGCGTGGAGGTTCTCCTCCTCCTCGGGGCGGGCCGGCCAGTGGGCGTGGGCGGGCGTGCGGCCGGGGTGGGGCACCTCCGGCGGGTTGAGGCGAGCGGTGGGGTGGGGCTCCTCCGGTGGCCTGCTCCTCCTCCCTCCTCCTCTGGCGGCCAGGGGCCGGGGGCGCACGGGGTGGCAGTTGCGGGGTGGCCGGTGGCGGGGTGGCGGTGGCTGGCCGGCGGGCGTGGGTGGGCGGCGTGGCCGAGGTGGGGCACCTCCGGCGGGTTGAGGCGAGCGGCGGGGTGGGGCTCCTCCGGTGGCCTGCTCCTCCACCCTCCTCCTCTGGCGGCCGGGGGCCGAGGGCGCGCGGGATGGCTGGTAGCGGGGTGGCGGTGGAGGGGGCGCGCGGGGTGGCGGTCGCGGGGTGGCCAGGGCCGGGGGCCGAGGGCACGCGGGGTGGCGGTGGCGACAGCCGGGGCAGCATGGGGCGGGCGCGGGGCAGCAGAACTTGGCGGGGCAGTACGGGGAGGCTAGGCAGCGGCGCTGTGTGTGGTGTGTGTGAGTGTGTCGGCCGGAAGGCCGACGTATTTTTTTAACCGCCCACAGCTTTGCCGAGTGCCAAGATCTACGGCACTCGGCAAAGAAGATTCCCTTTTTTTATTTAAAAACTTTGCCGAGTGCCATGCGTTAGGCACTCGGCAAATAATTAAGTTTGTCGAGTGCCACGGATTGGCACACGGCAATTTTTTTTTTATTTTGGCGACCAATTTTTTTTGGTAGCCCTACAACAGTACCAGGAACCACATATTCAAATTTTGCACATTTTGACTGATTTTTTTCTATATTTCATTAGTTTATTCCATTTTGTTGAATTTTTTCGGAAAATACGAGTTTGAACTGCAGGTGCATCGAATATTGGATTTGAATGATTCGAAAAATGACATTCATGTTTGTGAGTGTAAGTTTAGGCCAAATCCAGGAACTGACCTGAAATTTCTATCAACTTGCTCACGGGGCAACGCCACCAAATTGCGTGCGAGTTGTTTTTTAATTCCATAAAATGCAAACGAAATCGAAAAAACATGAAACTTGTGGAGATGCCGTGTTATCGTATGCGTAGGCTGTGGTAAAAATTGAGAAAGTTTCGAGCACGTTGTCACGTACCATGCTCCACATGTTTCAACGTGCTCGAAACTTTCTCAAATTTTTACCACAGCCTACGCATACGATAACACGGCATCTCCACAAGTTTCATGTTTTTTCGATTTTGTTTGCATTTTATGGAATTAAAAAACAACTCGCACGCAATTTGGTGGCGTTGCCTCATGAGCAAGTTGATAGAAATTTCAGGTTAGTTCCTGGATTTGGCCTAAACTTACACTCACAAACATGAATGTCATTTTTCGAATCATTCAAATCCAATATTCGATGCACCTGCAGTTCAAGCTCGTATTTTCCGAAAAAAATCAACAAAATGGAATAAACTAATGAAATATAGAAAAAATCAGTCAAAATGTGCAAAATTTGAATATGTGGTTCCTGGTACTGTTGTAGGGCTACCAAAAAAATTGGTGGCCAAAATCAAAAAAAAAATTTGCCGAGTGCCAATCCGTGGCACTCGACAAACTTAATTATTTGCTGAGTGCCTAACGCCTGCCACTCGGCAAATATTTTTTAAATAAAAAAAGGGAATCTTCTTTGCCAAGTGTCGTAGATCTTAGCACTCGGCAAAGCTATGGGCGGTTAAAAAAAATACGTCGGCCTCCCAGCCGACACACTCACACACACCACACACAGCGCCGCCGCCTAGCCTCCCCGCGCCGCCCCACCAAGCTCTGCCGCCCCGCTCCGCCCCGTGCTGCCCCGGCCGTCGCCACCGCCACCCCGCGCGCCCCGGCCCCGGCCACCCCGCGACCGCCACCCTGCGCGCCCCCGCCACCGCCACCCCGCCACCGGCCACCCCGTGCGCCCCCGGCCCCCGGCCGCCAGAGGAGGAGGGAGGAGGAGCAGGCCACCGGAGGAGCCCCACCCCACCGCTCGCCTCAACCCGCCAGAGGTGCCCCGCCCCGGCCGCGCCGCCCGCCCACGCCCACCGGCCGGCCACCGCCACCCCGCCACCGCCACCCCGCGCGCCCTCGGCCCCCGGCCGCCAGAGGAGGAGGGAGGAGGAGCAGGCCACCGGAGGAGCCCCACCCCGCCACTCGCCTCAACCCGCCGGAGGTGCCCCGCCCCGGTCGCGTTGCCCGCCCACGCCCGCCGGCCAGCCCGCCCCGAGGAGGAGGAGAACTTCCGTGCCATCCGCCGGCCACCGGAGAAGGAGGAGGACCCTGCGCCACCCGCCAACCCCGTCCACACTGTTCGCCATGCCCGCCCTCGTTCCGAGCAGAAGGTGGGAGAAAGGGAGGAAGAGGAGAAGGGGAACAGGAGAAGAGAGGAGGCCGAGAAGAGAGGAGGAGGAGGTGCCCCACCCCGGCCCCTTGACGCCGCCCTGTCCGTGACCCTCGCCCCGTCCACGGCCTCTGGCGTCCATGTATGCCCTTCCCTCGCTTCATGGTGTACAATGCTGGTGAAGGAGGAGGTGTAGGTGTAGGTGTAGGTGTAGGTGGTGGTGGCATGCAATGGTGGTCGTTGTGGTGGATGTGGTGGTGTGGTCATGGTCATTGTGGTGGATGTCGTGGTGTGGTCGTGGTCGTGGTTGTGGTGGTAGTGTGGTGGTTGTGGTGGTGGTGGTGTGGTAGTGGTGGTGGTGGTGGAGGTTGTGGTGGTGGTGGTGGTAGTGTGGTGGTTGTGGTGGTGGTGGTGTGGTCGTGGTGGTAGTGTGTTGGTGGTGGATTAATATATATCTAGCTATCGGCCATTGTGCCGTATTTGTTCTCTTGATATGTGGTTGTCGGCCATCGTGCCTGTTTTTTCTTGCAGGTTTTGAAAACCTCCCCGTACAGGGGAGGTTCTGCCGAAATTTTCAACTTATAGTTTGCCGAGTGTTTTATTTTGCCGGCGTTGGGTCCGTTATACCTCTGACAATATTTGCCAAGTGCTCTAGTTTGCCGAGGGCCTGGCACTCGGCATATTAAGGTTTGCCGAGTGCCTATATTTTGCCGAGTACTAGGCACTCGGCAAAATAGCCTTTGCCGAGTGTTTTATTTTGCCGACGGCTACACTCGGCAAACTGAGTCTTTGCCGAGTGCCCGATATTTGGCACTCGGCAAAGTATTCGACACTCGGTAAATTACCAGTTTCCCGTACTGAGGCCACAACTTAGTAACATGTATAACGATTGTCAAAGTTCATTTAGCAATCCACCGATAAGTTTTATTTTTGTTTTCCTGGATTTTTTTTAATTTATTAAATAATTCATAAAATGTGAAAAAATGAATGGCTCGGATTGATTTGAGATATTACCTATAGGTAAAGGTTGTAACGTAGCATTGCCTTTGTTGGTTAGCTGATGATTGTAGTAATTGGTTAGATTTTACAGTGCCTTGGGAGGCTGTTTCCGCAGTCAGCCACAAGAATGAAGGAGAATTGCCAAACACCTACGAGGATTTGCTCCTACCCTATTACTCGTCCTTCTATTATCATCGCAAAACAAGCAAGCCACAATCCACTATCACAAATACCTGTTTTAGAATCAAGGAGCTTGAGCAGCTTCCAAACCGATGAGCACGTAAGGATCTTGTTTGCATACAAAAGAAAACGCGTAAACCAGTACTGCACGTAATGACGACGTACGGGACCTTGTTCATGCATCACGACCTGGTCTGGAAGGGCACGTAGGTTTTGAGCGAGTCGCGGACGCCCTGCACCGAGGCGGCCCCGGCTGCGATGGTGATGATGAAGCAGAAGAAGCTGAGGGTTTGCAGCGCCAGCCACGTGCCGCTGAACCGCGGGATCTGCTGCTGACGGATGTACATCTCGACGGGGAAGAAGACGGTGAGCGGCCAGAAGGCGATGCTGCCGAGGATGCCCAGGATGCTGTTGAAGAAGGGCAGCAGGACGGCGAAGAGGGTGATGAGCGCGACGAACCCCGTGCGCCACACGAGGCGGAACACGTTGACGCCGCCGTGCTCCTGCGTGGCGCAGGGCCACCGCGCTGCCACGTCGGCCTCCACGGCGGCGAACAGCGGCTGCAGGAACACCTGGAAGCCGCCCACGAGGTGGAGCACGATGCACACGTTGGCGAAGTCCACCAGCCAGTAGGGCTCGTAGAAGCCCGACAGGATGTTCCCCGGCGCGGCGTTGCCGAACGCCGAGTACCCCAGGCAGCCGCACAGCATGTAGAACCCGGTCGTCGTCGCCACGCCCACGATCGACGCCTGCCGCATCGTCTTGTTCTCGGCCGGCGGAGATCGCAGCGTGTCCTGCACCGTACATACCCGGCCATCACCACCACGAACAACTTTATTTGCGGCCAACAAGTTGATGCTCTCGTTTAGGTGTTGGAGGCCATTAGAGTAAGAGTGTAAGCAGCTTTCCTGACCTGGATTTCAATGAGAATTATGGTGTAAGAGTAGGCAAACGCGATGTTGCCGAGAGCCTGGAACGTCATCCATATCTTCTGCGTTGCGCTATCAACGTCCACTCCAACCTGCGAGCCATACAGCGTCGTCTTCCCCGTGGGACCTGCCAGTGCCAGCCAGAGAATGAGTAGTGCTATGTATTGCTATTGGTTGAGACAATTACAGATGTATACCACCGTACCTGACAAGGTCTGGCCGAGGGCGAGGCCGACGGCGATGGTGGCGTAGGAGAAGGACATGACGGCTGCGATTACAGAGAGCCACCAGAGCTCATGGAAGTTGGGGAGCTGGCTGAAGATGATCTGCACCACGCCGAAGCCGATGATGTAGGAGCCTGTGTTCTGGGTGCAGTCGGCGTCGTGCCCGTGCCAGTGGAAGCAGTTGGACTTGAGGATAGCCCTGCACAGTGCATATATAGCCAAGCCAAAGACAATCAAATCGATCGATCATTTGGTTTGGTTACTAAATTAAATCAGCACAAAAGTTTATTAATTAGTTGGAGGGACCTACGCAGCACTGGCAGCAGCTGTGATGGTGTAGCCAATGCCGGTGCCGAACATGTTGGCATACTGGCAGAAGCCGCAGAACCAGACATACCCCCCGCCTGCACACATGCACACACGCGCAAGAGATCTTGCAATGTCAGTTACACTGACCTCGATCTGCATGTAAATTTACTGCATGATGCCTATTTGATCGTCTGAATTTGCAAGTGATCAACAGGTTCTTGTCAAGTGCTGCTTGCAAGTAATAAGTACCTAGGTAGGACTCGACAGCCTCAGTGTAGGTGTAGTTGCGCTTCCCGGTGGCAGGGTCGCCGACACGGTAGCAGTCGGAAAGCAGGCAGCAGGTGTAGTAGGTGATGGCCGCGAAGAGCAGCAGGATCACCGGCCCGGCCACCCAACCCAGCTGGGCCATCGCCCACGCCAACGAGAGAACTCCGGAACCGATCACCGCCGTGATGATGTGCGCCGCCGCCGTCCATGCCGTCCCTGTGCCATGCATATATAGAAAACAAGGTTGCAGATTTCGCAAGGGAGGGGAATCAGAATCATGCATGAGCTAGCTATTTCTGTTCTTTTTTTTCTTTTGAAGTGAAGGTACGGGAAGAAGAGGTACAGTGGATATACTGGATCAAGTGGATCGGAGTTTAGTGATGAAGATGACATATTTTGGAAGCTGAAGGCTTCAGGAAAGTTTTCCACTAAGAACTTCTTTGGATCCGTAATAAACAGTTAGCTACTAAAAATTAGCTGAATTCTGTTTGGATCCTTAGCTAATAAACCAGCTAATTAACTATCACCTAGCTAACAATTAAATAGTTGGTTTCTCCCTGCTAACACAGCTAATAACCTAATAGTTATACCAAATGGGATCTACGTCATTATACATGGTGTGGATCTCGAGATCTCTGGCATGCCAAAGTTATCTTTGAAAAATCATTTTTTATAGATGGCGTGGCATGACAGCGAGAGGAGGATTGTAGTTCTGGTGGTGGTGGGTTGGAGTTTATGGAAGACTAGAAATGATCGGGTGTTCAATAATACTCTTGTTAAACCTCCCAAAAACATGGCTTACAAAGTGCTCGGATTCTTACATGGGTGAAAGAAAGATGTAAGGAAGGAGGAAGTCTAGAAGCCAGAGGAGTTACTCAAAGATGATGAAGGATGGCCTTTCAAGATGTGACAAACGCACGAAACACTTAACCTTTAAGCTTAGCTAGGAGCCCTTTACTCTTTATTTTTTTTAAAAAGATCGGTTACTGGCTTTCATTGATAAGAAGGGAGCATAAAATACATGAACTCTCAGTTACCTGAACTCCATGCGGTATGCGGATGCCACCCATATGTTTGTTGCTATATTTTGCTCTATGTTTGTTTCTGTTGAGTGACAAGGGGAGTAGGTGTTGTGTGGCGTTTGGCTACTATATCTTTTGGTTGTGTGAACTCTGCATGTAAACTCGTAACACCAGTAAAATATGTTTAATAAGCTTTAATTTCAAAGCAGGACCAAAAGTCTTTAGTCTAAAATTTTATTTTCTTTAGTGCAAAAGAGAACAAAAATGTGTGCCTCAGTAGAAAAAAATAAGAATAATTGGGGAAAATGAAATTTATAGCACAAAATCAACACTACTGCTTCCATTCCAAAATGTAAGAGGTTCTAATTTTGTCCTAAGTCAGACTTCTCTGGTTTTGACCAAATTTATAGAAAACACATTAACATCTACAATACATAATAAATACACTACCGAGTACCAAGATATATTCTATAGTAGATTTAGTAAAAACCAATTTGGTGTTATAGATGTTGGTACATATTATTTCTATAATTTTGATCATTACATAAGTTCGACTTAGAAGAAAAACCAAAATTTCCCATGTTTTGGAACGGAATAGGCCTGTAAGTACTAAGTAGCAACACAACAGGACTAGTTGAGCTTTAAGTGTGCTGCTAAGATAAAGTTAAGGCATTGAAATAAGAATGGAATATGGATTTCTAAGGACGGAATTGATTCATAACCTACACTCAGAAGGATATTGTAACTGAGTTGACAACAAATGCAGTTATTGATCATTTCTACTATACAATACAGTTCAACTAAAATGGAAAATGTTACTTTGTATACCTCTCTTTTTTTAACTATTGCCTGCCTGTATCACAAAACTGTGACATATCATGTGTCCTAAACACTTCAAGGATGCACCGCATTTCTTGATAATCCGTAGTATGACAGATTGTTCTAATAATCTCATTGGCACCGGCCTCTATTCATGGTGCCTCCACTGTCATCTCACGTTGGCTGCAGCTGCAACGACCGAACGGCGGCCGCAACAAAATAAAGTTTCCTTCTTTGCGTGAGGCATGTATGCACGTTTGGTTGCCCCATGTTTATGTTCATCAAACATCGAGGAGGACGGCGAAACCCTCCAGATCGATTCAGTGTGATGCATGGTTAAAGCAGGTTAATTATATTTACCTGTCCTCTTCTCCTTGCCGTCGTCGTCAACCTCGCCATGGATGCCGCGGGTTGGCATGTCGACGTCCATGGCTCTCTCCTCCGTCACTCAACCTCTCCACTACTCCCGTGCCCCAGAGACCTCAGCTGCAGAAACAATGCATGTGGGCTTAGCTGTTGGTTTCCTCTCGCTCGCTCGATTTTTCCCCCGGCCCCGGTGGCAGGACACCAGCAGGACGTGTGCGCTCCGATGGCGGTGCCGGCCGGCCAGTGGTCGGGAGCGGGAATAGGGGCGGAGGAAACTATATATAGGCAAGGGGCGCCGGCGAGGGAACGATCGAGCGCCACGCTATCGATCGACAGAAATGAAGAAATGAACGCGCGCAGCAGCGCGGGTGGCATGGGGAAGTAAATAAAACATTGGCGTGGAACGACCACAGGTTGACGCCTGTCATGGTCGCGCTGCATTACTTCCCCGTCTTTCGCGGTTGCGGGGCCGAAGACGGAGAAGGCCCGCGGGGTCATGAGACCGAATTTTTTACTATTTGACCCTTTTTTTCGAAAGTTTCTCTCAAATAGACTCATGACGGAAAGAATTCCAGAAATAGATCCTTGGCTCGGCGCCACGGTGACTGGCGCCGAGGTCCTGGCCACGGGCAAACGGCCTGTAAGGGGCTCGGCGCCATCCACTCTAGCGCCGAGCTCGGCGCCGTAGATCTTGGCGCCGAGCTCGGCGCCATTCACTCTGGCGCCGAGCTACCTGCATTTAACCCCAACCCAGCCTTCTTCCCTGAGCGTTCTTCCTCTTCTTTCTCCTCGGGTTTTTTTTCTCGCCACTTCATCCTACCTCACGAATCGACATATTGGACCTTGAAAACCTTGATTTGATCCATAGATCTTCGAGAGCAAGGTATACTCGCTCACCTCCTTGTTTTTCTCGCATAGATTCGGTACATATTAGTCGGATTTTTGAAACTAAGAATCGTCATCACTTAGGGTTTCATTGTATCCCTCAATATATGTATTATACAACCGTAGGTTCATTTCAAGGCGTGGAAAATGCTAGCAAACCAAGCCGCATGTAGTTATGTTATGGGTTTATTATTGTGGATGAAATGAGAAACCCTAGGTTTAGGGTATAATGTTAACTGCTTTTGGTTCTTATAACGAAATTTATTGGATTATAGTTATGGTTCTCATTGATATTTTGTTGTGATGTTTTTATTTATGTTTGCTAAATTACATCATATTTGTTAGATGCAAGAAATGTTTTGGGAGGAGTTTTGGCGAAAACGGGGTCGTCCTCGAGAATTATACCCCGACGCGTCTAGCAAAGATGCTCCCGTTCCTCCTGACCTTCCTGTCCCTAACTGTGATTGTGGTTTCCCGGCCCATGTTTTTCAATCGAAACATCCGGACACAGCCGCGCGTTGCTTCTACACATGTAGTCGGTTTAATGTAAGAAATTATTTGTACTATCCTTTATCTTTATTTGTTTAAGTATGGTACTAATATATTATTGGAATCTCGTTGTGTAGGACCATGAGAGGTGCTTTTTCTTTCAGTGGATCGATGGTGCAGAAAAGTTTGATCCTAGGTACCTCTTTTTCGACGATTGGTTTAGAGGGAGACATCCACGTGAGCACTTCAAGCGGTGGGTTCCACCCCCCCTAACCCTCCGGCAATGACGGCTAAGGAGAAGCACCTAGCCGCCGTTAGACGACTCGAGGAACCTTCTCTGTGCGATTGCGGAGATCGAGCTGTGATAAACCTTGAGAATACGTTGGAGTTTGTGTGTCCAAACAAACATGAAGTAAGTGCAAAGTGTATATGTTAAAATCTTGAGCTATATGTGTTTATGTACTAATGTCTCATTATTTAGGTGTATTCAATGGCGAAGTGTCGTTTCAAGGAGTGGTTGTATGGTCCTAAGAACCAATGGCCGGAAGAACCGCGAGGGTTAAGGAAAAGAAGAAAGAACGGGTAATCTACAAAGCACCTCCTGTCATGTGCGAATGTGGTGTAAAATCCAACTATGGCCTAGTCCATTCGAAGCTTGGAATAGGTCATTATTGCGGCCATATGATTGAGTATGATGAGGTTCGTTATATTTCTGGTAAACATGAAATCGTATTTTGTTTGTTCTCCTAATACATATATGATATAATATTTGTTTTGAACAGAGCACTAGGAAATGCAGTTGGGAATGTTATGATGGTCAAGCTAAGTTCTTGGATGAACTGAAGAAGAGGCAAGTAATTGCACGGAAGAGGGGATATGGACCTGACTACGTCAACCTATTCGTTAAACATCACAAAGAAAAGATGTGTGAGTTTGCTAGACAGCGCGGTATTTATAACCCGATCGATGTTGGGCTTAACAAATGGGGACTGGAGAGGCGGACGACGTTAGAGGAGGAGAGGGCAAGGAATGAGGCAAGGGAGGAGACAAGAGTACAGATGCAGGTCTTGGACGAGCATGTTGCTACATTATGTGCCAGTGAGTGCTTG
Source organism: Miscanthus floridulus (assembly GCF_019320115.1). Classification (NCBI taxonomy): domain Eukaryota; kingdom Viridiplantae; phylum Streptophyta; class Magnoliopsida; order Poales; family Poaceae; genus Miscanthus; species Miscanthus floridulus. Next base: position 76,464,306 of record NC_089598.1, read on the forward strand.
AAAACCTTTTTTCGTTGCCTGGTTTTAAATGTAATATTATCGAGTTGCTAACTGATAGCATTTTATACATCAAGGGATTAGTTGCAGCGGGGAACATTCTGTAGAGGTGGCTCATGCAAGATATGAGGAGAAGAAGTTAGATGCCCATAGATCACGAGCTTGTCGTACCGTTCAATCACCGATTGTGCTGTGTGATGATGGAGACGAGGATGAGGACGACACTGGCAGACTGAGTGAGCTCATTGCTTTAGCAGAGACGGGCATACAGGCGTAGGAGGCTGAGGACGACACAGGCAGACTGAGCGAGCTCATCTCTCTAGCAGAGGCGGGCATTCAGGCGCAGGAGGCTGACGACGACACTGGCAGACTGAGCGAGCTCATCGCTCTAGCAGAGGCGGGCTTACAGGCAGAGGAGGATGATGACGCGTTCTTCACTCAGGCCGCAGCGGCCATAGATGAAGCGGAGGCCGCTTACTACAAGCGACAGGCAAGTGAGAGCAACGCAGTTGAGCCTAGCCGCAGCAACAGGGTTGTAGTAGAGGACTGGTACTCGGATGATGAGTTGCTTACTCAGTACGTTTCAGATTGAGGATTTGGAGGTGCATTTGCCCCTTTGTCTACTGTCGGCACTTAGTTATACTATTAATATGTTGTGTAATGTGACATAGTATCGAACTTTTCATTATGTGGTTGTTTTCATTATCAATGGTCTTAATATTCCGCTTAATGATACAGACTTATTTCCATTTGAACACGTGCTGCAAAAAACAGTTAACGACATACGATATTATAGAAATCAACACACGAAACACATTAAATGGCATGTGACTACAGGTACCGAACCTGGGTACATAGTTTTCTTTGACTAAACCTAACATGCCTTAGGTAATTAAACCATGCCTTCGGTAATTAAACCTAACATGCCTTAGATAATTAAACCTGTGATTCTCCACAAGAAAAACATAAAGTCATCCTAGTAGTGTGGCCACATAGCAAATTGTGTTGCACCTTCTCCATAGTAGCCTCCCATTGTTGGTGGTGGTGGTGGCGGGGGTGATGGGGGAGACCCCTTTTTCTTGTGGTTAGGGAAGGTGCAATATGGATCATTGCAGAGTGCCTCCTGTGAATCGGCACCATTGTTGTTGTCGTCCTGTTCGTCGTCCTTATAACCGCTGCTAACTTCCCTTTCTAGATCGAAGATACGGTCTTGTACGTAGTAGATGTACTCCGCATGCGGATAAATAGGTCGAGGATCGACCCAGCTACTGAACCCACAGTTTTCTTCGGTCAAGGAAGACTACAAAAAGTATGTCGTGTAAGTGATATACAAGACAAACATATTGAAGAAACAAATAGTAAAAGAAATTACCCATGCTCGCGGGCATTTGAAGAAACAACGACCTCCATCTATTCCCTCGGTGAACATCTGCACTAGGCAGTCCTCACCATGCATGCATTTTGGCCACTCTTCTTTCCTTTCATCGTATCCTGTCAGTGGTGCCTCTTTGGTGAAATCACTTTTGCTCTCAACTGGGAACCTCTCATAAAGAGCTTCCTCAAAGAAATCAGGACCAAGAGGACCCTCTCACCCCCAGGTAGTTTTCTTCCCCTTTCCTCTCCCTCTGGACGACCCTCCAGACATTGGTACTACAACGAAAGCAAATGCTGAGGAGTGTTCTTCTTCCTTATTGTTTGTGTGAATGAGAGGGAGTGAGTGGTTATTTATAGGTCGAGAGAAGGAATGGAGGCCTATCAATGTGCCATGTCAGCGATCCGTGTGCCGCTTTACCTCAGCCCTTGGACCAAACAGTCATAAGATGGATGGTGGAGATAGAGTTTAGTTGTGCTTCCTTGCATGTTGTCCTTGCAGCTGAGAGGTCTATATCAGTGATGTGATAATTCGATGATGTCCGTGTATCTGAAAAGTCTATGTTTATTCTCTGAAAAGCATAGATTCTCTAAAATGCATAGATTCTTGTACACAGCGTATGTACAAATATTCCTGGATTATAAACGTAATAAATTTATAGTTAATCTGTGTACTACATTTGTGCCTTTGTACAAGTATAGTATGATTAAAGATTCACGCAAAAAATTCGCAAGATACGGTCTTGTATTAGAAGCATCCACAGTTACAAACAGAGACATCAATATATATTCTAAACATTTACTCATCCAACAAGCATAATGCAACCACAACGAATATCACAACTAACATAATATGTCATGCAAAGTACAAATAGTCCACAATGTCCATACGATCCCGAATAATTAAAGATAAGTAAATACAATAGTTCATAGTAACATCTACCACGTTCCTCACTGTCTCCTACTCTTGCCCCTACCCTTGTGACCCAGAGCGCTGGTGCCTGGAGTGTAAGGGTCACAGGGATGGTGTCGCCTAGTGCCTAGAGGCGGTGTAGGATGAGTCGATGGAGCGTCATGGAGCTGAGAGGGCCCAAGCTCATCGTGCCTCTTGTCCATGTCATCGTTGTCGGCGGCCTCCTCATCCTCCTCCTCGTCCCTTGTAGCTGCTTGACTAGAGGAACCCAAGGCTCCTCTTCCTGCGGAAGGATCGTACATGTCATGCGTCGTGTTTGTCCTACAACCACAACGACCAGCCGCACGGCATAGACGACGTGACAGCCTCTGTTGTACAAAACAATGTTAAGTGAAAGAATATAACGTATTAATGATTTGTTTGAAAGAATATTTGTAATCTTACATCTAGGAAGCCAAGTATGTAGTCATCATTGACTCTAGGCCGAACGCGCTCGATCTCTTCAACTGAGCTTCTCAGTGTATTGCCCTGCAACAATGTTTTCAATAATAAGACTTCTGAACATATATCATTTAGTTTTGTTTTCTTTTGTACAAGAATGTAACTTATTACAAGGGTTATACAGCGCGAAGGTTGCAATAACTATAATAGATAACTCCTAACGTTGGTCCAAGAACACCTAATGTATTGTTATGTAACTAAACATAACAAAATAAGTCGATTGGCTTACCACACTGTCCAGGATCGGTCCTGCCTCCACCTGCCTTCCTACAAGAGTGGACCGGTCGTACGTCGTGTCCTCATCGTCGGAGGACTCGATGTCGGCATAGTCAGCTTCGGTCCACTGTAGTCTGAGCCTGCACCTTGTCGAACGTTGGTACCAAGCTTGGTACCGCCTGAACTCACGGTTCGTGTGTGGCTCGTTGTTGTCGTCCAGGTTGTCGTGCATCTCCTCCCATTCCTCAATGTAGGACTGGTGGTGCCTCTCCCAGTCAAAAATCTTCTTGTTCCTCTGACGATCCAACCTGCACATATGTCATCGTTACATTAATCCACGTACGTGGCACCATATTATAAGAAATGGACCATTATCATGACTCATTTGAAATATCAAAACACTTACTTGTGTAAGTCAACGCCAGTCGAGAACAGAGGCATAGGCCAAAGCTGTCTCACTCCAAATTGGCGTGCAACCCTATCTGGCAGGTGGTACTCGATAGCATAGAAGCATATTAGAGGGCACCTCATCCTATAGAAGTAGTCGTCGGCCCCACATACGGTGCTCAGCTAAAAAAGTAGTGCGTCCTCTCCACCATACGGCTCCCACTCTACCTGCATCATGTTCAAATAAGATGATAGATGGTATACTAATCCTTTTAATATGTGCATGGAAAATAAAATTTACTTACACTAGACGCCGTCAGCGAATCTAGCTCGTTCGTGTACTGAATGTACGCCCGGTCTATCCTCGTGTGCGAAATCCTGACCTGGTCCCAAAGGTACGCCCACGTCGGCTGGCGACTTAGAGGCTGACCTTGGAACCACTCACGACGAGCCAGTACCTCTGGACGACCAACTGGAAAACGAGCCCACATCCATAGCTATAACAGGTACACGCATCCACCAAGTGACGGGTTCGCCGTAGACCGACGACACCCCTCGCACAGCTGCTGGTATAGAAAACACAAGACTGCAGAGCCCCAGCTGTACTGACCCGCCTGGTCCCAGTTACTGAGGCAGTGGATCCACATCTAGGACGCATTGTCACCCGTCGCGTCGGGAAAGAGAACACAAGCAAAAAGGTGTAGGATCCACGCCCGGCAGTAGTACACAACCGTCTCCTCATCTGCCTCCTCGGGGCACTGTGCGAACTCTGTACGTAGCCATGAGATGGGAACTCCAGAAGTGCGAGCCCCTTGCTCGCCAAGCTCACGCCCAAGGAAGGCCTCCACTCGTGCTCTCCATCCCTCTGACCTGCACTGCCCGGTGACTGGGTTCCCATGAATCCTTAGGCCTAGCATCTTCTGACAGTCCTGAAGCGAGACTGTCATCTCCCCGAAAGGTAGGTGGAAGCTGTGAGTCTCTGGCCGCCACCTATATTTAAGACCAAGGAAGATTACTTGTCAAAAAGTCAATTGCATTAACAAATGGCCATGAATGGAGGCAATGATTCACTTTAATACCTGTCTACCAACGCAGTTATCGCCGCTGAGTTGAACTTGGGCAACCCACGATGAACCTGAAAGGAGATGACATCCAGGCCAGCTCTTTGTAGGAAAGGAGTGTACCTATCGTCGTACCGAATGTCCAAGAACCCACTGTGGGTCCTAGAACGAAGGTGCGGAAGGTCCTGCATCGAATATAACATAGTCACATGTTACTTCACGAACACACGTACGAATAAAACTTATAGATTATTACCTGCCCCAGCGCAACGAGACGTCCTCTGTGGGTCTCCTTGTACGTCGGGTCGAGCAGGTGGAATTGCTCCATCCTACAAAAAAAGTGAATGAATTAGAATTGCAATGTACAATGAAACATGAACTTATAAATGTATACATAATTGACACAAATACAAGCATAAATTGAGACATGCATAATTAAATATATGATACGACAAAATATAAAATAATACTATAAACCAATAGTCCTACCTCACTAATCTGCCAATGGCAACTTCGTGAGTTGTGGCCAAGTCTACCGCACTTGCCGCACTCGTACTGCTCGGGATCAGTAACAAATAGAGTTCCTCTCCCACGCCTAGTTCTTCCGGGTATCTGATCCATAACCATCCTATGCCTCGTCCTCTGCCTTGATCCACGCTTGTTCCAACGGTAAGCTGGATCCGTAATGTACTTTGGCCCATCATAAGGAGGCCACTCTCCAGGATCCCGGAAAGGCACGAAGCGAGGGCTCCATGTGTTCACAAGCGTGTTGACACTGAACTCGTGAGGTATCCTCCTCTCGATATTATAGTAGCGATGCCTAGCTGCTGCCACCAAATGCGAACATACAAAGTGGTATTGCCTTGGTTTACCACAAGTGCACTTGAAATGTTGGAGGACAACCACATGTATCCTCGATTCTCGGACCTCGCCATCGGACGTTGTACCACCCCTATGCTCGACCTGATAAGTCCCTGTGGCGTGGTCAAAGCATGCAACCTCATGTGTGCCAGCCCTTTCTCTTGCCTTCTCTAGGTGTGCCATTGGTTTCGGAGCCCATATCTCTCCATCACTACTCAACTGCAATGCATGGGCGTGTCTATCGTTGAACCAGGCAACAAGCTTATAGAAGGTGAATTGAACAATTGCATTCACGGGCATACCACGTATCCCTAATAGCAACTTATTGAATGACTCTGCCATGTTGCTGTACTGAAACTCGTACCTCCAGCCACCATCGTCATGAGCTCTCGTCCATTTCTCCAAATCCCTCATCAAACCTGTGAGCCATTGTCTACCTTCTGCATTTGATGCGGTTCTGACCTGCTCCAACTTTTCCCTAAAGTACTTGTCCTCAAGCTATCGAGCAGCCTCCTGCAACAGATTAAAGTTTTTCTTGACACTGTCCTTCCGTAGGAGATTCTCGGCAAGGTGTCGAGTACACCAACGATGGTGCAAAGGTGCATACCCCTCTAACTGCTCTCGCACGACATTAAGTATGCCCTGATGCCTATCAGATATGACACCAACCTCCCTGCCAGGGCCAACCACATGTATCCAGACTAGCCTCAAGAACCATCCCCAACTATCATTGTTCTCCTTCTCAACCAAAGCAAATGCCAAAGGAACCAACTTGCTGTTCGCGTCACAGGATATGGCTATAAGAAGTGTGCCCTAGTATTTGCCAATCAAGAACGTACCATCAATGGAGAAGACGGGACGACAGTGCCTAAAGGCCTCGACACACTGAGGAAAGCACCAGAAGGCACGAAAAAATATCTGCCTCCCATCCTTCCATGCATTAGGTTTTGGGATGTACTCATAATGCATGCCTAGATTCACCGCTTTGATTGCATTGAAAAGAACTGGCAGCTGCTCATACCCATCCTCCCAGTCCCCATATATCATGTTCCACGCTCGCTGCTTAGCCCTCCATGCTTTACCATAAGTTATCACATATCCTCCATACAACGCCTCAACGGTCCTGATAATTGTTCTCACCTTCATGTTGAGTTCTCCCTACAAAATTCCCATCAATCGCTTGGCAATGAGGGTAGATGTCAACTGCCGATGCCTCAGTGTCAGCTCATGGTCAGCACAATTGTGTGGCCCAACTACTTTTGTGATCTTCCATTTTCCGGTCACCTGTTGCTTCCTTGCATAATCCCTCCATGGGCAGCGTTCCTTGTCACACACAACTGTGTAACGGCGCTCCACATATGAATGCAATACCCTGTAAGGCCTCTTTCGTATCACTACAAAAGCCTGCAACCACCTCTTCAAAGTAGGGAGGTCATTGAACACCCTCCCCTCCTCAATTACCATGTTAGGACCGACCTCAGGAGCTTCTAGGAGCTCATCATCACGTCCTTCTGCAAACGCCAAATCAGAATGAGCAAGATCACTAAACTCATGAACTCTAGGATCACGGCGGTCGGGAAAGATACGTCTCATCATCTCAACATCACTCTCCGTCAGCTCTCCAACAGGACGATCATCATCAGAATCAAGAGCCCTAGCCATCTCATATGGCTCCAAATCATTCATAATTTCAACATTATTGGAGCCACAAAATCCATCTGAAAAGTGCACTTGCGCAGCAACATGGGGCACATCGATATTCTCAGGAATGTCTCCTGCAACGTCATTACAGAAATGAGGAAAGAATGAAAGAAATAGATGTAAGGAACGGGATAAGCTCCCAAAAACCATGCGGTTAAGACACTTACTCGGATGATTCTATGTCAAAGGGATCTCATAAGGAGGATCTGCCACGAAAATATGAGTATGACAACCATCTCCAAATAACGCATTGGGGGCAGATTGAGCATCAGGAACCGTAGGCGCAATCTGCACATGCAGGTAAGGTTCCAGAACGGGAGGGTCGATGTGTGCCGGATGATCCATTGCTGGGGTAAACCCATGAGGGATTGGATCAACTAACACCCGACGAACAACCACGTCCAAACATTGCAGCTGGCTCTTCATATCTGATCTCACATAGCTGTCCCACTGATCCGCACAACCAATTGAGATCATGGTGAGGACTGCCTAGTGCAGATGTTCACCGAGGGAATAGATGGAGGTCGTCGTTTCTTCAAATGCCCGCGAGCATGGGTAATTTCTTTTATTATTTGTTTCTTCAATATGTTTGTCTTGTATATCACTTGCACGACATACTTTTTGTAGTCTTCCTTGACCGAAGAAAACTGTGGGTTCAGTAGGTGGGTCGATCCTCGACCTATTTATCCGCATGCGGAGTACATCTACTACCTACAAGACCGTATCTTCGATCTAGAAAGGGAAGTTAGCAGCGGTTACAAGGACGACGAACATGATGACAACAACAATGGTGCCGATTCACAGGAGGCACTCTGCAATGATCCATATTGCACCTGCCCTAACCACAAGAAAAAGGGGTCTCCCCCATCACCCCCACCACCACCAACAACAACAACGGGAGGCTACTATGGAGAAGGTGCAACATAGTTTGCTATGTGGCCACACTACTAGGATGACTTTATGTTTTTCTTGTGGAGAATCCCAGGTTTAATTATCTAAGGCATGTTAGGTTTAATTACCGAAGGCATGGTTTAATTACCTAAGGCATGTTAGGTTTAGTCAAAGAAAACTATGTACCCAGGTTCGGTACCTGTAGTCACATGCCATTTAATGTGTTTCGTGTGTTGATTTCTATAATATCGTATGTCGTTAACTGTTTTTTGCAGCACGTGTTCAAATGGAAATAAGTCTGTATCATTAAGCGGAATATTAAGACCATTGATAATGAAAACAACCACATAATGAAAAGTTTGATACTATGTCACATTACACAACATATTAATAGTATAACTAAGTGCCGACAGTAGACAAAGGGGCAAATGCACTTCCAAATCCTCAATCTGAAACGTACTGAGTAAGCAACTCATCATCCGAGTACCAGTCCTCTACTACAACCCTGTTGCTACGGCTAGGCTCAACTGCGTTGCTCTCACCTGCCTGTCGCTTGTAGTAAGCGGCCTCCGCTTCATCTGCGGCCGCTGTGGCCTGAGTGAAGAACGCGTCGTCATCCTCCTCTGCCTGTAAGCTCGTCTCTGCTAGAGCGATGAGCTCACTCAGTCTGCCAGTGTCGTCGTCAGCCTCCTGCGCCTGAATGCCCGCCTCTGCTAGAGAGATGAGCTCGCTCAGTCTGCCTGTGTCGTCCTCAGCCTCCTGCGCCTATATGCCTGCCTCTGCTAAAGCAATGAGCTCACTCAGTCTGCCAGTGTCGTCCTCATCCTCGTCTCCATCATCACACAGCACAATCGGTGATTGAACGGTGCGACCAGCTCGTGATCTATGGGCATCTAACTTCTTCTCCTCATATCTTGCACGAGCCACCTCTGCAGCATGTTCCCCACTGCAACCAATCCCTTGATATATAAAATGCTATCAGTTAGCAACTCGATAATATTACATTTAAAACCAGGCAACGAAAAAAGGTTTTCAAGCACTCACTGGCACATAATGTAGCAACATGCTCGTCCAAGACCTGCATCTGTACTCTTGTCTCCTCCCTTGCCTCATTCCTTGCCCTCTCCTCCTCTAACGTTGTCCGCCTCTCCAATCCCCATTTGTTAAGCCCAACATCGATCGGGTTACAAATACCGCGCTGTCTAGCAAACTCACACATCTTTTCTTTGTGATGTTTAACGAATAGGTTGACGTAGTCAGGTCCATATCCCCTCTTCCGTGTAATTACTTGCCTCTTCTTCAGTTCATCCAAGAACTTAGCTTGACCCTCATAACATTCCCAACTGTATTTCCTAGTGCTCTGTTCAAAACAAATATTATATCATATATGTATTAGGAAAACAAACAAAATACGATTTCATGTTTACCAGAAATATAACGAACCTCATCATACTCAATCATATGGCCGCAATAATGACCTATTCCAAGCTCCGAAGGGACTAGGCCATAGTTGGATTTTACACCACATTCGCACATGACAGGAGGTGCTTTGTAGATTACCCGTTCTTTCTTCTTTTCCTTAACCCTCCGTGGTTCTTCCGGCCATTGGTTCTTAGGACCATACAACCACTCCTTGAAACGACACTTCACCATTGAATACACTTAAATAATGAGACATTAGTACATAAACACATATAGCTCAAGATTTTAACACATACACTTTGCACTTACTTCATGCTTGTTTGGATACACAAACTCCAACGTATTCTCAGGGTTTATCACAGCTCGATCTCCGCAATCGCACAGAGGAGGTTCCTCGAGTCGTCTAACGGTGGCTAGGTGCTTCTCCTTAGCCGTCATTGCCGGAGGGTTAGGGGGGGTGGAACCCACCGCTTGAAGTGCTCATGTGGATGTCTCCCTCTAAACCAATCATCGAAAAAGAGGTACCTAGGATCAAACTTTTCTGCACCATCGATCCACTGAAAGAAAAAGCACCTCTCATGGTCCTACACAACGAGATTCCAATAATATATTAGTACCATACTTAAACAAATAAAGATAAAGGATAGTACAAATAATTTCTTACATTAAACCGACTACATGTGTAGAAGCAACGCGCGGCTGTGTCCGGATGTTTCGATTGAAAAACATGGGCCGGGAAACCACAATCATAGTTAGGGACAGGAAGGTCAGGGGGAACGGGGGCATCTTTGCTAGACGCGTCGGGGTATAATTCTCGAGGACGACCCCGTTTTCGCCAAAACTCCTCCCGAAACATTTCTTGCATCTAACAAATAGGATGTAATTTAGCAAACATAAATAAAAACATCACAACAAAATATCAATGAGAACCATAGCTACAATCCAATGAATTTCGTTATAAGAACCAAAAGCAGTTAACATTATACCCTAAACCTAGGGTTTCTCATTTCATCCACAACAATAAACCCATAACATAACTACATGCGGCTTGGTTTGCTAGCATTTTCCACGCCTTGAAATGAACCTACGGTTGTATAATACATATATTGAGGGATACAATGAAACCCTAAGTGATGACGATTCTTAGGTTCAAAAATCCGACTAATATGTACCGAATCTATGCGAGAAAAACAAGGAGGTGAGCGAGTATACCTTGCTCTCGAAGATCTACGGATCAAATCAAGGTTTTCAAGGTCCAATATGTCGATTCGTGAGGTAGGATGAAGTGGCGAGAAAAAAACCCGAGGAGAAAGAAGAGGAAGAACGCTCGGGGAAGAAGGCTGGGTTGGGGTTAAATGCAGGTAGCTCGGCGCCAGAGTGAATGGCGTCGAGCTCGGCGCCAAGATCTACGGCGCTGAGCTCGGCGCCAGAGTGGATGGCGACGAGCCCCTTACAGGCCGTTTGCCCATGGCCAGGACCTCGGCGCCAGTCACCGTGGCGCCGAGCTCGGCGCCACTCACTCTGGCGCCGAGCCAAGGGTCCATTTCTGGAATTCTTTCCGCCAGGGGTCTATTTGAGAGAAACTTTCGAAAAAAGGGCCAAATAGTAAAAAATTCGGGTCATGAGACAAGAGAGGCTCAACCAATGAGATGTAAGTGGACACGTGTGTGTGAGAGAGAGGAAGTTGTATGGACACACACAATTGCTTTGAACAACTTCATAAAGGATCCTATTTAGGTCTCTAAACTCAAATTTAAGGGCTTATATAAATAAAAAATACAGATACAATATACAACCCTTGTTTAGACCCTCGCATTTGGAAGGCCCTAAAATCTTACCCTTCGGTCCACATTCCTAGACTCTCCACTCAACCCCAACTCGATAGCCCAATGTGATGTCGCCGCGGCGCCCCTCCCACCAATCCTCCTGGTGGCTCTTATCGAGCACTGCTCAGCCCTCCTCGGCGAGGTCTCCAGCGCCTTCTCACCATGAATCACATGTGGTGAGATCCTCCCAACAAATCCCGCATGGTTCCTCTCCTTCGGTGAACCTTCGTGTGGCTTCTCTTCCTCTACCGGTATGGATTTGGCTCCTCCCCTCCATCACCATGATGGACGGATTTTCGCTCCTCCCCTCTATTGTCACGATGGGTGGATCTTCGCTCCTACCCTCCACTGCCAAGATGGCCAAAATTCACATGGTAGCTAAGAGCGAGGAGAAAAAATGATGAGTGGGCCCCCCTTATTGTTTGTTGGCATGAATTTGAGGGCTCCTATTGGAGGAAATGAAAAAAAACAAGTCTTTAAAAATAGGAGCCCTCAAATGAAAAGTTGGAGCCCTGTTTCGAGGGCTACGGTTGGAGCTGCTCTTAGGAGCATTGTATGTAAAGGGATCAAATTGAAGAACAGATAACGAGCTGCGAAGCTCTAATTCAAACATGTATCTTCACAATTTGTCTCTTAAATGATCGATGATGGGGCAAGTTGTGCTGGGAACTACTATTTTCAGTAAAATATATTATTGTTAAAAATGAGATTATAGCCTTCACATTATTTGGTGGTGCCGACATCAATCATAAATGTTTTCATTGACAGACTCATTGAATTTAGTTTCATCTTGCAATTATCTGCATGGCCATGTCGATTCACTACGCAACATAGGATCCTTCCTGATCTTTAATCTCTCTAGTTAACATAAAAAAATTGATCCAAGGAAAAATTAACTAGTATATTGTATAATAATGTTTTTTTTGTGAGAAGTCATGAAAGAGCCAAGAGACTTTAGTTAAGGTTTCAACAATCATAATTGTATCTTATATCCTCACCTAACTACATATAAGTCGTTAACCATCACTGGACACTATCAAGACATGAATGGGAAATTTATTACTCCATCCGTCCCTAAATAGTTGCCGTTCTCGCTTCCCGAGAAATAACTTTGACTAATTATATATAAAAAATATTAATGTTTATGGTACCTAATTAATATTATTAGATAGATCGTTGAATCTATTTTCATAATAAATTTAGTTGGAGATGCAAATGTTGCAAGTATTTTCTGCAAATCTAATCAAACTTACACTTACAACACAGAAACCAAAAACGAAAGTTACTTAGGGACGGAGGCAGTATTTCAGACGTTTTAATTAGATATATACTTCTTCGAGCTGCAAATGTAGTCCATTTTATCTTCTAACAAGTGCAAATAACTTATAGTTTTTCCTATTCTCCTTTTATTTGCTGAATATTTTTAATACTTGCATAAATTATCTATTTTCTGCAATATAGTATGAAAAACAACAATGTCATTTGACTTTCCTAACCCATTTATATCATATATAAGTCTAAACCACGTGCATTAATTTGCAATCAGAAAAGGTGTATAATTGGCTAATTGCTCAACGCACATTAGCAGGTCGACCCGGATAAAGACGGAAAAACCAACACTGTAATTCATTTTTGCGTTGGCTGCATTGCCTTTTAATTCATTTTAGTTTGAACAAGGCTTGTAACACTTCGATTCCTACATCATCAGCTCAAGCTTCTGCACACTTTACAACATATCCAAGACGCCTTCGAAATGCATCCATAATGACTGAACCTCTCCCCGGAACCCCCGTCTCCTACCCGGAGCGATGGTACCATACCATACCAGTGCTAGTAACCTGTCGCCGGACACAACAAAGGCGACTGTTAAACCTCTGACCCTGAGTGAGCATTGCAGCAAAGGTGGTAGGCCATTGCATTGTACACGCAGAAGCTCAGTCATCAGTCATCATGACTTGGTCTTGAAGGGGACATAGTGTTTGAGCGACTCGGAGACTCCCTCGATGGACGCGACCGCCGAGGCGAGCGACACCAGGAAGCACAGGAAGCTGAGCAGCTGCAGCGCCACCCACTTGGTGGTGTACTTCTGTATCCGTCGCTGCCGGATGTACATCTCCACTGGGTAGTACACGGTGAGCGGCCAGAACCCGATGGCGCCGAGGAATCCCAGGATGTCGTTGAAGAAGGGCATCACGATGGCGAGCACCGTGCTCACCACCACGAATGCCGTCCTCCACGTCAGCCTGAGCATGTTGACGTTGAACCTGCCGGCCACGAGGGGGTGCTCGCGTGTGACGAACTTGGCGTTCGGCCAGCGCTTGGCGGCGGCCGTCTCCAAGGCCGCGAAGATGGGCTGGGAGAACACCTGGTACGCGCCCACCAGGTGCACCACGATGCAGACGTTGGCAAAGTCGATCAGCCAGTAGGGTTCGTAGAAGCCGAACCCGGTCAGGATGTTCCCTGGCGCCGCGTTCCCGAACGCCGAGTACCCAAGGCAGCCAGCAAGCATGTAGAACGCCGTGGTGGTCGTCACGCCCATCAGGGTCGCCTTCTTCATCGTCTTCTTCTCGGCTGGAGGAGACTTCACCGTGTCCTGAAATTTCAGTTCAGAGTTAGTGACTGACTGGTCTTCAGAATGCTAAATTCTGAACAAACATACACATCGTATGCAGTGCTTGTGCTTACTTGGATTTCAATGAGAATCATGGAGTAGGAGTAAGCAAATGCAATGTTGCCGAGAGCTTGAAGCGCGAGCCAGACCTTCTGGGCTGAATCAACGTCGACTCCGATCTCAGTGCCAGTCAGAGTTGACTCACCAGTACGGCCTGTAACAACACGTACATTACGGCACACAATGTGGCATCAGAGGATGAGAATGATCAGAAGGCCTAAATCGTATTGTGTGAGACCTTGATAAAGTTTATTTATAGGCTAGTAGCTAGTTCACCTGAAATGGTCCGCGCCAATGAGAGGCCGACGGCAATGGTCGAGTAAGAGAACGACATGATGGCGGCGACGATGGACAGCCACGAAAGGTCACTGAAGTTAGGGAGCTGAGAGAAGAAGATCTGAACGATCCCAAATACGACCATGTACATGGTATCGTAGCTGCTGCAGTCGGCGGCGTGGCCCTTTTTGTGGAAGCAGTTAGCCTTGTGCACGGCCCTGCTCGTCATCATTCAGCCAAAGGGATTTCTCAATCGACGATGAGATTGAATTTGAATCTACCAAAACATCACTACTAAATGAGCCTATTGCAAGAATTACTTACGCTGCACTGATGGACGCGGTAATTGTATACCCAACGGCAGTTCCAACCAAGTTGACATACTGGAAAACACCACAGGACAAGACTTGCCATCGACCTGCATTATCCGCGACATGCATCATCTTCACTGTCGAAATTCAGAAAACGAACCGTTGGTTCATCAGAGATGAGATGATGTGAGCACAAAGAAGTACCCAGGTATGCGGCGACAGCGTCCATGTAGGTGTAGTTCCTCTTGCCGGTGAGCTGATCGCCGCTGCGGTAGCAGTCAGCGAGAAGGCTAGAGGTGTAGTACGTGATGAAGGCGAAGATCATCAGGGTGAGCGGCCCCACGACCCAGCCCAGCTGTGCAGTCGACCAGGCGAGGGAGAGCACGCCGGAGCCGATGACGGCTGTGATGATGTGCGCGCTCGCCGTCCATACCGTTCCTGAAACAATTATCAAGATAGTGTAAAATCAACCAGTCATCCGTATATAACACAATACAATCATAAAACAGTTGAAGTATTAGAGCTAAGTTTTCTTCATCATCACAGAAGGTTATTTCTTCCAATAAAAAGAAACGAAAAAAAAAGCTTCACATTTGACATATAATAACTTGATCACAGAAACAATATTTCACAAGACATGTTACTGATTAATATTATATCCATGCATCTTCATTCATGTAGGGTGGAGGATCAACAAGCCATAGTTTGACCTGCTACCTACAATCAAAATCGAGTGACACATGCCATTGACCCATGTCCCTGTCTTACATAGTTACATGGTAAGATGGTCACCAACGGGACAGGGACAAAGTCCAAAGGAATCACTGATCCAACCCCGGCGATAAATGTCACCCTCCCACTGTCCCACAGCCGCATAATTCAACGACACAAAGGTCTCTTGCATGCCCCTTGGTCAACAAAGGCCCTCTGATTTTCGTTGGTCCGGTAATCTCTGACTGCTGCTGTCCCCGCTCGGAGATTGCCGGCGCACAAAAGGCTATCCCCTATCTCGTCCAATAGCATGTGCTGCCTCTGCCTAAAATATATGTTCATCTCACATTCTAAAAAAAAAGTGACTAATTTTAAGTTTGACTAATTTTGTAAAAAATAATATCATTTATGTCACTAATAGATTTATTATAAAAATATATTCTATAATTAATCTAATATTTATTCAGCATAATAAATGTTAATATCTTTTATATAGATTTGATAAAGCTTATAGATAATTGACTTCTTAAAAAAAACAGGAAATGCACTCTTTTGGGACGTACTCGTCATCCTCACCCCTAAGTAGTGCACCGAGTGTATAAGCTAATGAAAAAAATAGTCTAGCAGATGAACTCATGCTACCTTACTGAAACGAGAAATAACAAGTGAATATATAGTAAAATTAATTCCCCTATGAGCAAACAATGTCAGATGTTCTATGCTTCTTCAGAAAATGGGCAATACTGCTTAACCAAAACAGAGGGGAAAAAAGGGTATTTCGTGCAGTTCAAAAAATAAAAATAGGGTTGCGTGCGCCAAAAAAGTCAGAGACGGCAGGCCTACGGCGCATATACGTATTCTTGCATTGGTATGCTCATCGCCGCCGTCGACAGACTCTTGCCTGGATATCTCCTCACCGAATAGCTCCCGTCAAAAAGGTGCGGCCGTATTGTCAAAGCACATATTGTGCACTCAACAAACTCTGCTGAGTGTTGACCCAAAAAATTCGAGCAGTATATTTCTTTGTTTTCCATGTGAAGGAAAAATAAAAAGTACAATGAGTGAAGAAAAATAAGAGAGAGAAAAGAAGCCAAGACTTCTGTCACTGAAATGTTTAGTTTGGTTTTGCGTCAAGGACACAGATTCTGCTGAAGGAGAACCACCAGGAAGATCAGCCAAAATGGAACTTTCAGTCAAGGACACGGATTTTTTTATTAGTTGAAAATTAAGCCCCCCGGGTAGGGACCCTGGCATAAAAGTGTCATAATCGAAGAGGGGACGATGCAAGTGCTAAACATTGCGTGTCAAAAAGTACTGTAACTTTTTTCCTAACACGTGAAGAAGGAATCTATAAAGTGAGAAAACAATCAGCAAAGTCGCATGCGTGTAGTTCCATATTCACATTTAGTACACAAGGACGCAGCTGAAACGTGTACATAGGCCAATTCAAGTACCTTTGATTTTGACTTATATATCCAGTCTAATGTAATACCACGTAAGTATCAATTAATTAAATAAATCTACATGGATAGGGCAGGCTCTCAATAATTATATATACATGTGTAATTAACTGATTCAATTATGCATTCAATAATCAATGTTTTCTATAGGAGATGGTCTAGCAAATAGATAAATATTCTAGAATGCTAAGTTTTTTTTTTGACAGAGATAGACAGATAATCCAGTTCTCTAAGACAACAAGTCGTCATTGGTTTCTCAGCTACTTGTGGTGGCTGCAGCCCACAGGAGCGTCTTCCTCCTGGCTTCCCGGTGCGCGATAAGACAAACACGATCGAGCTAATCAGGCAACGATGCAACAGCTGCCGTCCCCAACTGGTTGGGCGGTGCACGTCATGATGTCAGGGACGGATACAAGACCTGCCGAATAGCGCGTATGGCGTACGCCTCATCCACAAGCTTCAGGTGCTGCTGATTCTGCTTCCGTCGATGCCACCGAAGTTTTAAGCCATTACTACTTATTACTATGCTTATGGGCTTTATGGCTAGTATGATTACCAAGGCAGATGCGTGATACTACACCGCCCGTGTTAAGTTTGGTCGTAGGGCGTTGAGGTTGGTGTGTTGTGCTAACAACGCAAGAGAGATTGCTAACCAAAGAGAAAGGAAAAGGATGATTCTTCAGAGTGGCCCTCCTCGCGCTCACGGTACTTCCTCGAAAGAGAAAGCAAAGCAAATTGCCTACACAAATCTAGCCGAGAATATTCTTCAGAGTTATAATGGTATTCTGAAGGATTTGAATACCTGCCTAAATTCGCTCAGTGCAAACAATAAGAACAACGTACAGTCCGCCGTATGGACGCCGGACTGCCCCCCAAGTTTCTTTTTATAATTTCCAGGAAAGGCAGGAAAAAAAAAGGAGAGGCACGTCTACAAACAGAAGAGACGGCGGCGGCCGGCGGGGCTAGGCATCGGTGGCGGTTCGATCACTTACCGGTGCGCTTCTTCCTGCCGTCGTCGTCGAGCTCCTCGCCGCCGGCGCCGTTCCGCGGCCGCTGAGGGTAGTAGTGCGCTCCGTCGGCGCCGGAGCCGGGGCCGTGGCGCGCCGCCATCTCCAGGTCCTGCGTCATCTCCGCGGCCGCCTGGGACGGGCGCGCCGTGCGCTCGGGCCGTTCGAGTAGACGAGTAGGGGCGCCGCGCGGAGAGCCAAAGGGCCGCGCCAGATTTTATACACGCGGGAGTAGAGTAGTGACGCGATTATGGGCGTCCGACGCAGCACAGGGCCGCTGCCTGTAGGGCCCAGGGTACAGTCGAGTTCGAGCCAGATTTGAAAGGAAAAAAAAAAAGCTGTTAAAACGCGTGCCTGGCTCGCGGCCGGGACTCGGAAGCACACTCTCTCTCCGGTCTCGGCTGTGGGCCCCTGCAAACTGCCATGTGGTCAACGTGCGTGGCGTGGGGAGTCAAACTACGGCTAGAATTAGTAAATGTGTACTGCTACTAGATAGAGCAGCAAAACAATCTCACTTTGTTGAATGCACTGTATAAGTTAACGTCCGATGGATACCAATTCATCGGACGATGCTGCGGACTCACTCCCCCAGCGCGCCCCTTCCTCAGTTCCGCACCGCACGCTACCAGCACACCCCCCGGCGACGCACGCAAGGAGTAGACCCGCTGGCGATGGTACGAGGCCAGGGCAGCTGCTGCGTCCTCGTCGAACGAAGAGCCCCGCTAACACCGACGAACCCGCGCCCGCGATGCCTATGAAGAGCCCCGCTAGCCTCTATGTCGCGCGAGTCCGCACGCCCCCAGATCGCCCCGCAGCCCGTCGCGTCCGCCCCACGCCCACGACGAGCATGCTGCATGCCCAGCGCCCCCCATCGCCACAACACCCCCACGTCCGCCGGCCCTAGCACCTCCGCCCGCTAGGCCCCGGCGAACCACGCGCCCCCGCCCGTCCTGGCTCGTCCCTCCTCGGCCGAACAACATAGAAAATTGGAATAAAACACGTGTAACAACACGAAAACAACTACTGCAACATTAGGCTGAAGCAGCTGAAACACCATGAAACATATATATTGCAACAAACAAGGAGCAACATCTGCAACATTGGGATAAAAGCAGTTAAAACACCATGAATATATTATTGCAACAACAAGGAACAACAGGTGAAACATTAGGCGGAAGCAGCTGAAACACCATGAACATATTATTGCAACAACACCGAACTAACTGCTGCAACAATAGGTCAAAGGAGCTGAAACACTTGAAACATATTATTGCAACACTGGTGTGAAGCATATGAAACAACGCTCGAAATAAAAACACTCGCAACAATATTGCACAACTACTACAATATGAGATTGAAGCAACTGAAACATACTGCAACATTTCAAGCAATACTACTGCAACATCGCAAAAACATCTATTGCAACAACAACAAAAAATCCCATTGCAACATTCGAAATCATCTTTTGCAACATAAAAAAAACATTGCAACACGACGAGATCTGACCCCGAGAGCTCGCCGGAACCCTAGCCACCACCGCATCCCTTAGATCCAGAGGAGGAAGAGAAGGAGAAGGGCTCAGATCCAAAGGAGAAGGTGGAGGAGGAGGGCTTAGATCCATAGAAGGACCCACCTACCTCGCCGGAAGCCGCCGCCATCGCCCTCTTCTCCGGTGGCATCGAGGTCACGGAGGGAGGGGCGGCTCGCCGGAAGCCACCGCCATCGCCCTCCTCTCCGGTGACATGGAGGTCGCGAAGGGAAGGAGGGAAGGGGAGGGAGAGAGGGGCAGCTTGCCGGAAGCCGCCGCCGTTGCCCTCTTTTCCGGTGGCATGGGGGTCACGGAGGGAAGGAGGGAGGGGGGAGGGAGAGAGGGACGGCTCGCCGGAAGCCGCCGCCGCCACCCTCCTCTCTGGTGGCATGGGGGTCACGGAGAGAGGGAGGGCGCAACGGGTGGGGAGCGCATGGCTCGGGCGGGACGGTGCCGCGTGCGGCTCGGGACGGAGCGGCGACGAGCGTCTCCGTATGTAGCGGGCTGAGCGACGTGGGGCGGGTGGATGAGGATAAGGCGAGTGGAGGAGCGCGAGCCACGTCTGGAGGTGAACAAGCGCGTTGGACGCCAGACATATAGCATTACCGAAGTTAATTTTGATTATGGATTTTCCACGTGATCTCGGTCTGGATTGAAACAGGCCGGCCATGAAAAAACTTAGGTGAGGCGAACTCTAGCCGAAGATAAACCAAGAGTACCAAAAGGTATTACGGTAGCACAAACTACGACGAAACATGCATGAACACAGAGGATGTTTTGATATGATACCTTAAATTTAGAGAATAAATATTGTTCTTCCATAATATGATTCAAAATATATCAGAAGAAAAATGGACTAATAACCTGCAATTTTTTTTAAAGAAAATTTAGTGAGTAATAATAAAGTGTTCATATCGCTTAAACATTGATATATTTTATTATAAACATCATATAGGTAGGTTTGCATTCCATGTTCACTCTGATAATTCATGGCTTAAAACCTCTTCTAATGGCTATACAAAAAAATGTTAATCAAAGCAATGACGATTAACATATTATACCAGTTGTTTTGGTCTTCTTTTGGCGAACGACAACTTCCGACCGACTAACGCCGTTGGCATATAGCCTCGCCCTCGGCCTTCCTACCCATTGTCGTCGATTTTAGTCAACCGGTGATAACTCATGGTTCATAAGTATCATATTAGCACGCTGGACATAGGATAGACCAAGCCGACTACTCGGGTTCAATTGTGAGTTTCTACTATAGATCATTATATATGTTGTTTAATAAGGCTTGTTTGGATGGACTAGGCCTACCAACTAATCTTATTGGCTCATATCTATAAACTAATGGTCTAACAAGTAGTATAACTGGTCGACTAATAATTAAGACATGTTTGGCACAACTTTTTGAGGCTTCGGCTTCTCCTGGTGAAATCAGGAGAGAAAACCACAATTTTGTAGCTCCTCGAGTACTGTAGCACTAGCCAGAGCACGAGGGGCCTAAGTCAATCTAAGATTATATGTAAGACTGTCTACAAGACAACAATATACTTGTTCTCGATCGGAGATAGTGTGTCGCATGTGTCCCGTATAAAGGGGAAAATGGCCTCAACATCACTAACGAAACGAGCGCTGTGCCACAACAAGGTTGGCTGAGCTAGATAAGACACGATCGGCCAGCCGGAACAGTATTTCGACTTGTTTTTTTCAGCGAAGCAAACGGAGCCGAACTTGGAGCAACTCTACTCTCGGTTGGGCAGAGGGCGAATTATTGAAGGATCGGATCGGAGTAGCAAGTTGCATCACGGTGACATCGAGATCGAGTGGGATGTGAATCGCCAGCAGGCTACACCGCTACAGATCGATGATGAGGAGCACGCTGCTCGCTCCATTCCATCTCCAGGCACGAAACACATGTTTTAGGCAAGTTCACTCAAGGTAACCACTGTTGTTCAGGTTTTCTTTTCCTACGTGCATGCTCCTCTATTGATACAGTAGCTACTTAAATAAATAAACATATAGAAAAAGGGATTTTATTTCAAAGGATAACAGCTCCAACGAACGAAAGAATAATTAGACCAAACTATAAGCATGTATGTTGAGTCGAATCAGAAATTTAAATCCAAAATAGACATGTTATCAATGACTGAGTGGCGTTCTTAGCTTCTTCCAATAATACCAGTACCGGTGGCAGCGCCAGCGCAGTTGAAGCAGGAGTCTTTGCGAGTACCTCCTTTTGTTTATTAGTTAGTATGTACCAAATTAATAATTGTGGCAATAAACAAAAACTTTCATCAATCAACAGGTAATCCTCAAATTCGCATACACACGTACCTAAAGAAATGTGTGTATCGATCACAAACCCAAACGTACAGATCACTTCACTAGATATACTTAATTAATTTTCATGGTAGACATTATTCTCTGTTGCGCTAACTATTATAAGAAAGAAAGCGCCAAACGAACAAAACAAAAATGTCCAAAGCCCAAAAAAAATGAGATCCACATGTCGCGATGAGCACGCGGACTGGCATATATATTCAAGCGGATCTTTTGCAGCTTTCTTTATGTCTCGAGGGTTTATATATTGATGATGATCAAGGCTTAAGAAATGCAATGCAATGCAACGATTAAATAATATCAGATACTCTTTGCGAGAGCGCTGCGTGTTCTTTGCGCGTTTGCTCCATGTGGATGTTTGTTTGTTGCCTTTCACATGTGGTCTCTTTGGACTCTTGTTTCTCCTGTAGTATATGTATTTTATTATTACGGAGTAGATCGAGTTCTATTCCAACACAACGGTCAACATATGTGCATGCCAGTTGCAACAAAAAATCGTGGTCTGTCGTCATATTCCAACACAAATACAGGCGTATACGAATTGAAGTGCAAAGGAAATACAGCTTCAACTACTACTACTATACTACCATTGAATCTTGCATTGCTATCGTCTTGGCTGATGACAACAATATATGCTTCTCCTTTTGACAAATATATGGCATAGGAGCACTACCCTTCAATCAAGATGTAAGAGCATCTTCAAGAGATTAGCCAAATTATTTCTAAAGATAAATTTAGCTATTATTAAAGAAAAAACTTCTCCAACAGACTATGTAAATGACTCTCCAAATTTAGTAGCTCTTCATCCCACCTCATTCGCTCTCTACTTTTAGATAGCCTACCTCACTAGCTATCCAGCCTCTTAATTTTACAGAGTCTGAAGTACTCAAGTATTTTTTTTTGTCAAAAATCTATTTTAGAGAGTAGCTAAATCAGTAAATTTGGCTTGCTTTTTGGTTAGTCTCTTGGAGATGCTGTACAAACAATGTTAACCGGAGGCCAGGGCCAGCTAGCGGGTCCACATTTATACAGTGAAGAGTTATACTTAAATCTCCAAATTTAAAAACCAAACTATTTGGTTTTACCTGTTACGAAAACTAATTAATTACACATGTGGACATGGTAATTAAGATTGGGTTGATGATGGAAAGAAATGTAACACTGTGTATATAAGCCTGAAACAGTTCCCGTTGAAACGTTGATGGTCATCAGTGTCCCAAAGAACAGTCGACCTTTTTTTTAATGATGAAACAAGTGGTTGAACTTACATAACCTCTGTTAGGGTGTTCACCGTGTACTAACTGAGGTAGATACCCTACAACAAAAAAACTATGCCCGATTAGTTGCAGTGTTACATCAACTCCCCTCCTAGTATATGTGTCATTTTCGGCAGTGTCCTTGAATTCGGATGGATGCGTGACAGGACTTGGTCAGAAATCAAATTGACAAAACCACAGGAAAGTGGAAACGCTATCATTTACTGTAACATACTGTGTACAAAGATCGCGTTGGATGTGAAACGCTATCATTTAATATGACGTCGAGGATCTTGATTGCTTTCTGCTTAACTGCGGCAGAAATTGTCACCTCTGGTGGTGACTGGTGACGGATGACACCTGAAATTTAGTGATTCCACATTGGAGGAGATCTGTTGGAGCTGCTTTTGGGTGGCGTAGGAAGTAGTCGTGTGAGGTGGGCGAATGGGATTCGATCTCCCGGCGGCGTCGAGGTTGGGACGCCGTCTTGGAGGCCGACGTCGAGAGAGAGAGAGCGCACGCGCTGTGGAAACGAGTTCGCCAAGGAGCAAGAGAGTTTACTCAAACCCTGGCTAACCCTTTCACTAACTCAAGTGTTCAATACTTAAAGGAAATCTCACACTCCCTAACAAACTCTTGCTAACGTTTAGGAACTAACAAATGACGATACTACGGATCGACCGTTCCACGCCGTGGTGACCGCGCCCAGCGCATGCCGTTCGCCTCCGTTCATTGCGCGCCTTATGTTGCGCCTTCTATTGCTCGCGCTGTCGCCCTAGCCACAGCTGCGTTTCCTCCTCTGGTAGACGTTGCCGACCATAACATCTCCCCCCCCCCCCCCTCGAGAAACAGCTCATCCTCGAGCTGGAACGAGGGATGAGCAGCATAGAACGCCTCCACTGGCTCCTAGGTAGCTTCTTCTTCGGGCATGTTCTCCCACTGGACCAGCACGTGCCACATACCACGGCGAAGACTGGCACGCAGAACACGCGCCGACTGAGGCAGTAGACGACCGTCGCGTAGAGGCGGAGTAGATGTCGGCGGTGAACCTTGGAACGGCTTGAGGACGCCCACATGGAAGACGTCGTGGATGCGGGCGCCTTCAGGGAGCTGGAGACTATACGCCACGACGCCCACACGTTCGACTACCAGAAACGGCCCCGCATAACAGGGACCCAGCTTGCCACGGCGCTCCGGCAGGAGCGACTGCGTCGGTGGATGAAGCGCGCGCAGCCACACCCAGTCGCTAGGGGCGAACTCTAGAGCGCGGTGATGAGCGTCGTAGTAGCGGCGGGCATATTCCTGTGCGTGGAGAAGCCTGGTGCGTATGTCGGCGAGGAAGGCGTCGCGGTCGGCGAGCATGTGGTCGACGGTGTTCATGCGCGCGCTGCTCGGCCGATATGGCAGCAGTGTCGGAGGAGGCCGGCCGTAGACAACTTGGAACGACGTCGTATGGAGCGTGGAGTGGTAGGTTGTGTTGTAGCAAAACTCAGCCCACGACAACCAGTCCAGCCAAGCTCGCGGCCTGTCCCCGGTGATGCAGCGGAGATACATGGCAATAGTTTTGTTCACTGCTTTGCTCTAGTCGTCGGTTTGTGGATGGAACGCCGAGCTCATCCGAAGCTACACGCCGGCGAGATTGAAGAGGTCCCTCCAAACATGACCGGTGAACACGGGGTCCCGGTCACTGACGATGGACTCCAGAAACCCGTGTAGGCGCACAATGTCGTGGAAGAAGGCCAGAGCCACCGAGGACGCCATGTAGGGGTGCCCGAGCGGAATGAAGTGTGCGTACTTTGGAAAATGATCAACCACCGTGAGGATAACACTCTTGCCATGTACCTTAGGAAGGGCCTCGACGAAGTCCATGGACACATCAGCCCACACCCGCGACGGCACCGGCAGTGGTTGGAGGAGGCCGGCAGGGTGCAGCGCCTCCGTCTTGTTCTACTGGCATGTCAACACAGGCACGGACGTACTCGCAGACGTGGCGCACAATCGTGCTTGATGTAGAAGTCGGCGCGGAGGCATTGTAGTGTTTTCTGCACACCCTCGTGCCTGGCGGTATGAGCCAAGCGGAGCACGTCGGGGATGAGCGTCGAAGTCGTGGGCAGGAAGACACGACCGTCGCGTAGGAAGAGGTCGTCTGTCACCCGCCATGGTTCGCCGTGATCGCTCGTGTCGATGTCATCCCGAAGGGCGCAGAGGTCCGCAGAAGCCACGATCTCGCGCCGCAGATCATCATAAAGTTCAAAGGACGGGGCGGACGTGGGGTTGAGGACCACGTCATCACCGTCACGGCATGATAGGGCGTCCGCCACAGCATTGAGGCATCCCGGACGATATTCGACCCTAAAATCAAAGCTAAACAGTTTGCTAATCCACTGATATTGTGGTATGGTAGAGAGCCACTAATCCAACATGAATTTTAGGGCATAGTGGTCTGTGCACACGACAAAGGAGTGCCCCAGAGCTATGGACGCTAGTGTCGCACGGCTTGGACCAAGCCGATGAGCTCCCGTTCGTATGCCGTGACCTTCATGTGGCGCGACGCAAATGGCTTGCTGAAGAACGCAAGTGGCCCAGCGCCCTGGTGCAGAATGGCGCCAAAGCCGGTGTGACAGAACTGCCAAATTTATACAAGATTAAGTATGATTGTCCCCGATAAACACGTTGACACGCGCATACCGTCACTTATATAAACCCGGTAGTCCGTCGAGTACCACGAAGGCCTCGATAAATCAACTTCACAACCAAGATCATACTTGATTAAGCAAATACATATCACATACACAGAGTTTGCAGCGGAAATAATATTACAATAGGGTCACAAGTAATTAATACAAGTTTAGATTCAAATCCAATAGGTTAAAACAACATAACTTTGAAAGGATTAACAACATAAACATATTTAAATAATTAGGTAAGTCTTCTAGGGCATCCAAAGCTTGCTGATAAGTAGTGTCTGCATCTTTTCTAACCACTGTTTTATAGACATCGCAACTAAATCAGCACTGCCAACTACAAATCACTTGGTGTTATCTTGAGGGCTCCAGAGCTGATGTAAATGAAAAACTAAGACGGGTCTAACAAGATCCTGAGGGATTTTTATTATTTAATTACATGACTCCTACATGCAAGATGCCAATATGAACAGCATCATGATGCATCTCACATGCATAACACTAGGTTAAGGGAATGATGATGCAACCCATGGTGCAATGCCATCATGAAAGGTGCAATGCCTATATGGGATGACACCATATATGAATGAAATGGTTATGATATGGTGCATCGACATGATGATATACGTAGTGCAACTTGGTGATGCATTGAACTTAGCTTATGATATGATGCATATGTAGCATGATCATGAATTAGTGCAAAAGATATGATGTTGTATGTCGCACCCAATTTTAAGGATAAAATTGAATGCACAAAACTCGTGTGTGCCCAGGAATCAATCACACACACAAGCTGACAAATTACAAAAAGTATCATCACGGTGTCTCATACATCAGAGTTATAATAAAACTTAGTCTTATACATCACAGCGGAATAATAAAAAGATAATAAACTCTCGTGGCCGTCATCACAGGGAAAGTCAACTGGTTGACCACAAGCCTAATAATCCTCCGGGAAATCCTCATACCCGTTGTCATCTGTTACCCATCCGGGATTTTTATCCAAGTAAAGAAAATAAACAAGTGTAAGTACATTCCGTACTTAGCAAGCTAACATGGGGTTATGAAGCTCAAAAAGGATAGACTCTAGTTTACTGCAGTTAGCATTTTTAATAGGTCAACCTTTTATTCTCAAGTATTATCAAGTTATGCTTAAGCTCCCATTTAAACCCATAAGAACAAATATCGGGGTCAGGTGTACCATATATCATCATTGAACAACTTTAAATGATCATCAACAATTAACCAGTTATTCTGTGAGTTTTCCGGGCCGCTCGTAACCGTGAGCACGGCTGTTATAACAGTTTGTTACCCTCTGCAGAGGTGGTGCACATTCACCGCGAGTCATGATCCCCATTCGCCCGGGTTAATTACTCCCATGTCACTACCAAGGTGAGCGGGCAGGGTACACTATGAAGCCATTTCATAGGTTTCCCTAACAAGTTAGGGCCGCTAGGTTTCCTTGGCAGGCAGACGTAGGGACCCCCCTTTCCTATGGCACAAATCCATCGCGGCTATACTCATAGGAACTGAGGCAGCCCTATACCCAAAGTGGCAAGCCCCATTTGCGCCAAAAAGGTAACCTCTAACCAGCTAGGAAAGGTCCTATTACTGAGCTAAAGTCAGAGCCATATGACTCTCCCGGTTGCACTGTCAGTCCCAGCTTTTGCCGACAGATAAGTCCTTATGGAGGGCCGGGAGCAACATGAACAAAGGTCATTTGCACTTTCGCCCTATGGAACAGTTGTTATAATTCATGTTACTCACTTTGTTCCATAGTATCATTCATCTATATGTATATCAAGTTCAGTTAGAGCACTAGCAATCTACCCATATGCATTTAACCCATAGGAGACAAGGAACAGGATAACAATCACTAGGATGTCCTTACGGTTATCAAAATTAGACACATGCAAATGAGTAATTGATTAAAGTGAAATAGGACATCAAGGAAGGCCCATGTTATACTTGCCTTGGTTCACAAACTCGTGCTGGTCCTGCTGGTCGTCGAAGAGTTCTTGGTCTCCCACGTTTTCCTCACCGTCTGAACGCAACCAACACGGCAACATACAACATTCCAAAAGCATTCATGCAAAGCAAACACTCCTATCATTAGAACAGTACACCAACAGTATTGAAATCATAATAAAACATTTGTAAAACTAATCTACGTTTCGCTATGATCACGTCAACGCGAAGTTCACGAAAAACGGAGCTAAAATGCGAAAGTTATGATTAAAACGGGTTTTCCAATAGTCCTATATTTAATTAAATCTAATCATGAAATTAAAAAGTTTCAAACTTGACTAACAGTAGCTCCAACATGTAGCTTATGAAATTACGAAGCTAACGCGATTTGAATGGATCAATTCGGAGTTAAAACGACAATTCTATAAGCGAAACAGTTCGAATGGCATTTCTGTAAATACTGAAAGCGTACTTTTGACTTAAACAGTGAAGTTTACGTTTTCTAAACGGGATTGCGCATTCAGGGAAATACGCTAAGGATGGCGGGTTCTATTACGCGAAAATAGGAGGGCTCTTTAGCAATTTTACCCCCGAAGGGGTATCGGCCAACGGTGGCCGTTAGATCAAGATCGGACGGCCCGGAACAGATGGGAGGGAGAGAGAAAGGGGCGCCGGTGGCCGGCACAGTGACAGCCACGGCGGCGCAGCCATGGCCAGCGGCAAGGACACGCCGGAGCGCGCGGTTCAGGGGCTAGGGGCCACGGTTCGGAAATCCGGAGGCACCGGGAGAAAGCTGAGGAGGAGGGGAACTCGCCCAGGCCATCACGACGGCTGGAGGAGGAAGCCGAGGCAACGGGCGCCATGGCCGGCGGCACAGAGCTCGCGGACGCTTGCGAAAAAGGCCCCAAACGGCCACGAAATGCCAAATCGAAAGCATAGGAAGAAGGAGGGAAACATGGCGGAGCTCACCGCGACTTCAAACGGGGGCGAGCGCGACTCGGGGACGGCGTTCCGCGGACGGCGAGGACGGTGGTCGGCGGGGCTCTTCCGTGCGGTGGTTGCGGCCGGGATGAGGCGAAAATGGAGCGGGGGCAGTAGGGGGCGCGCGAGGGGGGGCTCGGCTACCTTTTAACGAGGCCGAGGGCAACGGGAGGACGCACCCACGACGCGCGTCGTGGCGGTGGTTGCTGCAGCGCCAGGAGCGGGCGGTTGTCGAGCCGCGCGGGGTAGGGGACGGCGCCGATAGGTGGGGCCCGGGTGTCAGCGGCTGGGCGCGGGTGGTTGCTAGGTGCGGGCGCAGGCGCGGCTGGGCTGCGGCTGCTGGGCTGGCGACGCCGTGGCGCGTGGCTGCTGGGCCGAGAGCGGCGGCTGGGCCGGCGCGGAGCGCGCGGCTGGGCTGGCGCGGTTGGGCTGCTGGCTGCGGTGCTGGGCCACGGGGAGCTGGGCCAGCGGGCCGAAACCGAGGAAGGGAAGGAGATATTCATTTTCCTTTTTATTTTCCAACAAACTTTCCCAAAAGCATTTTCAAATTATTTTTGAACTCATTTGAACACTAATTTAAGAACAATCATCACATGAATAAATAATGCAGCATCATGCATGCATGCAAAAGTTTCAAACCTTATAATTGATTTTAATTCGCCAAAAATTATTATTTCCTATAATTGAATGCACACTTAGTAACATAATAAATCAATTTTTCTTATTTAAAAGAATGAAATAGTTTGGATGTTACAATTCTACCCCCCTTAAGATGAATCTCGTCCTCGAGATTCGGGTGATTGCTTACTCAAACAGTTGGGGATAAGTCTTTCTCAGATCCTCTTCTCTTTCCCAAGTAGCCTCATCCTCTGTGTAACGATTCCACTGCACCTTGCACATCTTTACTGTTCGGCTTCTCGTAACTCTTTCGGCAGTTTCCAAGATCTTTATCGGATACTCTTCATAAGTAAGATCTTCCTTGACAACAAGTTCTTCCAAAGGAATTTGTTCTTCTGGTACCCTCAGACACTTTTTCAACTGGGAAACATGAAACACGTCGTGCACACCGGACAAGCTCTCAGGCAATTCCAACTGATAAGCTACTTCTCCACGTCTCTCTAGGATCTTAAAAGGTCCTATATACCTTGGTGCTAACTTTCCCTTCATATTGAATCTTCTCACACTTCTCATTGGTGACACTTTCAGGTACACATAATCATCAATCTCGAAAGTCAGCTCTCTTCTGCGAGTATCAGCGTAACTCTTCTGTCGAGACTGAGCTACTCTCAAATTGTCTCTAATCATTCTCACTTGTTCTTCCGCATCTCTAAGGACATCGGGACCAAACACTTGGGTTTCTCCAGTCTGATTCCAGAACAAAGGTGTTCTACACTTACGTCCATACAACGCCTCAAAAGGTGCCATCTTGAGGCTCTTTTGATAACTGTTGTTGTATGAGAACTCTGCGTAAGGCAGACTCTTATCCCAACTATCACCATACTGAAGTGCACAGGCTCTCAACATATCTTCCAAAATCTGGTTGATCCTTTCAGTCTGTCCATCAGTTTGCGGGTGGTAAGCAGAACTGAAATTCAACTTGGTTCCCAAGGATCTATGTACTTTATGCCAGAATTGCGATGTAAATTGGGTGCCTCTATCCGACACAATTTTCTTGGGAACACCATGTAAGCACACTATTCGTTCCATGTATAACTCTGCTAATCTTGCACCATTATATGTAGTCTTGACTGGTAAAAAGTGAGCGACCTTAGTGAGTCGATCCACTATTACCCATATTGAATCATAACCTCTTTGAGTGCGAGGTAATCCTACAATAAAATCCATGCCAACTTCTTCCCATTTCCATTCAGGGATCTTCATTGGTTGTAGTAACCCTGTAGGTCTTTGATGCTCAGCTTTCACTCTTTGACAAGTGTCACACAAAGCCACATATTCTGCCACATCTCTCTTCAAACCATACCACCAATACTTTTCTTTGAGATCCAAGTACATTTTGGTACTTCCGGGATGTATAGAATAAGCAGACTCATGGGCCTCTTGCAGAATTGCATCACGGATAGCTTTCACTTCTGGTACACATATCCTTTTCCCGAACTAAAGAGTTCCATTCTCATCCATTCTGAATCCGGGTGCCTTTCCAAGCACTACATTCTCTGCTATCTCTTTAAGTTTTTCATCCTCCAATTGACCTTTGCGTATTTCCTGTTCCAATGTAGGCTCTATCACCAATTCCATGGCATTAGTGACCAGGCTCAAGTTGAGATACTCCATTTCAGCACACAACTCTGCTGACATAGATGTTGTCTGAATTCCATTGGCATAGCTCTTTCTGCTAAGTGCATCAGCTACGACGTTTGCCTTTCCCGGGTGATAATGCACTTCCAAATCATAGTCTTTGATCAATTCCAACCAACGACGTTGTCTTAAATTCAGATCTGATTGGGTGAAGATATACTTCAAACTCTTATGATCAGTATAGATATCACTCTTATGTCCAATCAGATAATGTCTCCAGATCTTCAAAGCATGAACCACAGCTGCCAATTCCAAGTCATGAGTAGGATAATTCAACTCATGCTTCCTTAGTTGTCTGGATGCATATGCAACCACTCTTTCTTCTTGTATAAGCACACATCCAAGACCCAAACGGGATGCATCACAATATATAGAGAAGTTCTTGTTTAAATCGGGCAAAATTAATACTGGAGCTGTAGTCAATCTCTTCTTTAGCTCTTCAAAGTTTGCCTGGCATTTATCTGACCATACATACTTAGCATTCTTCTCCAACAAAGCTGTCATAGGCTTGGCTAGCTTGGAAAAGCCTTCAATGAACCTTCGGTAATAACCAGCCAATCCCAAAAAGCTTCGAATCTCACTTACAGTAGTTGGTGGTTTCCAATTCAGTACATCTTGCACTTTGCCTGGATCCACTGCTATTCCACCATTGGGGACAACATGACCCAGAAAAGAGACTTCCTTTAACTTAGCGTACAACTTATGTTCTCTAAGCTTTTGCAAGGCCATCCTTATGTGTTCCGCATGTTCTTCTTCAGTCTTGGAGAATATTAGTATGTCATCTATGAATACTACCACAAATTTATCCAGAAACTCCATGAACACCTTATTCATCAAATACATGAAGTATGCAGGTGCATTGGTCAATCCAAAAGACATAACGGTGTACTCATATAATCCATACCGTGTAGTGAATGCTGTCTTAGGTATATCCGAGTTCCGAATCTTAAGCTGATGATAACCAGATCGGAGATCAATCTTGGAGAACACATGAGCTCCTCTCAACTGATCAAACAAATCATCTATTCTAGGCAAAGGGTATTTATTCTTGATGGTAACCTCATTAAGTGAGCGGTAATCCACACACATCCGTTGACTACCATCCTTCTTATCCACAAAGATCACAGGTGCCCCCCACGGGGAAGAACTGGGGCGTATGAAACCTTTTTCTTGCAACTCTTTTAGTTGTTTCTTAAGCTCTTCTAATTCATTAACTCCCATTCTATATGGACGTTTAGCTATTGGTGCAGTTCCAGGTAATAATTCAATAATGAATTCAATGTCTCGGTCAGGTGGCATACCTGGCAAGTCATCGGGGAAGACATCCGGAAATTCCTCCACGACACGATCTTGTTCATTGATTTCACCATCTAGCTGATTCACTATGGCTGTAGGCTGAGCTTGCACTACTACTTCTACACAGATTCTATCCCCATTGAGTGATGTCACAACCACAGATTTCTCCTGACACTGTATCACTGCCCGGTGTTGTTTCATCCAATCCATTCCTCGGATAAGGTCAATTCCCGCTGTTCTCAACACAATAGGCTTCACCTTGAAGTCTACCCCCTTAAGGAAATGCTAGTTGAGGGGCTCCAATAAGAAGCGGGCATACTACCTCCCGGGGAATTCACTAGTATTGGGTTTTTCATGGCACACAAAGGTATGCTATGCATTCTAACAAAAGCTTGGGAGATAAAAGAATGCGAAGCACCAGAATCAAAAAGTACGGTAGCAGAAATAGAGTTGACACTGAACGTACCCAACATGACCTCAGGCGTCTCCTGAGCTGCATCAGATGACACATAGTTCACCTTCGCTGTGAGAGGTGGTCGGACGTTGAACTTCTGATTGTTGGCCTGATTCTGAGGTGCTTGCTGGTTCTGCTTCTTAGGACACTGGTGAGCATAGTGAGCTACTTCTCCACATCGGTAACAGGCATTGGGATTGTTGGGTGCACCACTCTTCATAGGAGCATTGTTAGGCACTCCCTGGCGTGTTGCAGGATTGCTAGTCTGTTGCGGAGGACGCTGATTTCCAAACTGTTGCTGATATTGAGGGCGTTGCTGGAACTGGTTCCGCTGAGGATACTGACCACGGTTTCCTTGATGAGTCGGTCCTTGATTCCTCTGCTGGAAACCTTGCTGGGGATAAGCACGTGGGCGAGTGTTGCTTCCAAAAGCTTGCCCTTGGAGCCTTCTCTTCTTAGCTTCCATCTCCTTGCGCTTATCATCAATCACAATTGCGCGATTCACCAAAGACTGGAAGTTAGGATAAGTATTAGACATCAGCTGGAGCTACAGTCCATCATAGAGTCCCTTGAGGAAACGGCGTTGCTTATCCTTGTCATCTGCCACATCATTAGGAGCGTAGCGAGATAGTTGTGCGAACTTGTCCCGATATTCCGGCACAGTCATTGATCCTTGCTTGAGAGATCTGAATTCTTCCTGCCTCAGTTCCACTAGTCCATCAGGAATATGGTATGATCGGAAACTGTCCTTAAATTCCTGCCAAGTGACATCAGGAGCGTTGTTGGGACGTCCAAACTGGAATGATTCCCACCAATCCTGAGCAGCTCCTTGGAGTTGCCCGGAAGCATACAACACTTTCTCCAGGTCGTTGCATTATGCTATGTTCAGTTGTTTCTCCACAGCACGCAACCAGTCATCGGCCTCCATAGGGTCTGTGGTATGTGTGAACACCGGTGGACGACCTTTCATAAACTCTCCACGCTTATCTCTAACCTGGACAGGCGGTGGACCTCTTGCAGGTTCATTGTCCAAGCGATGCATCATAGCTTGCATCAGCTGCGCTTGCATTCCCAAAATCTGCTCCATGGTCACAGGTGGCGGTGGTGGATTCATAAGAGCATCACGCCCACGACCACGGCCTCTGCCTCTTCCTCCTCTTGCGGCCATCTGTTTTCCAACAAATGTGCAAAATTTAGAGATTTTTCCAATTATAGAGAGCTTACAAGAGATAAGAAACAATGCTAAAAATTTTCTGGGCAAGATTCAAATTCAGCAGTTCAGTAAAACTGTTATAACTCGAGTTTCAGAGATCCAACAGAGGTGCACCAAGATTCGTTAGAAAGCTTAGGACATCAGCTACAACTTTCATTTAGACCACTTTTACAGATTCGAACTCACACATAGTCAAAAATAGAGCTTAACCGAAACTGTTCTGAGTTCCAGACAGCGCAGGAACATCAACTTGTGCCAATTAGATCTCCCAAACCTGAATAGCTATTGACGTGATTCCAAAGACACTTGAAAGATACAGAGGTCTAGTTATCTCCACACAAATTTCAGAATTTTTATCATCCCAGATTTCGAGTTACCAGATAAAGAACACAGGCTGCTCCAGAAATCAGCACAGCAGAGATAAGGTAAAATGATACTTCTGCATTAAGATTTCATTCTAAATTTAAAGTTCCAATCTAAAGAAGTTGTGGACATGCCCACAAACTTCCAGCAATCAAGCAAAATACCAACTCAACCAAGTTCACAAATCAAACATCTAATCAACCAAGTTCACAAATCCAACATGACTAAACAAGGACACGAACTAACGACGTAAAAATCTAGATCAAGGCACCTAACACCTATGGAGCGGTGTCAATCATGGTGAAGGAACGGCGCTTCTTCTTGTAGATGGAAGGCTGTCCCAGCTGTGCTCGAAGTTCATCCACTTGTTTCTGAAGACGTCTCTGCGCCCTCTGAGATGCACGCAGTTCTCCTTTGACCTCATCATCCACTCCCTGCATAGCGTGGACATGCTGCACCGTTGCCTCCAGGTTGGGTCATTCTCTGGTGGAGCCAAAACCTGCCAAACACCCTCATGATCATTTCGAGGAAGGAACCTGAACCGATCCTCCCTCATGGCCTCGAAGCGACGACCATGGTAGTGGATGTAGGCATTCTGTGCTGCATCCTCCATGCCATCCAAAGCATGGGCTCTCCTGGCAGGGGCACTGTGGACAGTCTCCACCTCATGTCCATTGATGATATCATTCCATGCGGTGACCACCAGCTCTACCTTCTAGAAGGTAGCCTCCAGTGGGTGCTTGTACTCGGCGCAGTGGTAGCTGATGGAGGCGTGCAAGTTGGGGAAGTAGTCGTCCAGCACATGGGTGAGAAGAGTGTGGTAGTAGGCTGTCTCTGGAGCTGGCTTGAAGTAGTACTTGCACTTCCAGCCAATCCCATCATCCTCCACGGGGGCAGCTGCGGAGGGTGCAGGTGTAGGGGAAGTAGCCGTCGACTCCTCAGGTGTAGCTACCACAGGATAGATGGGCACAGCGACTGGTGTAGGAGTAGGTGAAGGCGTCGGTGTAGCCATCTCCTCGTCGTCGGAGATGATCACAAACTCTCTCTCCGCCGGTGGGGCACGCGAGGTGAACATGGCACGATAGCCAGCGGTGCTGAGTCGAGCAGTCTTCGGATTATGAGACATCTATAGATTTAAAGTGAGATGAAATTAGAATCAACAATTTTAAATAATAGATTAAGGTATGAAAAGCATAAATGTTTTAATAAAATAACAAGGATGAGTCAGTAAGCAAGAAACCAGAGGAGCCAAGCTGCTGATACGACCATTTTCTAACTAGGCTTGCGTCCAACAGTCAACACGGCTCTGATACCAATTTGTCGCACCCAATTTTAAGGATAAAATTGAATGCACAAAACTCGTGTGTGCCCAGGAATCAATCACACACACAAGCTGACAAATTACAAAAAGTATCATCACGGTGTCTCATACATCAGAGTTATAATAAAACTTAGTCTTATACATCACAGCGGAATAATAAAAAGATAATAAACTCTCATGGCCGTCATCACAGGGAAAGTCAACTAGTTGACCACAAGCCTAATAATCCTCCGGGAAATCCTCATACCCGTTGTCATCTGTTACCCATCCGGGATTTTTATCCAAGTAAAGAAAATAAACAAGTGTAAGTACATTCCGTACTTAGCAAGCTAACATGGGGTTATGAAGCTCAAAAAGGATAGACTCTGGTTTACTGCAGTTAGCATTTTTAATAGGTCAACCTTTTATTCTCAAGTATTATCAAGTTATGCTTAAGCTCCCATTTAAACCCATAAGAACAAATATCAGGGTCAGGTGTACCATATATCATCATTGAACAACTTTAAATGATCATCAACAATTAACCAGTTATTCTGTGAGTTTTCCGGGCCGCTCGTAACCGTGAGCACGGCTGTTATAACAGTTTGTTACCCTCTGCAGAGGTGGTGCACATTCACCGCGAGTCGTGATCCCCATTCGCCCGGGTTAATTACTCCCATGTCACTACCAAGGTGAGCGGGCAGGGTACACTATGAAGCCATTTCATAGGTTTCCCTAACAAGTTAGGGCCGCTAGGTTTCCTTGGCAGGCAGACGTAGGGACCCCCCCTTTCCTATGGCACAAATCCATCGCGGCTATACTCATAGGAACTGAGGCAGCCCTATACCCAAAGTGGCAAGCCCCATTTGCGCCAAAAAGGTAACCTCTAACCAGCTAGGAAAGGTCCTATTACTGAGCTAAAGTCAGAGCCATATGACTCTCCCGGTTGCACTGTCCGTCCCAGCTTTTGCCGACAGATAAGTCCTTATGGAGGGCCGGGAGCAACATGAACAAAGGTCATTTGCACTTTCGCCCTATGGAACAGTTGTTATAATTCATGTTACTCACTTTGTTCCATAGTATCATTCATCTATATGTATATCAAGTTCAGTTAGAGCACTAGCAATCTACCCATATGCATTTAACCCATAGGAGACAAGGAACAGGATAACAATCACTAGGATGTCCTTACGGTTATCAAAATTAGACACATGCAAATGAGTAATTGATTAAAGTGAAATAGGACATCAAGGAAGGCCCATGTTATACTTGCCTTGGTTCACAAACTCGTGCTGGTCCTGCTGGTCGTCAAAGAGTTCTTGGTCTCCCACGTTTTCCTCACCGTCTGAACGCGACCAACATGGCAACATACAACATTCCAAAAGCATTCATGCAAAGCAAACACTCCTATCATTAGAACAGTACACCAACAGTATTGAAATCATAATAAAACATTTGTAAAACTAATCTACGTTTCGCTATGATCACGTCAACGCGAAGTTCACGAAAAACGGAGCTAAAATGCGAAAGTTATGATTAAAACGGGTTTTCCAATAGTCCTATATTTAATTAAATCTAATCATGAAATTAAAAAGTTTCAAACTTGACTAACAGTAGCTCCAACATGTAGCTTATGAAATTACGAAGCTAACGCGATTTGAATGGATCAATTCGGAGTTAAAACGACAATTCTATAAGCGAAACAGTTCGAATGGCATTTCTGTAAATACTGAAAGCGTACTTTTGACTTAAACAGTGAAGTTTACGTTTTCTAAACGGGATTGCGCATTCAAGGAAATACGCTAAGGACGGCGGGTTCTATTATGCGAAAATAGGAGGGCTCTTTAGCAATTTTACCCCCGAAGGGGTATCGGCCAACGGTGGCCGTTAGATCAAGATCGGACGGCCCGGAACAGATGGGAGGGAGAGAGAAAGGGGCGCCGGTGGCCGGCACAGTGACAGCCACGGCGGCGCAGCCATGGCCAGCGGCAAGGACACGCCGGAGCACGCGGTTCAGGGGCTAGGGGCCACGGTTCGGAAATCCGGAGGCACCGGGAGAAAGCTGAGGAGGAGGGGAACTCGCCCAGGCCATCACGACGGCCGGAGGAGGAAGCCGAGGCGACGGGCGCCATGGCCGGCGGCATGGAGCTCGCGGACGCTTGCGAAAAAGGCCCCAAACGGCCACGAAATGCCAAATCGAAAGCATAGGAAGAAGGAGGGAAACATGGCGGAGCTCACCGTGACTTCAAACGAGGGCGAGCGCAACTCGGGGACGGCGTTCCGCGGACGGCGAGGACGGTGGTCGGTGGGGCTCTTCCGTGCGGCGGTTGCGGCCGGGACGAGGCGAAAATGGAGCGGGGGCAGCAGGGGGCGCGCGAGGGGGGGGGCTCGGCTGCCTTTTAACGAGGCCGAAGGCAACGGGAGGACGCGCCCACGACGCGCGTCGTGGCGGTGGTTGCTGCAGCGCCAGGAGCGGGCGGTTGCCGAGCCGCGCGGGGTAGGGGACGGCGCCGACAGGTGGGGCCCGGGCGTCAGCGGTTGGGCGCGGGCGGTTGCTAGGTGCGGGCGCAGGCGCGGCTGGGCTGCAGCTGCTGGGCTGGCGACGCCGTGGCGCGCGGCTGCTGGGCCGAGAGCGGCGGCTGGGCCGGCGCGGAGCGCGCGGCTGGGCTGGCGCGGTTGGGCTGCTGGCTGCGGTGCTAGGCCGCGGGGAGCTGGGCCAGCGGGCCAAAACCGAGGAAGGGAAGGAGATATTCATTTTCCTTTTTATTTTCCAACAAACTTTCCCAAAAGCATTTTCAAATTATTTTTGAACTCATTTGAACACTAATTTAAGAACAATCATCACATGAATAAATAATGCAGCATCATGCATGCATGCAAAAGTTTCAAACCTTATAATTGATTTTAATTCGTCAAAAATTATTATTTCCTATAATTGAATGCACACTTAGTAACATAATAAATCAATTTTTCTTATTTAAAAGAATGAAATAGTTTGGGTGTTACATTGTACTACCATGTACAAAAGCGTCCCATAATTTCATGTTTCCATCCGATTCATTCGGTCATGTCAACACAAAAAGGAAGATTATCAAAAAACCCAACAAAAATCCAAATTTGTGCTTGCATCAGTAGCAGGCTACTTCCAGACTCCTAGGTACCACTACGAAGCCAACAACACAACTGTATGGCATGCACATATAGGGCCACTAATCCCATCGCAGCACCATAGTTTGTCGGACATGGTAACACCACCACTAATTGAGACACCAAAAACCAAGGAACAACACCAAAAGTGAGGAAGAAGAACGACCAACTAGCACCAAATCAAGAAACTTCACATTCAAATATGCTACATCACACTAACTATAAGCATATCCCTTTCAATCATGCATATGTGTGCATGTGGTTAAAAAGATGAGGGAATCATGATGTCTATGTAATACCAATGCGACACGTTGCAATGCTTAAGAGTGACTACAGTTGTGATGCATGATTCTTAATATGACATGTCGATGAAGGTGTAACACATTGGTTCTTAGTTTAAAGATCATAATGCGGAATGTGTGCTACCTTTAACATAACCCTATTAAATATTTAAATTTTAGTTGAACAAGTGTATGGATATGATCAAGTTTTTAGAGACAAGATGGTTGTTAGAATAGGCAGCAAAAGAGGTTCCAAAAAGGGTTTTGGGCATGGCTTCACAAACAGGCACATGGACATACCACAGGTGTCACACCCAATTTTAAGGATCAAATTGAATGCATAAAACTTATGTGTGCCCAGGGATCAATCACACACACAAGCTGACAAATTACAAAATGTATCATCAAGGTGTCTCTTACATCAAGGACCATAATATAACTTAGTCTTACATCACACAGCGGAATATAAAAAGATAACTCTCTTGTGGGACTTCATCACAGGGAAGGTCAACTGGTTGACCACAAGCCTAATAATCCTCAGAAAATTCCTCATACCCATTGTCATCTGTTACCCATCCAGAATTTTTGTCCAAAAAAAGAAATAAACAAGCGTAAGTACTTCCCGTACTTAATAAGATAACATGGGGTTATGTAGCTCAAAAAGGACGACACTGGCTTACTGTAGTTAGCACTTTTAGTAAGTCAGAATTTTATTACCAATTATTATCAAGTTATGCTTAAGCTCCCTTTTAAACCCACATAATCAGATATCAGAATTATTTGCATCATATTATCATCGTAAACCATCATAAATGAACCACAATGAGTATCCAATTATTCTGTGAGTTTTCTGGGCTACTCGTGACCGTGAGCACGGCTGTTATAACAGTTTGTTACCCTCTACAGAGGTGGTGCACATTCACCACGAGTCGTGATTCCCATATGCCCGGGTTAATTACTCCCATGTCACTGCCAAGGTGAGCGGGCAGGGTACACTATGAAGCCATTTCATAGGTTTCTCTAACAAGTTAGGGCCGCTAGGTTTCCTCGGCAGGCAGATGTAGGAACCCCCTTTCCTATGGCACATATCCATCGCGGCTATA
Organism: Miscanthus floridulus; assembly: GCF_019320115.1. Taxonomy (NCBI): domain Eukaryota; kingdom Viridiplantae; phylum Streptophyta; class Magnoliopsida; order Poales; family Poaceae; genus Miscanthus; species Miscanthus floridulus. The sequence continues at coordinate 76,504,122 of NC_089598.1, forward strand.
CACATAGGAACAGAGGCAGCCCTATACCCAACGTGGCAAGCCCCTTTTGTGCCATAAAGGTAACCTCTAATAATCTAGAAAATGTCCTATTATTGAGCTAAAGTCAGAGCCATATGACTCTTCCGGTTGCACTGTCAGTCGCAGCTTTTGCCGACAGATAAGTCCTTATGGAGGGCCGGAAGCAACATGATCAAAAGTCATTTGCACCTTTGCCCTATGGATCAGTTGTTATGATTCATGTTATACTTTTAGTTCCATAGAACCATTCACCATCATATAGATCATGTTTAGTTAGAGCACTAGCAATCTACCCATATGCAATTAACCCATAGGAGTCAAGGGAACAAGTCATCAAGTGACTAGAATGTCCTTATGGTTATCAAAATTAGACACATGCACATGAGTAAATGATTAAAGTGAATAGGACATCAAGGTAGGCCCATGCTATACTTGCCTTGGTTCAAACTCTTACTAGTCCTACTAGTCGTCGAAGAACTCTTGATCTCCAACGTTCTCCTCACCGTCTGAACACGACCAACATGGCAACATACAACATTCCACAGGCATTCATGCAAAGCAAACAATCCTATAGTTAGAACAGTACACCAATAGTATAGAAATAAGATAAAATGTTTATGAAAATAATCTACGTCTCGCTACAATCACATCAACGCGAAGTTCACGAAAATCGGTGCTAAAACACGAAAGTTATGAATTAAACGGGGTTTTCTATAGCACTTTATTTAATTAAAACTAATCATGAAATTTAAAAGTTGCAAACTTGATTAACAGTGGTACTAACACGTAGATTATGAAATTACGAAGCTAACGCAATTTGAACGGATCAATTCAGAGCTAAAACGAAGTTTTTATGAACAAAACAAATCTAATGGCATTTCTGTAAATACTGAAAACGTATTTTGAACTAAAACAGTGAACTTTGCGCTTTCAAAATGAGAAAGCGCACTCTGGAAACTACGCTAGGGACGGCGGGTTCAATTTATCCAAAAGCGAGGGACTCTTTAGCAAAATTCACCCGCGAAGGGGTATCGGCCAACGGTGGCCGTTGGATCAAGATCGGATGGCCCGGAACAGATGGGAGGGAGAGAGAAAGGGGCACCGGCGGCTGACACAGTGACAGCCACGGTGGCGCAGCCATGGACGACGGCAGGGACTCGTCGGAGCACGCGGTTCAGGGGCTAGGGACCACGGTTCGGAGAACCGAGGGCACCGAGGAGTTGCGGAGGAGCAGGGGATCTCGGCTAGGCCTATACGACGGTCGGAGAAGAGGGCCAACACGGTGGTCACCATGGCCGGTGAGCAAGAGCTCATGGGCGCACTCGTCTAAGGCACAAACGACCACGAAATAAGAAAGTAATGGCACTAGAGGAGAGAGGGGAGCACGGGGATTCTCACCGCGATGCAAAACGGGGACGAAGGCGGCTCGAGGACGATGGACGACGCGGATGGCGGATGGTGGACCTCGGCGTTGTGGCGGTTGTGTCTTCCATGCACAGCGAGCGCGAAGGAGGGAGCGGGGGCAGCAGGGGGCACGGGGGGGTCTTGGCTTCATTTTAAAGAGGCCAGGGAGCGGGCGACGCGTGCGCTGTTCGGCGGCAGTTTCTCCAGGCGCGTGTGGGTGGTTGCGGGATGCGCGGAAGGAGGTGGGGGGAGGAGCTGACAGGCGGGGCCAGGATGTTAGCCGCTGAAGAGGGAAGGAGGCACGGTGGTAGTTGCCTGGCTAGGATGGGCCAGCGCGGCGATGGTTGCTGGGCCGGCGCGCTTGCTGGGCTCGGCGGGTCTAGGCTAGCGCGGAGGCAAGGAGGGCCAGCGGCCAATTGGGCCAGCGGGAGGGAGAAAGGCCATGGGCCGAAATGAAAAAAGAAGAGGGGAGAGAAATGAAGAAACCTTTTTCTTTTTATTTTTAGAGTTTTTCAAAAGTATTTTCAAATGGATTTGAATTCTTTTGAGTTTAAATAAAAAACCACTCAACATATTAAATACAATGCTCCAGCATGAGTGCATCAACATGTTACTAACCTTATATTTGATTTTATTTTCACAAAAATTATTTCTTTACTATATTTCAATGTTCACATAATAACATAATTAAATTGAGTTTTCTTTTTTCAAAAAGGCTGAAATTTTGGGTGTTACAACACGCAAGAGTTAGCATTTTTGTGAAAACTCAATGGTGTTAAGTTAGCATTTGGAAAAACTTAACTCCAACTAACTAATTAAACAAAAACTCAAGGCATACATAGGTACATATTTTTAAGCAAAAGTATATAATGTTAGCAACCACATGCATAGGCTCAAATCTTTAAGCAAGGAGGTCTACATAAAGGCAACCACGAGATCAGCACAACGATACGGCTTGATAACAACTCATATGCTTACTGAGGACAAAAGGTTGGACAAACTATGGTACCATCTAGATAACAAGACAATCACATACATAAATAACTCATGTGAAGTTAACTTGAAAGGAAGAACCTGACATTATATTTAAAAAAATGCATGTACAGGCTACTATCAAGATACAACTACAAGCTTTAGTTTCAAAAGATTGAAGTTTTTGTTAACTACTAACTTGTCAGCTATTTTCTTTGAAAGCAAACATACAAGACAAAACTAATCACACACTATCTTCAAACACAACTATTCAAGCAGGATGGAACAAGGCATTTTGCTTAGCTTTACACAAAGAAGATAGCAAAATTACATTGATTATTAATTGTAGCAAGTTATTACTAGAACAGAGGAGAGGAAAGCATGTTAATGCACAAGATGACAGTCATGATGCATGCTCGTCCTATTCGTCCTCACAAAGTTGCCATTCTAATAAGGGCAATCACGTTCTATTTCGGTGGCATAGCACATACTCTCTAGATATATATAGCTAGTCGTCAGCTACATTCAATTTACGCATTCGTGGTCAGTGTACCTGCAGAAGATTTCATTTTAGCCCAACCCCACATACATATATAATATATCGAAAGTAAAGTTATCTATAATCTCTATATCAAGCAAGGTCTAAGTCACTAATTATTAAGTTAGTGAGCTCTCAAAGACTAAACTAAAGAGCCTCACTACCAAACTACTTGACAAACTAGCTAGCTCTCAAACTAATTATACTAAAGAGCTTAGCTACAATAGAATGTAAATACATAAGATTTTTCCTCCACCATTTGACCACTAGGTAGCAAAAGCGATCATTCTTACCTGCTTACCTGAGCATAGGGATATATTGATCCATACATTGTCATTCAAGTGAATGGCATCCATACAATAGCACGTCGTGTGGACGACGAAATAAAAATTACAATAAAGTAAATCTTCCCATAGTTAGTATTAGTTTACTTAGCCACCTTGTAATCCTTAAGTAGGGCTTAATGGAGGTTGTCGCTAGCATAGTTTTGAAAACCTGGTTTGAAACAAGTTGCATATAGCTAAGTTTTTTTTGTCAAAATAGGCTTTTCAAAACCAAGACTTTGTTTTCAAACTATATACATGATAGATTACACTTAATCTTGCTCTGATGCCAGCTATGACAGAATCGCCCAATTTATACAAGATTAAGTATGATTGTCCCCGTTAAACACATTGATAAGCGCATACCGTCACTTATATAAACCCGGTAGTCCGTCGAGTACCACGAAGGCCTCGATAAATCAACTTCACAACCAAGATCGTACTTGATTAAGCAAATACATATCACATACATAGAGTTTGCAGTGGAAATAATATTACAATAGGGTCACAAGTAATTAATACAAGTTTAGTTTCAAATCCAACAGGTTAAAACATCATAACTTTGAAAGGATTACCAATTCATAATTTGGAATCATATTGCTAGCCCTGATGACACCCTCCAAGAAAAGCATAGATGAGAAGCAAATACAGAATAGCTGAGCCCACCTTCAGCAGACATAGCACTTCACCTGCAACAGGGTGGGATAAAACCCTGAGTACTCAATTGTACTCATCAAGGCTTACCCGATAGGAGAAAAATGAAGATTCTAAGGATATGCATGGTTTATTTGGTGGAGCTAGTTGGATAACGTAATTTTTGCAAAAGAGCTTACTATGTAAGCTCTTACTTTCAATATTTTGGAATCAAATTCAGTGAAGCCAATTATAGCTAAGTTTACATCTATCCTGTAACAATCATTTGATTAATAAGTATCACAGTAGCAACCATATTCTATTTTCATGATCAACAGAACCATCATGTTTCATTAGTTACTACGACTGTCGGAGCAAGGTATGAGTTTCTCACTCTCCGGGAGAGACGGCGATTCGAATCGATTATATCCAGCTGGGCAATCCCAAACACACACCCGTACATGCCCACATTAGCTCGCGTGGGTCACCGTTCACTCCATTCGGTGGTGAGTCTAGACTGTTTCGCAAAACTCATGATCCTGCATCCTCACATGAATTGCCCAAAGCCCAAAGCCCATAGCAAACATGGTCTTGGACTAGTTCCCTTCCTTCAGGCTCCCCTCCTAGCAATGCTAACAATCCAATATACTCAGCCCAAATGAGCTAATCGGCTTCACGGTCAACTATAACTCAGGCCCCTATTATGTGTTTGGTACCTTCAATCTCAACCAAGGTCCAACAATGAAGCGGTCCTTAAATAACACAGACAGGATCAAAGAATACGTGCCTAGCCAGCATCAACAACAACCATAATAGCACCGGATCCTGTCGGTCTCCAGTTATCCATTATCACCTGGTTCTTTTCCAAGATAGCAAATATAGCCAACCATGCCAGAGTAGCCACCTATGTCTCGCAGGCGACGAGAATCACCCGACTTCTACTGGTCTAAGCATAGCTAAGCATAGAGCGGCCTATACATACTAGTAAGGATATAGGTATATATATTGTAGACAAGGTAAGACATGCAGCAACGGGTTTCAATTCAACTCCTATAGTTAATGCACAATACAAAATATAAACTCAAGTATATTTTAAAAGAGAGGTAGGAGGCTTAGAATGCTTCGGGGCTTGCCTGGGGTTCAACACTAGGTCAGTGTTTGTTAGATGATATTCGCTTGGCGAGCATCTCTTGCCCGACATGTATTCCCGGGGTACTTCCATCTTCTGGATCCGTCCACCAACATCGTCTTTTGGTTGGTTACAACACCACGTTCTTCACCTTCTCGCCGTGCATCTAACGTACCTAGATGATATGCAACAATGCAAGACATGAATGCATAGAAGACCAATATACGATACATCACAAGAAGGTGAGCAAGACAAACACAAGGCAACGATAGGTTGGGCACAAGCACTTATATTAAACTATACATCACACAAGTTTACAATAGTGAGATTGCGAGTTACTAATCCAAATCATTCAGTCACATGTCACCTTTATTAAACTACTACACGGCATTCATCTATTATGAATTAGCTAGCATGGCATTACCAAATGTATAGGGGTTGTTGTGCTCACATTAAACATAGTCATTAAGTTAACCAAGGTTCATATAGGTGATACACAATACAAAGTAGGCCACAAAACATGATCACCCAAATAGAGAGCATGCATGAACATCATATGAGCAAGAGAATGATATAGGTTGCATTTCCCTTACACCAGTTCAGCATATGAATAATAGGTTTATGGTGTTTGCGCCCTATTATTTTAGTTTAGACTACTCACACGCATATAACTCACATACAAATATGATGAAGGTTCTAGCAAGTCGGATACAAACATTATTTCTAACAACCTACATACAAGACCATCTATTAGCTTAATTAGTTGATCATAATTAAACAACAAAGTGACAATCTAATTTAGGTGTATGAAAACAACCCTATCTAAGGCATAAATTAACACTAACAAACATATTACTCATATCAAGTTAAAGCAATTAAACATACCAAAAATCATTTTTCTGGACTGTAGCAAAGTAGTCACTTATTTTAGCCATAACTAGAGTTATAGGCATCTAACAAAGGTGTTCCTAGACTTTCTGGAAAGGTTATGAAATTGTCTACAACTTTCCTATTATAATCTTGAGATGATTCAACAGTTATCAAGGTCAAATTGCACAAGGAAACATTTCTATACAAACATGGATAGAATCTGACAGGGAATTTCTAAAATTCAAAACTCCAAAACCTCTTTGCCTAAAATCACTAAATTTTAGGACAACCAAGATCAGGAAGTTACCTACAACTTTTGTATGGATCACAAACAAAGAAAAGATAATTTTTACTATGAAAACAATTTCTCAACAGAAACTGCACATAAAACAAGCATTAAAATAGGTAAATCAAGAACTCACTCATACGTGCTCCAATAAAGCTGAGATTTTTACTACACATTAAGAATCAAATGAGAAGCCTACCATAAAAATTTCACATCAATTGGAGCAATACAACAGCAGATATGAATTTCTCCCTAAAAAGCATAGGCAAAAATCTAGAGCGAGAGTTTTCTACTAACACATGCAAGATTATACAACCACTGCATAGATCTAGTCATGGATTCCAGAACATCTTCATTTTTTCTTTTATGATTTTTCTATGAATTACTATGAATTTCCAAAGTTTCAGTCACATTATAGATAAAAGAAAAAGGAAAACCTAATAAGACAAACACTTTTCACAGAATCCCCTGCATGAAACTATAATTAACTCGCATTATAAACACTATACAACACTATTCATATGAGTCTAGGACTTTGCATCTGGAACCCTGGAAAAGCTTACAATCTAGTATCCTCCTCCTTCCTTAACGCAGGCAGAGCAGAGGAACGGGCTCGGCTTGCTCAAGTTCGGTGGCCGTGGAGGATAGCTGGTGGCGAGAGGCAATGCCGAGGATTGCTTCGGCCTACGCGCACCTACTGAGGGGCGAGCCACGGGCGAAGGCGGCATGTGGCCTTCCGGCCATGAGCACCAGCAACTCAAAGTTGTACGCTCCAGCAGCAATAGTGAGCGACGATGGCTATGAGGCCCGGAGGCGGCGAGATGGCTACGTCTCGGTGCAAGAAACACAGGGGCGCGGTCGGCTTGGGTGGAGGATGGCCAAAAACAAGGGACAACGGTGGGGATGGAGCTCTGCTCCGGCAGACGGCCATGGCGGCGCTACTGTGTGAGCTCAGAGCGAGGGAGAGGTGATGCGAGTGGGTGCAAGCAGTGCGCAAGGACAAGGCGGAGCTAGTTGCGAGAGGAATTGGGCGGAGACGGCATGATGTCGGCGAAATCAGCCGGTGAAACCAATCGGCCGGTGGTGGAGAAGAAGAGAGAAAAAGAGAGAGAAGGCGTCGGCGTTGGGGCTTTAAGGGTGATGAAGACGACTCAGGCTTCGCCAGCGCCTTCATGAATTCGACCACGCGGACGGCCGTGTGTCCAAGCGCGAGAAGCACCATGAAGGACATGGCGGACAGCGCACGGCGGTGAGCAGGGCAAGCACGCTGCTGTCGGTTATTGTTCATGTCTGATGGAGCTTCTTCCTCCCTCTCTTTCTCTTGATTCCATGTAGAAACTTGACGATCGCCTTTAATGAAAGTTGTTTATCCAACTGATATCTTCAATTTTGATTTAAGCAATAACAGCTAAAACTCACTAGTTTGAAAGATCTTGAATTTTGAAAACAGGAACTTGAAATCAGAAACTAAATTTCATTTCTGGTTTTTTTGGAAAATAGAGTTGATTTACTGACTTTGGGAATTAATTAGGGAGCAATCAATAATCAAACATCACAACCAACTACACATTATCATAGATCAAACATTACTCCAATCAATGAAACAAAAATGGTACCACTTTTATTCATGAAAATTCACTTAATAATTCTCCCAAAATTGAACTTAATAACTGTTTTTAGTGAGTCAAAATGGCAGTGCGAGAATCAATTATTGAATTCAATCTTTGAGTTCAAATTTGAACATGTTTGACTTGGAAACATAACACAACTTTGATTCTATATTGAAGAACACACTTTGTACTACCAAGTTTATATTGGCATATTTTATATTGTTTAAGAAATTTTCAAACCACAAAATAACAAAGAACCATAATCAATATTATTGATAACATCACATGGTCACACATAACAAAACATACGCAACATTTGAATGATATAGTTAGTTAAAACATGAAATGCATAAATAACACAGAGCTTGATGATTATATTAGATGATGCTCATAGCCAAGGTTTCCATTAACTCAGAAGAAAAAGACATGATTATCACTAACCATGCATACTTTGAAAAGGTTAATATGTTAGTCATAAGAGATTTGCCTCTGCCTTTTATAAAGTTTAAGTTAGGTCTCATTGAAAAAGTTTGACTCCATCTTTGTCATCATTTTGCAATGTTAAACTAAAGCTTATAATCATCCTCTGACTTGCATGGATTAGACTTAATCCACTACTTAACTTAAAACTGACACATGGGGTGTCACAGCCGGAGCTGGACGCGTCGCATCTACCATGAAGTCCGCCATGAAGTCAGGAAGATGCAAGACCGGTGTGGCTGATAGCGCCGCCTTGAACATGGTGAACGCCATGCTCGCCGTGTCGTACCAGTGGAAGCCATCCTTCTTGAGCAACTGTGTCAGCGGCGTGACAATGGTCCCAAAGTCTTTGATAAAGCGGCGGTAGTAACTGGATAAGCCAAGGAACCCCCTCAGCCCCTAGGCTAAGCACGACTGCGGTCATGAGGCGACGGCTTTGACTTTGTCACTGTCCATGGTGACCCCGCCGTCCAAGATCACTTGCCCGAGGTAGGCCACCGACGTCGTGGCGAAGGCGTACTTGGAGCGTTTCACGTGCAGCTAGTGCACGCACAGGGTTTCAAGGACCGTGCGTAGGTGTTGGAGGTGTTCTATCCACGAATGGCTATAGATTAGGATGTCGTCTAAGAAGACTAAGATGCAGCATCGTAGAAACGGCTGCAGCACCATGTTCATGAGGGCTTGAAAGGTGGACGGCACATTGGATAAGCCGAATGGCATCACCAAAAACTCGAAATGTCCATGATGAGTGTGGAATGCCATTTTGGCAATGTCTTCAGGGTGAACACACACTTGATGGTAGCCGGACTTGAGATCGAGCTTTGTGAAAAACTTAGCACCTTGGAGCTCGTCTAGGAGCTCCTCGATGACATGTATGGGAAATTTGTCTTTACAGTAGCCGCGTTGAGTGCGCGGTAATCCACACAAAAGTACCATGTGGCATCTTGCTTCTCCACAAGGAGAACTAGCACTGAGAATGGCGATGTGATGGGTCGAATTATCCCTTGCTCTAGCATAGTCGCGCACTGGGCTTCAAGTTCATCTTTCTGCAGTTGGGGGTACCGGTAGGGGCACACGGTGACCGGTTCTATGTTTGGCTTGAGGTGGATCCTATGATCACAGGGGCGGGCGGGTGGGAATCCTGCTGGTGCTACGAAGACATCCTCAAAGGACTAGATGAGGCGGTCGAGGAGCACCAGCTCCATGGCGTGCATGGCGTGCAGACGGCCGATGGGTGCGATGTTTGTGCGCGTCGAGCCGATGCCTTTCCATAGCACACGATAGCCTTGGTGCCAGAAGGCCACACACAAGTAGTTGAAATCCAATGTGATAGGTCCCAAGGTGCGCTGGAAGTTCACCCCGAGGACCATGTTGTAGCAATCTAGGGGGATCGAGTAGCAGTCAACGGTGAAGACTTCATGGCCAACGTTGTCCTGGCTAATGCGGATGCCGACGTCATGAGTCAAGCCACGGCACACCACCCGATCACCATTGGCCACGATCACATGAGCGCCATTGCTGCTATGGAACTAGAGGCCGACGCGGTGGGTCACTGCTGTGCTGATGAAATTGTGTGTAGACCCGAAGTCAAGGAGGGCGGCGAATTCATGATTGCCCACTGATAGATGGATCTGCATTGTGTCCTCTATGCGGATGCCCATGATGGTGCTCAGGGAGATCAAGGGAGGCTCATCGTCAGGATTGGGCTGCTCGTCAGCCAACGCCGCGTCATTGGTGTCAAAGTCACTGACCTCCAGGTAGAAGAGGCGCGCACATTTGTGGCCCTGATATAGGGATCATCATAGTTATAGCAAAGGCCTTAGTGCCGTCACTCTGCCATCTTGTTAGGGGAGAGCTTCTTGAATGGTCGAGGCAGAGGCAGCGCCCTGGGCGCGATCACCAGCGCTTGCATCATGGCTACGATGTTGATAGGCCCAATGGCCACCGGGGGAAAGTGTTGTGGATGGTCCTGGTGGCGAGGGGCCCTAGCAGGAGTGGGGGCATTCTGTCATTCATAAGCACATGCCAACATCATCACGCACTACAGATCTTGAGGCCCCTAGAGTTCCACATCAGTCCGGATGGGATCTGGGAGCCCACTGGTATAGAGCTAGGCCTGCTGCACCGACAAAAGATGCCCGGCATGCACCATGTGGACAAGGAACATCTCCATGTACTCCTCGATGGTCCCCTAGAATAGTAGGTGAGCCAGATCAGAGAGGTGGTTGGTGCCGAGCGCCGGCCCAAAGCGCTGCTGACATAGCCACTTGAACTAAGGCTAGCTGATGGCGGCGACATCACCCACATCTTGTTTGAGCATGTACTACCAATGCTGGGCAACCCCTATCATGTGGAAAGAGGCGAGCCAGACCATGTCAGCTTCGCGCATGCACTGCGCCCGGAAGAAGTGATCGCATTTGTTGAGCCACCCCAAAGGGTCCTACTTGTCATTGAAGGTGGGGAAAGATAGCTTGTGGAACCAGGGAACGCCGATGGCATTTGCCTAATCTTCATACTACACCAGAAGCATGGTAGGCAAGGCTGGCGCTGGACTGCTGAAGTTCGGAAGGGGCAATGGTGAGTGCGGAAATGCGATCTGAGTGATCGGAACCCCCTGGCTCAGCACCACCACCATCGTCATATGAACGACGACCGAACTGGCCGATGGCACCGGTGGTATGTCACCGTAGCCTGGCATACCATACGATAGACCATGGGGACAGTGAGATGGCCCTACGCCCTGGCCGATGGCGCATCCCTCAACATCAGACAAGCGCGTGGCAAACTAGCCCATCTGGCGTTGGAGGCCATAGATGGCCACGATGAGGGTCTCAAGGGCGCTGGAGGACATGGGCAGAGCGGCGATGGTGACAACAGGGAGAGTGGTGGTGGAGATGGCAGTGGTGGAAATGGTGGTGGTGGTGATGGCAGGAATGGCGGCGGTGGGGGAAGCCCTAGACATTGGCCTGGACATATCCAATACCAGATTGTTGGAGCTGCTTGGGTGGCATAGAAGTAGTCATGTGAGGTGAGCGAACAGGGTTTGATCTCCTGGTGGTGTCAAGGTTGGGACGCCGTCCTAGAGGCCGGTGTCAAGAGAGAGAGATTGCGCTGTGGAAACGAGTTTGCCAAGGAGCAAGAGAGTTTACTCAAACCCTGGCTAAACCTTTCATTAACTCAAGTGTTCAATACTTAAAGGAAATCTCACACTTGCTAACAAACTCTTGCTAATATTTAGGAACTAACAAATGACTCTGAACCTATCCTGATACTATGGATTGGATGTTCCACGCCGTGGTGATCGTGCCCAGCGCATGTCGTTCACCTCTGTTCGTTGTGCGCCTTATGTTGCTCATGCTATCACCCTAGACACTGCTGTGTTTCCTCCTTTGGTAGACATTGCTGACCATAACAGATCATCAATGATTCGCGGGTTAGAAGAACCTCTGAAGTAGTATACTTATATATAGTAGTTTTTAGGAAACTCCATACTCTTTATTCATGAAGTTGATCATATGACTTACAAAGAGAAAGGTTAAACAACACTCGGTTGTTTGTCTCCCTCTCAACACTCGATTCCTCTCTCTCTCATTCTTCTCCAAATCTGAGACTCTCCCTCTCTTCCTCTCCAAATCTGGTGACCTTAGAAGGGGAAATCGGGGGAGGCAGGGCGGCCAGGTGGTGGGGACAGTAGGAGGGTGGGGTTTAGGTCATGGCAGCGATGGAGGCGGCCGGGCTAGGTCGAGGTAGGGGCACCCATGGACAAAGCTCGCCGTTGAAGAACGAGAGGAAGGGAAAGGAGGCTGCTGTAGCTGAGCTAGGGTTTCGTCAGAGCTCCGTGGCGGTGGGTGGCGGCAGGGGCTAGGAGGAAGAAGAACAATGAAAAAATTAGGTGCTCGACACTCGGTTATTGGATAGACAACTTCTTTTACAACGCCAACAAGTGGTTCTAACAGCCAAGCATGCCTGTCTCAAAAGAAAATATGCTTCTGGCTAAGTTGTGAGCATCACTCTACTACACAAAATCTTTTGTGAGGCATTTGCAAATGGGGTTCTGAGGTAAGTGGGCATTTAAACCATCTTGGTTAATGCTTGGGATTAACTGAGGCGGTCATTTTTATTAACTGAGTCGGTCATAATTAACCGCCTCGCAAAAAATCAATTTATGACCTAAAATCTATTAACCGAGGCAGGCTTTATAAGCGACCCGCCTCCAAAAATGCCTCTATTTTCGGAGGCAGACCTCCTAAATGGCCCACCTTGGAAAAAGAGGTCAAGGCCCAAGAGGCCTAGATGAGCCCACCAGCACGACCTGAGTATATATACAGTTACCACTTAGCGTTTCACTCATTCTCACCTCTCTCACTTCCTCTCCCTCACCTCTCTTAGTCGACCCTCACCAGAATGGTGGCTCATGTAGCATGGCACCCCACCCTTCTCCTCCCCTCCTACCCCACCTCTTCCCTCCCTTCCCATCGCAGTGGCGCGTACCCCACCCCTTCCCCTCCTCCCTCCGTCTCTCCCTCCATACCTCATCGCACGACATGGCAGCACCCTCCTCACCCACCAAGCGACACAGCAGCCCAACATCCATGCCTCACCTCCTCCCTCATCGTAAGGCATGGCGGCGCCCTCCTCCCCCATGCCACAGCGGGAAGGTGATGGCGCTCCTCGTGGTCGTGGATCCGGTAGTGGAGCGGCCAGATCCGACGATGGCGCTCCTCGTGGTGGCAGATCCAGTGGTGGAGTGGCCAGATCCAGCAGCGGCGCTCCTCTTGGTTGTGGATCCAGAGGTGGAGCGGCCAGATCCAGCTGTGGAGCGGCTAGATCCGGTGGCGGTGCTCCTCCTAGTGGTAGATCCGGTGGTGGAGCAGCTGGATCTCATTAGCGCTCCTCCTAGTGGCGGATCTGGTGAGCTACGGCGGCCCATGGGTGGGCTTGGTGAGCCCATGAAGTAGCTCACTGGGCTTGTCCATGGATTTTTATTTTGTTTGTTTTTTATTTGATTTATCAAGGTGGGCAACCAACCGCCTCCGTTAAGGCCGGATTAACCATGACCTTTCCGCGGAGGCGGATGGGATGCCCGCCTTGGATAATTGATTTTGCCTACCTCATTAAATTTTTGTGTAGTTGTGTCAACATTAGACTTTCTATTTGTTGATTTTTTGAATCACCATCTAGTAAATTTATAGTTTGCGCGTCTGACCCGGATGACTGTGCTTGGAGGACATGAGGATTTATACTAGTTCGGGCGGAACGTCCCTACATCCAGTCTGCTGCTGCATGTGTTACCGGCACTTGGTTTGTAGTAGAGGTTACAAACAGGCGAGAGAGGGAAAAGGTCCCAAGTCTATGGTAAAAAGAGTGGGTCTGGTTGATCTCTTTGTCTACTATCGAGCGCCTAAGCCTTCCACTACTTAGACGTGTTAGATGTCTCTTCCCCCTTCGTGGGGTGCCCTACTTCCCCTTTTATAGATGAAGGGGAAGTGCAGGTTACATCAGAGAGAGAGAGAGAGAGGGGGAGAAAGAGACAAGGAGAGGAAAGCTTCTAGGACTACAATGTCTTCTGTCTCCTTTACGCAGGTCCCACTGGCCCTGTAGATAACGACAGGGATGGCTCCATGTCATAGCCCTGTTCATCACTGATGCCGTACGTGGGCATCGTTAGTCGGTCGTGGCGCTCCATCTCGTCCCAATAGATGGTATGGCTCATTGACGAGGAGTAGGTAGTACAGCGCCAGTGTGCCCAATGCTATTGGCCACGTGCGTCCTCAGACATGGCCCGTTTTGGTCGTAGGTCACATCAAGATGTGCTTGCTCCCCTTCTGGTATCAGAAGATTGACCCCGCACTCGTACTTTTAGACCCATAGTGGTTGGGGGCGGTATGGACCTCCGTCGGGTGAGGGGAGCCCACGCCCTCAGGGGTCGGATGAGGTGAAGCCTATGCCCTCGAGGTCAGGTGATACGAAGCCCAAGCTCTCAAGATCGAGAGAGGCGGAGTCCGTGCCCTCGAGGTTGGACAAGGCAGAGTCTGGACCCTCGGGGTCGGATGTGATGGGGCTCTCGCCTGAGGGGTCGGGTGACCTAGATCTCGTATACTTGAGGTCGAGCAAGATGGATCCCATGCCTTTGGGGCCGAGCGAGACCAAGATACATTCTTAACCATTCGAGAGAGTCAGCATTTGCGACCATTAGCTTCCTTCTTCTAGGTATCCCTAATAATGATACCCGACAGTAGCCCGGAGCCTGCAGAGGAGTAGGATACTCCTTTGAAGGCTTTTTGGATGGAAGGATTCTAGGGATCTTGATCACCCTTTGCAGGCTGTGGGATGTCTTGGTATGGTCAAGATTCCTTGTGTTTGGACTCCTCAGGAGCATGTAGTTGCACGATTCGGGGGATCAGAGAAGATCTCTCTTGATTATAATTCCTCTCTAGGATTCGATCGATCCACCATTGTCATGCAACCACGTATTTAGTCTCCTTGCTAGTCCAACTCTCGAGCCTCCACACATAGCAAGGGTCTAGTTGAGGGGTCGGCTCATCTTAAAGCCATCCTCCCTCAAGCGTTTTTTTGATAAAATGGAGAAGCTAAGTCATGCCATGTTTTCCTCGATGGACAAACTATGGTGCTCGATGAGCTGTTAACGAGCAAGTTCGAGTGGGCCCCTAGCTTCCTATTTGTGGGGGTCTAGCATGGGTCAGCTGGTGACCAACTCCAAATTCTTGATGGCCAGTCCATATAGTTCTCGGGTCTGTTCGACCGGTCCTAAGAGCTCGTTGCCTTTCTTCGAGGAAAAACCATGGACCGTGCTCTATCAAGACTTGAACATGGGTCAGGATGCCCATGGCACTCATGCATCCAGGTACTAGCCGCTTGGAGGCCCATCCCGTTCCACCCCTCACTCTAAAGGTGCCCCAAAGCGGTTGTGAACCCGTCGGTGGGCCAACCTTTGAATTCATGGGCCTTAATGGGCCGTGGGACGTTTTTAGCTTCGTATCCCTACTTACCTGCGATGATTTTTAGCCCATCAAGGGTGTGAACCGCTGTCCAATATGCCCTTCAAGGAGTGGCTGGGGGTGGCATGTGCACAATTCCTAGAGAGGTGAAGTGATGGGGCGTGCCGGGCGCGTCGATCTAGGCAAACGGTTAGCTTCCTGTCTCACCCTGCCTTATAAATAGCGGGTTCCGCCTTTATGTTTTGGTGTGCCAAACTAAAATCTTGCCTTTCCCGCCTTTTTGCCACTGTCATTCGGATCTGTCATCTCTACTAGTTCACCGCTGGCACCCTAGATCCGTAACTTTCGCTTCTCCGCCATCGCCAAAAAGTCCTTGCTCCTCCGTCTTCGCTCTCCATGGAGTCGTGGTATCACTCCAACATCACCGACACATGCATGGAAGGCCATGTCAAGCGTGGTCTTCTTTGTGGGAGGACTGATGAGATGGAGTGACTGGTTCTTAGCCATGAGGAGGTGCTGATGCCGCCCGATGGTTACATCATCTCCCTCACGTCCTTCCACGAGTGTGGGCTCATGATCCCCCTCATCCGTTCTTTTGGGGGTTGCTACACCACTACCAGGTCGAGCTGTAGCACCTCAATCCCAACAAGATCTAGCACATCGTGGCCTTCATTGTGATGTGCGAGGGAAACCTAGGGATCGAGCCACACTTTGAGTTGTGGATGTACTTCTTCGTCGTCTCCTTGCATAGGAAGAAGGACAGAGGCAGGGAGATCTCGGTGCCGATAGGATGCGCAGGCATCCACCTTCAGGGGCAGCGGGTGGCCAAGTACATGACCTACCAGCTATCCAGATCCAACAAGGGGTGGCACGCGTAGTGGTTCTACTTGAAGAACGACCCCGCCACCCCCTTGCTGGACTTCACTAGGCGCTTGATCGAAGAGGCGCCACCGACGTGGCTGTGGGGGACACTTGTCAAGGAGTAGAAAAAGATGCGCGACATCCTCGAGGCCATCATGTTGCTGAGGAGCCGTGGCCTTTATGGGGCCAGTGTCATTGGAGCATATCACACGAGGAGGGTGGCGCCACTAATGGCGCGCGCCCTCTAGTTGTTCAGGATGGTGTCCATCGTGGAACTCAGCAAGATGGTGCTCGCTCAGGGGCCGCTTCGCAACAATGAGATTGCGAAGCGCATCAAGGAGGTGATGAACGAGTTTGACGTCGTGTTCCCAATCTTAGCACATCCCGTGATGTGGCCAGAGCTAGGTGTCATCGAGCCTCTGGTATATTTGGGCTTTCGAGCCTCTGTCGCGTCGCTACCGGAGCATGCGGCCATGAGGGCGGCGAACCATGCCACATATGAGTGGAGGAACAAGGAGAAGAAATAGCGGGCGAAGGAGCAGGCAAAGCTGTAGTGGTGGAAGCGGCACCAAGTCTCATCGGAGGTGGAAGATGAGGAGGAAGACGAGGACGAGGGGGCGACAGCTCCGGGTCACCCATCCCATGGGATGATCTAGCCGGTGGGGATGAGGACCCACCTTTGCCATAGGTGGGGCCCTTCCCATGGTATCTCGTGGAGCAAGAGGGGGAGGACTCACCCCCGATGATGGTAGGAGCGAGTTGCCCTGCTCCATCCGGGCCTTCTACAGTGCCCTCGGAGCCAAGGGGAGCCGGTGGTTGCGCCTCGTCCGAACCTCCTGAGCAAAGGGAGGGCTCAAAATGGCATCACAATGAGGAGTCGTAGCTGGGGTCGGGCGGGCTAACCCTGAAACGTCACTGCCCGACGGCGTCAAGGTAAGCTGAGAGTTTTTCCATTTTTTGTTTTTTGACATTTTTTTGCCGTGAACTAACCGTCGTGCCTTCCGCGGCATTGGGCGTGGGACCCTCCTAAAGCTGGCGCCGAAGAAGACTCTTGCCCTTCGGTCGATGCGCCAGGACCTGTCTGGCACCATGCCGAGGGCTGGTGGGAGCATGGTTAGGGCGACCATGGGGTCGACCGGGGTGGCACAATCATTGGCCACATCTACGGGAGGGCATGCAGCGGAAAGCACGTCTGGCACACCTGTGGCAGGCACAACATGGCCGGGCACGTCCGCGATGCCGCAGGCGGAGACGGTGCGATCGGAGCCATCGTCCGCGCTGGTGGGCACGTCGGTGATAGGGCAACCGAGGCTATCATCTGGGTAGATGGTGGCACCCATGGCAGGATGGACGGAGGAGGGCACGTCTAGTGCACCCTTGGCAGGCTCAACGGTGAGACAGGCTTCCTCATCCTTGTTGCCCATCCCCTCTACTGCTGGGGGTGCTCTAGAGGAGTTACGGTTGTAAGAGTGGTCGGCGTTGCTTAGGGTCAGGGCGGAGGCATCTTGGTCTTTGGTCTAGGTTGGCGGTGACCCTCACACCTGGGGAGGACCCCAGATCAAGTGGGCCAACCATTGGGGCCTAGGGGCAATGTTCTTCACCCTTGATGATGCCGCGGAGAAGAGGGAGTGGGGTAGCATCCACGCGGAGGTGGGTGTCATGGTCTGTGCCCTAACCACCGCACTGAGTTCGCTGCAAGATGTCATCGCTCCGGTTGGCTAGGTATAGTGCACTAGCATTTTTGACCTTCATCTTCCCTTTTCTTGACTTTTAACTTGTACCCTTTTCATAGGTTCTCATGGATCACACCTAGGAGAAGTCTGCATTCCTTCACCGCGAGAAGGGCATTTGGGATCGCCTCATGGCAGAGGAGCAGTTGCGAGCTGTGGGGTAGCGACTACATGAGGAACTAGCCGCCCATCTCGCTGTCGCTCGTCAAGAAGTGACCGAACTTGCCCCCACTCACCAAGAGTTGGCCAATCTCTGGATCAAGTACGCGGAGGCTCATGACGATGCCCATGAACCTAGGGAGAAGCTCTTGGACCTAATTGAGAGTACATGCACGGATACCATGAAGATCGAGCAGCTATGGAAGGAATGTGATGACACCCAGCAGTGGATCGACCTCCTAAAGGGTGAGCTCTTGGGGGAGAAGGATCTAAAGGTCACGGCAGAGGTGGTGACTGCTAGACTTGCCGTGGAGGTCAGTCAGCTCTAGGAGCAGGCCCAAAACTTAGAGGCCAAGGTGGCCCGGCGGCATGATGAGGCGCACAAGCTCCAGGCAGACATGGATGGTAAGCCCCTAGTCTTCCTTTGCTATCCTTCTCTCTAGGATCCACGGTAGGCTTTTTGACATGGCTGGTACGTGTTTGGGGCAGGTCTTGATCACATGCTCGGGGCGGAGGTGACAAAGAGCCACAGCCTGGAGAAGGAGCTTGGTCAGGTGAAGGCCTCCCTCCTAAAGGAGAGCAATGAGCATGATGCCCTACGCGTTGCCGTCCAGCTTGTCTGTGATGACCTTGAGCTGCCCCAGTGTAGGAGATGCACTCCGCTTCAGCGTTCATCGATCATTCGCGATCACTCATTCTCACTATGAGAACATCAATCTAGAGACGATGAGCTAGGGCTTCATGCCCGATTACTCTAATGCCAAGCTAGAGGACATCGACATGGAGGTGGCCCCTCTAGCACAAGTTTATCTACCAAGATGGAGGATGAGATCATCCTCCCAAAAAATTAGTTAGTTAGGCCAAATAGTGACCTTGTAATAAATGGATAGATTTTAATTTCTGCTATGGTTGAGCACTCTTTTGGTTCTTCATCCTTTATTTATGAAAAGGTTAATGTGTTCTGACACTTTCCGTCGTTAAGGCTATAAAGTTTGGGATGTGAGAGAAACAACTCTAATCTTGCTGGTGAGCAAAAACATCGTAGCCGCTGGGGCGTAGGTTTCTTATAGTCCGATCAGTTTCACTTAGGTTTGTTTCTGTAGCCCTTACTTTGAGATCTTAACATAAGGGAGGGTCGGGCGCAGAGAATGTCTCTGAGTAGATATACTCTTATCAGCCCCTGAGTGATGCCCGACCCCCTGTCGTTGCCAGGGTCGGGTGTCACTAAAGATAGAGGGAACGATAGTGAAACTGATGAGAGAAAACATTTTCGTATTTCAGAAATATCATTCTTAAGCATATGCATAGGATATGGGTAAAAGCTATGTAGCTAGTCTTGAGCTTGTAGGTACCTGGTCGGAGCACCTATGTGACGGCGTACGGTCACTCCCATGGCGGGGAGATCTTGTGATGGTTTTTGTTGCTTTGGACGAGACAGAGTACCAAGCCCCCGACATTGGAGGCTGGACCCTACACCCGATGGCTGTGGTACCGGCGCAACGCCTGCTGGTACTTGGCCGAGCGGAGGAGGGCAACAACACATGCTTTGTCGAGCTAATCCATGGTGTCCTCGAGGGACACCTCAGCTCCCTACTCATTGTATGCCCTGACTCTTCATGCCCCGTAGTCGAGGTCAGTCAGGAGGATAGCCTTGGAACCATAGACCATGAAGAAGGGTGTGTAGCCAGTGGCCTAGCTGGGGGTCATCCTCAAACTCCAGAGCGCCATGGGAAGCTCTACGACCCAACGCCCACCAAACTTGTTCAACCGGTTGAAAATTCTAGGCTTGAGACCTTGTAGGACCATGCCTTTGCACGCTCGGCCTACCCGTTCATGCGGAGGTGCGCCACGGCGGCCCAATCAACGCAGATGTGGTACTCATCGCAGAATCGAAGGAACTTCTTCCCAGTGAACTATGTGCCGTTGTCTGTCATAATGTAGTTCGGGATTCTAAAGCGGTGAACGATGTCGAGGAAGAACAACACGGCTTGCTCAGACTTGATCACAGAGATCGGTCGAGCATCTATCCACTTTGTAAACTTGTCTATGGTGACAAGCAAGTGCGTGTAGCCCTCGAGCACTCTTTTGAGAGGACCAACCATATCGAGCCCCCAGACCATGAATGGCCACATGATGGGGATTGTTTGAAGTGCTTGGGCCAACAGGTGGGTCTACCGGGCATAGTATTGACACCCTTCATGGGTGCACACAATCTGCTCAGCGTCAGCCACCATGGTCAGCCAGTAGAAGCTCTATCGGAACACGTTTTCGACTAGGGTTCTAGGTACGGCATGATGTCCATAGACCCCACCATGAATGTCCCTCTGTAGTTGCCTCCCTTGTTTGATGGGAATGCAGCACTGAAGGATCCTGGTGTGGCGTTGCTTATAGAGCTCTTCAACAATGACAAAAGACTTGGCTTAGCGTGCGATCCGCTGGGCCTCCGTCTTGTCCGTTGGGAGCACTTCGTGGAGAAGCCAATCGAGGTACGAGGTCCTCTAGTCAGCTAGGGGTTAGGCTCTACCACTAGACCTTCGTCAAGCTCCATGACTTTGGGGTCAGAGGGGGTGGGTGGTCGATAAGCCCCTGAGCCTAGGGTGAGTAGCTTGTCCTCGGTCTATTCGCTTTCCTCGTAGCGGACCAAAGTCTTGTGTTGATCGCTGGTGAAGATGCCCGTTAGAACCGGCTCTCGACTGGACGCCATCTTCACCAGTGTGTCGGCCGCCTCGTTGAGCCGCCTTAGGATGTGATTGAGTTCAAGGCCATCAAATTTGTCCTCCAGCTGGTGGACTTCTTAGCAGTAAGCAACCATCTTGGTGTCGTGGTAGCTTGACTCCTTCATGATCTGACCGATGACCAGCTATGAGTTGCCTCAGATGTCAAGCTGTCAGTTGCCCAACTCAATGGCATTGCATAGGCCATTGATGAATGCCTCGTATTCGGCCACATTGTTGGAGGTGGGGAAATGGAGGTGGACCGCGTACTTCATAGATATCTCGAGGGGCAAAACAAAGACCAGCCCCACGCCGGCATCTCTCTTCATTAGCGTCCCATTGAAGTACATCGTCTAGTACTCTTGGTCGATGGATGTTGGTGGCATCTACACCTCGGTCCATTCTGCAACGAAATCAGCCAGTGCTTGGGACTAGATGGGCGTCCAAGGGGCATATGAAATGCCCTGACCCATCAGCTCGAGTGCCCAATTGGCGATTCTCCCTGTGGCATCGCCGAGAGGGAAGGACGTCAAGACCATCACCGGGTGTGACTAGAAGTAGTGACGCAGCTTCCTCTTAGTGATCAAGACGGTGTACAAGAGCTTTTAGATTTGTGGGAAGCGAGTCTTGGAGTCGGACAAGACCTCGCTAATGAAGTATATAGGGCACTACACTTTGAGGGCGTGTCCCTCTTCCTCACACTCTACCACCAGGGTGGCGCTGACCACTTGCATGGTGGCCACGATGTAGAGCAGGAGCGGTTCTCCACCAGTCGGGGGACTAGGATTGGGGCTTTCATCAAGATTTCTTAACATATTCGAGTGTCTCCTAAGCCTCGAGAGTCCACACAAACTGATCGGTCTTCTTTAGAAGTCAGTATAGCGGGAGGCCTCATTTCGTCGAGGCATGAGATGAAATGGCTAAGCACGGCGAGGCACCCCGTGACTCGCTGCACTCCCTTTAGATTCTAGATCGGGCCCATCCTCATGATGGCCGAGATCTTCTCTGGGTTGGCTTTGATGCTACACTCGGAGATGATGAACCCAAGCAGCATGCCCCTCGGGAACTCGAAAACGTATTTTCTAGGGTTGAGTTTGATGTCGTTTGCTCGTAGTTTTGTGAAGGTCTGCTCTAGGTCATCTACGAGCTGGTCGGTCCGTTTGGACTTGACCACGATGTCGTCTATGTAGGCTTCAATAGTTCGCCCAATGAGGTCTCTAAAACACTTAAGCATACATCACTGGTATGTAGCTTTCATGTTTTTTAGACCAAAAGGCATTGTGATATAGCAGAATGACCCGAACGGAGTGATAAAAGAAGTCGTGAGCTGGTCAGACTCTTTCATGGCGATCTGATGGTACCCGGAGTATGCATAAAGGAAGCAGAGGGTTTCGGATGCTGAAGTCGAGTCGACTACTTGATCTATACGTGGCAAAGGAAACGGATCCTTTGGACACAACTTATTGAGACTCGTGTAGTCAACACACATTCTCCATTTCCCATTCATTTTTCGTACAAGGATAGGATTGGCTAACCAGGGGCAAAGGCACGTTAACTTTCCCTGGTGCATGTGCACTAGGGTAAAGCAAAAATTTGTTAATACATGTTTCAAATTTTCCATATATTTCCTTTAGAAATGTATACGCTCCTTTATATTCAATAGAGTGTGCACCAGGGTCATTTTTTAGCTGGCTTCGCCCCTGTGGATAACCACTCAGGGCGATACACTTCCTTGATGAATTCGACCGCCAAGAGCTTTGTGATCTCTTCATTGATGGCCCTATGCTTTGCCTCGTCGAAGCGACGCATGTGCTACTTCACCAGCTTGGAGCCCAGCCTGATCTTCAAGGCATGCTCGGTGACTTCCCTCGGGATGCACGGCATGTCTGAGGGTTTCCACATGAAGATATTTCTATTGGCACAGAGGAAGTCGATGAGCGCGCTTTCCTATTTTGAGGAAAGCGTGGTCCTGATACCGACCCAGTGCTATCCTATTGGTGTTTCGGGATGCTCGACCAGACACACCCAGTGTCCGGTCACTCGGTGACTCCTTTGTCCACTACCACGTCAGTAGGACTGGACGGACCCTATCAGCATCCGGTCCTAGCGTTCGGTCAGATACCGACGCTGCGCGCCCTCTACTGCCACTGACTGGACGCACCAGTCCAATCGAGACCAGCGTTCGGTCACTTATAGTGACCTCCATCTTTTCTATCTAGGGCGCCGGTGGCACCATCGGACTATCCGCACTCTACGGGCGGACACTCCACTGGTGAAGTTTCTAACCCCTGCTCAAACATGTCAACCACCAAGTGTATCACCTTGTGCACATGTGTTAGCATATTTTCACAAACATTTTTAAGGGTGTTAGCACTCCACTAGATCATAAATGCATATGCAATGAGTTAGAGCATCTAGTGGCACTTTGATAACTGCATTTCAATACGAGTTTCACCCCTCTAAATAGTACGGCTATCAAACCTAAATGTGATCACACTCTCTAAGTGTCTTGATCACCAAAACAAAATGGCTCCTATCATTTATACCTTTGCCTTGAGCCTTTTGTTTTTCTCTGTCTTCTTTTCAAGTCCAAGCACTTGATCATCACCATGGCATCACCATCATCATGTCATGATCTTCATTTGCTTCACCACTTGGAATATGCTACCTATCTCATGATCACTTGATAAACTAGGTTAGCACTTAGGGTTTCATCAATTCACCAAAACCAAACTAGAGCTTTCAGTCGGATATACTCATGAAGAGTCTCTCCAGACTTCTATCGGCAATTTTTCAGATCCTAAGGCTTCCCAGGGTGCATGTAGGTGCCCTAGAAGTTTCCCACAAAGATCTCCTTCAAGTCCGCCCAACTTTGAATCCGGTTGGGTGAAAGGTGCTCTAGCCATGTTTGTGCCGAATCGCCTAGGAACAAGGGGAGGTTGCGGATAATAAAGTAATCACTATCCACACCACCAGCCTGATGAGCAAGCCAGTAGTCCTTGAGCCATAAGCCGGGGTTCGTCTCCCCAGAGTACTTCGGGACATTGGTCGGTGGTCGATACCATGGCGGGAAAGCCATGTTGAGGATGTGCCAGCCGAAAGCCTAGGGCCCCGGTAGATCAGGGCTTTGGCACTGGTCTTTGCCACTATTGTAGCATGCATCACGATGAGGATGGTAGCCGTGGTTGGCCTCCTCTCTCTTGTCACCCCTTCCGTGCATATGGGTGTCTAGGGTGTTGCATGCATCATGGTTGGGGCCGAGATGCTCATGCACCGGGACCATGGCAAGTCCCCTGTCGTTGTGTGGTGCCTAGTAGATGGACATGCCCTAGCCATGTCATCCGAAAGACACACACTGACTGGCCTCAAGCTCGCATCGCCAAGATAGTGAGATTTCTGCCTATTGCACCGTTGCTCACTCGAGCAGCATGCGGATCTCACGGTGGCCCGATGGTCCTCGGGTGTTGCTGGCTCTGGGAGCCTTCAGAGTAGGGCCGTCATGACAGCTATGTTCTGACTTGCTTGGGCGAAGTGAGGGAGGCCTCCGTCATCCTCAATGATCCTTCGGTTTACGTCACAGGCGATGGCGCGTGCACGGCCAGCATCCCCACGATGCTCGATCTCATGTTTGAGCTCTACGTGCTCCTGCTCCAGCTAGAGGCGCACATCTTCAAGCTCCTAATGCCATGCCCTTAGCTGTTCCACCTGCATGCAGGGAAGGGCTCCCGCATTTTCTTTGACTTCATCGTCGAAGTCATTGGGTGGGGTAACCCCTCCCTCATGGATGCTTTCGATGCATCCTTTGGGGATACCTGCCATAAAATATTCTCATGAGGGGTGATGGCTCCCCCTACTGGAGTTAGAGTCAAAGATCGACTATGAGTCTCCCACAAGAAAAGTCATGGAAAGACTCCATGACATAATCGGCCATTCCCATGAATTCATCATCTATGGGAGGCGAACACATGCATTGTATCGTGAGGTGACCAACGGTCCTCGTGGCATTGCGCAGACCGAACGAGAACACTATCGAGGCGTCTCGGGTGAGATATTCTAGGGAGAGTGGCTCCCCTCCGGCACACTACGTCATGACATTGGCGAAGGAGAAGGTGAGGCAGCGCACATCCTCCCGGGATGGTCGGGGTCCCAAGAAGGCATGGAGGTGACGCTCCAACCTCTTGTAATCAAAGCTGAGGAGCTGGTCGCTTCTAGGGACATGGGCCTCTAGTGTGCGCAGCAGCAGCTTCTCAAGGGCCTCGACAGTTGCATCAAGGCCAATGGAGCGAAGAAGTTGGACGGGGGCAGGAGCCTGTGCTAGCTCTCCCTCCGTGGCGATGTGAAATCCAGGCTCTCGAAGCGCACATGCACTCCTGGGACATAGCTAATGCCATGGCTAGCCTTTTGTGGCCTGTTGTGGATGATGAGATGCGCAAAAGGCCCCTACCTGGCGCGCCAACTGTCGGTGTTTCGAATCACCGGCTAGCAAATTTCTAGTTTGCACGTCTGACCCGGATGGCTGTGCTCGGAGGACACGAGGATTTATACTAGTTCGGGCGGAACATCCCTACATCTAGTCTGCTGCTGCTCGTGTTACCAGCACTTGGTTTGTAGTTGGGGTTACAAACATGTGGGAGAGGGAGAAGGTCCCAAGTCTCTGGTGAAAAGAGTGAGTCTGGTTGAGCTCTCTGTCTACTGCCGAGTGCCTACGCCTTCCGCCACTCAGACATGTTAGATGTCTCTTCCCCCTCCATGGGGTGCCCTACTTCGCCTTTTATAGATGAAGGGGAAGATGCAGGTTACATCAAAGAGAGAGGGGGCGAGAAAGAGACAAGGAGAGGAAAGCTTCCAAGACTGCAATGTCTTCTGTCTCCTTTATGCGGGTCCTGCCAGCCCTGTAGATGACGATGGGGATGGCTCCATGTTGTGGCCCTATTCGTCACTGACGCCATACGTGGGCGTCGTTAGCCGGTCGTGGTGCTCCATTCTGTCCCAGCGGATGGTATGGCTCGTTGATGTCTCTGCCTGAGGCCGTATGGGGAGTAGGTAGTACAACGCCAGCACGCCCAATGCTATTGGTGACGTGCATCCTCAGACGTGGCCTGTCATGGCCGTAGGTCATGTCAAGACACGCCTACTCCCCTACTAGCATCAGAAGTTTGACTATGACTTGTACTTTTCAGACCCATAGTGGTTGGGGGCGGTATGGACCTCTGTCGAGCGAGGGGGAGCCCACGCCCTCAGGGTCTATGAAAGGTCCTAATATGGCTAGAGGGGGAGTGAATAGCCTATTTAAAAAACTACAAATCAACTAGAGCAATTTGATTAGTATGACAAATAGTGAAATAAAAACTTGCTCTAGCTCTACAAGGGTTGCAAGCCACCTATCCAACAATTCTAGTTGCAATGATTACTAGGCACACAACTTGCAAAGTTACTACTCACTAAGAGCTCTCAATCTTGCTACTCTAAAGAGCTCCACTAGATGAACTTAAAATAACAAAGCAAGCTCTTAATTCTAATTACACTAAAGAGCTTACCACAACTAGTTTGCAAGAATATAAATGAGTGAGTAGGGTGATTATACCATCGTGTAGAGGAGTGAACCAATTACAAGATGAATACAAATCAATCACCGGGAGAATACCAATGGGCAAGTGACAACCAATTTTTCTCCCGAGGTTCACGTGCTTGCCGGCACGCTAGTCCCCATTGTGTCGACCAACACTTGGTGGTTCAGCGGCTAAGAGGTGTTGCACGAACCTCGTCCACACAATTGGACACTGTAAGAACCTACCCACAAGTGAGGTAACTCAATGACACGAGCAATCCACTAGAGTTACCTTTTGGCTCTCTATCGAGGAAGGCACAAGACCCCTCACAATCACCACGATCGGAGCCGGAGACAATCACCAACCTCCGCTCAACGATCCTCACTGCTCTAAGCCATCTTGGTGGCGGCAACCACCAAGAGTAACAAGTGACTCCCATAGCGAAACACGAATGCCAAGTGCCACTAGATGCAATCACTCAAGCAATGCACTTGGATTCTCTCCCAATCTCACAATGATGATGAAACAATGATGGAGATGAGTGGGAGGGCTTTGGCTAAGCTCACAAGGTTGCTATATCAATGCAAATATCCAAGAGACTGAGCTTGAGCCAGCCATGGGACTTAAATAGAAGCCCCCATGAAATAGAGCCGTTAGGCTCCTCACTACTCTGAACACGGGCCGACCGGACGCTAGACCTTAGCGTCCGGTCGCGCGATGCACGCCACGTGTCTCCTCTCTTCAAATACTGAGCGCCCGATCCCAACAGTTAAGTGATGACCGGACGCACTACTGTGAAGTGACCGAACGCTGGACCTCAGCGTCCGGTCGTTTCCAGTAAGGTTCCATTCGCGCAAAATCACAACCAGATGCGTCCGATCATGCTTGATCGGACTCACCCAGCGTTCGGTCACTCAATGTCTCTTCTATGCGCCACCACGTCAGCGTACATCAGCATTGACTGGACGCACCCTACCAGCGTCCGGTCACTCTTCGCGCTAGCGTCCGATCACAAGACCGAGACACATGCTTACTGCTACTACTGACCGGATGCAGGACCCCAGCGTCCGATCACTGCACCACCAGCGTCCAGTCACTCTATGAACCCCTGTCTTTTTTATATAGGGCGCCAGTGAAGTTTCCAACCCTTGCTAAAATGTACCAACCACAAAGTGTATCACCTTGTGCACATGTGTTAGCATATTTTCACAAACATTTTCAAGGGTGTTAGCATTTCACTAGATCCTAAATGCATATGCAATGAGTTAGAGCATCTAGTGGCACTTTGATAACCGCATTCCGATACAAGTTTCACCCCTCTTAATAGTACGGCTATCAAACCTAAATGTGATCACACTCTCTAAGTGTCTTGATCACCAAAACAAAATAGCTCCTATGGTTTATACCTTTGCCTTGAGCTTTTTGTTTTTCTCTTTCTTCTTTCCAAGTCCAAGCACTTGATCATCATCATGGCATCATCATTATAATGCTATGATCTTCATTTGCTTCATTACTTGGAATGTGCTCCCTATCTCATGATCACTTGATAAACTAGGTTAGCACTTAGGGTTTCATCAATTCACCAAAACCAAACTAGAGCTTTCAATCTCCCCCTTTTTGGTAATTGATGACAACCCTTTCACAAAGATATGAATTAAAATTCAATTGAATTCATATTGCTTGCCCAAGCATATCTACCATTATGTAAATGAATATGGACAAGTTTCATGAACCCTAAATGGTAGCAATTGCTCCCCCTACATATGTGCTAAGAGTTTGGATTGTAGCTTACACATATGCTTAGATAGGAAATATAGGAGACAATGTTTACCGAATGATGCTAAGGTGTAAAAGATGGACCTTTGAAGCGTGATACCAATCGGAGTGCACCATTATACCATCCTTAGCACCATGGTTAGCTCTATACTACTTGAGAACATTCTTTGAAAAGATACCACTTGGAAATACTTGGAAATGAAATCATTAGATATCCTATGCATGCTAGTTTTCCATTTTATCATTCAAACTTACAACTAGCATACACCACACAAGCATGGATATTGAAATTTAAAACTTGTGCCATGCAAGCAAACATATGAAATGCACATTCAAATGCACCATACAAGTTCATGAGCTTGCTCCCCCTACTTGTGTGCTCGAAATTTTAATTGATCCCTTTCCTTTGTCATATTTCTCCCCCTATGTCAAATTCTCCCCCTTTGTTGTCTTTTCACCATCTTAGTACACTTCTTTCTCCCCATGTACTAATATCTTCATTATTTCTCCCCCTATATCTTTGTTTCTCTCCCCCTTTGTCATCAATGACCACAAAGACTAAAAATATAGATAGTACCACTTGTAGGGTCGAGATTATCAATGTTAATCAATGGGGTGAGGATCATTTTCCTAAATTTGGTCTAATCTAGATTATTTGCCAAAGATATTTAACTCGGTTTGATCCAAGGACAAGCTTCTTCACACCTCCAAATAAGGGTTATCTTGTACCATGTTGAGTTAAACACTTAGAGCTCATTTTCTAGATCAAACACTAGGTTTATAAGCCCATAAACATGTCATATGCTACCACTAGATCAAGTCAAGCATAGAAGCAATAGTGGTACCATACAATCATCAAATTCATTTGATTTTCATGAATGAGCCTAATAAAATTGAACCACTTGAAAGGTCCTACTAAAATTGAAAATATGACTAGATGCACTAAACATGTCCTTAGCAAGGATGTATGTCATGCCACTCAACTTTTACCTTGGATTGCTCGAAGGAGAGGCATGTCATATAAGTGGGGGTGCATCAACACATATTTGAGAAATCCAATATGTTCAACTCATTCCTTATCTTGCAAATCCTTTTCTCATCCAATGGCTTGGTGAATATATCGGCAAGTTGATCTTCGGTGCCAACACTCTTAATGCAAATATCCCCTTTTTGTTGGTGATCTCTTATGAAATGGTGGTGGACATCAATGTGTTTTGTTATTGCATGTTGAACCGGATTGTTTGTCAACTTGATTGCACTCTCATTGTCATATAGCAATGGCACTTTCTTGAACTTGATTCCAAAGTCACTCAAAGTGGCCTTCATCCAAAGTACTTGTGCACAACAACTACCGGTGGATATGTATTCAGCTTTGGTGGTTGATAATGTAACACTATTTTGCTTCTTTGATGACCATGAGACAAGTGATCTTCCTAACAATTGACATGTGCCCAAGGTGCTCTTCCTTTCAACCTTACATCCCACATAATCTGAGTCGGAGTAACCAACTAGCTCAAACTTTGCTCCTTTAGGATACCACAAACCAACATTTGGTGTGTGCTTCAAGTACCTCAATATTCTCTTTGTAGCCTTCAAATGACTTTCTTTTGGTGAGGCTTGAAATCTTGCACACATGCATACACTAAATATGACATCTGGCCTTGATGCGGTCACATAGAGTAGGCTTCCAATCATAGACCGATACAATTTTTGATCCACCATATTTCCACTTGCATCACTATCCAAGTTGCCATTGGTTTCCATTGGTGTGCTAATGGCTTTACTATCAATCATTCCAAACTTTTTGATCATGTCCTTGATGTACTTGCCTTGACTTACAAAGGTACCATTCTTCAATTGCTTGATTTGAAGACCAAGGAAGTAGCTCAACTCTCCAATCATGGACATCTCAAACTCATTAGCCATCATCTTTCCAAACTCATCACAAAAATCTTGATTGGTTGATCCAAATATGATGTCATCAACATATATTTGCAACACAAATAGATCTTTTCCAATCTTTTTGATGAAAAGAGTGGTGTCAACCTTGCCCATCATGAACCCTTTAGAGAGTAGGAAGTCCCTCAATCTCTCATACCATGCTCTAAGTGCTTGCTTTAAGCCATATAATGCTTTCTTCAACTTGTACACATGGTTGGGCTTCTTATCATCTTCAAAACCAGGAGGTTGCTCAACATATACTTCTTCATTGATGTAACCATTGAGAAATGCACTCTTGACATCCATTTGATAGAGTTTGATGTTGTGAGCATAAGCATAGGCTAGCATGATTCTAATTGCTTCTAATCTAGCCACCGGGGCATATGTTTCTCCAAAGTCAAGACCTTCAACTTGTGTATAGTCTTGTGCTACCAATCTTGCTTTGTTCCTTACTACTATCCAATCTTGATCTTGTTTATTTCTAAAGACCCATTTGGTTCCAATCACATTGTGTCCCTTTGGTCTTTCCACTAGTTCCCAAACTTGATTTCTTGTGAAGTTATTCAATTCTTTATGCATAGCATTCACCCAATCAACATCCATCAATGCTTCATCTATCTTCTTTGGTTCAATGGATGACACAAATGAGAAATGCTCATAAAATGAAGCCAATCTTGATCTTGTTTGTACACCTCTAGAAATATCACCAATGATAGTGTCCAATGGATGATCCCTTGCAATATTGGTTGGTTGGAGCATTGGAACTTGATTACTTGCACTTGTTTGATCATTGGGTTGAGATGATGTACTAGCCACTTGATCTTGTTCATTATCATGAGATCCACTTGCACTAACTTGATTTGTATCATCTTGCATATTTGAGTTAGAGAGTACTTGCACTTGATCATCTTCAACATCATTCACTTGCCTAGGCCTCAATTTACCAATATTCATGTTCTTCATGGCTTTTGAAAGTTGAATGCCTCTAACATCTTTCAAGTTCTTATTCTCTACTTGTGAACCCTTAGTTTCATCAAATTCAACATCATGAACTTCCTCAAGAGTACCACTATCCAAATTCCAAACTTTATATGCTTTGTTTGTAGTGGAATAACCAAATATGAATCCTTCATCATATTTCTTGTCAAACTTGCCTAATCTAGTGTCTTTCTTCAAGATATAGCATTTGCAACCAAAGACTCGAAAATATGCAATGTTGGGCTTTCTACCATTCAAGAGCTCATATGGTGTCTTCTCTTTCAATCGGTGACAATAGAGGCGGTTGCTACAATAGCAAGCCGTGTTGATAGCTTCAGACCAAAAGGATTAACTCACATTGTACTCACTAAGCATAGACCTTGCCATATTAATGAGTGTTCTATTCTTTCTCTCAACAAGTCCATTTGATTATGGAGTGTACTTGGCCGAGAATTGATGTCTAATTCCAAATTCATCACACAACTCATCAATTCTAGTGTTCATGAACTCACTACCATTGTCACTTCTAACTCTCTTGATAGTTGTTTCAAACTCATTGTAAATGCCCTTGACAAATGATTTGAATGTTGCAAACACATCACTTTTATCCACTAAAAAGAATACACATGTGTATCTAGTGTAGTCATCCACTATCACAAAGTCATATTTGTTTCCACCGATGCTAGTGTATTATGTTGGCTCAAACAAATTCATATGCAATAACTCAAATGCTTTACTATTGCTCATCATATTTTTCTTAGGATGGGTGTTTCCAACTTGTCTGCTGGCTTGACAAGAGTTACAAAGCTTATCCTTTTCAAACACAACATCTTTCAAGCCTCTAACCAAGTCATGCTTAACCAATCTATTCAATTGTTTCATTTCAACATGACCAAGCCTTCTATGCCATAACCAACCCATGCTAGACAACAAGCATGTAGATAATCTAGCTTCACTAGCATTGAAATCAACCAAGTATAGATTCTCATATCTAAAGCCTTTGAAGATCAAATTAGAGCCATCTACACTTATAATCTCTACATCATCTACCCCAAATATGCATTTGAATCTAAGATCACATAATTGAGCCATGGATAGCAAATTGAAGTTTAAGCTCTCTACTAGCAACACATTGGATATGCTCATGTCAATGGATATTGCAATCTTACCAAGCCCTTTGACCTTGCCTTTGCCATTGTCACCAAATGTGATACTATCATAACCATCATTGCCATTGGTGTTGATTGAGTTGAACATTCTTGCATCTCCGGTTATGTGTTGAGTACACCCACTATCAAGAACCCAATGCTTTCCTCTGGCTTTGTAATTGACCTACAAAAGAAGATCAATTCTTTTTAGGTACCCAAACTTGCTTGGGTCCTTGAAGGTTAGTTACTAAGCTCTTTGGTACCCAAATGGCTTTCTTCTTTGAGTCCATCCATAGTTTACCAATGAACTTAGCCTTCACACCATTTGTACCCTTAGTAAGCACATAGAATGAATCAAGCTTTATGGAGGATACATTAGCATTTTTGCTCTTGTTGTTGCATTCTTACTCTTTATGACCCACTTGCTTGCAACTAGTGCAAAACTGACCATTGTTCTTCACAAAACTAGTCTTGTGAGGAGCAAAGGCCGCTTTGCCTTTCTTGGGGTATAGCCCAATCCCTCTTTGTAGAGAGAAGCTCTTTGGCTACCCAATCACATAAGCAAGCGGTCCTCACCACCATAAGCCTTAGCCAAGGTGTGAGTGAGCTTATTGACCTCCTTCTTGAGGTTCTCATTCTCAACCACTAGTGAGGCATCACAAGCGAGACCATCACTACTAGATGAGGTAGGAGTGGAAGTGCTACAAGACGGGTTAGTAGGAGGAACAATGATAGGCATAGATAGTGATTCATCAATTATATCACAAGTTAAACCTACATTGCAAGTTTCAACATGCTTCTTTTTATTTTGTTCATCAAGCAAAGAGGAATGAGCCTTTTCAAGCTTTTTGTGAGCTTTGCCAAGCTTCTCATTGGCTTCCTCTAGCCTCTCATGAGATGCATTGAGCTCATCAAAGGCTTGCTTAAGATCTTTTAATTCCTTACGCAAGCTTTTGCATTCCCTTCTCTTGATGTCAAAGTGTTCTCTGGCATCCTCTAGCATGTCAAATAGTTCATCTTTGGTGGGTTCATCATCATCACTATCACTATCATGGTTATTTTCATTTTTATTTTCATCATCATGTTCTTCATCGATTTCATCATCACTAGTTTGTACCTTAGTGGCCTTAGCCATGAAGCATGATGAGGATTCAAAGAGAGAAGGCTTCTCATTGATAGCAATGCTTGCAAGAATCTTCTTCTTGGTGGTCTTGTTATCATCACTATCATCATCATCATCACTTGAGGAAGCATCACTATCCCAAGTGACTACATATGAATCACCCTTCTTCTTGAATGCCATCTTGTCCTTCTTCTCTTTCTTTTCCTCCTTGTCCTTCTTCTTGTTCTTCTTGTTGTCATCATCATTGTCGCTATTGTATGAGCATTGAGCAACAAGATGATCTTTGCTTCCACACTTGAAGCATCTTCTTGACTCTTCTTTGTTCTTGGATGAAGACTTCTTTCTTCTAGCATGGTAGCCCTTCTTCACCATGAACTTGCCAAATTTCTTGACAAAGAGAGCCATCTTCTCATCATCATCATCATCCCATGAATCATCATCTTCACTTGATGTTTCTTGCTTAGCTTTGCCCTTGGATGATGTGGCCTTGAATGCCATGCTATTCTTCTTGTCATCCTTCTTCTCATCTTTCTTCTCCTTATTTTCTTCCTTCTCATCATCATCTCTATATGTATCATCGGTCATTATATCTCCCAATACTTGGTTTGGTGTCATGGTGTCCAAACCGCTTCTCACTAGAATGGTGACCAATGTACCAAATCTTGAAGGCAAACATCTCAAGAACTTATGTGAGAAGTCCTTGTCCTTCACCTCTTCGCCAAGTGCTTTAAGATCATTGACAAGCACTTGAAGCCTATGGAACATCTCCGACACACTCTCATCTTCCTTCATCTTGAAGCTTGCAAACTTCTCTTTGAG
Organism: Miscanthus floridulus; assembly: GCF_019320115.1. Taxonomy (NCBI): domain Eukaryota; kingdom Viridiplantae; phylum Streptophyta; class Magnoliopsida; order Poales; family Poaceae; genus Miscanthus; species Miscanthus floridulus. The sequence goes on from NC_089598.1 coordinate 76,538,142, forward strand.
GATGTATGCCTTTGCACCCTTTATGGCTTGAGTGCCCTCAAATGATTCTTCCAACTTCTTCCATGCCTCATGGGCCATCTTAATATTTTTTATTTGCTCAAATATTCTTTCATCAATTGCATCATGAATAGCACTTAGAGCAATGTCATTGTTTTGGAGAAGCACTTCTTCGACCGTGGTGGGATTATCTGGATCTTCAATCTCAATTTTAGTTTCTACCACCTTCCAAACCTTCCTATTGATTGACTTGATATAAGTTGTCATCTTGGCCTTCCAATAGGGATAGTTGGAGCCATCAAATTGGGGTAGCTTTTTTGTGTTGTTGATTTGAGCCATTTTTACACCGAAGGTTGTTAAGCCTCAAATCACGGTGACCTCGGCTCTGATACCACTTGAAAGGTCCTAATGGCTAGAGGGGGGTGAATAGCATAATAAAAATTTCTACAACAATAATTAACAAAATGGTTAGACAATTATGAGGCAAAGCAAGTGTTGCGCTAGCCTATTTAAAATGCAAGCCACCTACCACAATTCTAGTTTAGATAGTATCTATTCACACAATAGCTATGACACTACCCTATGTTAGTGTGCTCTCAAAGGCTAACTAAAGAGCCACACCAACCAAGCAAGCAAGCTCTCACAACTAGCTACACTAAAAAGTTTGACAACTAGTTTGCGGTAATGTAAAGAGAGTGATCAAAAAGGTTATACTACCATGTAGATGAAGGAACCAATCAATCACAAGGATAAATAACAATGAAGACCAATCATCTTAGAATCAATTATGAACACAATGATTTTTAGGTTCACTTGCTTGCCAGCAAGCTAGTCCTCGTTGTGGTGATTCACTCACTTGGAGGTTCACGCGCTAATTGGCCTCACACGCCAAACCCTCGATAGGGTGCTGCACAACCAACACAAGATGAGGATCACACAAGCCACGAGCAATCCACTAGAGTACCTTTTGGCTCTCCACCGGGGAAAGGTCAAGAACCCCTCACAATCACCACGATCAGAGCCAGAGACAATCACCAACCTCTACTCGACGATCCTTGCTGCTCCAAGCCATCTAGGTGGTGGCAACCACTAAGAGTAACAAGCGAATCCCACAACGAAACACGAACACCAAGTGCCTCTAGATACAAACACTCAAGCAATGCACTTGAATTCTCTTCCAATCTCACCAAGATGATGAATCAATGATGTAGATGAGTAGGAGGACTTTAGCTAAGCTAACGAGGTTGCTATGTTAATAAAAATGGCCAAAGGTGTGAGCTTCAACCGGCTATGGGGCTTAAATAGAAGCCCATATGAAATAGAGCCATTATACCCCCTTTACTGGGCACAACGCGAGGTGACCGGATGCTCCGGTCTGATCGACCAGACGCTGGCCCTCAATGTCCGGTCATGTGATTCACGCCATGTGTCCTGGCTTCAAATACTATTCGTCAAATTTCAACGGTCATCTGTTGACCGGACACAGCGCACAAACTGACCGGACGCTCAGCCTCCAGCGTCTGGTCGTTTCTAGTAAGGGTCCAGAAACGATTTTCTTCGACCGAATGCGTTCGGTCATGCTTAACCGGACCCTGATAGCGTCCGGTCACACAGTGACTTTTCTTTGTGCTGTTCGACAATAGGACCGGACCCTGGACCTCAGCGTTTGGTTAGTCCAAGACCCAGCGTCCGGTCATATGACCGACGCCAGCGTCTTTGCTGCCACACTTGATCGGACACGCCGGTCCCTCTGAGACTAGCGTCCGGACACTCAGTGACCAGCAAGACTAACTCCTTTTCACCTCTAACTTCTTCACCCTTGCTCAAATGTGCTAACCACAAAGTGTATCACCTTGTGCACATGTGTTAGCATATTTTCACAAACATTTTCAAGGGTGTTAGCATTTCACTAGATCCTAAATGCATATGCAATGAGTTAGAGCATCTAGTGGCACTTTGATAACCACATTCCGATACGAGTTTCACCCCTCTTAATAGTACGGCTATCAAACCTAAATGTGATCACACTCTCTAAGTGTCTTGATCACCAAAACAAAATAGCTCCTATGGTTTATACCTTTGCCTTGAGCTTTTTGTTTTTCTCTTTTTTCTTTTCAAGTCCAAGCACTTGATCATCATCATGGCATCATCATTATCATGCTATGATCTTCATTTGCTTCATTACTTAGAAGGTGCTCCCTATCTCATGATTACTTGATAAACTAGGTTAGCACTTAGAGTTTCATCAATTCATCAAAACCAAACTAGAGCTTTCACCAGCGTCCGATCATAAGACCGAGACGCGTGCTTACTGCTGCTACTGACCGGACGTAGGACCCCAGCGTCCGGTCACTTTGTGAACCCCTGTCTTTTCTGTATAGGGCGCCGGTGGCACCGTCGGACTGTCCGCACTCTACGGGTTAGCACATGTGTTAGCATATTTTCACAAATACTTTCAAAGGTGTTAGCACTCCACTAGATCCTAAATGCATATGCAATGAGTTAGAGCATCTAGTGGCACTTTGATAACCGTATTTCAATACAAGTTTCACCCCTCTTAATAGTACGGCTATATAACCTAAATGTGATCATACTCGCTAAGTGACCGAAACAAAATGACTCCTACTATTTATACCTTTGTCTTGAGCCTTTTGTTTTTCTCTTTCTTCTTTTCCAAGTTCAAACATTTGATCATCACCATGCCATCACCATCGTCATGATCTTCACTATTGCTTCATCATTTGGAGTAGTGCTACCTATCTCATAATCACTTTGATAAACTAGGTTAGCACTTAGGGTTTCATCAATTAACTAAAACCAAACTAGAGCTTTCAGTCGGGCGAGACGGAGTCCGTGCCCTCGGGGTCGGGCGAGGCGGAGTCCACGCCCTCGGGGTCGGACAAGGCAGAGTCTGCGCCCTCGGGGTCGGACGTGATGGGGCTTTCGCACGAGGGGTCGGCGAGACGGAGCCCGCGCCCTTGGGTTGGGTGACCTAGATCCTGTATCCTTGAGGTCGGGCAAGACGGAGCCCGTGCCCTCGGGGCCGGGCGAGACCAAGATATGGTCTTGACCATCCGAGAGAGTTAGCGTATGCGGCCATTATCTTTCTTCTTCCGGGTATCTCTGATACTGATACCCGACACTACTCTCAGCCTTTATCTCTTTTACAACTTCTCATGAGCAAAATCTACATAAAGAAAATCAAATGCCCTAGCCTTTATCTCTTTTACAACTTCTCATGAGCAAAATCTACATAAAGAAAATCAAATGCCCTAGCCTTTATCTCTTTTACAACTTCTCATGAGCAAAATCTACATAAAGAAAATCAAATGCCCTAGCCTTTATCTCTTTTACAACTTGTGGCCATACGAACATATTCCTGCTCCTCCAACACTCATGACATTGGCACTGTCGGAAGCCAACCGAAAAGCTCGGTCCCTGCAACTAGTATATATAGGTCTGTTCGCTTGTTGGTTTCAGCCAGTCTAAACCAGTCAGCCAACAGTATTTTCCTCTCACAATAAACCAGCACCAGCCAGCCCAAACCAGCCTAGAAACCAACCAGCGAACAGGCCGATAGGTATTGTCGATGAATAAATAAAGGAACAAACGTTGTGAAACAATGGAGTAATATTTCAGTCCTTTTTGTCAGGCTCGTTTGCGTGGGCCGAAATACCGGAGGATTCACGTTTGATGACAAGAATTTGGCCCATCTAGATGATTCAATTCATGGGCTCGGACTTCTCACAGCCCCAACTTCGCAAAGCCGCGCAGCTCGGATCTCTCTCTCCCCATGGCCGCGGCGGCGCCGGAGGCTGCGGCCGACGTTGCGCTGGAGGCGACGCTGAGCGTCTACAAGGCGGCACGGCGCATCAAGCGGCGGGCGAGCACGCTGTACAACGCGCTGCGGAGCGTGGCGGAGGACGCGGCCTTCGTGGCGGAGGTCGCGGCGCTGTGGCCCTCGCTGCCGCTGGTGGCCAACCTCCGCTGCGGCCTCTGGTACGCCCCGCCCCGTGCCTTCGCTGCCACCTGCTACTTCAAGTCCACGGACGGCCACGCCGGGAACTGGTCCTTCTCCACTGCCCGCCTCAACCTCCACCTCGCCCTCCTCGCCGGTGCGTGCTGCTTCTCTCTTCTTATTATTCTTGGCGTACATCTTTTGGTCAGTTTGGTGGCTCTTGCTACTCCGTACTGGAAAAAATTGTTGGTGCCGTTACTCAAAACGAGAGACGGCTGATCCAGGTAGTTTTTACTTGGATTGAATTGTCAATTGGGGGTGCTTTCAACTTTACTAGTATAATACAATGTTTTTTTTCCCATGAAACGAAATAATTCTTCAAAAGATAATAATAAATTGTAAAGTTATATTACTGTTAAAGCTTTTCAGGAACCTTGAATCTGGGTTTAGCATATGTTCTGGTATTTCAGGAAACTTGAACCAGAATTTAGGATTTATGAGTGTAATACAATGTTTTTTTCCATGAAACGAAATAATTCTTCAAAAGATAATAATAAATTGTAAAGTTATATTACTGTTAAAGCTTTTCAGGAACCTTGAATCTGGGTTTAGCATATGTTCTGGTATTTCAGGAAACTTGAACCAGAATTTAGGATTTATGAGTGTAGTTTCGTTCCCTGTCCAAGAAGGCTGAGGAACTTTGCTTCCTTGGTTTCTCTATGCTCATAACACAAGCTTGGGGTGAACTGAAACACAAATACCCTAGGTAAACTATCCGGATATTTGAGTCAATGTGTTTGGAGATCACCCAACTTGTTTCAACTCTAGCCTACCCCAACTTGTTTGGGACTTAAAGGCTTTGTTGTTGTTGTTGTTGTTGTGTGTTTGGAGATCACCCATGTTTTGAGTGAATAGCACAAATATACCTGGAGAATGCAAAAGACCTTAACTTCTGAGTAATAGCTTGATTTAGCCTCAGTTTATTTGTTTGTTTCCTTTGAGCAGGGGAGAGAGGAGGGTGCATAATAGTTGATTCAACAAGGAGAGGGAAACGATTCCCTGATAGCATGTCAAAGACCATACCCATTTGGTGCTCTGTCCTGAACCGAGCGATTGAGAGGCATCGGCTGCGTGCTATCCGCAAAAGCGTCGAAGTGAATTATCAAGTGGTTGGTTATGCCTTTCTAATTCTAAATCCTGCTATAATTCTACGTGTAGAAATGATATGGGAAAACACCTCACCCCTAATGAGGGGGGGTGACCTTTATTATATAGCCAATCAGGCTTGATATATAAGGAATACAATCAGTGTACATGGAAGGAATGAACAAGCTTCCTAATACACATATATACTTCCTAATACCCGCCCGCAGTCGTAGCGGGAGGATCACGGACGCAAAGACCGAACCAAAACTCAGTGAATAGTGGAGTTGGAAGGCCCTTCGTCATGATGTCCGTGAACTGGTGAGAGGACGGCACATGGAGGACCCAGACCTCACCCAAGGCCACCTTCTCACGAACAAAGTGGATGTCAATCTCGATGTGCTTCGTGCGCCGATGATGCACCGGATTGGCTGTCATGTATACTGCACTCACATTATCACAGTAGACAACAGTGGCCGAAGCAAGCGGGACATGAAGCTCCTAGAGAAGTTGGCGCAACCAGAAATATTCGGCCACAGCATGAGCCACAACACGATACTCCGCCTCAGCACTGGACCGAGACACCGTGGTCTGGCGCTTAGAGGACCAAGACGCTAGATTGTCGCCGAGGTAGACGCAGAAGCCGGAGGTGGAGTGTCGAGAGTCCGGGCAGCCAACCCAGTCGGCGTCGGAGTAGGCAGTCAGAGACTGAATAGAGCCGGTGCCGATGTGAAGTCCGGAGGAGAGTGTGCCCTTCACATAGCGCAGGATGCGCTTGATTAGGGCCATATGGGGCTCTCGCGGATCATGCATGAAGAGGCACACCTGCTGAACCGCATATGCTAAATCTGGTCTGGTCAGGGTGATGTACTGAAGGGCCCCAGCAAGGCTTCGGTACTCAGAGCCGTCCTAGAGCTTGGCGTCGTCCTGTGCCGAGAGCTTGGCATGAGTGTCAACGGGAGTCGCTGTAGAGTGACACTCAGCCAAGCCAGCACGCTGAAGAAGATCCAGGGCATATTGTCGCTGACACAGGAACAGGCCCTAGGAAGAACGCGTCACTGAGATGCCGAGGAAGTGATGCAGGGCTCCAAGATCTGTCATGGTGAACTCAGAGTGAAGGCGCCCATGATGTGCTGGAGAAGAGTCGAGGACGACGCGGTGAGGACGATGTCATCGATATATAGCAGCAGATAGGCAATGCTCGGCCCCTCTTTGTAGACAAAGAGGGACGTGTCGGAGACGGAGGCGATGAAGCTGAGCTGTCGAATGTAGGAAGCAAACCGCTGGTACCACGCCCTCGGTGCCTGCTTCAGTCCATACAAGGACTTCTGGAGGAGACAGACGTGATCTGGAGCGGCAGGGTCGACGAAGCCACGAGGCTGCTGGCAGTAGACAGTCTCAGCGAGATGGCCGTGGAGAAGCGGCGATGCTGAGGACGGTCCGTATCGTCGCTGGTTTGACCACTGGACTGAAGGTCTCGTCGTAGTTGATGCCGTGGCGCTGGGAGAAGCCTCGAACCACCCAGCGCGCCTTGTGTCGAGCGAGTGACCCATCGGCATGGAACTTATGCCGGAAGATCCACTTGCCCGACACGACATTGGCACCGGGCTGCCGCGGGACGAGGCGCCAAGTGTCGATGTCCATGAGAGCCTGGAACTCGACGACCATTGTAGCACGCCAGTTGGTGTCAGCCAGAGCACTGCGGTAGTTTGCCGGAAGCGGAGAGGGCGATGATGGCGAAGCCATCAAGCCCTGGTAGGACACCCGCGGAATGGCCCCAGTCACAGTCCGAGTGACAGGTCATGGAGGAGCAGGAGGTGGCGACGATGCTAGGACTGCGGGCGCCTGAGGTGCCGCGGGCGCAGGTGGCGGCGGCAAAGGTGTGGACGCTGGGGACGATGCCAGGACTGCGGGCGCAGGTGGCGGTGGCAGAGGTGTGAGCACCGGGGGTGTTGCAGGAGGCGCCGAAGCAGATGCCGCAGCCGCCGGTGGCCGCCTGGTGTAGTAACAAGGCAGGGGCGGCACCAGCGGTCTGGTAGGCGCCGGGCGGCCGCTGGAACCCCCAACTGCAGGAGCAGGGACGACGTCCAAGCGGGTTGGTCCTGCAGTTGAGGAAGAGGGCGACGTCCCGCTCGCAGACGGAGCGCGGTACATGACTGGGCCGCGTACCAGAATTGCGGGGTCATCGTCGGGAAGTTTCTGCAAAACAGCGGGTGATGGCCACGGCTGCGCAACGTCCGAGGACGGAGCGACCAAGGCAAGAGTAGGAGCAGCAGAGAGGTTCGACAAGAGGAAGTCGAGCTGTGACGGGTGAGTAGGGTGGGAGGAGAAAGGAAAAACAGACTCGTCAAAGACAACATGGCGAGAGATGATGACTCGACGGGTGGAGAGGTCAAGGCAGCGGTACCCTTTGTGGGACGAGGGGTAACCGAGGAAGACATAGGCTACAGATCGAGGAGCAAGCTTGTGGCGTGCCGTGGCTGAGAGATTAGGATAGCACAGATAACCGAATACACGTAAGTGAGAGTATTCGGGGGGCTGGGAATAGAGTTAGTAGGGAATGTTATTCTGAACAGCAGAACAAGGGCGCCTGTTCAGAAGATAGGTGGCGGTGGCGAGTGCCTCTGCCCAGTATGGGGCGCCCATGGAGGCATGAATTAGTAGGGTGCGAGTGACATTATTAAGGGTGCGGAGGACACGCTCAGCTTTCCCATTCTAAGGAGAAGTGTAGGGACAGGAGAGGCACAGGTGAATGCCCCGAGAAGTCAAAAAAGATGTGAGAGTCTTATTGACAAACTCGGTTCCGTTGTAGTATGCTGTGAACGGGAAGACTGAATTGTGTATTGGCATATGCACAGAAGTCTGTGATGTGTTTGGTGACTTCAGACTTGTGAACAAGAGGTGTCGTCCAACAGAAATGTGAGAAGTCATCCAAAATGACAAGGTAGTAGCGATAACCAGAAATACTAGGTACCGGAGAAGTCCAGGCATCACAGTGGACTAACTCAAAAGGAGTGGAACTGCGAGAGCTGGAATTAGAGAAAGGTAACCGCACATGTTTCCCTAATTGACATGAATGACATAGAGTGTGACTGTCTTTATTACAAGTAATGGATGCTTTCTGTCTGAGTGTAGTGATGGCGGTAGGGCTGGGATGACCGAGACAGAGATGCCACAAACTGGAGGAGATGGTGAGACCGGCATGGGGTGTTGCAGAGCTGGCGGCTGGAGGAATGGTGTAAAGATCGCCGGTGCTATTGCAGCGAAGAATCTCGCGTCTGGTCGGAAAATCCTTGACAGAGAAACCAAAAGCGTCAAACTCTATGGTGCAGTTATTATCCTTAGTAAACTGACGAACGGAAATCAGATTACGGATTAATGAAGGGACAACAAGAATGTTGTTAAGCTAAAGACTGGAGGTGGGGGTGCTGAGGGTAGAGATGCCACGGCACGTGACTGGAAGGGTGTGTCCATTACCCACGGTAATGGAGGAGTGAGATGGAGGTAGGCAGGAAAGAAGAATACCATCCGTAGACGACATGTGGTCGGAGGCTCCTGAGTCAACGACCCAGCTACCATTTTGTAGCGCCATCTGGTTCAAGGCAGCCACGAGTCCCGCTTGATCCCAGGTGGGCGCCTGAGGGGGCGCCTGAGAGGGGACGTAGGCAGCGTGGGCCTGCGGGGGTTGGCCCAGAAGACTAGGGGCGCCGGCGCGCCAGCCCCCGCTGCCCTGACTGTCGGACTGCTGGAAGCCTGGAGCGCTGTAAGAGGTGGCGCCAGGGCTGAAACAGAACCACGGGCCGGTGGGGCGAGGGTTGCCGGATGGGGCCTGGAAGGCGCCGCCCTTCTTTTGCTGCCACCGCCGCCGTCGGTGCGGCTGCCGCCATTGGTGCTGCTGCCGCCGGGCTGAACAGGTCCAGCAGGTGGGCGACACCCGCCTCGACAGCCGGAGGAGGAGGACGAAGCGTTCCCGGCAAGCAGGGTGGTGGAGTTGGAGACCTTCTCCTCGTTGGCGAGGCGAAGTTCCTTCAGAGCGAGCATGTCCCGCGCCTGGTTGAAAGACGGGAAGCCGGTGGTGGAGTTGGCGATGTCGTCGGCTGTGGTGGTGAAGTGGGGGTTGAGGCCGCGGAGGAGGTTCAGGACAAGCTGCGAGTCCTGAACGGGATGACCGACGTCGCGAAGGCCGTCGGCGAGGGTCTTCATGCGGCCGTAGTACTCGGCGATGGTGGAGTCGCCCTGCGTCATGGAGTGGAAATCATGGCTGAGGAAGATCGCCCGGGATTGCCTGTTGGTGCGGAAGAGGCCCTCAATGGCGAGCCAGAGGTCCCGGGCGGTCTGGTTGTCGTCGGTCATGGCGAGGTCGAGGACGGAGTCGTCGACGGAGCCGAAGAACCAGGAGTGGACGCAACAGTCCGTCTGATCCCAAGCAGGATCCTGGGGGCGAGATGCCATCGTGCCATCGATGTGCGACCGGAGGCCGAACTTGCCACACAAAGACTTGAAGTAGGACGCCCATCTGGAGTAGGCAGTGGACTTCATTGTCAGCGTCACGGGAATATGGGACTTGACGTTGACGGTGGCATAGGGTTGGACGGTAGGGGAGATGAAGCCGTCGCTGTCGGGCGTGGCGCCAGCAGGAACACCAAAGAAACCGCCGGTGGCAGTGGGCGGCACAGAGGTGCCACCATTGGCAGCAGGAGGCGGGCCAGAGAGCGGCACATGGCCAGCAGCAGGGGCTGTGGGGGCGCCGGATCCAGAGGGGACGGTGGCCATGGCACAACAGGCCAGGAGGGGAAGGCGTAGGTAGGCAGGGGAAGGGGGCGCATGGAGAAAGGAGAAGGCTCAGGATCTAATTAGCTGATACCATGTAGAAATGATATGGGAAAACACCTCACCCCTAATGAGGGGGGTGACCTCTATTATATAGCCAATCAGGCTTGATATATAAGGAATACAATCAGTGTACATGGAAGGAATGAACAAGCTTCCTAATACACATATATACTTCCTAATACTGCGCTGTGAACATGTCATCAGAAGCCTCTTTTTGTTTACTGTATCCTTAGGTTAAGCTTAACTTTAGGAGCAAATGATGCGAGGAATAAGTAGTTTACTTGTTCAGCAATGCTTCACAATACTGTAACAAAGACCAATAAATCTCAGATAAAAATTATAGTACTTTTTCTAGTAATTGATTCTTGGATTATGCAATGTCTATAACACAATCCCCGTTATATTTCTATCGTTTTTGTCTGAAGTAAGAATCATATGATTTCTTTGTCCACCTGTTCTCATAATATTTCACTTTTCGTTGTAGTCATCTACTCTGCTGAATGGAGATGCTGAAAATAACTCTGATTTATCTAATTGGGATAGCTCAGTGCACTTTCCTGTGTGGGTTCTAGGCACTGAGAAAAATGCTATAGAGGGGCGTATTGATGAATGGACAGACCAATTTGAATCATGTGGTGCAGATTTTCTTTCTCTTGCAATAGGTTTGCAAAAGCCGCTACGTCCTCTATGGATCTCACAAAGGACACGCATATGGTTAAATGAAGTGCCGGAGCTTGAGTCATGGAATTTCACTCCTATTATTCTAATTTCTGCATCTGCATCTGCATCTGATGCAGTTGCTACACAGAGAATGTCTTCAGAATTCAGCTGGCACTATATTCCCGGAGCAGGAGATGATGAAGAGAGTTGGGCACGTGGTCTAACTCCTACCTTATTCTGGAAGCATTCATACGACCTTCTTGATGCTGGACCAGATCATTGTAACCAGTTAGTTTCAGACATTGTTGAAAAAGATAGGGTTTATCGTTCACAGAGAGGTGAACATTGTCCTCAAATTACATCCACGTCTCTGAAGAGCCTTGATGGTGCCAAATGTAATGATGTTCAGACAAGCGAGATGTGGGCTATGAACTTGGATCCTTGTACCAGTACAATGGATGCACAATGTTCTAATAATGGTCTTCCATTCTTTTGGATTGGAACATCAAACCTTGCAGTATCATCTACTTTCCAAGGTATGATGATTAATTGGGCACTTGCAATTTTCTGTATAGCATGTTCTGTTGTCAGTTGTGTCATATGGAAATTTGGAAATATATGTCTAGATGATTACTTTTTTTATCTGCCATTCTTTGTAATTGTGTGGCAAGCAGTCACTTCCATATAATAATTCTGTACTTAATTTAGTTCTGTAAGGAAACTAAGCCTGCTATTTTGCTGGCAAGGAGCCTTCATATTTAATTCTTTATTCTGTTATATGGTAGTTATTTTGGTATGCCCTTTTGTTTAGTTGGAGATGCCTTAGTTGGTGTGGATTGCATACTGAACTGTGACAGCACGTCAAAGCTACCTTCTAATTCATCAGAAAATTCTTACCTTGAGCTATCTATTGTGGTAAGTGCACCTTTCTATGACCTTATGTGTTTTCACTTTATGTAAGGTTTCTTACATTACATCATGCTGATAATGTTGGTAGGGCTCAAAGGATGACCGATTTTCATTGATGAGAAACCTTCCAAAAGCAGTTGACTTTGCAAAGAGGAATTTGATTGCTGGGAGAAAAATCCTTGTGTGCTGTCAAAATGGTAAGTTAACATGGTTCATCTACCAAAAAGAAACAGTATTTCATCTATTTTTCTTGCACAGCAAATAAGAATGTCATGTGATTTCTTGCATTTCTGTCCTTGGTTAATTGAGCTCTGATTTATTGTTTTACTTCCCTTCAGGAGAAGATATAAGTATTTGTGTGGCCTTGGCAATATTGGCCTTGTTATTTGATGATAACGGTAAGCATAATAATGTTGCTTCTCTTGCGAAACTGCTACACAAGGATTTGATGCTCTTCCTAATTTGCATTAGTGCTTGAGATTATTAGTTCCCGCAGATGCACTTTTGTTATGCCATGTCAAGAAACATAATGATGCATGCTCTAGATTTGTTGATGAGTAGTTGTGCCCTCAGGTTCTACTTTCTTGTCTGTACTTTATTTATGTCAAGTATGGTTGCATCATGAATGAATAAGTAATAACTAATTGTTTCTTTCAAGGATGCTTTGACTATGGAAATTATTTTGTCAAAAGAGATGTCACAAAGTTGGAGATGAGGAAGAGGCTGGTATTCATCTGCAAATTTGCTGTAAATGCACGGCCATCTAGAGGAAACTTGAAACAGGTGTATGGTTTCCTCAGCAGTCAAAAGGAACAGCTGTCATGTTTGACATAGCTTCCTCTTGTTTGATGTAGATGAGGTATTAGCTCTGATCTGTTGCTTGAGTAATAGGTGTGGAGTATCATCTGGAGCTTCTGAGTTTGTCTTTCTCATAGTTTGTTGATCAGTTCGTGCATTGAGATCATGCCGAGAGATCATGATCTTTGGTAGAGTCTCAACTCAAGGTTAATCAAAGACAAGCTTTGGTAGAGTGCGATTACAAAGAGAAGCTGATTGCTTGGATAACCTAGCGATGATTCGAGTATTATGAATCTGCGAGTACAGATAGAAGAAACTAAGTTAAGGACATGATTCTTCTGATGGTGCCTTGCCAGATTGGAAAATCATTAGTGCTTAAGAGAATTCTGAGGGAAGTATTTAAAAAGATTGGTCTGAGGGAAATAATAGTGAGAAGTTATCTTATTGATGTTGCTGTCTTTTTATCGGCTAATCATGTTCAGTTACCATTTCTAATAGCTTTGTTTTTGCAACTGGACCAACTTTCAAATTGAAGTGCATGATAAAAAGCAAGCGGGCACTTGAAGAAAATGCATATCTTACAAAGTTTTCTATGATTTCAATTAATGACAAAACTTCTGTTGAGACATGCAAATAGTATCAGTAACAGTTTCATTTCCCTTCCACTTGTACTGATAGTCACAAAGTTCATTTCAGGACTATAATGAAAGGCAACAAATATTTTCGTCGGCTGCTGGAACTGGAACTACTATCCCACAGTGTCATCGCACGTTTAAACACCCATTAGGGCACCCTCTGCAGTAGAAGCTAGTTACTGGCTCTATCTATGACAATTTACCAAATAATATTAACTTTTAACATATACTCCGTAGCTTATAATATGAAGTCTCAAATGATCATCTGTATGAGACTAAATCTTGATTAACAGATAGTTTTTTCTCTCTCTTCTATAAAAATAACATAATGTGTTTAGAGATATAACTTATGAGTAATCATTGAAGATGTTAGTAATTGAGTACGCAATCAAGATCTTTTACGAGAACAAGATGCTAACAGGTGCTATCTTGAGTCAAAGATACACATTTCACTTGTACTATCTTTGATGCATATTTTTACCACTTGTTTCTTCTAATATGTATTTTTAGAATCATTTAAATTTAAGAGATTTTTGCAAGCATTGTGAATACAAAATCTATACATATATCTTGCATGTTTCGAAACTAAACAGTAGAGTATTTATTGATGTTTATAGTTTATTTTATATTTAACCAGATATTTATCTCAAACGACATGTTATTGTGTTGAGACGGAGTACCATGTATCTAGATACGTAGATAGATCTCAATGAAGCTATCTCTAACAACACCACCTAAAATATAATATACATTTGTACTTTGGGTAGCGCTACAGGTAAAAGGTTCAATATCTATTCGGCATCTTCTCCAACAACCAGACCCAAAAGAGAATCTTTTCTGCAAATGAGTTTCCAGGAGAGAGAATACCCATATTTGGGTTGTGTCTCTCAGGTAACCAAAAATAGATCTTCCGTATAGATACTCTGTTGGAGGCTAATTTTAGATCTCTTATTACTTATTTTAAGTTTAGATCTCCTTATTTGAGACCGTCTGACCCGTTGTGCAATGGGTTCCATCCCAGCTATAAGTTAAGCCAAGCCGGGACAGCAAGTATAGACACAGCTGCAGCAGTATAGACCCAATCTTTTCCCTCGGGTCTCGAGGGATGTGTTGCTGAAGCTGAAGCTTGCAAGAACGTACTACATTAGGATGGACTTGTGATTGTAGGGTACTTCTCAAGATACAAAGTTTTCACTTTGGTAATGCTTGGCAAGTTGCAGACTGTTGAATGTGAATGTAAATGAACAAAGATTTTGAAAATAACTATTGCTTTCATTGATCTCTTAGATATATATACAAAGTGAAAACGTGTCTGTTTACACGGAGAGGCAACTATTCACGGGAACAGTCGACTGCCCAAAGGACATGCCCCTTCGGGTGGCATCCTAACGCTAACACGTTAACTACTAACCCTCTCTCTAAGTGCATATCCTTTCTTGTGGATGAGATCACATGGTGCGGAGACGTCTGTTCACTAGTGAAGAGGCAGGCGTTGATTCACAACACTTCCCCTTGATCGAATCCTTCTTGAGATCAATACAGCTGTAGTTTGGATTCCTCGAAAAACCCCGTGGGAAAAATCTGAGGAATATATATGTATAGATATGCTATAAAAACTCCTTTAAACTTTATAGGAAAATAAGGAGAAAATAGCATATATGAGTGTGATTTAAATAAATCACTATATCATTGGTATCCCATTAAAAACCCCAGTGGGGAAAAATATTAGAGATACGACATATAGATTACTCCCCCAAAAAACATTTCAGAAAAAATATGAGGAGCAATATAAAGTGATATGTCGCTAAAACTCCTGTAAAAACCTAGTGAAAAAATTAGGAGAAAATATGACGACATATTATTGGTGTTGCATCTTGGATAACTCACGTGAAAAACCTTTTTAAGGAAAAACCATGGATGAGTTGTGAGGGCAATATGTGTCTTTGATATTTCCCACAAAAACCCCGGTAGGGAAAATAGGAAATATGACACATGCTTATGTTAATATTACCTCATTAAAAACTTTAACAAGAAACCTTGTGAGTAAAACTTGTGAAAGAAAAGAGTATAATATGATGCTGGTACAGGTTAACATTTAGGAGATATCTTCCCTTGATCATGGTAAATCTCGAAGTCGCCGCATACCAATTCTATGTACCAATTTTTAAAACACAGAAGTTGGTAAGGACTTAGTAAATAGGTCAGCGAGATTATCACATGACTTGATTTGCAAGATGTTTATTTCCCTGTTTTCTTGTAATTCATGGGATAAAACAGTTTAGGAACAATATGTCTAGTGATATTGCTCTTTTATGTAACATGTTTGCATCTGTGTAATACAAGCGGAATTATCTTCATAGATAATTGTAGGTAATTCAATTAAACCAATACCACATGATTGTTGTATGTCGTTAATTATTTTGTGAAGCCATACACATTCTTATGATGCCTCGTATAGAGCAATAATTTTAGAATGATTAGTAGAGATCGTTGTTAGAGTCTGCTTAGAAGACTTCCATGAAATAGTTGTACCTCTATGTAGAAATACAAATCCTGTTTAGGATTTTCCGTTACGAGGATCAGATAAGTAACCAGCATCAGAATCATGATTTTTCTTGAAGAATAAACCAAGATCCTTTATGCCATTAAGGTATCTCAGGATACACTTCACTCGCGTCCAATGACGGCGAGTTGGGTCCGCACTATGCCTAGCCAGTAAGTTCACTGCAAATGCAATATCAGACCTGGTGCAATTTGCAAGATACATAAGTGCGCCAATGACACTGAGATATGGGATTTCTGGTCCCAACATCTTTTCTCCAATATCCCGTGGTCTAAATGGATCTTTCTCTATTTCTAAGAAACGAACAATCATCGAAGTTTTATTAGGGTATGATTTATCCATATTGAATTTCTCTAATATTTTTTGAATATAGGTTGATTGATGCACTAAAATCCCTGAAGGACGGTGCTCAAGTTGTAAGCCGAGGCAATATTTGGTCTTACCCAAATTCTTCATCTCAAATTCCCTCTTTAAATGTTTACGTGCTTCTTCTATATCCTTTGGGTTGCCAATGATATTTAAATCATCAACATATACAGATATAATGCAAAATCCTGTTTGAGATTTCTTAATGCAAAACACATGGGCAATCATCATTGTTAGTGTATCCTTTCTTTAGAAGGAATTCACTCAGTCGGTTGTGAAATGATCAAGATGCTCAAGAGGGGATGAATTAGGCTAATTCTAAAATTCTTTGAAATAATTAAACCCTACACTTAGCCCACTTCATCCCTTGTGCCTAGAATATGTTCCTATTGTTCTACCGCACAAAAGTTTCACACCCTAGGTTCCAATCCTACTCTAGCATGGCAATTCTAAGAATGTAAAGACAAGAAATGAAATGCTCAAATGTAAATGCTTAAAGTAAAGAGATGAGATGGAACGCGGCGATGTTTTGCCGAGGTATCGGAGAGTTGCTACTCCCTACTAGTCCTCGTTGGAGCACCCGCGCAAGGGTGTAGCTCCCCCTTGATCCGCACAAGGATCAAGTGCTCTCTACGGGCTGATTCTTTGACACTCCGTCGCGGTGAATCGCCCACAACTGCTCACAACTTGAGTTGAGTCATCCACAAGCTTCGTCGGATGATCACCAAACTCTCAATCACCACCAAGCCGTCTAGGTGATGGCGATCACCAAGAGTAACAAGCACAAACTCTCACTTGACCACGACACGCCTAATGAGAAGGGTGGATGCACACTTGCTACTCTCCTTGCACTAATAAGGCCTTAATCTTGGATTCTCAAATCTCAATCACCTCACTAGGCTCTTGCTCTCCTTTGCACTCTCAAGGGTGTTTCTCAGTTGAACAAATGAGCAAGAGACCTTCCTTATACGAGTGGAGTAAGTATTTATACCCCTCATTCAAAATATAATGTTTGGAGGTTGAGTCATTACTCTAAGGGGTGACTGGACGCTCCGGTCAGGATGACTAGATGCTCCGGTCAGTTATCCCTGCCACTATGTTAGAAAAGAGTCATTAAGTTCTAATCAGACTCAGACCTACGTCCGGTCAGCACTAACCGGACACGTCCGGTCACAAAAACTACTCTCTGGAACCTTACTGGTGTTAACCGGATGCTGGAACCAGAGTCCAGTCACTTCATTGTTCAGCGTCCGGTCAGTTACCGAATCCTGACCAGCATCTAGTTAGCACTAATCAGACACATCCGATCAGGAATCTCCCTCTCTAGAACCTCTCTGGAGTTGACCGGACGTAGGCACCCAGCGTTCAGTCACTTTTTGCTCAGCGTCCAGTCGCAACCAGACGGCTCCAGTTGATCAAATGAACTGACCAGACTCACCCTTCAGCGTCCGATCAGTCATTTGACCCTCCATTCACTTCCAACTCGAAATCATATGTGAATTAAGTTTGCTCCAATTGATTTTAGGGCTACTCCTAAGCTACCTAGTGCTAGATTTGACAAGTGTGCACAACACCTAACCCACTAGACTCACTTAGGTCAAGCTACTAGTCCATACCCCCCTTAATAGTACAGCCAAAGGAAAAATAAAGTCCTAAACTACTCTAAGTGTCTCTTCAACACCAAACGACACTTAGAACTAGTCTATCCTTAACCTTATCATCCATCTTTTGAAAACTGAAATGATTTACATCGTAGGGGCATGACAATCATGATTGCCTAATCAATTGCCATTACCATGACATAACTTAAATTGCATCTACAAAACACATGTTAGTCATAGTAATCTCGTATTATCATTAATCACAGAAACTAAACTAGGGGTCTAGATGCTTTCAATCTCCCCCTTTTTAGTGATTGATGACAATACAACCTCGAGTATGTAAAAGAGATGAGGTTTTCAATATGCTTGGTTTATATAAGCTTTTAACAATAAGAGCAAGGGAGTTAGACATGCTTATATGACCCAAGCCAACATGGTGTACTCAATAGATATGAAATAAGCATGAGTACAAGAAATAAAGCTCATTTGAATCAGGGTAAAACGTGGAAGCAAGGCAAATGAGCATAACCAAGTGACATGGCATATATATAAATCAAAGTAGAGAGCACACATATCACATAAGTATCACAATCACATGTATGTAGTTCAATGCATGAAAGTAAACGTGAATGCATAATGTATCACACATAAAGAGCCAAAAGAAATAAACCATATGCTCCCCCTAGATATAATCATATAACGCTCCCCCTAGATCTAACATACTTGATCTCTCTCCCCCTTTGGCGTCAAGCACCAAAACCTAAGGGTCGGACGGTGGGCAGGAGCAGACGAGTCGAGCGCTGAGGTGCGGTGAGAAATCTGGAACTATGCAGCATCATCCTCTGACCCTGAGCTCTAAGCGGTCTGACCCTCTATCGCTGGAAGTGAAGCTGAAGCAGTCTGGGTTTGCTCTAGGACTGGCGCAGCCTGTGACTCTGGAGGTATCACTATAGGCGGTGGCTCTGATGATGCAACAGACTATGAGAGCGTCTCTGTAGTCCCAGTAACTAGAGCAACTATGGTAGGTACAGGGACTCGCAACTCTGGTGGTGTAGGCTATCCTGTAAGCTCACTGAATGTCGCACCAAGACTCCTGGATACTAGAGTGTTAGTCACTAGCACTGAGGAGCTCTGAGGCGGAGTGAAGCCCGTAACAATGGGAGTGAAGTGAGGACCCTAGGCTGTCACTGGCGAAGCAAACCACTAGGACACCTGCTCTGTATGTGAAGCAAACTGAGTAGCTAGCTGTCCCTGACTTTGAAGCCCATTAGGCTGTATAGCTAGAGTCACTGAAGTGGTGGTAGGCTAGCCTATCTGAGTTATAGACTGTGGAGGAGCAGTCCCAATAGTAGAGAAAACATGCTGCATGAACCCAAGTAACTGTTGCTGCATCATGAGCTGCTACTGCTGCATGGCCTGCTGCTACCTCTGGAACTCATCCTGTCAAGCCTAAACCTGTGCAAGTGCAGTTGCTGTCTCCTGTGCCTGGCGTGCCTGGTCCTGCCCCATCCGCTCAAGTACTGCAAGAAGAGCTAGATCTATCTATGGTGGTTGTGGAGCGGAGCTGGAGCCATTGGCCTGTCTATCGTGTGGTCGAGGAGGCATCTGAGGAATAGACTGATAATCATCATCCGAGCTATCACTAGGATCGCTCTCGACCACACCCTCCTACTGAGCATCTAGATGCTCCTCCTTTGTCGCTGCAATACCCATGATGATCTCATCCTATTGGGTTGCTATCTCTGGGACCTTTGGGAGTCGACTTGGCTGGCGAGGTGTCCTCGCACTACTATGGTGGAGCATCTGAGTCATGTTATATGGAGGGAACTCTATAGTAGCACCTATGTACTCAGCCATCGTCTCAGGGGACTTCTGAGTAACTGTCTTTCTAATCAAGAAGGTAATCCAGTGAGCATAAGGTGTTAGTGACCTTTGAAACCCTCAGCAAGTGTGTCCTCCATCTCTGAAAGAATAACATCCCAAATATCAAATACGATCTTCTGCACCAGAGAGTTCACTAACCACAACTAGATGCAAGTCAATCCCTTGTGGTAACCCATCCTCGGGAGCAGAGTCCTCCTCATGATAGCATCAAGAAGCCAAGCCGTAGGAGTAAGCTCCTATGGTGTCCTGCTCGACCCCTCGCCGAATGGCTTTGTGAAGCATGGTCGGATCAAATTTATGGCTGGCACAAGTCTGCCATGAGGGCGTCTAGGATGCTCTGTCTGGCCATAGCAAACCTCATGAAGATGAATGGGTGACTCTGGAATCCTGAGAATCTCTCTGACCCTCGAGCTCTGCAGCCTATAGTCACGGCCTCTAAATGCAAAACGTATGAATCTGTGCCTCGGGTCAATCCAAAGTGAAGAGTAGAACTCATGGACCCATGATGGAACATAGTGGCCAGTCCATCCAAGAAGGTCTGTCAACCCTAGTAGATAAGATAGATGGGGACAAATCTGCTCGCCTGCTACTGCAACAAGTGACTCAATGGAGCAAACTCTCTGAGATCTAAATGCAACTCCACTGTTCAAATAAGCATTATAGAAATCCTCCTGCAGTGGTGTATAGAAGTGTTCTGAAGCACGCTCATCCCGCCTCGATGGAAACTAGTCCTCAAACTACACGAAACGGAGCTATTGCACCTACTTGGCTGTGGCTACCCTTAGGTCATGGTGAGTCACCAGAGGTGGACCATGTGGTCTAGGAGGCGGACGAGAACCCCTCCTTTGTGTCTTAGGCCTCGGCGACACCTGAGTACATCTACGACCAGAGCGTTGAAGCTATGGCTACGCTACCTGCTCTGCCTACTGAGTATCCTTTGACTGCTATGCTGGCTATGTCTGCTACTCAATGGTCTCCCGCTGAGGTTGACTCTCCTATAAAGCAACACATCGTCCTCCAAGCATGACAGCCCCAGCTAGACTACCATGAAGACTCTCAACCCTCTCAATGGCGGCCCTCTGAGCCGGTGATAGCTGATCTACAATACAGACACCACTCCTAGCTCCACCTCTCTCTGCTCGCTCAACGGCGACTACCACTGCTACTGCTCGCTCAGCCTCCACATCAATGAGCTTCCGTTTCTTTGTTGTAGTCTTCTTCACCTTGCCTTTCTCTTGAGCAGTCAGGCGAGGCAGAGGCCTCAGGTCCTCATCACCTGGACCACCTCCGGCATTCTTGACACATGCCATTGCTAGAGCTGTAGAGAATTACTACCACTAACAAGACCAACTACCAACTGACACTTGCGAGGCTTGGCCTCGATCTGTACTCGTGGGCATGGCCCTAAGTTAACTAACCACTACCAAAGCAACCTCAAGAACACTAACTCGCTGCACGATGGAGTAGATATGATATATAAATAATCTCAAAATATATCTAGAGATGTGAAACCCTAAGAAACAAGTAGTAGAAACAAAAATTGGAGGCGATGGCTTGCTACCTGACAAGCTAGTGAATCGATGACCAATTAGTAGAGGAACGGATCATGGGGTACCACCGGGTCAGTAATGAGAGGCTAGGGTTAGGGTTGGATGCAAAGTGGTGCGGCGGCCAAGCAATGCAATGTAGGGGCGGTCATAGGCGTGGCTAGGTCAACTCGGGTCGGCTCGTGAGCGCGGTGTAGGCACGGCGATGGCTCAGGCAGAGGCACGAATGCGGGCATGGCGACGTGAAGCAGAGGCGGCTGTGGGCGAGATAGCATGAGCACAGCGACTGGATGGCACAGGGACAGGGCACGGTGGCGTGAGATCGATGCAGGAGCGATGGCGTGATTAGGGCACGAGCGCGTGGAGCGAGTGTGATGGTGGAGGTGCAGCTAGGGCACAGGCGCGGGTGAGGTAAGAGCTGACGACGCAGTGTGGGTGGAAGACGATCTATTTATGGTGGCCCCCCACGTGAAAGATAAGGAAACAGAATAGAGTTGGAGATCTACATGATTTCCATTGACCGGACGCTCCAGTGGCAACGATCGAACGCTGCCACCCAGAGTTCGGTCGACAACAGAGAGGTCCAAAACCCCTCAAGTCGCGACCGGACGCAGCCAGAGTCCGGTTGATCCTGAGTTTATCTTCTTTGCTTGACCGGACATAGGGACATCATCTGACTGGATGTAGGATAGGTACTGTTTCAACATCCGGTCACTCCTGTGTAGTAACGGTTCACCTCCTGTGAACTGACCGGACGCTAGAAGCATAGTTCGGTCCAGCGTTCGGTCACCCTTTTTTCAGCGAATCTTCAATGTTCCTTCGCGCTGCCTGTTCCCAATCAAGTCCCAATTTCAATAAGACCCAAATAAACACCAATTAGGACTGATGTGAGTGACCTCTCTCAAACCCTCAAATTTTTCAAAATATTTTTCCTTAGGCTATACTTCTTTTTTTTAAGAAAAATAGGCAATAAAAGGGTATTCTAAAGGAAACAACAAAGCAACCCACATGTATATACAATGCAATACTTGAAAGTAATTCTAGTTGCTTGTCAAGTTTGATCTAAGGTTAAGCTTCTTCACACGCTTTTCGGTGGTTATCTTAACCATGTTAGACAAGCCCTAAATGCATTACCAAAAATTAAACATATTGTATATTACAATGCAATGCAAGGGACAACACAAGCTCATTTTCTAGTGAAGTTACTAAAATCAAGCACATTGAGCTCATTCCTCAACCGACAAAAAGTAGCCTCATCTAGTAGTTTAGTGAAGATATCCACCAATTGATCCTCGGTCCTTACACCTTCTAGTGATATATCATTTTTAGCAACATGATCTCTAAGAAAGTGATGGTGGATATCTATGTGCTTGGTGCGAGAGTGTTGAACTAGATTATTAGCAAGCTTTGCCACACTCTCATTGTCACACAAAAGAGGTACCTTCTCTAGAACTACACCGTAGTCTAGCAAAGTTTGCTTCATGTAAAGTATTTGTGCACAACAAGCACCTACGGCAATGTATTCCACTTTGGCGGTGGATAAAGCCACACCATTTTTCTTCTTGGAGGACCAAGACACTAGTGATCTACCAAGCAAATGGCACCCTCCGGATGTGCTTTTCCTATCAATTTTGCAACCGGCATAATCCAAATCAGAATAGCCAACTAGTTGAAATCTAGCTCCTTTGGGATACCAAAGACCAATGCTTGGTGTGTGCTTAAGGTACCTAAGGATTCTTTTAACGGCAACCAAATGAGCTTCCTTAGGATTAGCTTGAAATCTAGCACACATACACACACTAAACATGATGTCAGGCCTAGATGCGGTCAAATATAACAAGCTACCAATCATAGAGTGGTAGAGAGTATGATCAACCGTTTTACCTCCCTCATCTAGGTCGAGATATCCATTAGATGGCATTGGTGTCTTGATTGGCTTATATTGATCTATATTGAACCTCTTGAGAAGATCATTGGTATATTTCTCTTGAGAGATAAAAATCCCTTCTCTCATTTGCTTGACTTGAAAACCAAGAAAGAATGTAAGCTCTCCAATCATTGACATCTCGAACTCCTTCGACATCAATTCACCAAACTCTTTGCAATAATCTTCATTTGATGATCCAAAGATGATATCATCAACATATACTTGACAAATGAAGATTTCTACATCAAACTTCTTGGTGAATAGTGTGATGTCGACCTTCCCAATGGTGAAGCCCTTCTTAATGTGGAAATCCCGAAGGTGTTCATACCAAGCTCTTAGGGCTTGCTTAAGCCCATATAGCGCCTTGGACAACCTATAAACATGATTAGGATATCTAGGGTCTTCAAACTCGGGAGGTTGATCAACATAGACTAGTTCATTTATGAAGCCATTTAAAAATGCACTTTTAACATCCATTTGATATAATTTCACTTCATGATGCGATGCATATGCAAGGAGGATACGAATGGCTTCAAGTCTTGCAACCGGTGCAAAGGTCTCTCCAAAATCCAACCCTTCAACTTGAGAGAACCCCTTTGCAACTAGTCTTGCTTTGTTCCTCACTACAACGCCTTGATCGTCTTGCTTGTTATGGAACACCCACTTAGTTCCAATGACTCTTGCACCTTGTGGTCGCTCTTCAAGCCAAACTTCATTGCAAGTGAAGTTGTTCAACTCTTCATGCATAGCATTTATCCAGTCTGAATCTTGAAAAGCTTCTTCTACATTCTTAGGTTCAACACAAGAGACAAAAGAGTGATGTTCAATAAATGAAGCAAGTTTTTAAGAGCGAGTCATTACACCCTTTGAAGGACTCCCTATGATGAGATCTTATAGATGAGCTTGGAGTAGAGGTGAATTTCTTCTATCAACCACTTGAGGAGGAGGTTGTGGAGCATCAACATCTTGAGCTTGTACCACCATTTGATCATGAGTGACATGAGTATCTTCATTTTCTACTCTCCCATCTTTATCACCATCTTGTGGCACATTTGATGAAGAAGGTGGATCAATCACTTGTACATCATCTTCATCATCTTTAGGCTTGATGTCTCTAACCAGAATATTCTTTATAGCCTCCCTCAATGGTTCATCACCTATATCAAGATTCTCATATGCCCCTTAGGAGCCGTTAGATTCATCAAATTCCACATTATATGTTTCTTCAACCAAGCCGGTGGCATGATTAAATACTCGATATGCTTTGGACTTTGATGAGTAACCAACAAGAAAGCCAATGTCACAACATCTTTGAAACTTTCCTAGGTGTTGCCACTTCTTGTAGATGTAGCATTTGCAACCAAATACCCAGAAGAATGAGATGTCCGGCTTCTTCCCATTGAGCAACTCATTAGGTGTCTTGCCAAGAAACTTTTGAAGGAATAGGCGGTTGGATGCATAACATGTAGTGTTGATAAGCTTCCACCCATAGAGCTTCGGGTGTATTGTACTCATCAAGCATTGTTCTTGCAAGTGTGATAAGTGTTCGGTTCTTTCTCTCTACTACACCATTTTGTTGAGGAGTGTATGTTGTAGAGACCTCATGCTTAATTCTAACTTCATCACAATAAGCTTCAATGTTTGTGTTGTCAAACTCTTTTCCATTATCACTCCTTATCTTCTTGAGCTTCACTTCAAACTCGTTTTGTGCTCTCTTAGTAAACTTCTTGAAACATGATGCAACTTCGGTCTTGTCATGAAGGAAGAATACCCATGTATATCTAGAGTAGTCATCAACAATCACAAGACAATAGAGGTTTCCTCCCAAGCTCTTGTAGGTTGTTGGTCCAAATAGATCCATGTGAAGGAGCTCTAGCACTCTTGTTGTTGACATGTAAGCTTTTGTAGGATGAGTGTTTGCAACTTGCTTGCCGGCTTGACATGCACTACAAAGCTTGTCCTTCTCAAATTTCACATCCTTCAACCCTCTCACCAACTCATTCTTCATAAGCTTCTTGAGTGAACTCATCCCAACATGAGCAAGTCTTCTATGCCATAGCCACCCAAGTGATGTTTTGGTGAATAGGCATGTCTTCAAGTTAGCATCTTCAGAGGTGAAATCCACTAGATATAGGTTGTTGTATCTAAATCCCTTGAATATAACTTGATCATCATCTTTCTTAGATATAACCACTTCATTCTCGGTGAACAAGCATTGAAAACCTAGATCACACAATTGACCAATGGATAGCAAGTTGAAGCTCAATGAAGTGACATATAGCACATTTGAAATTGAATGATCATTTGATATTGCCACTTTGCCCAATCCTTGAACTTTGCCCTTTGAATTGTCACCAAATGTTATCCTTTCTTGGCCATCTACTTCTTCATCTAGTGAGGTGAACATACGAGGATCACTAGTCATATGTTGAGTGCAACCACTATCAATTACCCAATGACTTCCACCGGTCTTGTAGTTCACCTACACACAAGAGATCAAGCTTGTTTAGGGACCCAAACTTGTTGAGAACCCTTGACTTTCTCAACAAGTGACTTTGCAACCCAAATTTCCTTAGGCCTATTCTTGTTGGGAGGTCCTAAGAACATGACTTTCATTTTTCCACTAGAGTTCTTTCTAAGCATGTAATGAGCATTGAAAGTAAAAGGTCTAGCATGCTTGGGCAAGGGTTGTGCTGGTGGAGTTTGACACTCATGGGCAAAGTGACCTTCTTGTCCACACTCAAAACACCTCTTTGGCTTTGGCTTTGACTTGTATTGTTGTTGGTGTTGAGCTTGAGCCTTCTTCTCTTGATGTGCCAAGTACCTAATGCCACTTCTATCCATCTTCATTATGGTATTCATGAGTAGCTCACTTTGAAGATGTTGACCTCTTGTAAACTTTCTCAAGCCGGTCTTGAGATGTTCTTTTTCTAACTTGAGCTTCTTGTTCTCTTCTTTGAGTTCATTATGATTTTTCTCCATCTTTAGTCTATTGTTTTCTTCTTTGAGCATCTCATTCTCAAGAGCTAGATCACTATCATGGTCAAGATTCTCTATCACGATGGTGTTGGTGGTTGATAGCTTTTCAAGATCTTTCTTGAGCTTCTCATTCTCATTCTTGATCTTGACATACTCATCATAGTTGTCGAACTCAACCACTTGCTTGCCTTTGCTACTAGAACCTTGCTCAATGCTCTCAATAATCAAATCATCACATGATGTAGCTATATCAATCTTAACAACATGGTTAGTAGCATCATATGGCTCATTGGATAAAAATTCATGAGAGATAACAAGATTATCATGATTAACCTTGAGGTTGGTATACTCTTCTTTTAGCATATTGTAGCTAATAGTGAGCTCATTATGTATCCCCTCAAGTTTATCATGTTTTTCTTTAAGCTCCTTTTTAGATGATTTGAGCTCCTTGAGTTTGGATGACATAATTTTGTTTTCTTCTCTAAGCTCAACACTAGCTTTTTTGGCTATGTCACATTTAGCTAAGAGTGAGTCATTCTCAAGTTCTAGCTTTTCATTCTTAACTCTTGTCTTTCTAATGATCTTAGTGTATTGATTTAGCAACTTGATAAGATCATCATATGAAGGTGATTCAAATTCATCATCACTATCGCTATCATCATTGCTAGCATGATCATCACCACTACTATCATCATTGCTTTGTACCTTTCATTCACCCTTGGCCATAAGGCATAGGTGTGTAGAGGATGATGGCAGTGGTGTCGGTGAAGATAGTGAAGAGTCAATCACAATAGCGGCCACCTTCTTGTTCTCACTATCATCATTGGATGAGCAACTTGATGAATCAATATCCATGAGCCAATCACCGACGATGTATGCCTTGCCATTCTTCTTCTTCTTCATGTGGAAATCCTTTTTCTTGCCATCTTTCTTGCCCTTGTAGTTCTTCTTGTACTTGTCTTTCTTGGGCTTGGGGCATTGATGAGCTAGATGACCAAGTTCTCCACAATTATAGCAATCCATCTCGGAAATTGGCTTCCTTCGATTGGTAGTGAAGAACTTCTTCTTTTTGCCATCAAACTTGACACCGTTCTTGTTGAGCTTCTTAAGCATCTTGGCGGTTCTTCTCACCATGAGAGCAAGACTTGCATCATCAATTTCATCATCACTTGAGCTCTCATATTCAACTCTTGCTTTGCCCTTGTTCTCTTGGCTAGCCTTGAATGCTAAGTCTTTCTTCTTGGTGGAAGAAGAGCCATCTTGTGGTGTGATGTGCATATACATCTCATGTGCATTGATCTTTCCTAATATTTTAGTTGGTGTAGCGGTGGAAAGATCACCTTGATCAAGCATAGTCACAATATGCTCATATTTGTCAATGGGGAGGACACTCAAGATTTCTCTTACAACATCAGAGGGTTGCATTTGTGTAAGTCTTATCCCATTGACTTCCTCTACTAGAACATTCAAGCATGAGTACATCTCATTAGCACTTTCTTTAGGAAGCATCTCAAATGAATTAAGCTTTTTATAACTAGATGATAGTGTTCCTCACGCTCACTCTTTGTTCCCTCATGGAGCGCACAAATGTCCGACCATAGTGCATGAGCGTCCTTGTGGTTTCGCACATGGTTAAACACATCTTTGCAAAGGCCTCTAAAGATGGTGTTTCTAGCCTTTACATTCCATTTCTCATAATTGACTTCATCACCCTTGAAGGTGTGTGGGATCCTTAGGTTTTGGAAAACCTTGAGAGGTGGCTCTAAGAATTCCAACATCTAGAGCTTCTAAATAAGCCTCCATGCGGATTTTCCAATGAGGAAAATCATCTCCCTCAAAGATAGGAGGAGGTCCATCCCCGTGAGACATCTTTCTCTATGTGGTTAAGCCAAATTTAGTGAGCACGAGGCTCTGATACCAATTGAAAGGATCAAGATGCCCAAGAGGGGGGTGAATTGGGCTAATTATAAAATTCTTTGAAATAATTAAACCCTACACTTAGCCCACTTCACCCCTTATGCCTAGAATGTGTTCCTATTGTTCTACCGCACAAAAGTTTTGCACCCTAGGTTTCAATCCTACTCTAGCATGGCAATTCTAAGAATATAAAGACAAGAAATAAATTGCTCAAATGTAAATGCTTAAAGTAAAGAGATTAGAAGGAACGCATCGAGGTTTTGCTGTGGTATCAGAGAGTCGCCACTCCCCGCTAGTCCTCGTTGGAACACCCGCGCAAGGGTGTAGCTCCCCCTTGATCCACGCAAGGATTAAGTGCTCTCTATGGGCTAATTCTTTGACACTCCGTCATGGTGAATCGCCCACAACCGCTCACAACTTGAGTTGGGTCATCCACAAGCTTTGTCGAATGATCACCAAACTCCCAATCACCACCAAGCATCTAGGTGATGGCAATCACCCACAGTAACAATCCCAAACTCTCACTTGATCATGACACGCCTAATGAGAAGGGTGGATGCACACTTGCTACTCTCCTTGCACTAATGAGGACTTAATCTTGGATTCTCAAATCTCAATCACCTCACTAGGCTCTTGCTCTCCTTTGCACTCTCAAGGGTGTTTCTCAGCTGAACAAATGGGCAAGAGACCTCCCTTGGACGAGTGGAGTAAGTATTTATAACCTCTCATTCAAAACATAATGTTTGGAGGTTGAGTCATCATACTACGGGGTGACCGAACACTCCGATTAGGATGACCAGACGCTCCGGTCAGTTATCCCCGCCATTGTGTCAGAAAAAGCCGTTAAGTTCTGACCAGACTCTAACATGCGTCCCTGTCACAAAAACTGCTATTTGGAACCTTACTGATGTTGACCGAACGCTGGAACCCAGAGTTCAGTCACTTCATTGTTCAACATCCGGTCAGTTACCTGATCCTGACTAGCATCCGGTCAGCACTGACCCGACGTGTCTAATCAGGAATCTCCCTCTCTGGAAGCTCTTTGGAGTTGACCGGACGCAGGCACCCAGCGTCTGGTCACTTTTCACTCAGCGTTCGGTCACAATTAGACGGCTCTAGTTGATCAAATGAACTGATCGTACTCATCCTTCAACGTCTGATCACAACCAGACCAGCGTCCAGTCAGTCATTTGACCCTCCATGCACTTCTAACTCGAAATCATATGTGAATGAAGTTTATTCTAATTGATCTTAGGGCTACTCCTGAGCTACCTAGTGCTAGATTTGACAAGTGTGCACCACACCTAACCCACTAGACTCACCTAGGTCAAGCTACTAGTCCATACCCCCCTTAATAGTACGGCCAAAGGAAAAACAAAGTGCTAAACTACTCTAAGTGTCTCTTCAACACCAAACAACACTTAGAACTAGTTCATCCTTAACCTTATCATCCATCCTTTGAAAACCAAAACGATTTACATTGTAGAGGCATGACAACCATGATTGCTCAATCAATTGCCATTACCATGACCTAACTTAAATTGCCTCTGCAAAACACACGTTAGTCATAGTAATCTCGTATTGTCATTAATCACCAAAATGAAACTAGGGGCCTAGATGCTTTTAGGTTGTACCACATTCGTCCCGACTGCGTCAAGCCATATAATTACTTTTGTAGTTTTACACAATACATGTTGCGATTTGCGTTTGGATTTGGATTTTGGATTCCATCGGGAACCTTCATGTATATGTCTGAATCAAGTGACCCATATAGATATGATGTCACCACATCCATCAACTGCATAGATAGATGATTTTGAACTGCCAATGATATTAAGTATCGGAAAGTAATTCCACTCATTACTGGAGAATAGGTTTCATTGTAATCAATGCCGGGTCTCTATGTTAACCCTTCTGTTACTAGCCTCACTTTATATCTCACCACCTCATTGTTCTCATTTCGTTTTCGAACAAAAACCCATTTAAAGCCTACAGGAAAGACTTTGGAAGTTGTAGGTATTGCAAATGTGAATACCCCTCTTCTAGTGAGCGAGGCTATCTCAGCTTGAATTGCTTCTTTCCATTGAGCCCAGTCCGAGCGCTTTTTGCACTCTGCCATGGTCTTGGGATCTAGATCATTGAGAAAGATTTCTACAATTGATGTGGAGAAGTACATGTCGATAATAGTAGTCTTACAATCGTATGATTCTCTAGAATCTATGTAATTGATGGAAATTTCTTTTCACCCCATTATTTGACTCAACATTTCCCAAAACTATGGAGTCAGGGTGTTCCGATATCGCAGGATCAGAACTTGGATGCACTATTGATCTGGATTGTGGATTTGGTCCTGGTGTTGGTTTTTTATCCACTCTTGGGTGTCTACCAACTTGAGGTTGGCTTGGATTTACTAATTTGGAGGATTTAGCCCTCGATATCCATGGACACTTACTTGGAGCATTATCCTTAGGAGCGGCCATACTTCTCTCCCTCTTCTTTGGAAGTGGGAGTTGAATGGTTTTTATTGGTACCTCCACTCTTTTGGGCGCATTGCAAGCAAGATAAGAGGATTTAGTGACACCCTTATAATCAGTAAAAGCTTCTAGCAGGTTATTTGCAATATGTTGCAAGTTTATGATTTTTTGAACTTGTTGTTTAGTCTCTAGAGTACATGGATCTGAGGGGGAATGCCTTGGGCATTCTAGATGATTTCCTGGCATTCATTTTGGTACTTTAAGTCTCCCCCTAATGCCAGGAAATGGTCCTCATTAAATATGCAGTCAGCGTATCGGGCCATGAATAAGTCCACTGTAAGAGGCTCGAGGTATTTGATAATTGATGGAGATTGATATCCCACATAGATACCAAGTTTCCTATGTGGGCCCATAGAGGTACGCTTAGGCAGTTAGATCGGTACATGTACAACACAACCAAATTTTTGTAGATGGGAAATATTTGGCATATTCCCACGTACTAATTGCAATGGGTAGACTGCGTGATATACAGTTGGTCGCAATTGAATTAAGTCAGCAGCGTGTAAGACTGCATGACCCCAACATGAAGTTGGTAGGTTGCAATTTTATAATAATGGTCTTGCAATGAGTTTAATTCTCTTAATAAGATATTCTATTAAACTATTTTATGTATGGACATATGGGATAGAGTGTTGAACTTGAATTCCCAAAGCCATACAATAATCGTTGAAAGTCTTTGAGGAAAATTCAGCAGCATTGTCCATTCGAATTGATTGAATTTGATGTTCAGGATTATGTGCTCTAAGTCTAATAACTTGAGCAATAATTTTTAAAAATGCATGGTTACGTGTGGATAAAAGACACACATGAGACCATCTCGTAGATGCATCTATTAGAACCATGAAATACCTGAATGGTCCAGACATTGGTTGTATGGGTCCACAAATATCTCCTTAAATGCGTTCAAGAAATTTTAGTGGCTCATTTTGGATCTTAACGAGCAATGGTCGTACGATCAATTTCCCTATAATTTTTAAAAATGCATGGTTACGTGTGGATAAAAGACACACATGAGACCATCTCGTAGATGCATCTATTAGAACCATGAAATACCTGAATGGTCCAGACATTGGTTGTATGGGTCCACAAATATCTCCTTAAATGCGTTCAAGAAATTTTAGTGGCTCATTTTGGATCTTAACGAGCAATGGTCGTACGATCAATTTCCCTATAGCGCATGAAGTGCACATAAAATCTGAAGATTTGGGGAATTTAGCAGTATTTAACTCATGACTATTAGAATTGCTGATAATTTTTTGCATCATCCCTATACGAGGATGGCCAAGGCGTTCATGCCAAGTTTTGAATGAGTCAACATTCTAAAAAATTATGTTGTACGCAACATGCGGTACGGGTTTGATGTATGTGTAGTACAATCCGAACGGAAAAGAGGGAATTTTTTCAATAATTCATTTGCCATATCCGCTATTTTTAGTAACAAGGAGAATTTCCTCATTATTGTCATCACGGGTTTCTATATGAAAACCATTTTGACGGATATCTCTATAACTTAACAAGGTACGCTTTGAATTGGGATACAATAATGCATCCTCAATTGTAATTTGGGTACCCATGGGAGTACAATAGTGGCACGACCAGAGCCAACTATTGTAGCATCGCACCCGGCGATTGTCAAAACATTTCCTTGTCTTTTTGTAAGAGTTTGGAAATACTTTGTTTCTCTAAGTATAGAATTAGTGGTACCACTGTCCACTAGGCATAATTCCTCCTCCATCAAATTGACCCCCATAGAAACTATATATAAATAAAGAATTTGATATGAAACTCTTTGATGATATATAGAATACATACTTTATTTATTGAATATCAAATGTGCATAATACATTTATTGGATATCCAACCTAAAAGTGATGATGTTATTAACTATTTACAACACATAGGACATAAGTTGTGCTTATTATTACAATCACTAGGACATAAAGACATTAGAATCTAAGAGATTGGGAGCCTAACAAAAGTCTCCAAATATGTCATTGGATGCATATTCCACGATCATATTCCTTGTATCAACAAGATCCTCGCCTCCTTGTATGTTGTTGTTGCTTGGTTCCACGGGAACTTGTTGCGAACAACCAACCTCTTCCCTAGTGGTCTCAGGTTGAAGATTGAAATGGGCTTCATACTTCTGTCCTGGTGCAGCTCGTCCGTGACCCACAGACTTTAAGTAGAGATCAACAAGATGACTTGGGGTACGACATTTCTTTGTAGTGTGGCTATAACAACCACACTTCTGACACATAGGTTTGTCATTCCTGTGTTTGGAAAGGTTCTTACCATTGTTGAAACATGAGTTTGGGATTTCTTGTTGCGTCTGCGTTGTTTTTTACCGTTCTTGAAATTTCCCTGAGGATGGGTCTTAGAAAGTCCACCATCAAATTTGGGTTTATTCTGAGTGTAGGCATGTACTTCAGGCAATGGAGCAGACCCTACGGGGCGCTACTAATTATTCCAAACCATAAGTTTAGAATGTTTTTTGGCCTCAAGTAAAGTTTGTATAAGCTCAAAATAAACCTGGAAACACCTTTCATGGTATTGTTGTTGAAGAATCCTTTCAGAGGGAAGCATAGTAGACAGAGTCTTTTCTATTTTATTCGCATATGTAGGTTCTTTCTCATAGAATTACAACTTTGAGCAAATCCTATGAACAACATGGTTGTAATCACTCATAGTTTTGAAATCCTATAAGCGAAGTTGTGTCCACTCATAGTTGGTCGCAGGCAGGACAAGTGCCTTTTGTTGTTCATAGCATTGCTTAAGAGAGTTCCATAGATTTTGTGGATTCTCTTCCAACAAATATTCAGCCTTATGGTTAGGATGAATATGGCTCCTAATGAGATATAGGGCCATGTATACATGTGTGATCATCAAGTGGTGCAACACCCTCTTCGAGCAGTAACACAGCTCGATAAAGTCCACGGGATGCAAGACTAACTTTTACGTCCACAGCCCATGTTGGATAATTGTGGCCGTCTAGAGCTAACACTTTGACGATCATTGATCCTACACGAGGCAAACCATCGAAACATTTTAAGTTATTAAAATGTTGTGGTGTGTTGTAATTATGGGATGCAAAATAGAGACAAGATAAATCTTGTATTATTAATGGTGTAAAGATCTCATGTGCATAAATTGTAAAATGGAGGTAGTCACCATAAGGTGTAGACCTCAAATGGGGCATAATATGTGTTAAAAGTAGATGCCAAGTAATTTATGCAAGTTGTATGAAAGGTCCTAATGGCTAGAGGGGGTGAATAGCCTATTAAAAATTTCTACAATAACACTTAACAAACCGGTTAGACAATTATGAGGCGAAGTGAGTGTTGCGCTAGTCTACTAAAAATGCAAGCCACCTACCACAATTCTAGTTTATGTAGTTTCTATCCACACAATAACTATGTCACTACACTAGGTTGGTGTGCTCTCAAATGCTAACTAAAGAGCCACACTAACCAAACTAACAAGCTCTCACAACTAGCTACACTAAAGAGCTTGACAACTAGTTTGCGGTAATGTAGAGAGTGAGCAAGATGGTTATACCGCCGAGTTGAGGAGTGAGCCAATCAATCACAAGAATGATACCAATGAAGACCAATCACCTCAGAATCAAATGATGAACATAATGATTTTTTACCGAGGTTCACTTGCTTGCCGGCAAGCTAGTCCTCGTTGTGGCGATTCACTCACTTGGAGGTTCACACGCTAATTGGCATCATACGTCAAACCCTCAATAGGGTGCCGCACAACCAATACAAGATGAGGATTACACAAGCCACGAGCAATTCACTAGAGTACCTTTTGGCTCTCCGCCGGGGAAAGATCAAGAACCCCTCACAATCACCACGATCGGAGCCAGAGACAATCACCAACCTCCGCTCGACGATCCTCGCTGCTCCAAGCCACCTAGGTGGTGGCAACCACCAAGAGTAACAAGCGAATCCCGCAGTGAAACACGAACACCAAGTGCCTCTAGATGCAAACACTCAAGCAATGCACTTGGATTCACTCCCAATCTATCAAAGATGTTGAATCAATGATGAAGATGAGTGGGAGGACTTTGGCTAAGCTCACAAGGTTGCTATGTCAATGCAAATGGTCAAGTGACTGAGCTTGAGCCGGCCATGGGGCTTAAATAGAAGCCCCCACGAAATAGAGTCGTTGTACCCCTTCACTGGGCACAACACGAGGTGACCGGACGCTTTGGTCATATCGACCAAACGCAGGACCCAGCGTCTGGTCGCTCGATGCTTGCCATATGTCATCGGCTTCAAACGATGTTCACCCGATCTCAACTGTCAAGAGTTGACCGGATGCACTGCTCAAACTGACTGGACGCTCCAGCACCAGCGTCCGGTCGTTTCCAGTAAGGTTCCAACTGTGAAAAAGCATGACCGAACGCGTCCGGTCATGCTCGATTGGACTCTCCCTATGTCCGGTCACTCAACGTTAGTTCTATGCGCACCACACAGGTGCGACTGGACACACCTAGCCACCATTCGATCACATCAACACTAGCGTCCGATCATAGACCAACGTTGCACGTCTTCAGCTGCCACTGACCGGACACGCCGGTCCAACTGAGACCAGTGTTCGGTCATTATGTGACTATCGTGACTAACTCCTTTTCAACTCTATCTTCTTTACCCTTGTTCAAATGTGCCAACTACCAAGTGTATCATCTTGTGCACATGTGTTAGCATATTTTCACAAATATTTTCAAGGGTGTTAGCATTCCACTAGATCCTAAATGCATATGCAATGAGTTAGAGCATCTAGTGGCACTTTGATAACCGCATTTCGATACGAGTTTCACCCCTCTTAATAGTACGTCTATCGATCCTAAATGTGATCACACTCACTAAGTATCTCGATCACCAAACAAAAAAGACTCCTACCATTTATACCTTTGCCTTGAGGCTTTGTTTTTTCTCTTTCTTCTTTTCAAGTCCAAGCACTTGATCATCACATGGCATTGCCATCATCATGTCATGATCTTCATTTGCTTCACCACTTGGAATGTGCTACCTATCTCATGATCACTTGATAAACTAGGTTAGCACTTAGGGTTTCATCAATTCACCAAAACCAAACTAGAGCTTTCAATCTCTCCCTTTTTGGTAATTGATGACAACCCTTTCACAAAGATATGAATTGAAATTTAATTGAATCCATGTTGCTTGTCCAAGCATTTTAACCATGTGTAAAAGAATATGGACAAGTTTCATGAACTCCAAATGGTAGCAATTGCCCCCCCCCCTACATATGTGCTAAGAGTTTGGATAGTAGCTTGCACATATGCTTAGATAGGAAACATAGGAGACAATGTCTACCAAATGATGCTAAGGTATAAAAGATGGACCTTTGAAGCGTGATACCAATCAGAGTGCACCATTATACCATCCTTAGCACCATGGTTAGCTAGATACCACTTGAAAACATTTGGAAATGAAATCACTAGATAACCTATGCATGCTAGATTTTCATTTCATCACTCAAACCTACAACTAGCATACACCACACAAGCATGGATATTGAAATTTAAAACTTGTGCCATGCAAGCAAACATATGAAATGCACATTCAAATGCACCATGCAAGTTCATGAGCTTGCTCCCCCTACATGTGTGCTCAAAATTTTAATGGATCACCTTTAGTTGATCCCCTTCCTTTGTCATATCTCTCCCCCTTTGTTGTCTTTTCACTATCTTTGTACACTATTTCTCCCCCTTTGTCATCAATGACCACAAAGGCTTAAAGTATAGATAGGTTAGGATTATCAATGTCAATCAATGGGGTGAGGATCATTTTCCCAAATTTGGTTCAATCTAGTATACTTGCCAAAGACATTTAACTCGATTTGATCTAAGGACAAGCTTCTTCACACCTCCAAATAAGGGTTATCTTATACCATGTTGAGTTAAACACTTAGAGCTTATTTTCTAGATCAAACACTAGGTTTACAAGCCCACAAACATATCATATGCTACCACTAGATCAAAATAAGCATAGAAGCAATAGTGGTACCATACAATCATCAAATTCATTTGATTTTCATGAATGAGCCTATTTAAATGTGAAAGATGTCTAGATACACTAAACAAGTCATTAGCAAGGATATATGCCATGTCAATCAACTTTTACCTTGGATTGCTCGAAGGAGAGGCATGTCATATAAGTGGGGGTGTATCAACACATATTTGAGAAATCCAATATGTTCAACTCATTCCTTAGCTTGCAAAACCTTTTTCTCATCCAATGGCTTGGTGAAGATATCGGCAAGTTGATCTTCGGTGCCCACACTCTCAATGCAAATGTCCCTTTTTTGTTGGTGATCTCTTATGAAATGATGGCAGACATCAATGTGCTTTGTTCTTGCATGTTGAACCGGATTGTTGGTCAACTTGATTGCACTCTCATTGTCACATAGCAATGGCACTTTGTTGAACTTGATTCCAAAGTCAGTCAAAGTGGCCTTCATCTAAAGTATTTGTGCACAACAACTACCAGCGGATATGTATCCAGCTTCGGTGGTTGATAATGCAACACTATTTTGCTTCTTTGATGACCATGAAATAAGTGATCTTCCCAACAATTGACATGTGCCCGAGGTGCTCTTTCTTTCAACCTTGCATCTCGTATAATCCGAGTCGCAGTAACCAACTAGCTTAAACTTTGCTCCTTTAGGATACCACAAACCAACATTTTGTGTATGCTTCAAGTACCTCAATATTCTCTTAGTAGCCTTCAAATGACTTTCTCTTGGTGAGGCTTGAAATCTTGCACACATGCATACACTAAACATGACATCCACCCTTGATGTGGTCACATAGAGTAGGCTTCCAATCATAGACCGATATAATTTTTGATCCACCATATTTTCACTTGCATCACTATCCAAGTTACCATTTGTTCCCATTGGTGTACAAATGGATTTACTATCACTCATGTCAAACTTCTTGATCATGTCCTTGATATACTTGCCTTGACTCACAAATGTACCATTCTTCAATTGCTTAATTTGAAGACTAAGGAAGTAACTTAACTCTCTAATCATGGACATCTCAAACTCATTAGCCATCATCTTTCCAAATTCTTCACAAAAATCTTGATTGGTTGATCTAAATATGATGTCATCAACATAGATTTGCAACACAAATAAATCCTTTCTAATCTTCTTGATGAAAAGAATGGTGTCAACCTTACCCATCATGAACCCTTTAGAGAGTAGGAAGTCCCTCAATCTCTCATACCATGCTCTAGGTGCTAGCTTCAAGCCATACAATGCCTTCTTTAACTTGTACACATGGTCGGGCTTCTTGTCATCTTCAAAATTGGGAGGTTGCTCAACATATACTTCTTCATTGATGTAACCATTGAGAAATGCACTCTTGACATCCATTTGATAGAGTTTGATGTTGTGGGCACAAACATAGGCTAGAAAGATTCTAATTGCTTCTAATCTAGCAATCGGAGCATATGTTTCTCCAAAGTCAAGACCTTCAACTTGTGTATAGCCTTGTACTACCAATCTTACTTTGTTCCTTACTACTATCCCATCTTGATCTTGCTTGTTTCTAAAGACCCATTTGGTTCCAATCACATTGTATCCCTTTGGTCTTTCTACTAATTCCCATACTTGATTTCTTGTGAAGTTATTCAATTCTTCATGCATAGCATTCACCCAATCAACATCCTTCAATGCTTCATCTATCTTCTTTGGTTCAATGGATGACACAAATGACAAATGCTCACAAAATGAAGTCAATCTTGATCTTGTTTGTACACCTCTAGTAATATCTCCAATGATAGTGTCCAATGGATGATCCCTTACAATATTTGTTGGTTGGAGGAGTGGAACTTGATTGCTTGTACTTGCTTGATCATTAGGTTGACATGATGTACTAGCCACTTGATCTTGTTCATTGTCATGAGATCCACTTGTACTAGCTTGAGTTGTATCATCTTGCACATTTGAGTTAGAGAGCACTTGCACTTGACACTCTTCATCATCATTCACTTGCCTAGGCCTCAAATCACCAACATCCATGTTCTCCATGGCATTTAAAAGTTGAATACCTCTAGCATCTTCTAAGTTCTCATTCCCTTCTTGTGAACCCTTGGTTTCATCAAATTCAACATCATGAACTTCCTCAAGAGTACCACTATCCAAATTCCAAACTCTATATGCTTTGCTTGTAGTGGAATAACCAAGTAGGAATCATTCATCACATTTCTTATCAAACTTGCCCAATCTAGTGCCTTTCTTCAAGATATAATATTTGCAACCAAAGACCCGAAAATATGCAATGTTGGGCTTTCTACCATTCAAGAGCTCATATGGTGTCTTCTCTTTCAATGGATGACAATAAAGACGGTTGCTACAATAGCAAGCCATATTGATAGCTTCGGCCCAAAAAGATTGACTCACATTATACTCACTAAGCATAGACCTTGCCATATCAATGAGTGTTCTATTTTTCCTCTCAATAAGGTCATTTGATTGTGGAGTGTACTTGGCCAAGAATTGATGTCTAATTCCATATTCATCACACAACTCATCAATTCTAGTGTTCTTGAACTCACTACCATTGTCACTTCTAACTCTCTTGATGGTTGTTTCAAACTCATTGTGAATGCCCTTGACAAATGATTTGAATGTTGCAAACACATCACTTTTGTCCACTAGAAAGAATACCCATGTGTATCTAGTATAATCATCCACTATCACAAAGCCATATTTGTTTCCACCAATGCTAGTGTATTGTGTTGGCCCAAACAAGTCCATATGCAATAACTCAAATGCTTTACTAGTGCTCATCATGCTTTTCTTAGGATGGGTGTTTCTAACTTGTTTTCTGGCTTGACAAGAGCTACAAAGCTTATCCTTTTCAAACACAACTTCTTTCAAGCCTCTAACCAAGTCATGCTTAACCAATCTATTCAATTGTTTCATTCCAACATGACCAAGCTTTCTATGCCATAACCAACTCATACTAGTCTTAGTGAACAAACATGTAGATAATTTAGCTTCACTAGCATTGAAATCAACCAAGTATAGATTCTCATATCTAAAGCCCTTGAAGATCAAGTTAGAGCCATCTACAATTATGATATCTACATCATCTACCCCAAATATACATTTGAATCCAAGATCACACAATTGAGCCACAGATAGCAAATTGAAGTTCAAGCTCTCTACTAGCAACACATTGGATATGCTCATGTCATTAGATATTACAATCTTACCAAGCCCTTTGACCTTGCCTTTGCCATTATCACCAAATGTAATACTATCATAACCATCATTGCCATTGGTGTTGATTGAGTTGAACATTCTTGCATCACTGGTCATGTGTTGAGTGCACCCACTATCAAGAACCTAATGCCTTCCTCTGGCTTTGTAATTGACCTACAAAAGAAGATCAATTCTTTTTAGGTACCCAAACTTATTTGGGTCCTTGAAAGTTAGTTACTAAGCTCTTTGGTACCCAAATGGCTTTCTTCTTTGAGCCCATCCATGGTTTACCAATGAACTTAGCCTTTACACCATTTGCACCCTTGATAAGCATATAAAACGAATCAAGCTTAATGGAGGATACATTAGCATTTTTGCTCTTGTTTTTGCATTCATGCTCTTTATGACCAACTTGCTTGCAACTAGTGCAAAACCGACCATTGTTCTTTACAAAACTAGTCTTGTGAGGAGCAAAGGCTGCCTTGCCTTTCTTGGGGGTATAGCCCAATCCCTCTTTGTAGAGAGAAGCTCTTTGGCTACCCAAGCACATAAGCAAGCGGTCTTCACCACCATAGGCCTTAGCCAAGGTGTGAGTGAGCTTATTGACCTCCTTCTTGAGGTTCTCATTCTCAACCATTAGTGAGGCATCACAAGTGAAACCATCACCACTAGATGTGGTGGAAGTAGAAGTACTACAAGAAGGGTTATCGGGAGCAACAATGATAGGCATAGATAATGATTCATCAATTATATCACAAGTTAAGCCTACATCACAAGTCTCAACATGCTTCTTTTTATTTTGTTCATTAAGCAAAGAGGAATGAGCATTTTCAAGCTTTTTTGTGAGCCTTGCCAAGCTTCTCATGGGCTTTCTCTAGCCTCTCATGAGATGCATTGACCTCATCAAAGGCTTACTTAAGGGCTTTTAGTTCCTTACGCAAGCTTTTGCATTCCCTTCTCTTAATGTCAAAGTGTTCTTTAGCATCTTCTAGCATATCAAATAGTTCATCCCTAGTAGGTTCATCATCATCACTATCACTATCATTTTCATTTTTCATTATCATGTTCTTCATCACTTCCATCATCACAAATTTGTACCTTAGTGGCCTTAACCATGAAGCATGATGGAGTGTCGA
Organism: Miscanthus floridulus; assembly: GCF_019320115.1. Taxonomy (NCBI): domain Eukaryota; kingdom Viridiplantae; phylum Streptophyta; class Magnoliopsida; order Poales; family Poaceae; genus Miscanthus; species Miscanthus floridulus. Next base: position 76,578,781 of record NC_089598.1, read on the forward strand.
AGAGAGAGGGCTTCTCATTGATAGCAATGCTTGCAAGTGCCTTCTTCTTGGTGGTCATCATCATCACTTGAGGAAGCATCACTATCCATAGTGACCACATATGAACCACCCTTCTTCTTCTTGAAGGTCATCTTGTCCTTCTTCTCTTTCTTTTCCTTCTTGTCCTTCTTCTTGTTCTTCTTGTCATCATCTTTATCGCTATTGTATGGGCATTGAGCAACAAGATGATCTTTGCTTCCACAATTGAAGCAGCTTCTTGACTCTTCTTTGTTCTTGGATGAAGACTTCTTTCTTCTAGCATAGTAGCCCTTCTTCATCATGAACTTACCAAATCTCTTTACAAAGAGAGCCATCTTCTCATCATCATCATCATCCCATGAGCCATCATCTTCACTTGATGTTTCTTGCTTTGCCTTACCCTTGGATGATGTGGCCTTGAATGCCACACTCTTCTTCTTCTCATCTTTCTTCTCATCTTCATCTCTATATGTATCATCGGTCATAATATCTCCCAACACTTGGTTTGGTGTGATGGTGTCCAAACCACTCCTCACTAGAATAGTGACCAATGTGCCAAATCTTGAAGGCAAACATCTTAAGAACTTGTGGGAGAAGTCCTTGTCCTTCACCTTTTCTCCAAGTGCTTTGAGATAATTGACAAACACTTGAAGCCTATGGAACATCTTCGGCATACTCTCATCCTCCTTCATCTTGAAGCTTGTAAACTTTTCTTTGAGAATGTATGCCTTTGCACCCTTCATGGCTTGAGTGCCCTCAAATGATTCCTCCAATTTCTTCCATGCCTCATGAGCTCTCTCAATGTTCTTGATTTGCTCAAAAGTTTTCTCATCCAAAGCATCATGGATGGCACTAAGAGCAATGTCATTATTTTGGAGTAGCATTTCTTCGGCGGTGGTGGGAGCCTCTTCATCTTCAATCTCAATCTTTGTCTCTACCACCTTCCAAACCTTCTTATTGATTGACTTGATATCATCTTGGCTTTCCAATAAGGATAATTTGAGCCATCAAATTGGGGTGGCTTCTTGGTGTTGTTGATTTGAGCCATTTTTACACCGAAGGTTGTTAAGCCTCAAATCACGGTGACCTTGGCTCTGATACCACTTGAAAGGTCCTAATGGCTAGAGGGGGGTGAAGAGCCTATTAAAAATTTCTACAACAATACTTAACAAACCAGTTAGACAATTATGAGGCGAAGCGAGTGTTGCGCTAGCCTACTAAATATGCAAGCCACCTACCACAATTCTAGTTTATGTAGTTTCTATTCACACAATAACTATGTCACTACACTAAGTTGGTGTGCTCTCAAATGCTAACTAAAGAGCCACACTAACCAAACTAACAAGCTCTCACAACTAGCTACACTAAAGAGCTTGACAACTAGTTTGCGGTAATGTAGAGAGTGAGCAAGATGGTTATACCACCGAGTCGAGGAGTGAACCAATCAATCACAAGAATGAATACTAATGAAGACCAATCACCTTAGAATTAAATGATGAACACAATGATTTTTTACCAAGGTTCACTTGCTTGCCGACAAGCTAGTCCTCGTTGTGGCGATTCACTTACTTGGAGGTTCACGCGCTAATTGGCATCACACGCCAAACCCTCAATAGGGTGCCGCACAACCAGCACAAGATAAGGATCACACAAGCCACGAGCAATTCACTAGAGTACCTTTTGGCTCTTCACCGAGGAAAGGTCAAGAACCCCTCACAATCACCACGATCGGAGCCAGAGACAATCACCAACCTCCGCTCAACGATCCTCGCTGCTCCAAGCTATCTAGGTGGTCGTAACCACCAAGAGTAACAAGCGAATCCCACAGCGAAACACGAACACCAAGTGCCTCTAGATGCAAACACTCAAGCAATACACTTAGATTCACTCCCAATCTCACAAAGATGTTGAATCAATGATGAAGATGGGTGAGAGGACTTTGGCTAATCTCACAAGGTTGCTATGTCAATGCAAATAGTCAAATGAGTGAGCTTGAGCCGGCCATGGGGCTTAAATAGAAGCCCCCACGAAATAGAGCTATTGTACCCCTTCACTGGGCACAACACGGGGTGACCGAATGCTCTGATCATATCGACTGAACGCAGGACCCCAGCGTTCGGTCGCCCGATGCTTACCACGTGTCATTGGCTTCAAACGCTATTCACCTAATCTCAACGGTCAAGAGTTGATCGGACGCGCTGCTCAAACTGACCGGACGCTCTAGCACCAGCGTTCGGTCGTTTCCAGTAAGGTTCCAACTACGAAAAATCACGACCGGACGTTGAAGGGTCGAGATGGCGGACTAGAGGGGGGGTGAATAGTCTTTTCTAAAATTAATTGCGTCGGCTAACCAAAACAAGTGTGGAATTATAACTATCAGTCTAGCCAAGACTATACCCCTCTATCTATGTTCTCCAGCACCTTCCAAAGATACTAATCAAGCAACAAAGGTGCCGGGCTAGCTAGAGCTCACCTAACCAATGCTAGGAGCAAGGTCACACAAACATATGCCACTAGTGCTTTAAGCAACAAGGGAGCTCCTACACATGCTAGTAAGCAAAAGCACAAAGCTTAACAAAGCTCACTAGCAATGCTCAATAACAAGGCAACCAATGCCTAATTAGAGAGCACAAATACTTAGTTACACAAACTAAGCAATGTGACTAACAAGGTTACTAAAACCAAATTAGCCACGCAAGGGAGCTACTTCTATGCTACACAAGCAAGAAGGTAATTAGCAAGCTACACAAGCTATCTAATTACAAGAGCAACTACACAAGCTTAATATGTATAAAAGTAATTGCAAGCTTGTATAATGGGGATGCAAACCAACGGGAAGAACAAGGTTGACACGATGATTTTTCTCCCGAGGTTCACGTGTTTGCCAACACGCTAGTCCCCGTTGTGTTGATCGCTCACTTGGTGGTTCGGCGGCTAATTAGCATCACCCGCTAAGCTCGCACGTCGGGCGCTGCAAGAACCTACCCCGGAAGTGAGGGTAGCTCAATGACACGCTTTACTAGAGTTGCTCTTCGTGGCTCCCACAGGGCGAGCACAATGCCCCTCACAAGCACTTCTCTAGAGCGTCGCACAAGCTTCTTGCGCGCTTCGACAGAGACCACCACCAAGCCGTCTAGGAGGTGGCAACCTCCAAGAGTAACAAGCACCACCGGCTTGCAACTCGATCACCTAGTGCCACTCGATGCAACCTCACGATGCAATCGCACTAGAATCACTCACTCACACAATCGAATGATCACTATCAAGTATATGTGTGATGGAGGGCTCCCAAGCACTCACAAGCATGGACACTAAGTCCCTTGAGGTGCTCAGCACCAGCCATGGCCGAAGGCCACTTCTATTTATAGCCCCAAGGGCTAAACTAGCCATTGCCCCTTCACTGGGCAACTGTTGGGTCGATCGGACGCTCCGGTCGTGTTGACCGGACGCTGGACCTCAGCGTCTGGTCGCCCGCAGACAGCCACATGTCCTGATTCCAACGGTCACTTGACCTAACCGGATGCAGCAGCTTCAACTGACCGGACGCTGAACCCCCAGTGTCCGGTCGTTTCCAGTAAGGTACCGACCTCGACTGAACGCGTCCGGTCACACTTGATCGGACGCAGCCAGCATCCGGTCACACTCCAGCTTCTGCGTCATCGTACGTTAGCCTGACCGGACGCGGCCAGCCAGCGTCCGGTGCTTTCAGACCCAGCATCCGGTCAGTTGACCGACGCCAGCGTCTTCGCGACCAACGCGTTTTCACTTCTAACTTCTTCACCCTTGCTCCAATGTGCTAACCACCAAGAATTTGCATCTGGCGCAATAGAAAATAGGCATTCCATCTTCTCGAAACCCATCTCACCCCTACAAACACCACCTCCTTTGTAAATGTGCCAACACCACCAAGTGTACACCACCATGTGTAAGTGTGTTAGCTTTTCACAATCATTTCCCAAAGGATGTTAGCCACTCAACTTGCCACGCCACTCGATCCTAGCGACGATGCAAAGTTAGATCACTCGAGTGGCACTAGATGACCCATATGCAAACAAGTTTGCCCCTCTTGATAGTACGGCCATCTATCCTAAACCCAGTCATAAACTTCTCTACACACCTATGACCGATGAAATGAAATGCCCTAGGTTATACCTTTGCCTTGCGCATTCCATTCCATCTCCTTCAATGTCGATGCAACACATGCACCAACACGATCAACAATGATATGATCCACTTCATATCATCACGTGATCATATTGGTTCATCGATCTTGACTTCACTTGCTCTTCACCGTTGCCATCGTCCATCGGCGCCAAGTCTTACTCAAGCTTCACCGCCACGCGGTCCATCACTCCAAAGCCTTTGACTTGCCCTTCACGCTTGCAACCGGTCCATCAAGCCAAGTCTTGTCTTGATCTTCTCCACCTTGATCACATGACTCAATGTCATGTCTCATGTGCATTTAAGCTCCTTCATCATCGCATGTGTGAGCTTTGCAACATCTCTAAGCCATTTTCACCTTCATGGCATATTGTTGCTCACACACATGTACCTATGGACTAATCACCTGTGTATCTCACATAAACACAATTAGTCCACCTAAGTTGTCACTCAATTACCAAAACCAAACAAGGACCTTTCAGACGTGTCCGGTCATGCTTGATTGGACTCTCCCTATGTCCGGTCACTCAACGTCATTTCTACGTGCGCCACACAGGTGCGACCGGACGCACCCAGCTAGCATCCGGTCACATCAACGCCAGCGTTCGGTCAAAGACCAGCGTTGCGTGTCCTCAGCTACCACTGACCGGACGTGCCGGTCCAACCGAGACCAGCGCCCAGTCACTGTGTGACCATCGTGACTAACTCTTTTTCAACTCTATCTTCTTCACCCTTGTTCAAATGTGCCAACCACCAAGTGTATGACCTTATGCACATGTGTTAGCATATTTTCACAAACATTTTCAAGGGTGTTAGCATTCCACTAGATCCTAAATGCATATGCAATGAGTTAGAGCATCTAGTGGCACTTTGATAACCGCATTTCGATACGAGTTTCACCCCTCTTAATAGTACGGCTATCGATCCTAAATGTGATCACACTCACTAAGTGTCTCAATCACCGAACAAAAATAGCTCCTAACATTTATACTTTTGTCTTAAGGCTTTTGTTTTTCTCTTTCTTCTTTTCAAGTCCAAGCACTTGATCATCATCATGGCATTGCCATCATCTTGTCATGATCTGCTACCTATCTCATGATCACTTGATAAACTATGTTAGCACTTAGGGTTTCATCAATTCACCAAAACCAAACTAGAGCTTTCATTGTATATGAGCACGTCTTAAGGTAGTCATCATATATTGATGTAGACCTTAGGTAGTTCGCAAATGAATTGGGTACGCACGTTGAGGATAGTCACTAAGTGTTTACTTAGCGTAGATCCCACAGTAGCAACTATGGTGCTACCTTGTGTATGGCCAACAGGAATGCGAATTATTGGTAGTCATCTTTGTGAAAAGATGTAGACCAAATGTTCTAATTTGTGATGTTGGGTACGCACGTTGAGGATAGTCACTAAGTGTTTACTTAGTGTAGATCCCGCGGTAGCAACTATGGTGCTACCTTGTGTAAGGCCAACAAACAAATATAGAACATACGCGTTATACAATTGATGAGAAAATACACATAAAATGTCGCATCCATTATTAAAGTCGAAAAGCATAAAAGGGGCTTAAATAAAATGATCGATTGCAAAAGTGATAAATGAATAAATAATTTGCAAGATCATGGTTGTAATAACAAGGATATTATTTATTGGATTTGCCATACATACAAGGACAAATACTTTGAATAATATCATAAATGGATATTTTATAATGAGAAAATATCACAAGTACAACTATAGTTAAAGTCAACGACTAAACATAAGAGTACTTAATTTTACAGCATATAATTATAAGAGACTAACAGAGTCTTATACGAATTAATGCTGAAAATATTAAATAAAATAGAAAAAGGTAATGAGCCAGCTGGCCATAGGAATTGGAAATGAATCCACGTTCATTTTTGGGCCCAGCATGGCTCAGGCATTGGGCATGCAGTGAACAGCAGGGAGGGAGATCAGGGTGCAAGCCATTGGGCCGACTTCACGGCCTATAGAGGCAGATCGGGCAGGCAGCAGGGGCTCCAACCCTAACTGCCCACGCCGCTGCACACCAGGAAGCCGCCGCCACCTCTTGACTGCCCCGCCGCAAAAATCACCTTGCTGCTCCTCTCCACTGCGCCGCCCGTGCTCGCCATCTTCAGGTCGAGGAAGACTCCCCCTCGTCGGGGGAGTAGAAGCTGCTACCGCCGACGGCCATGTTCAGCACCTTCACGCTTGGGAGGCCGAGATCCGCCGGGTTCCAGGCGCCTGTGCGACGGAGGCCGGGGTGCCTATTCACTGTCGTCGTCTTGCGGCCGAGGAGGCGTCGGAGCATCGGGGTCGGCAGCGTCTCGGCAAAAGGAGGACCCGGGAGGGCCTTCGCCTTCATGCATGCAGCGGCTTCCGCGCGTGTCGCGAGCGAAGAAGCCGGTGCCGGGGTCACCACCGAAGGAGGAGCCGAGGGGCCGGCCACGTCTAGGAAGAAGTACGGCGGGACGCCGGACCGAGCTTCGAGCATGCCGCCGGGATTGAAGAGGTTGCCGACGCCGGGGGCGGCAACGTCCATCTCGTCCTCGGCCTTCACATCCTGAAGCATCGCGGCGGCGACGGTGATGAAGTACCAGGGATCGAGGGCATTGCCGGGGATGCTTCTGCCAACCGCCACTTGAGCCTCTAGGACCGGCGTAGGCAATGGCAGTGAGTAGTTGTACTCCAGCGTGTGCGGAATCAGTGTGTGTTCCTTATAAAAGTCACACCAGTAGCGATTTGGTGTAGGTGCCGGCGACATCGGCTCCATGGGGATGTAGGCGGGAACAGCGACGGGCGGTGCCGGGGCTTCAACAGCACATGGTTCGACGTTGCTGGGGCCGGGACCGTCCAAGCCAAGGCGAGGAGATGGTGGCTGGCTCTGCAAACGAAGATCGCGCGGAGGAGAAGCATGGCGGCCATGAACCGGAGTCCATCGGCGGCGAGGAACTGCATTGGCACGGAGGCCACGAACAGTAGAGTCGAAGAGGCGGCCGAAAGGACCATGGCCTCCATTGCCAGCATTGCGGTGAACACGAGGCCCAAGGCTCTCGAAGACGCTGCGGCACTGTCCATGGTGGTCGTGGTGGCGGATCGGGCCACGACGAACTCCACCGACGCTGCGAAGGGCGAAGAGCAAACCACGAACAAGATGGGAGGGTAAGTTGATCTTGGCCACGGATAACGTGTTGAACGTGAATGTAAATGAACAGAGATTTTAGGAACAACTGTTGCTTTCATTGATCTCTTATATATATATATATATATATATATATATATATATATATAGAGTGAAAATGTGTCTGTTTACATGGAGAGGCAACTGTTCATAGGAACAGTCGACTGCCCAAAGGACATGCCCCTTCTGTGGCATCCTAACGCTAACACGTTAACTACTAACTCTCTCTCTAACTGCATATCCTTTCTTGTGGATGAGATCACACGGTGAGGAGACATCTGTTCACCAGTGAAGAGGCAGGCGTTGATTTACAACACAGACTAAGAACACTGTGGGCCAAATTAAAGCCGTCACAACAGTCACCAAGTTCAAATTCGTCCAATCAACATTCTCAAAAAAAATGGCAAAAATGTTAAGTTTTATGCTAACAATCATTATATGTTCTACTAAGTGCAGCTAATTAAGCTAGCGTTACTCTCACTCATAAGCTGCTGCAAAACCTTATCGTTGGGATAAAGCTTTGATAACCAATTACTTTATTTGTATATCATTTACTTATGTAGAACAAATCTTAATCATAAGTATTTTGATACAAACCTAATAAGTAAAATAAGCCACTGTTGACCCCAGTAGCTGTGTCAATAGCCAACCGTAAATGAGGTATTCAGACCAGTCCAGAACAAAAGTCATGCATCCATAGTAGCTAATCAATCTCTCTCTCTCGATGCCCAAATAGTAAATACGCTCGGCAGGCTCCAGCGCCAAAGTGCAATGTCCAGTCTTCAATGACTGAAGGGCAGCAGGGCCCCCGCCGATCGAAAAGCCTGCAGACGCGGCAGTAGCATGCAGTTGTACAGAAGAGAGCCGAGGCTTCCATGAATTTACCCGCAGGGAAGCCGAGCCCGAGCCCTATCCTTGCGTCGTCCATCGTCTCTGCTGCCGCGACACTGTTACCTCCTTGCCGCGCGCCGGTCTGTGGGGCTGTAGCTGGCGAGGCCGCGCCATGTGCGGCACTGCTCACCACGCTCGGTACCTGACCTGTATACATGCGCAACAGGCGCCATTAATGTACGTACACATTGGGACGCTGCCCTACATTTGGACGAGGGAAAGAATGAACCAACGGTTGGCCGAAGCCCGTCGTGTGCGGAAACGGCGAGGTTCGGCTGCTCTGGTCCACTGATTCTACAGCAGTCGCTCTAGTACACTCATCACTCATCGAGCAATTGTCTTAAGGGCTGTACTGTTTCATCAGTATTTTTTCCTCGCAATAAATCAACGAAGGTTCAGCCGTAGCCATACAACCCGTTCGTTTAACTGATAAGCAGTGACTAAAAATATTATTGGTTGATTTATTGCTCGTTTGGTCGATAAGTAATAGCTAAAAATATTATTAGCTGATGCGCTGCCAGAGAAATACGTGTGCTTTTTGGCCCAAGCAGCGCTCGAACCAGCCCAATGGCCGGCGAGCCCAAGCAGCCCTGCTACCGCCAGTCCGCCAGAGCTAGCCCTGACGTGATTGATGGCCATGGCCCAGCAGCATCAGCAGTAGTGTGGTGCGCAACGAATGCGAGCGCAGGCGTCGCCATGCCGCGGGTACACATGTACTGTACTGCAGTGCACTCGCGTCGCATGCACTGTACCCGACGTGCGTCAATCAAGTCAAAGCAACTCGACCTCTCAGGCTCTCTCTCACTCTGCATGCGCAACAGTGGACCGAGAAATTTATGGCCTGGCAACTAGCATGCTGCCATGCCACTCTGCCTCTCGCGTGCAGTTCTTCCTTCCAGACGATGCATGCCAAGGCATGGGGTCGAAGGGTCGAAGCCGAGCGCGCATTTATAAGGGCAACGTGCCAAGGCATCCAGCGCCCACTGTCCTTCTCCCACCACCGTAGCTAGTTTCTCTGCTGCTGCTATCCTTCTACTCACCACCATCCACCTCGTTGCCTTCCATCGGCTAGCTTCTTCTGAGGTCATGGAGAAGGCGAGGCGGCGGCACGTGCCGGCGTTCGGGGAGTGGAACTACTACTCCTCCTCCTCGACGTCGTCCTCCCCATACGCCGCCGGCGCCGCGGCAGCGTCCGAGTCCTGGTGGTACGCGCCAGAGCCTGAGGCCTGCAGCGACGTCTGGTTCAGGTACTCCCCGCCCCCGCGCCGTAGGCCGCCGGCGCCTAATAAGAAGGCGCGGAGGCCGGAGACCGCGGGCGGCGGAGCCGTCGTCGTCGCTGTAGCCGCGGAGCACAAGAGGGCGGCGGCGGCGCTGGCAGGTGCGGCGTGCGCCCCGGCCAAGGGCGCTGGCCGCAGGGTGGTGGTGGTGAGGCCCGTCGACGAGGACCTGTACCGGGTGCCGCCGCCGGACGACGACCATACCACTGTCTCCCACCTTCCACGGCGGCGGGTACGTCGTACGTGACACATACTACTGTATAGTAGATCCAGCGACTGCAAAATAGCTCGCGTATTCTTGTTGCTATCCTTCAGTTCTTGCAGACTAGTGCAAAAATTCCCTCGCTTTCATTTGCAGAAGAGGGCGGCGAGGAGGAGCTTGTGGATGGGTTGCTTGGGCCTCAACTGCGTCGCCTGAAGCTTTTCATGTGTGCTTCCTCTCGTGTTCGTTGTTAGCTACCTCTCACTGTACTGCATATGCCATACTGCTATGGCAGCATGAAGATTAGAGGAGCAGTACTGCAGCTTAGCAGAAGCCAGTGGTTGTGCCAGCCAAGGAATAGACTACCAGTGAGGGCGCGTTTAGATCCAAAATTTTTTGGGTTTTGGCTACTGTAGCACTTTCGTTGTTATTTGGTAATTAGTGTCTAATTATAGACTAATTAGGTTCGAAAGTTTCGTCTCGCGATTTCTCGGCGAACTGTGTAATTAGTTTTTTTTCGTCTACATTTAGTACTCCATGCATGTGTCGTAAGATTCGATGTGACGGACACTGCGCAAAAATTTTTGGTTTTTGGGTGGAACTAAACGGGGCCTGAAATTCGACGGGGGCCTGCTTAGTTACCCCAAATTCCAAACTTTGGCACTATGCAAAAAGAAGATTCTCCGTCATATCAAACTTGCGGTACATGCATGAAGTACTAAATGTTGATGAAATCAAAAACTAATTATACAGTTTTGTTGTACTTTGCGAGACGAACGTTTTAAACCTAATTAGTCAACGTTTGGACAATTATCATCAAATACAAACAAAATACTACAGTACCTACTGTGACTACAGTAATTATGGCGGCGCCGAATTTGGCCCGAACTAAACGAGGCGGGGGTCGGATTGCAGCATCTTGTCATGTCATGGCGTGGTACCAGTGAATAGAGCCATCTTGCTAGTAGCTCCTGGTCTTTTTGAACTGACAAATATATTGCTCCTGATCAATTTGTTTAATTTGCTGCAAATGCTGCGTTTCTATCAATGGGTTATTTCAATCCGCACTACCCAGATGTTTGTGTCAAACTCATCACTCCAGCGACTACGAGCCTTCCCCACATGAATGCATGCCAAGTGACGCTTTCAACTAAGCCCTGGTTTAGTTCGCGAAATTTGGATTTTAGAGCTACTGTAGCATATTTGTTTTTTATTTGGTAAATAGTGTCCAAACATTGACTAATTAGGCTTAAAACGTTCGTCTCGCAATTTTCTACCAAACTGTGCAATTAGTTTTTCTTTTCGTCTACATTTAATGCTCCATACACGGGCCGTAAACATTCGATATGACAGGTACTGTAGCAACTTTTTGGATTTTGGGGTCCAACTAAGGCCCTGTTTGGTTCCAAATAAGTCATCTACTTATAAGTTAAAAAGTGAAAAAAGTGACTTATTTTGCCAAACACCACCAACTTATAAGTCACCCCAACTTATAAGTTTTAAGTTGGTTCACCCCTGCTTAAAACTTATAAGTCACCCTTTTTCGCATGGGGCTCACACCTTTAATGAACTTATAAGTCATCTACAACCAAACAGACATGACTTATAAGTCACTGGTTTTCAGTCACCTGACTTAATAAGTCACCTGACTTATGGAAACCAAACAGGGCCTAAACCAGGGCTAACCGCACATTCTAGGAACGGTCTGTACTGTTCATGCATGGCATTCTGTACATGTGCTTTGGGGTTTGGGCAACGATTTATGAACGATCCATGTTCAGACAGCAAACGTTCCTAAAAGGCGACGGATCAGAGAACAAACGTTTCGATACAATTCGTCGCCCTTGGGATGTTTGATACTAATAAAAAAAATTACAGATTCGGTCAAGAATTTATTAAACCTAATTAATTCATCATCAGCATATATGTTGCACATTGTCAAATTATGGCTAGTTAGGTTTAAAAAATTGTCTTGCAAATTAATTTTAATTTGTGTATTTAGTTTCATAATTAATTTATATTTAATACTTCATATATCTAAACATCGGATAAGACACAGACTAAACATGGAACCAAAGACATCCAACAGATGGCCCCGGAGCTGTGTTTCTTCTCTGCGAACTGGCCGGCTCCATTGATCTTGGTACACCAGTCCATTTTGGCAAAGCTCCCTGCGTGGCCTGTCGCAGGCACAGCCAGTACAAATGGATCCAATGGCAATGGGCCTTGTTCGTTTATTTATTGGGTTAATTGAATCTATGCCATTATAATTTCTTCGTTTTCGAAGAACATTATTACTATTTACCTATTTAGAAACATGCCATTATAATTCTCCGTTTCCCACAAAAATGCCACTGAATAAGTATGGACACCGTCTAGGCCCAGCTGCAGATGTATACGAAGACGTATATTTCATCTCCCCTGTCACTGACACGCGGGCCCCACATGTCATCTTCTTCCTCCTCTTCTCTCTCCGGTTCTCTCTCCATCCCGAGTGCCAGGCCGCCGCGTCACCATTGCCGGGCCTAGCCCGAGCTCCCCGACCTCCCACCACAGACCACCTCCGGTTCCGTACGCTCCACCGTTGGCACCGCAGCGACACCACGAGACCGCCCCACTGCTTCTTGTCGTCGATCCGTGCCCACAGCGCCATTGCCGCGCTCTCCCAAGCGCCGCCGCCGCCATGGCCGCACCGGGGTCGAGCTCTTCGATCAGCCCCGAGACACCACCGTTCACTTTGCCGCTTCCTCCGTTGGCATCGCAAGGAGACGACACATCCAAGCAGCAGCTCTTTGGCATCAATCCGCGCCTAGAGCACCTCCTTCCATCCTCACCGAATCTTGCCGCCGTCGCCAAGTTCCGCTCTGCGCAGCGACAGCCGCGACCAGTACCCTTCCCGGCGTCATGGGCCCCACCAGCGAGTTCACCGTGGACTGCTCCTCCGCCACTCGCCCGCCTTCCTCAGTGACCGGAACACCAAGTTCGGCGAGCGCCCGACGGCCGCCGACCACCTCTGCTATGCGTGCTGCCGGCGCGCTGCTTCTGCTATGCGTGCTGCTGCTGCTCGCAGGCTGCCGGCGTGATGCTGCTGCTCGCCGTGGCCGTGGCAGCGTCGGGATGGAGAGAGATGAGGAGAGGGGGAAGAGAAGATGACATGTGGGGCCCGCGTGTCAGTGACAGGGAGATGAAGTATACTTCTTCGTATACGTCTGCAGCTGGACCCAGGCTGTGTCCATACGTATTCAGTGACATTTTTGTGGGAAACGAAGAATTGTAATGGCATGTTTCCAAATAGACGAATATTAATGGCGTTCTTCAGAAACGAAAAAATTATAATGGCATACTTATTTATTTTGCAGTGGAACGGTTGCGGCTGTTACCTAGTTGGCCTGATGTACCGTAGCTCTATTGTTTGGTTACTGCTGCAGCACTGCCACAGCCTCTTGCTCCATTCGCTTCGCTGAATAGTCAGGCTAAAAAATACCTTTGGTTAATTTATTGTAAAACAAAAATATTGTATCATGACTGATAAGTTAGGCTGATAAATTCAAACGAATAAGGTTTCAGGCACTAATTTTTAGTTCTCATTACATCGGATATTTGGACATTAATTTAAAGTATTAAATATAGATTAATTATAAAAATAATTACATATTAAACATAGACTAATTACACAGATGGAGACTAATTTGCGAGACGAATCTGTGCAATTACTTTTATAATTAGCTCAAGTTTAGTCCTCCTAATTAGAACAAGTATAATAATGGACTATAAGCAGGTTGAATGCTGAGATGAATGAGAGAAGGAAGTAAGAGAGAAGTGGGCTATAAGCTTACAGTCGACTTAGACACAAGAACTAAAAAACTCTATGAGAGAGACAAGTAGACCATATATTAATTATGAAGGTGTAACCACTATATAAGTAGGCTAAAAGGTAAGATATAAAAATTCATACAGCTAGCGGCCAATTGAATTATTAGCCTTACTCTTAGTATTCGAGCGTCCGACGTCCGATGTGACAAAGACTAAACTTTAGTTGCTCCATCAAACACTCATTGTAACAATGGTTGCATTTTGTTGTCTCGCTGGCCTTCGGTCGATTGACACCATACCAACGACACTTTGCGAGATCACTTGTAACTTTTTGTAAAAAAACACGTCATTAGTGAGAAAAATTATATATATACAGTCATATAAATTTTGTAAAAAAACGCCTTAAAGATGAACAGCCTTAGAGGGAGCAGCAGACACTTTTCATCAGAAGTCTTGCATCCAACTTATCATCAGCAGACACAAAATATAAATCGAAATAATAACCAAGTATATATTCTAGTGTCTGACAGTACCTCAAAACTGAACAAGGCACAGCGAGAAACTCAACGTAATGGGTAACTGGCAAAATCCTCTCTACTTCTAATTAAACACTCATTGCCAGAAGGAACCCACCCTAAACAAACCGAAGCCAAATAAGATGAAGATGGCAAGCAAGCAACTCCCCCCTTACTTCTTCTTGGCATCTCCAGCCTTTGTCTGCAAAAATTGCGCAGCAAAAATAATTGAGTATGTGGTTGGCTACCAGAACAATGGGAATGCAAGTAGCAACATAGAAAGTAGCAATTGTTGACTGGTACTCACCTTCTTCACACCACGGATTTTCTTTGCCCTGTTCTTACGTTCCTTCATCTGCTTTCGTGACTTCTCTACCTTAGTAGCAAGGCCGTTCTGTCAAGGAAAAACAGAATATTAGCACCAACAAACAGGTGTATCAAACACTGGCTAACAGCAACAATAAATGGCACCATCTGAAGGTTCAAGACAGTCAAACACTAGCGAGCTTAAATACAACATGTGCAGTAATTCTGCTACATGAAAATGATCACAGAGAATCTGCCACCATTCTCTGTTTCAACAATAATATGCATGGCTTTTTGCTCCGATGTTAGCATAATAGTAGGTGTCCGATTTTTTCAATGATGAAGGTCAAAAGGATTGCTTATGGCGGTTGGGTAGTCATTTGAGCTTTGATCATTAAAACAAGGAAAATGAACACCGATCAGAGGCTAACCCAGACCATTCAGGTGTAGTTTGGTGTTCAGTTATACAACAGTGGGATGTTCTCTTATACAACAGCAGGATAGGTAAGACATCCTTAGTTCACAAGAATTTTGCTTGGTTCGAGATATAGAAAGATAAATATATGAAAGAAATATCTAGTCAAAGCTTGAATGAAAATATCTATACAATGTGCACTAAAATAACGTAGCAATAACAGCTGTTACAACAAGCTTATCATCCAAAAAAATGTGTCCGAGATACCATCAAATTGGGTGACATACAAAATTACATGACTTTGCATCAATGCCCAGATGAAAACCATTTTAACGAGGCACAATTACATGTTAGGATAAGCACTCAACCAAGTAAGCTACTCCCTCCATTCCAAACTACAAGACATTTTAAGTTTTCTAGATACATAGCTTTTGCTATGCACTTAGATACACACTATGTTTAAATACATAGTAAAAGTAATGTATCTAACAAAGCCAAAACGTCTTATAATTTGGAACGGAGGGGGTAAAAGCTAATACATCAGTATATATCCCTATAGCAGTTTTAGGCTTTTATGATGTTAAATGCATCCACTAAACCAGCAGAGCCTTAAGACAGAAGATTCAGCCATTCTGGGAAAAGCCCAAACTACCATAGCAGGGCAACATCAACCGATACTAGGGAGTAGAGACACTTAGGGTGTTTGGTTTGAGGAATGAGTAAGCCCATCATCTTCTCCCTACTCACTTTTTGGTTTCGTTTGCAGAATGGAATAGGTTGATCCATCGTCACCTTATTTGTCACAAGCTAATTATTAATATAGTACAAACCGAACACCCTAGCCCATTTCCGTAAATAAGATCACAACTAGCCATAACGTAACCTTGGTCTAAGCTCGTACAATTCTGACACTGAAAGAGCAGCTAAAAGTCAGGCAAATCAACCACCCATTCCTACATCAGGACACGTAAACAACGAAATCAAGCGCGGAACTCGATTACATTATGACATAGCAAGGCAATAATAACATACCCTGATGAGGCGGTACTTGGGCTCGAACTTCTTGGCAGCCTCGAGGTTGTCGTAGATGAGTCCGAAGCCGGTGGACTTGCCGCCTCCGAAGTGGGTTCGGAACTTGAAGACGAAGATGCAGTTGGAGTCCTTCACCTCGTAAAGCTTCGACAGCCTCTCTTTCAGCTCCGCCTGCACGAAAGACATACCGTCAAGGTCCCGCCGAACATCACCGAGAAACGAGGAGAGGACGAGATCCCCGACCTTGGAGACGTTGGCGCGGCCGGGGTGGATGACCTCGAGCACGAACTGCTTGCGGGACAGGAGGCGGTTGGTCATGAACTTGCGCGTGCGGAGGGTGACCGCCGCAGTGGCCTTCGAATCCGCCATGATTGCTGCGGCTGTGCGGCGGCGGCAGAGCAGGAGGGCGGGAGGGGGGGCGGCAGAGCAGGAGGGCGGGAGGGGAGGCGGCGGCGCTGGAAGAGAAGTGTTTGCGTAAGACGCTATATGCAGTGAAAACCCTAGGGGGCTATTTTGTTTGGCTCATGTGGGCTGAATCCGCCCAGCCTTCGATCGTTTTATGGTTTTGGGCCGAAAAGTCAATGCCAACTTACTAAAGGCCCATTTAGTAGAAGAAACTGTATAGCTTATATCTATACATATACCTAATAATAAAGAGGCAAAATTTCTCTCCACCTATTTTTTTTGTCCGGCCATCCCTTAACTAACTTTACGAATGTGAAACAATGCCTATAACATTTTCTCTTTATGTAACTAGAAATCATAATCCAATTAGATCTCTTCGATTTTTGGTGAATAAGAATCTTAATCTAAATAGGAAAAATATAATAATGGCCCTGCTCAGCTTACCCCATATTCGGCTTGTTCGACTTCTTTTTTCAGCCGGAACAGTATTTTTCTCTCACAACAATTCAGCCGGAACAGTGTTTTTCAGTCAGTTTCAGCAAAGTTTCAGACCAGCGAACAGGACCAATATGAACAACTAGGAATCTTAATCCAATCTCCAACTCTGAGTAACTGGAATAGGAATCTTAATCCATACATACATATAGATGAGTTGCTACTAAGGATGGCAGCGGGGCGGTTTCGGGTCGGATATCCGCGGGTTTCGGGTCTTGCGGGTTCAGGTTCGGGGCCCCGAAACCAATCGGGTTCGGTTTCGAGTTTAGTTTTCCACCCGTGGATATCCAATGGATATCCAAAATAAATCATTTGGAATTAAAACTCATGTTTTATAATATGCTAATAATAACTTGTTTACGTATATTATTAAATTTATTTTAAGTTGACTCATAAAAATATTTATTATTTGTTGCCTCTTGTTTATACATGTGAATATATGTATATATATCATGCATATGTTTATAGAAAGTCCTTGTTTCTCTTACTATGCTGTCATACAAAGTGGGTTTCGGGTATCCATTCAGGTTTCGGGTATCCGCGGGTTTGGTTTTGGGGACGGATTATCACCCGAATCGGTGTTTGGTGCGGTTTTGGGTTTTGGTTTCGGGTTTCGGATTTGGGTGCACAGAGACTCCACCTGATCCAAATCCGCCCCGTTGCCGTCCCTGGCTGCTACCACGCTAGCACATATATGTGATATACCTATCCATACGTAATATTAAAACAAAACATGTTTAGGTAGTTTCTCATTCTCTATATGAACTAAAGTACTGTGTGATTGTGTCTCAATACACAGTTCTAAAATAAATTAGAGTGTATAACGTGATCACTGGTTAAAATATTTAAGTCTCTTGTGCACATATGAGTAAGTGTAGCGCAAGTCCAGACGGAGTATGAAAGTCCAGCCTCACTGTCCGAGTCCAAGAGAAATTGAAACGCATGATCATTAGATAAATGTCGAAGCCATCAGTTCCATACGAGTTATTTAAGTATACCATTTAGATATTATAAAATGAATTGGAACACAAGACTAATCTAAAGTCTCAAGTTATTCTTCTAACTGCATAAGTTATACGTCCCGTTGCAATGCATCGGTATATTTGCTAGTAGTAATAAAAACGGTAATGCTACGGTATGGGCGTCCGTCCACCGAGACGCTCCTTGATGGGCCATGTCGCCAGCCCAACTATCCCCTTCCATTTGCCTCAGGAGTTTCTAAAAAAAATCCTCTCATCTACTTGTTCCTATCTGATCTAGGGGCAATGCCCACCATCGCCGCAAGCTAAGGGAAGCTAGCAAATCCGAACAAGCACTGCCCCGTCGGGGCCGGCATCTCAGAGCTGGTGCTCCCGAAGCAGCTGCGCCACCTCCTACTACTACTGGGATACATCCGCTGCTCTTTCCTCTGGGTGTTCGGTGTCGTGGGCCTCTGTGACCTACTTGATCTCAGGGCGGCGCGCGGCTACCCTCTCCCGATTGTGCGGCCGCTGCCTCCTGGTCGCGTCACGGAGCCATCGCCGCCAACCCTCCTCCTACAAGCGTCGCGCGGGTTGCTGCTCCGACACGCCGACGAGCCTCCATTCTCCCAAACGGCAAGGAGATGTTGTGTTGAAAGTACATGTTGCAAATGTACGTTTTAAGTGTTTCAGATCAGATGTTTTAGAGGTATGTTGCAAGTGTTTCATACGGATGTTGCAAAAGTAGATCGGAGATATTGCATATGTTGCAATGGTTGTACACATATGTTGCAAGCGTCCGTCCTCAGCGTTTCATCAATGTTTTCAGACGAATGTTGCAAATGTGTTTATCTAGATATTGCATATGTTTCACACATATCTTGCAAGTGTTTTTATCTGGATATTGTGTGTGTTTGCAATAGTTTTCAAGCATTTTCAGGTGTTTTTTATAAGTGTTTCAGAAGCATGTTTCAAGTGTTTCATCTGTTTTCAGACATATGTTGCAAGTGTTACATCTGGATGTTTCAAAAGTAGATGGGGTGTTGCATTGTCATCTGCCTGCTACAACTGTCAGACGGGCGCGAGGGGTCAGACGGGGCGCAGATGTCACGTGGGGCTAGGCGGGGGCGCAGACACCGCGTGGGGTCGGTTGGGGTGCAGTAGCCATGTTGGGTTGGCGCGGGGCGGAGTATAGGCGCGGAAATGGCACCAGCACTACCGTAATATACAGCCTGTTCGTTTGGCTGTGGCTTGTCCTAAACGATCGTAAATTTTCAGCCGGAACAGTATTTTTCTCTCACACAAACCAACCAACAGTACTTCTTCACGAACCGGCAACGATATGAACCAGCCAACCAAACAGGCTGATAAATCATAACAGGCTAGTTATTTCTACTACGTTTAGTTGGGCTGTCAGCTTGTGCAAGAGCTTAGGACAAAATCCTATTCCACTGGACCTCGAATTCGAAAACCCCTAGTATTTCTTGTGGTCTTCCCAGTCCCAAGCACTGGTCCCAAGCATTGTTATGGCCTAGTAGGTAGACGGGCCTCACGTGCCTTATTATGGACAGGAAAAAGTCTTGCCCGCCTAAACTGTCCAAGCTTAAAATCGAGAAATTTTTCTATCTGACATCTAAATTGTCTCATTTTCTTTCCGTTTTAACGCTTCGGTCACTTTAGAGCTTTAACAGTGTTAAGTCTTAGACAAAAAGACCGTTTTATCCCCGTTGTTTATTTCCACTCGATGTTCCTTTTGCTGGGTATTGCCATTGGTTTTTGTATTTTTATATTTTCTGAAATAAAAACACTTAAAATTAAAAATATATAGATTTCATCGAGAGATACAACTTTCATATATAAGTATCTTTATCTAACACAATATAAGAAATGATATGTTTTCTCTAAGAAGACAAGCCTGGATGAATATTAATATGCTGTTGAAAATTTATATTATTTTTTGAGCATCTTAATGATTTCAAATGAAAATCTATATATATATCTATATCTAATAATAAAGAGGCAAAATTTCAACCTCTTTTTTTGTCCACTCATTTTTTTTGTCCATCTCCCTCTAAATACCGGAAAATAAAGAACTTCTTTCCGTCCAGACTTATATATATAACACGTGCTCATATGTGTTACAATATGTCTTGTCTAGCGTGATACGAAGTCCAATTCTAAAACGTATTGGGTCGTATGTGTGATCTAGACTCATCCTTTTCCAAAAAAAACTAGGCAAATTTCCAATATGATTCCTAATCTTACATGGCTCCTTACGACAGATATATATATATATATATATAGAGAGAGAACTACTACTCTGTAGCTAGCTACAAAATAACTTATTCTGTAGCCATTTTGAATTACGATAATTACTATATTAATTTATAAGATTATAGTAACTATATACTAAGTGGTTTACTATAACGTTATGGTAAATATCTCCATATGTTATATTAACCAACTATCATAAATATGTATTGACATTATCGTAAATTAGTATATAAAATTATCGTAAATGGAGGTGGCTACGGAATAACTTATTTTGTAGCTGGCTACTGAATATACTCTCCCTATTATATATATAACAAAAACCAGGAGAGAACCAACGAGACAAAACAAAACAAAAATCAAGCACTTATCCGTCCAGGGTCTACACGATCAGATCGATTCTTTGACTCCAATATAAAATGTCAACAGAAAAACACATCATCAGGAGAAGCATAATCTTCCAGCAAGGAACTGCTAAAACAATAGCAGAAAAAAGGTACATCCACAGTGGTAAGTGAATTCTGAAAAAAGGGACTCTTCAAGTTTCAATACATTGTAATATGCTATACATATAAATAGTTATTAGTCATGCAAAATATGATTCTCATTATAGGAATATATATTTTCTTTTCACAATATCCTATTTTATATTGCCTGCAAGTCAAATCCGACTCTTAGATTTCTTATTAAGTCAGCTACTTCCGTACTTCTTCACTCCCATCGTCCCTTCTTCAGACAAAACATAATGCGGACAAAAAAAGAACATATAAATTTATGAAAAAGGTAACATATAAATAGATATATAACATTTTTGTCCTTATTTCCTATTAATGTCTGGTAGTTTTTTCTTCTCCCGTTGCAACGCATGGATATATTTGCTAGCAAAACTAAAAAGTTATAGATCTCATCAAGAGATAAAAAAATATCTTTACATGATGCCATACAAAAAAGATATATGATTTTTCTAAGACGACAAGCCTGATACGCGATTAAGATGCTACTGAATTTTTTAGGGTTTAGGATTTAGGATTTAGGCTTTAGGGTAACAAAGATCTTACTAACATACCCTTTCGTCCCATAAAACTTGATGTTTTATGCCATGTTCTTCCGCTCTACTTCAGTAGTACTTTTCAGCGAATGAACAATGTTTTTCTCTCACAACAAATCAGCATAAGCCAAATTTCAGCGAAACAAACAGGCTATTGCACAATAAGTTGGGCCATATCAACTTGAGGTTGCAGTCTATCTCTATGTATTTCTTTTAGTGTCTTAATCCTTAATCAACATGGATCGCCTTCGATAAGTCTATACTATAAAGGAGCAAAGGAATTAGAAATATCGTTCGTCCAAAAATTGCTTACCCACCTTATATAAGAACTGTTTGATGAATTGAGTTTTTATTTGATCTAACGCTCCATATCAATCCATCGGTGGGCCAATCTAGGATCTCTGGTACGCCTAGGGGTGAATAGGCCTCTAAAAATTCAACTCAAATCGAAGTCCAATTCACCTGCGGCACTGTCGCTCCAAATAGTGGCACTGCCGCACCTGCAGGAGAGATTAGTTCACAGTTCAAAATATACCCAATGAAATTTAGATCAGGTAAATTTCTAAGCTTCCTACAGGGTATGGAATCACAGATCGACAGCTGAAAGTGGTGGGAACACCACACACAAGTAAATCGGCCTCAAACTCTAGAAATCACCTCAACCACAATATGTCATGCAAGTAATGTAAATCAAGTACAAGTGACACAATGATTTATCCCGTGGTTTGGCTCGCCACCAAGGCTTGCCTACCTCCACGTTGTTGAGGTTAGCCACTAAAGCTTAGAGTTTTCCAGCCCTTCCTCGTTCTCAAGTCAAGAGACTTAACTCTTGAGATGAGAGGTGAATATACTAGCTTTAAGAGATGGTTACAAACCTCCCAGGGCTGCCACACAAGTTGGCAAGCTCCACGAGCGACGCTCTAGCCGGCTAGGAGCCAAGCTCCAAGAGTAACAAACACAACCACCAGCCAAAACATGAACCAAGTGCTCTTTAGAATTTGGGAATCAATGGAGTTGCTCTCTAATCAAGTTTTAGACCCTTTTCTCTCAAGGATAGATGAGGAAATCAATTGATTTGCTTGGGCACTTTAGGTCAACAATGGAGTGAGAGAGAGAGCTCCTGCTCTGCTTTGGGCATGCTGAAGGGAGGAAGAAGAGAGCTGGTTCATTCGTTACCGTTGGGAAGGAAGGGGAAATGTATATATACCTTCTAGCCCCCAACGATCACTTGAATCGCAGATATCCGTTGGAGAGAAAAGGGAAAGGTATATATACCCCCAGCCCTCAACGGACACTACACCCAAGAGGTCAGGCGAGACAAGCCCTATGGCCTTGAGGTCGGGCGAGACAAGGCCACAACCAAAGGGTTGGGTGAGACAAGCCCCATGGTCTTGAGGTCGGGCGAGATGAGGCCACGACCAAAGAGTCAAGCGAGCCGAAGCCCACAACCTTAGGGTCAGGCGAGATGGAGCCCGCAACCAAAGGGTCGGGCGAACCAGAGCTCGCACCCAAGGGGTCGAGCGAGTTGGAGCTCACACCCAAGGGGTTGGCGCGAGTCAGAGCTCGCACCAGGCAAGACAACAAGGGTAATAGTGAAGTGTAGACTGTCTTGGCTGTGAATCTAAGGATGCTTATGGTTGTTTGAGCACTTGGTAGCACATATTAGCTTAAGCATTGTGTCCCTCTTTATAGTACGACTTTTCCTATACTCAAATTCAAGATATAAAAGAATCTTAAACCTCTTTTGAGTTTGAAGCCATCTATATTTGTAATTGGGGGCTCCTCCATTTGATGTAGCATCCTCAAATATAAATTCCCTGCTTGTCATCTCGATAAATCTCATTAGTTCTCTAATTGCATGGTCATTATCACCAAAACCTACAATTAGGGCTTGATTGCACTTTCAATCTCCCCCTTTTTGGTGATTGATGACAACCCAATTAGAGCTTACAAAAGATATGAAATAAACACTGAGATTTTTGAGCTATGGGTGTAGAGCCTCCCCCTAAGTATGAGAATAAAGAATTTAATTCTCAAATTGGCATAAGAAGCTAAGATTCACATTTTAGTGAAAGTGATGGGGCTCCCCTTACATCCATACTCCTGTGGGGTGCTGCATACTGTGTCAGGTATGTAAAATGTGATGCAAATGACAGTTTATGCACACATATGCTTGCTGCTATGCGGTAGTGTCGCACCTGACTGTACGAGCAAGACAGAGTCAAGCACCACACAGCTAGCTCAGATAAGAAAGATATGCAACCTAGCACAATAAGATGACTTCTAATCCACACAACGATACATGTCCAAATCCGATACACAAAGAGTCAAATAGTAGCATTATTTCACAATTTAGGGTTTTGAGCGACTCTCAAACTTTTCACCTAGAGAAGACTAACACTCATCGAATAGGACATGAAGCGCAGCTGCTGTGAAAAGTTGTTTACCCCTCTATTTTGCCCTCTAATTTTCTCCCCTTTGGCATAAAGCACCAAAAAGAGAAGAAAAGAAGAAAGATTAACACCTACTTGTCATCTCCCTAGATGTCTGTCCAATCAATATCATCACCTCCTACAGCAGTCCTGGCACCATCATCGTCGTCAGAGTCAATACGTGCACGACCCTGATGGTGAGTAGTGGCGGTGTAGCGAGTGGAATGAGTGGAACGCCTCAGCTCCTATCTCTAACGGTATCCCTCCAGGGTCTCATCCTAATACCATGACAAATTGAATGAAGTCCAAATGTGCTACAACATACAAGTGAAAATTTCAAGTTGTTGGTGATTCATTGGATATATTTGATGACTTGCAAATAATTGAGTGAAAGCTTGCTAGTTGGATGATCATAAGCTAACCAAGGTATATCTCTTGTTGATCATTTCATTTGGGTGCATATGAGTTGATTGAATTGGATAAATATGCAAAGTTGCTTGCTATGAGATGATTGAATGGATAATTGCTTAGTAATCAAGTTTGGATTGATTCGTGTTGGATAAATTCATAAGATGACATTTAGTAAGTGATTTAAATGGATATGTCTTATGGAAGTATTCAAACAAGTTAGTTTCAAGTTTGATTCATACATGATGAAGTATAGCTCAATTATTAAAATCTGTCCTATAATTGAGAATCTGAGCTAGCTGTGATCTTAGCCATGTTTGAATGATCAAAACTTATTGGATTGGCATAAAAATTGGTGTACATGCTCTAGACTTATGGTATAAGATGCTGTACAATTTTCATGAGAATTGAATAAAAAATGCTTCGGTTTTGGAGTAGATCTTGTCAGCTATAGTGCAACTGTTTTCAGCATGTAGCAGTGGTGGAAGAATTGATATATGGCAGCAATCTAGAAGTCAAATGAAGCTCTAATTTTTACAGCTGCTAGATAACTTAGTAAAGAACATCTCCACCAACTTTTGTGGTATTTGGATTTGTACTTTGGGAGATATGCTTATTTCTTTGAAGGGTACAAAATCTGTCAAAAAAGTGATAAATGTTGGATTGATCTAGAGTCACTTTGATTGAAAGGTCATCAAGTTAGAAACATGTTTACAAGTGTTTGAGGTACCTAAGTTTGGTTTTGAGATGATCTAAAAGCATGACAAGCAAAGAGTATAGGGCTATTTGATTGTGGAGTGTACTTTGCACACCTTTGGTACTCAAGATGAAGATCAAGATCAAACTCAAGTTGAAGATGAAATTTAAGTTCTAGATATGATTGGAGATCATTTGGTAGAAAGAAAAGAACTTAAACAAGAAGAAAGAAAAGGACTTAAAGAAGGAATCAAGGTTACTCATCAAGTTAAGTCCATCACTTGGATCAATCAATCAAGTTATTTCAAGTGAGTATCAAGAATGATTCTTGGAGAGAGGTCACTTCTCCCTAGTGTAGGGGCTTGCTGCCTATGTGTAGGTAAACCAAGTGTGGTACTTGGAAGGTTAACATGGAAGTGGTGATCCAAGGAACATTTGAGATGCTTAGTTGAAGCAATCAAAAGGGTTGATCAAGAAAAGCAAGCAACACCCAAAAGAGAGCTAATCATGATATTTCAAGTGGTATTCTTAAATTGATGCTCTCATGCAAGCAAAGATCAAAAGATAAAGCAAGCCAACCACAACAAGAAAGTGCACTTGATCATAAGTGGTATTCATTTCATATGGGTGAAGAATAAAATTCAACATGATATCTATTGGTCTTCACCAAGCTTATAATTGGACTTCACATTGCTATTGGAGTAATGAATTGGAATCTATGTGACTATCCTCTACTCTAACGTAGCAAAGGTATCATTGTAATGTGCATGATCATTTCATCCCTTACTAGTATGCGGTTAGTGCATATAGTATATGCTTCATAGGATCATGCATAACAAATGAAATGCTTAAATTCATAGCCTACCACTATTGTTTGAATGATTACTTGATCTAGTGGTTAGTATATGAATTTGTTCATGAGCTAGTGATCCCAAGTACTTGATCTAATTTGGATTGCTAACAAGTGACAAGTACAACATTGGAAAATAACCCTTGCAAGAGGTGTGAAGAAGCTTGTCATTGGTTCAAACCGGACTTGGAAGCTTAGGCAAATCAATTTAGTTCAAGTCAACATTAGAAGCTCATGATAGTGATAAGAGTACAAGCACAAGACAACAATGCAAATAGATATCTAGTTTGTTTGTTTCAAATGGTATCTAGACTCAAGTATTTTATCAAGAATCTATAAATAATGTCTAGATCAACTCACAAGTGATATCCTATAAGTAGTACTCATGAAGATAGAAAATATTCAAGAAATGGTTCTTATTGAAAAAACAAACAAATGGTTCCACAAGTGATCCTCAACTTTAAGTGATCATCAAATGAAGAATGCATCTCTCACCTACAAGAGCTCAAGTGTATCAAATGGATGACCCATGCTATCACATAGGAGGAGGTGTCACACAAATCGGTATCAAGATCAAAGATACTAGTGTAGTATCTCAAGAAGCCTTACACAAGATACAAGTGGTATCTACAAGTGGTGTCATTCCAACAATCAAGTAATGTCCATAAAAAATGCAAGACTCAAGCCTCAACCATCTACCCTAAATGTAACCTTTGCATCAATGAGAAATTCACCTTTTATGGAAATTGATGACAAAGGAGAAGAGATTGTATAAAGATATGAAAGCTTTTATAAGGGGGAGAGATAAATTGTGTAAGGGGTGAGATAAGATATGAAAGCTTAGTTGGACATGAATTTGGACAAAGAGGGAGCAACATTAGAGAAGAGATGGATCATAATTCTTAGACAAGAGAAGCACACAAGTAGGGGGAGCAAGCTCATGAACTTTGATTGATTGCATTTGATATGTGCATATTCATGTGCTTGCTTGCATTGCATAAACTTTCAAATTCAATATGCATGCTTGTGTGGTGTATGCTAGTTGTAGAACTTGAATGATGATTTAATAACTAGCATGCATAGGATGATAGCTAGACACTTGGTATGCTTTTCAAGTAATGCTAGTACCTTGCTTTTAATGTTGATCTCATGAGGTATCTAGTGCTTTTATGTTCAAGTGATATCTAGCTAACCATGGTGCTAAGGATGAACTTAAAGGTGCAACTCCGATTGGTACACACTTCAAAGGTTTATTCTACATACCTTAGCATCATTTTATAGTAATTACTCTCCCACAATCTTAATCTATGCATATATGCGATCTTCAAATCAAACACTCTAGCACATATGTAGGGGGATCTAATACTACCATTTTAGGTTTATGGTACTTGTCCAAAATCATTTTCACATGGTAAATTGCTTGGGCAAGCAACATGAATCCAAAAGAGCTTAATTTCCATATCTTTGAAGAGTTGTCATCAATTACCAAAAAGGGGGAGATTGAAAGGTTCTTGTGTGGTTTTGGTAATTGAGTGACAACCTAGGTGGACTAATGGTGTTTATATGAGATACACAGGTAATTAGTCCATAGGTACATGTGTGTGAGCAACATATGCCATGAAGGTGAAAATGGCTTGGAGATGTTGCAAAGCTCACACATGTGATGATGAAGGAGCTCATTGCACATGAGACATGACATTGAGTCATGTGATCAAGGTGGAGAAGATTAAGACAAGACTTGGCTTGATGGACCGGTTACAAGCATGAAGGGTAAGTCAAAGGCTTTGGAGTGATGGACCGCATGGCGGTGAAGCTTGAGCAAGACTTGGTGCCGATGGACGATGGCAACGGTGAAAAGCAAGTGAAGTCAAGATCAATGAACCAATATGATTACATGATGATATGAAGTGGATCATATTATTGTTGATCATGTTGGTGCATGTGTTGCATCGACATTAGAGGAGATGGAATGGAATACGCAAGGCAAAGGTATAACCTAGGGCATTTTATTTCACCGATCATAGGTGTGTAGAGAAGTTTATGATCAGGTTTAGGATAGATGGCCATACTATCAAGAGGGGCAAACTTGTTTGCATATCGGTCATCTAGTGCCACTCGAGTGATCTAACTTTGCATCGTTGCTAGGATCAAGTGGCGTGGAAAGTTGAGTGGCTAATCCTTTGAAAAATGATTGTGAAAATGCTAACACACATACACATGATGGTGTACACTTGGTGGTGTTGGCACATTTGCAAAGGAGAAGAAGTTGGTGATGAAAATGAGTTAGTCGCGCTGGTTGCCGAGTGACCGAACGTGTCCGGTATTTGGCGGCGTACTCAGCGATCGGACGCATCCGGTCGCCACACCGGACGGGTCCAGTGTGAATTAGAAAAAGGAGTGTTAGGCATAGCAGTCGATCGGATGCTAGTAGCGTCTGATCCGGTGTGATTAGACATGTCCGGTTGTCGGTGGGTGCTTACTGTACTCGACCAGACGCTAAGGCTCAGCGTCCGGTCAGTTTCTAACTGATGCGTCCGATCGGCCCTAGAGGCTTACTGGACTCGACCGGACTCGGCAGCTGAGCGTCTAGTTGTTTCGGACTATGCATCCGGTCATCTTGTTAGAGAGCCGTTGGAGGCAATGGTGGGACACGTGGCGGTCATACAGCTACTGGACAAGTCCGGTATAGCGACCAGACGCGTCCGGTATTCGCGATCGGTGCGTCCGGTCGACCCAAAAAAACGCCCAGTGAAGAGGTAATGGTTGTATTTGTTCGTGGGGTTATAAATAGAAGCCATAGTCGGCCTTGAGCCGGCAGGAGAGCACACTAGGGCCTTGGTGGCTTGTGTAGTAGTGCTTGGGAGCCCTCCATCTCATACATACTTGATAGTGATCATCCGATTATGTGAGTAAGCGATTCTAGTGCGATTGCATCGTGAGGTTGCATCGAGTGGCACTAGGTGATCGAGTTGCAAGCTAGTGGTGCTTGTTACTCTTGGAGGTTGCCACCTCCTAGATGGCTTGGTGGTGGTCTCTGTCAAAGCCCGCAAGAAGCTTGTGCGGCGCTCTGGAGAAGTGCTTTGTGAGGGGCATTGTGCTCACCCCATGGGAGTCGTGAAGAGCAACTTTAGTAAAGTATGTCATTGAGCTACCCTCACCTTCGGGGTAGGTTCTTGTGGCACCCGATGTGCGGGCTTGGAGGGTGATGCCAATTAGCCGCCGAACCACCAAGTGAGCGATCGACACAACGGGGACTAGCATGTTGGCAAACACGTGAACCTCAGGAGAAAAATCATCGTGTCAACCTTGTTCTTCCCGTTGGTTTGCATCCCCGTTACACAAGCTTGCAATTACTTTCATATACATTGAGCTCATGTTGTTGCTTTTGTAATTAGTTAGCTTGTGTAGCTTGCTAGTTACCTTCTTGCTTGTGTAGCATAGAAGTAGCTCCCTTGCGTGGCTAATTTGGTTTGTGTAACCTTTTTAGTTACATTGCTTAGTTTATGTAGCTAAGTAATTGCACTCTCTAATTTGGCATTGGTTGCCTTGTTATTGAGCATTGCTAATAAGCTTAGTTGGCTTTGTGCTTTTGCTTACTAGTATGTGTAGGAGCTCCCTTGTTGCTTAAAGTACTAGTGGCATAGGTTTGTGTGACCTTGCTTCTAGAATTGGTTAGGTGAGCTCTAGCTAGTCCGGCACCTTTGTTGCTTAATTAGTATCTTTGGAAGGTGCTAGAGAATATAGATAGAGGGGTGTAGTCTTGGCTAGACCGATAGTTCTTAATTCCGCACTTATTTCGGTTAGCCGACGCGATTATTTTTAAAAAGGACTATTCACCCCCCCTCTAGTCGTCATCTCGACCCTTTCAGTAGCCCCCTCCTCCCATCGTCCACTGCAAATCTCAACTTAGTCCACATGAATCTAGGAACATTGAACCTGTCCCCACCTGGAGCAAATCTAGCCAACACATTTCTCACATAGCCATGTATATTTGATGCTTCTCCATCCTTTGGGTTGATGGTGTTTCTGATGAGGTTGTTGAGGATGTAATAGAAGCTGTGTAGACCACTCCTCTTGCAATCTATAAATCTTCTATCTCTCCACTTGTAACTAATGTCACGGATCTCATCTCGAGGCTCATCATGAATATAAGTGTAACTTCTGTGCTCCTCCCCAAAGCTAAGAATTCTGTTGAAAGTGACAAAGTCGACTCGGTAGTGTCGACCATCAGTCATCCAGTGAATCTCATCAAATGTCTGGTCATAGAAGTATGTGGCATGAAACTGTGCAAGGATCTCCTCATTCTAGTTATACTGGAAACCCATGATGTCTGAAAGCTAGAACCTATCACAAATTTTGATTACCTTGTTAAACTCAGGCTCCTCCTTCTCATGCATCTCATCCCAATCAATATACTGCATCTTGATGATCTTGGTTTTCTTGGATGCAAGAATGGCAGTGGCATAAAAGTTGGAATGAAACTCATTCTAGAATCTGTAATCAATGCCCAAATCCTTGCGCACTGCATAGGGATTGATTCCCCTTGCCTCTTCCACTAGCTTCCAACTCTTGGAATAGTTGACAACTACATGCTGGCAGGAGTCATCTGGAGGTCTTATGATGATCTCACCCTCCAAATCTCTCATGTATCTACCATCAAACTTAGAGAGATGCTATGGGGTGTCAGGAATGGCATCAGTGGTATGACCTATCATCTCCAGCCTCTCCTCATCTTTAATGTATTGCTTGAGCCTCCCCCTATCATAAGTCCCCTTAGAGCTGTACTACTGCCTGCTGCTGTTGACCTCCCTCGACCACGGCGAGGTGGATCCTTGTCTCTTTGCTCATTCATCTTCCTTTTACCCCTTTGGTCACTATCTCCGTACTCTATCTTCTCAGATGAGGAATGGATAGGAGAGGGAAGAAACTACTCGGGCCAGGGGTAGTAGCAGCTATCAGTGATGTTGAAGGAGGGCTAGCCGCTGCCACAGCACTGCCAGAGACTGGCAACACGTGGCCAAGCGACGGCGATGGCATGGGTGCAAGAGGAGAGAGAGGCATGGGCATCAGTGTCGAGGGGAAGAGTGAGGGAAAGAAGTTACTGCAGTCCTAAGGATAAGAGGAAGAATAAATGGACCCTATAGTAAAACTATTTGGGCCGAACCTCAATTGAGATTCAAAGTGCGACACTGCTGCATGCCTAGCCTGGCACTACAGCACGGCAGGCGTGACACTGCCGCACTCCCCAAAACAGTGGGAGTTAGCTATAATCTATATGACTCTCTCTGTATAAGATATGGACACATACCACTTATATACCATGACCAGAAACAAATAATCAATATATACCATGATCTTGATACATAGGTTGCCTTTTATAAATCATTTTTATGCACAATATGAAAATTTTTAACTCTTTTGCCTAGATACTAGTTTATCAAATAGAGGCATGCTAAAATTCAAACCACGTTATGAGAATCAAGTATATTTAGCTCACTATACAAAGCACAAAACATTGACTCATCGAGGGGCTCAGTGAAGATATCGGCTAGTTGCTTTTTGGTGCTCACATGGTGAATTTTGATATCTCCTTTGGTTTCGTGGTCGCTCAAGAAATGATGACGGATGTCTATGTGCTTGGTTCTAGAGTGGCTTACGGGATTGTTTACAAGCTTAATGGCACTCTTATTGTCACATAATAATAGGATTTTGGTAAAAATGACATCCAAAATCATAAAGAGTTTGCCTCATCCAAAGTAGTTGGGCACAACATGCACCGGCCACAACGTACTCAGCCTTGGTAGTGGATAGGGCTACACAATTTTGCTTTTTAGAACTCCAAGACATTAGGGATTGTCTAAGGAATTGACATGTCCCTAAAGTGCTTTTTCGATCTACCTTGCAACCGACATAATCGGAATCCGAATACCCAAGTAGATCAAACTTAGAGCCCTTAGGATACCACAAACCAAGGTTAGGAGTGTGTACTAAATATCTCAAGATTTTCTTAATGGCCACCAAGCGACACTCTTTCGGATTAGCTTGAAATCTAGCGCACATGCACACACTAAACATAATATCGGGTCTAGATGAGCACAAATAAAGTAGAGAGCCGATCATGGAACGATATACCTTGGTATCCATGACTTTCCCTTTAATGTTGAGATCAAGATGTCCATTGGTTGGTATGGAAGTTTTGATAGGCTTAGCATTCACCATGTCAAACTTCTTGAGCATATCATGGGTGTACTTCATTTGACTAATAAAAGTTCCATCTTTCACTTGCTTGATTTGAAATCTGAGGAAGAACTTCAACTCACCCATCATGGACATCTCAAATCTCTTCGTCATGATCCTACTAAATTTCTCACAAAAAGTATGATTAGTACTACCAAATATTATGTCATCGACATATATTTGGCACACAAATATATCTTTACCAACTTTGTGAGTGAAAAGGGTAGGGTTGGCTTTGCCTATTTCAAACCCTTGTTTAAGCAAAAATTCCTTAAGGCATTCATACTGTGCTCTTGGTGTTTGCTTAAGCCCATAGAGCGCCTTTTGGAGTTTGTAGATATGGTTGGGGAACTTGGGATCTTTAAAACCTAGTGGTTGCTCAACATAGATAAGTTCTTGAATGGGGCCATTGAGGAATGCACTCTTCACATCCATTTGATATAGCTTGAAATTGTGATGAGTGGCATAGGCTAGAAGCATTCGGATTGCTTTAAGTCTTGCCACCAGTGCATATGTTTCCTTAAAGTCCAAGCCCTCTACTTGAGTGAAACCTTGAGCAACCAATCTTGCCTTGTTTCTTGTCACCATGTCATTCTCATCTTGCTTGTTGTGGAAGACCCACTTGGTGCTAATGATATTGGTGTTGGGTCTCTTCACCAAGGTCCACACTTGATTTCTTTCAAAATTGTTGAGCTCATCTTGCATGGCCATCACCTAATCTAGATCACCAAGTGCTTTCTCAACCTTAAGAGGTTCCAAAGAGGAAACAAAAGAGTAATACTGGCAAAAGTTTGCTAAATGTAAATGAGTTATTACCCTCTTTCAAAGACTCCCAAGGATGTTGACAATGGGATGATCCCATTGTATTGTTTGTCTTAGCCTCTTGTCCATCTTCTGGATCTTCATTATCTTCTTGCTCGAATATAGGTTGTAGGTTCTGTCCTTGAATCAAAGTTGGACTTGCTGCTGCTGTCAGAGGGAGTGCGGCACTGCCACTCTTATGTGTGGCACTACCACTCTATTAATTTGTAGTAGGGGGTGGCTCCCCCTCAGCATCAGGTACGTCAGCGGAACTTTGTTCATCAGCAGCTTGAGGAACCTCCACTTCAGTGACTTCATCTTCTTGTGGTCTTATATCACCAATAGCCAATTGCTTGATTGCTTCACATAGTGGATCCTTCTTTTCTACAACACTTGAATCAACTTACTCCACTTAAGAGCCATTAGATTCATCAAATGTCATGTCTACCGCTATTTCAACTCTCCCGGAGGTTTTGTTGAAAACACAATAGACATGCTCATTTGATCCATAACCAAGAAGAAAACCTTCATCAACTTTAGGTGCAAACTTAGAGGTTTTAGGTTTCTTATTAAGTATGAAACACTTGCACCCAAACACTCTAAAGCAGGACATCTTTAGTTTGTTATTGGTTAGAAGCTCATATGAAGTTTTCTTCAACTTCTTGTGTAGGTAGAGGCGGTTGATGGCATGGCAAGCGGTGACGACGGCTTCACACCAAAAGAGGTCCGACGTCTTGTACTCATTTAGCATTGTCCTTGCCATGTCAATTAGTGTACGATTCTTTCTCTCTACTACACTATTTTGTTAAAGGGTGTATGGAGTTGAGAACTCATGCTTGATGCCTTCTTCATCAAGAAACTCCTCAACTTGGGTGTTGTTGAATTCGGTCCCATTGTCGCTTCTCATTTTCTTGATGGGGAGACCAAACTCCTTTTGAGCTCTTCTAATAAAAGTCTTCACTTTATCTCTAACTTAACACTTATCAAACAAGAAAAATACCCAAGTGAAACGGAAATAATCATCATCAATAACAAGACCATATTTGTTACCCTCGATACTTAGGTAGGCGACCGATCCAAAGAGATCCATGTGTATGAGCTCCAATGGTTGCATCGTGGTCAGGATGCTCTTTGGTGGGTGAGGTACGCCAACTTACTTTTTGGCTTGACAAGCGCTACATATCCTATTTTTATCAAAGTGAACATTTATTAGCCCAAGGATGTGTTCGTCCTTTTGAAGTTTGGCCAAGTTCCTCATCCCAACATGGGCTAGTCGGCGATGCCAAAGCCACCCTATGCTAGATTTTGCTACTAGCTGAAATCATTTAGTGGTTTAAAATCAGGTTTGAAGTTGTTATTTTCTAAAATTCAAAATTTGAATAATCCAAAATTAGTGACAAAGATAGATGACCAGACTAAAATGATAGAGCATGATTTTAGAAAATTGTAGGAAAAAACCATCATATTTGGAGTTAGTACGAGGGAAAAAAACTAGTTACAAGTTTCAGCCACAGATTAAAAAGAGAAATCACACTTGTTCATAATGAATAGTTATGATTTTTCTTATTAATCTCTGGATAAAATTTGTAACTAGTCTTTTTCCCTCATACTGACTATAAATGTTATGATTTTTTCATAAAATTTCCTAGTTGAAATTATTTACGATTTCAAAATCTTTTTGAAGTTGCCATTTATTGAAATTCAAAATTTGAACTATTCAAATTTTGTTAAATGAAAAGATGGCAAAAATAAAAGTTATAGATAGTGATGTGTTCAACAACTTTTATATTCATCACCTTTACATCTGAAATCATTTAGTTGTTTAAATCTGGTTTGAAGTTGTCATTTTCTGAAATTCAAAATTTAAATTATCCAAAATTGGTGACAAAGATAAATGAACAGACTAAAATGATAAAGCATGATTTTAGAAAATTGTAGGAAATAACCCATCATATTTGGAGTTAGTATGAGGGAGAAAAACTAGTCACAAGTTTTAGCCACAGATTAAAAAGAGAAATCACACTTGTTCATCATTGATCATTATGAACAGTTGTGATTTTTCTTTTTAATCTCTGAGTAGAATTTATAACTAGTCTTTTTTCCTCATACTAACTCCAAATGTGATGATTTTTTTCCTAAAATTTTCTAAAATTATGCCCTATCAAGTTACTATGTTGATTTTGTCATTATTTTCGTTTGACAAAGTTTGAGCAATTCAAATTTTCAAATTTAAAAAATGATAAGTTCTAATAAGATTTTGAAACACCAAATGATTTCAGCTAAAAAAGTGATGAATACCAAAGATGTATAACTCATTAAGATCTACAACTTTTATTTGGTTATTTTTTCATCTGACAAAGTGATAGTTAACATTGTTCACAAATCAATATGTCTATCATATAGTTCATGAAACTATGAGTGATATATGAATTTGTGAACAATATTTACTAACACTTTATCAAATGAAGAAGTGACCAAAATAAAAGTAATAGATAGTGATGAGTTCAACAACTTTTATGTTCACGATTTTTATAGTTAAAATCATTTAAGGTTTCAAAATCTTTTTTAAAGTTGCCATTTATTGAAATTCAAAATTTGAACTATTCAAATTTTATCAAATGAAAAGATGATAAAAATAAAAGTTGTAGATAGTGATGTATTTAACAACTTTAATATTCATCATCTTTACATCTGACATCATTTAGTGGTTTAAAATTAAGTTTAAAGTTGTTATTTTCTGAAATTCAAAATTTGAATTATCCAAAATTAGTTACAAAGATAGTTGAACAGACTAAAATGATAGAGCATGATAGTAGAAAAATTGTAAGAAAAAACTATTATATTTGGAGTTAGTATGAGGAAGAAAAACTAGTTACAAGTTTTAGCCATAGATTAAAAAGAGAAATCATATGGGTTCATCATTGATCATTATGAACAGTTATGATTTTTCTTTTTAATCTTTGAGTAGAATTTATAACTAGTCTTTCTCCCTCATATTAACTCCAAATGTGATGATTTTTTCCCTAAATTTTTCTAAAATCGTGCCCTATCAAGTTACTATGTTGATTTTGTCATTATTTTGGTTTGATAAAGTTTGAGCAATTCAAATTTTCAAATTTAAAAAAATGACAAGTTTTAATAAGATTTTGAAACACTAAATGATTTTAGCTAAAAAAGTGACGAATACTAAAGATGTATAACTCATTAAGATCTATAACTTTTATTTGGTTGTTTCTTCATCTAACAAAGTGATAGTTAACATTGTTCACAAATCAATGTCTATCATATAGTTCATGAAACTATGAGTGATATGTGAATTTATGAATAATGTTTACTAACACTTTATCAAATGAAGAAGTGACTAAAATAAAAGTAATAGATAGTGATGAGTTCAACAACTTTTATGTTCACGACTTTTATAGTTAAAATTATTTAAGGTTTCAAAATCTTTTTTAAAGTTGCCATTTATTGAAATTAAAAATTTGAACTATTCAAATTTTGTCAAATGAAAAGATGATAAAAATAAAAGTTGTAGATAGTGATGTGTTCAACAACTTTAATATTCATCATCTTTGCATCTGACATCATTTAGTGGATTAAAATTAGGTTTAAAGTTGTTATTTTCTAAAATTCAAAATTTGAATTGTCCAAAATTAGTTACAAAGATAGTTGAACAGACTAAAATGATAGAGCATGATTTTAGAAAAATTGTAAGAAAAAAACCATCATATTTAGAGTTAGTATGAGGTAGAAAAACTAGTTACAAGTTTTAGCCATAGATTAAAAAGAGAAATCACATGAGTTCATCATTGATCATTATGAACAGTTATGATTTTTCTTTTTAATCTTTGGGTAAAATTTGTAACTAGTCTTTCTTCCTCATACTAACTCCAAATGTGATGATGTTTTCCTAAAATTTTCTAAAATCATGTCCTATCAAGTTACTGTGTTGATTTTGTCATTATTTTTGTTTGACAAAGTTTTAGCAATTCAAATTTTAAAACTTAAAAAAAATGACAAGTTCTAACCAGATTTGGAAACACCAAATAATTTCAGCTAAAAATGTGATAAATACTAAAGATGTATAACTCATTAAGATCTACAACTTTTATTTTGGTTGTTTCTTCATCTGACAAAGTAATAGTAAATATTGTTCACAAATCAATGTCTCTCATATAGTTCATTAAACTATGAGTGATGTGAATTTATGAATAATATTTACTAACACTTTATCAAAAAGAGAAGTGATCAAAATAAAAGTTGTATATAGTGATGAGTTCAACAACTTTTATATTCACAACTTTTATAGTTGAAATCATTTAAGGTTTCAAAATCTTGTTTGAAGTTGTCATTTATTGAAATTTCAACTATTCAAATTTTATCAAATGAAAAGATGGCAAAAATAAAAGTTGTAGATAGTGATGTATTCAACAACTTTTATATTCATCACCTTTACATCTGAAATCATTTAGTTGTTTAAAATCAGGTTTGAAGTTGTCATTTTATGAAATTCAAAATTTGAATTATCCAAAATTGGTGACAATGATAGATGAACAGACTAAAATGATAGAGCATGATTTTAGAAAATTTTAGGAAAAACCCATCATATTTAGAGTTAGTATTAGGGAGAAAAACTAGTCAAAAGTTTTAGCCACAGATTAAAAAGAGAAATCACACTTATTCATCATTGATCATTATGAACAGTTGTGATTTTTCTTTTTATTCTCTGAGTAGAATTTGTTACTAGTCTTTCTCCCTCATACTAACTTCAAATGTGATGTTTTTTCCTAAAATTTTCGAAAATCATGCCCTATCAAGTTACTATGTTGATTATGTCATTATTTTCGTTTGACAAAGTTTGAGCAATTTAAATTTTTAAATTTAAAAAATAATAAATTCTAACAAGATTTTGAAACATCAAATGATTTCAGCTGAAAAAGTGAGGAATACCAAAGATGTATAACTTATTAAGATCTACAACTTTTATTTTAGTTGTTTCATCATCTGACAAAGAGATAGTTAACATTGTTCACAAATCAATATATCTCTCATGTAGTTCATTAAACTATGAGTGATATGTGAATTTGTGAACAATGTTTACTAACTTTTTTTCAAATAAAGAAGTGACCAAAATAAAAGTTATAGATAGTGATGAGTTCAACAATTTTTATATTCACGACTTTTATAGTTGAAATCATTTAAGGTTTCAAAATTTTTTTTAAAGTTGCCATTTATTGAAATTCAAAATTTGAACTGTTCAAATTTTGTCAAATGAAAAAATGACAAAAATAAAAGTTATAGATAGTGCTGTGTTCAACAACTTTAAAATTCATCACCTTTACAACTGAAATCATTTAGTGGTTTAAAATCAGGTTTGAACTTATCATTTTCTAAAATTCAAAATTTGAATTATCCAAAATTACTGACAAAAATAGATGAACAGACTAAAATGATAGAGCATGATTTTAGAAAATTGTAGGAAAAAACCATCATATTTGAGGTTAGTATGAGGGAGAAAAACTAGTTATAAGTTTTAGCCACAGAGTAAAAAGAGAAATCACACTTGTTCATCATTGATCATTACGAACAGTTGTGATTTTTCTTTTTAATCTCTGGTTATAATTTGTAACTAGTCTTTCTCCCTCATACTACCTCTAAATATGATGATTTTTTTCTAAAATTTTCTAAAATCATGCCCTATTAAGTTACTGTATTGATTTTGTCATTATTTGCGTTTGACAAAGTTTGAGCAATTCAAATTTTCAAATTTAAAAAAAATAACAAGTTCTAACAAGATTTTGAAATACCAAATGATTTTAGCTGAAAATATGATGAGTACCAAAGATGTATAACTCATTAAGATCTACAACTTTTATTTTGGTTATTTCTTCATCTGATAAAGTGATAGTAACATTGTTCACAAATCAGTATCTCTTATATAGTTCATGAAACTATGAGTGATATGTGAATTTATGAATAATGTTTACTAACATTTTGTCAAATAGAGAAGTGACCGAAATAAAAGTTGTAGATCGTAATGAGTTCAACAACTTTTATGTTCATGACTTTTATAGTTGAAATCATTTAAGGTTTCAAAATCTTTTTTAAAGTTGTCATTTATTAAAATTCAAAATTTAAACTGTTCAAATTTTATCAAATGAAGAGATGACAAAAATAAAAGTTGTAGATAGTGATGTGTTCAATAATTTTAATATTCATCACATTTACAACTGAAATCATTTAGTGATTTAAAATTAGGTTTGAAGTTATCATTTTCTAAAATTCAAAATTTGAATTATCCAAAATTAGTGACAAAAATAGATGAACAGACTAAAATGATAGAGCATAATTTTAGAAAATTGTAGGAAAAAACCATCATATTTGGAGTTAGTATGAGAAAGAAAAACTAGTTATAAGTTTTAGCCACAGAGTAAAAAGAGAAATCACACTTGTTCATCATTGATCATTACGAACAGTTGTGATTTTTCTTTTTAATCTCTAGTTATAATTTGTAACTAGTCTTTCTCCCTCATACTACCTCCAAATGTGATGATTTTTTTCTAAAATTTTCTAAAATTATGCCCTATCAAGTTACTATATTGATTTTGTTATTATTTTCGTTTAACAAAGTTTAAGCAATTCAAATTTTTAAATTTAAAAAAAATAACAAGTTCTAACAAGATTTTGAAACACCAAATGATTTTAGCTAAAAATGTAATGAATACCAAAGATGTATAACTCATTAAGATCTATAACTTTTATTTTAGTTGTTTCATCATCTGATAAAGAGATAGTTAACATTGTTCATAAATCGATATGTTTCTCATATAGTTCATGAAACTATGAGTGATATGTGAATTTGTGAACAATGTTTACTAACACTTTGTCAAATGAAGAAGTGACCAAAATAAAAGTTGTAGATAGTGATGAGTTCAACAACTTTTATGTTTACGACTTTTATAGTTGAAATCATTTAAGGTTTCAAAATCTTTTTTAAAGTTGCCATTTATTGAAATTCAAAATTTGAACTGTTCAAATTTTATCAAATGAAAAGATGACAAAAATAAAAGTTGTAGATAGTGATGTGTT
This sequence comes from Miscanthus floridulus, assembly GCF_019320115.1. Taxonomy (NCBI): domain Eukaryota; kingdom Viridiplantae; phylum Streptophyta; class Magnoliopsida; order Poales; family Poaceae; genus Miscanthus; species Miscanthus floridulus. Next base: position 76,618,292 of record NC_089598.1, read on the forward strand.
CAACAACTTTAAAATTCATCACCTTTACAGCTGAAATCATTTAGTGGTTTAAAATCAGGTTTGAAGTTATCATTTTCTAAAATTCAAAATTTGAATTATCCAAAATTAGTGACAAAAATAGAAGAATAAACTAAAATGATAGAACATGATTTTAGAAAATTGTAGGAAAAACCATCATATTTGGAGTTAGTATATGGGAGAAAAACTAGTTATAAGTTTTAGCCACAGAATAAAAAGAGAAATCGCACTTGTTCATCATTGATCATTACGAACAGTTGTGATTTTTCTTTTTAATCTCTGATTATAATTTGTAACTAGTCTTTCTCCCTCATACTACCTTCAAATGTGATGATTTTTTTCTAAAATTTTCTAAAATCATGCCCTATCAAGTTACTATATTGATTTTGTCATTATTTTTGTTTAACAAAGTTTGAGCAATTCAAATTTTTAAATTTAAAAAAAATAACAAGTTCTAACAAGATTTTGAAACCCCAAATGATTTCAGCTAAAAATATGATGAATACCAAAGATGTATAACTCATTAAGATCTACAACTTTTATTTTGGTTGTTTCATCATCTGATAAAGAGATAGTTAACATTGTTCACAAATCGATATGTTTCTCATATAGTTCATAAAACTATGAGTGATATGTGAATTTGTGAACAATGTTTACTAACACTTTGTCAAATGAAGAAGTGACCGAAATAAAAGTTGTAGATAGTGATGAGTTCAACAACTTTTATGTTCACGACTTTTATAGTTGAAATCATTTAAGGTTTCAAAATCTTTTTTAAAGTTGCTATTTATTGAAATTCAAAATTTGAACTGTTCAAATTTTGTCAAATGAAAAGATGACAAAAATAAAAGTTATAGATAGTGATGTGTTCAACAACTTTAAAATTCATCACCTTTACACCTGAAATCATTTAGTGGTTTAAAATCAGGTTTGAAGTTATCATTTTCTAAAATTCAAAATTTGAATTTTCCAAAATTAGTGACAAAAATAGATGAACAAAATAAATGATAGAGCATGATTTTAGAAAATTATAGGAAAAACCATCATATTTGGAGTTAGTATAAGGGAGAAAAACTAGTTATAAGTTTTAGCCACAGAGTAAAAAGAGAAATTGCACTTGTTCATCATTGATCATTACGAACTGTTGTGATTTTTCTTTTTAATCTCTGGTTATAATTTGTAACTAGTCTTTCTCCCTCATACTACCTTCAAATGTGATGATTTTTTTTCTAAAATTTTTTAAAATCATGCCCTATCAAATTACTATATTGATTTTGTCATTATTTTTGTTTAACAAAGTTTGAGCAATTCAAATTTTTAAATTTAAAAAACAATAAATTCTAACAAGATTTTGAAACACCAAATGATTTCAGCTAAAAATGTGATGAATACCAAAGATGTATAACTCATTAAGGTCTACAACTTTTATTTTGGTTGTTTCTTCATCTGATAAAGTGGTAGTAAACATTGTTCATAAATCAATATGTCTCTTATATAGTTCATGAAACTATGAGTGATATGTGAATTTATAAATAATGTTTACTAACACTTTGTTAAATGGAGAAGTGAACGAAATAAAAGTTGTAGATCATGATGAGTTCAACAACTTTTATGTTCATGACTTTTATAGTTGAAATTATTTAAGGTTTCAAAATCTTTTTTAAAGTTGCTATTTATTAAAATTCAAAATTTGAACTATTCAAATTTTGTCAAATGAAGAGATGACAAAAATAAAAGTTGTAGATAGTGATGTATTCAACAACTTTAATATTCATCACCTTTACAGCTGAAATCATTTAGTGGTTTAAAATCAGGTTTAAAGTTATCATTTTCTAAAATTCAAAATTTGAATTATCCAAAATTAGTGACAAAAATAGATGAACAGACTAAAATGATAGAGCATAATTTTAGAAAATTGTAGGAAAAAACCATCATATTTAGAGTTAGTATGAGAAAGAAAAACTAGTTATAAGTTTTAGCCACAGAGTAAAAAGAGAAATCACACTTGTTCATCATTGATCATTACGAACAGTTATGATTTTTCTTTTTAATCTCTAGTTATAATTTGTAACTAGTCTTTCTTCCTCATACTACCTCCAAATGTGATGATTTTTTTTCTAAAATTTTCTAAAATTATGCCCTATCAAGTTACTATATTGATTTTGTCATTATTTTCGTTTAACAAAGTTTGAGCAATTTAAATTTTTAAATTTAGAAAAAATAACAAGTTCTAACAAGATTTTAAAACACCAAATGATTTTAGCTAAAAATGTGATGAATACCAAAGATGTATAACTCATTAAGATCTACAACTTTTATTTTGGTTGTTTTATCATCTGATAAAGAGATAGTTAACATTGTTCACAAATCGATATGTTTCTCATATAGTTCATGAAACTATGAGTGATATGTGAATTTGTGAACAATGTTTACTAACACTTTGTCAAATGAAGAAGTGACCGAAATAAAAGTTGTAGATAGTGATGAGTTCAACAACTTTTATGTTCACGACTTTTATAGTTGAAATCATTTAAGGTTTCAAAATCTTTTTTAAAGTTGCCATTTATTAAAATTTAAAATTTTAACTGTTCAAATTTTGTCAAATAAAAAGATGGCAAAAATAAAAGTTATAGATAGTGATGTGTTCAACAACTTTAAAATTCATCACCTTTACAGCTAAAATCATTTAGTGGTTTAAAATCAGGTTTGAAGTTATCATTTTCTAAAATTCAAAATTTAAATTATCCAAAATTAGTGACAAAAATAGATGAACAGACTAAAATGATAGAGCATGATTTTAGAAAATTATAGGAAAAACCATCATATTTGGAGTTAGTATGAGGGAGAAAAACTAGTTATAAGTTTTAGCCACAGAGTAAAAAGAGAAATCGCACTTGTTCATCATTGATCATTACGAACAGTTGTGATTTTTCTTTTTAATCTCTGGTTATAATTTGTAACTAGTCTTTCTCCCTCATACTACCTTCAAATGTGATTATTTTTTTTCTAAAATTTTCTAAAATCATGCCCTATTAAGTTACTATATTGATTTTGTCATTATTTTCGTTTAACAAAGTTTGAGCAATTCAAATTTTTAAATTTAGAAAACAATAAATTCTAACAAGATTTTGAAACACCAAATGATTTCAGCTAAAAATGTGATGAATACCAAAGATGTATAACTCATTAAGATCTACAACTTTTATTTTGGTTGTTTCATCATCTGACAAAGAGATAGTTAACATTGTTCACAAATCAATGTCTCTCATGTAGGTCATGAAACTATGAGTGATATGTGAATTTGTGAACAATGTTTACTAACACTTTGTTAAATGAAGAAGTGACCAAAATAAAAGTTGTAGATAGTGATGAGTTCAACAACTTTTATGTTCATGACTTTTATAGTTGAAATCATTTAAGGTTTCAAAATCTTTTTTAAAGTTGCTATTTATTGAAATTCAAAATTTGAACTATTTAAATTTTGTCAAATAAAAAGATGACAAAAATAAAAGTTGTAGATAGTGATGTGTTCAACAACTTTTATATTCATCACCTTTACAGCTGAAATCAGTTAGTGATTTAAAATCAGGTTTGAAGTTATTATTTTCTGAAATTAAAAATTTGAATAATCCCAAATTAGTGACAAAAATAGATGAACAGACTAAAATGATAGAGCATGATTTTAGAAAATTATAGAAAAAACCCCATCATATTTGGAGTTAGTATGAGAGAGAAAAACTAGTTACAAGTTTTAGCCATAGAGTAAAAAGAGAAATCACACTTGTTCATCATTGATCATTACGAACAGTTGTGATTTTCTCTTTAATCTCTGGGTACAATTTATAACTAGTTTTTCTCCCTCATACTAACCCCAAATGTGATGATTTTTTCTAAAATTTTCTAAAATTATGTTCTTTCAAGTTACTGTATTAATTTTGTCATTATTTTCGTTTGATAAAGTTTGAGCAATTCAAAATTTGAAATTTAAAAAAAATGACAAGTCCTACCAAGATTTTGAAACACCAAATCATTTCAGCTCAAAATGTGATGAATACTAAAGATGTATAACTCATTAAAATCTACAACTTTTATTTTGGTTGTTTCTTCATCTGATAAAGTGATAGTAAATATTGTTCATAAATCTACATATCTCTCATATAGTTCATGAAACTATGAGTGATATGTGAATTTATGAACAATATTTACTAACACTTTGTTAAATGAAGAAGTGACCAAAATAAAAGTTGTAGATAGTGATGAGTTCAACAACTTTTATGTTCACAACTTTTGTAGTTGAAATCATTTAAGGTTTTAAAATCTTTTTTGAAGTTGCCATTTATTGAAATTCAAAATTTGAACTATTCAAATTTTGTCAAATGAAAAGATGACAAAAATAAAAGTTGTAGACAGTGATATGTTCAACAACTTTTATATTCATCACATTTACATCTGAAATCATTTAGTTGTTTAAAATCAGGTTTAAAGTTGTCATTTTATAAAATTCAAAATTTGAATTATCCAAACTTGGTGACAAAGATAGATGAACAAACTAAAATGATAGAGCATGATTTTAGAAAATTATAAGAAAAAACCCATCAAATTTGGTGTTAGTATAAGGATGAAAAACTAGTCACAAGTTTTAGCCACAGATTAAAAAGAGAAATCACACTTGTTCATCATTGATCATTATGAACATTTGTGATTTTTCTTTTTAATCTCTGAGTAGAATTTGTTACTAGTCTTTCTCCCTCATACTAACTTCAAATGTGATGATTTTTTTCCTAAAATTTTCTAAAATCATGCCCTATCAAGTTACTGTGTTAATTTTGTCATTATTTTCGTTTGACAAAGTTTAAGCAATTCAAATATTTAAATTTAAAAAACAACAAATTCTAACAAGATTTTGAAACATCAAATGATTTCAGCTGAAAAAGTAAGGAATACCAAAGATGTATAACTCATTAAGATCTACAACTTTTATTTTGGTTGTTTCATCATCTGACAAAGAGATAGTTAACATTGTTCACAAATCAATATGTGTCTCATATAGTTCATGAAACTATGAGTGATATGTGAATTTGTGAATAATGTTTACTAACACTTTGTCAAATAAAGAAGTGACCGAAATAAAAGTTGTAGATAGTGATGAGTTCAATAACTTTTATGTTCATGACTTTTATAGTTGAAATCATTTAAGGTTTCAAAATCTTTTTTAAAGTTGCCATTTATTGAAATTCAAAATTTGAACTGTTCAAATTTCGTCAAATGAAAAGATGACAAAAATAAAAGTTGTAGATAGTGATGTGTTCAACAACTTTAAAATTCATCACCTTTACAGCTGAAATCATCTAGTGGTTTAAAATCAGGTTTGAACTTATCATTTTCTGAAATTCAGAATTTGAATTATCCAAAATTAGTGACAAAAATAGATGAATAGACTAAAATGATAGAGCATGATTTTAGAAAATTGTAGGAAAAAACCATCATATTTAGAGTTAGTATGAGGAAGAAAAACTAGTTATAAGTTTTAGCCACAGAGTAAAAAGAGAAATCACACTTGTTCATCATTGATCATTACGAACAGTTGTGATTTTTCTTTTTAATCTCTGGTTATAATTTATAACTAGTCTTTCTCCCTCATACTACCTCCAAAAGTGATGATTTTTTTTCTAAAATTTTCTAAAATCATGCCCTATCATGTTACTGTATTGATTTTGTCATTATTTTCGTTTAACAAAGTTTGAGCAATTCAAAATTTTAAATTTAAAAAAAATAACAAGTTCTAACAAGATTTTAAAACACCAAATGATTTCAGCTGAAAATATGATGAATACCAAAGATGTATAACTCATTAAGATCTACAACTTTTATTTTTGTTGTTTCTTCATCTGATAAAGTGATAGTAATATTGTTCACAAATCAATATCTCTTATATAGTTCATAAAACTATGAGTGATATGTGAATTTATGAACAATGTTTACTAACACTTTGTCAAATAGAGAAGTGATCGAAATAAAAGTTGTAGATCGTGATGAGTTCAATAACTTTTATGTTCATGACTTTTATAGTTGAAATCATTTAAGGTTTCAAAATCTTTTTTAAAGTTGCCATTTATTAAAATTCAAAATTTGAACTGTTTAAATTTTGTCAAATGAAGAGATGACAAAAATAAAAGTTGTAGATAGTGATGTGTTCAACAACTTTAATATTCATCACCTTTACAACTGAAATCATTTAGTGGTTTAAAATAAGGTTTAAAGTTATCATTTTCTGAAATTCAAAATTTGAATTATCCAAAATTAGTGACAAAAATAGATGAACAGACTAAAATGATAGAGCATGATTTTAGAAAATTGTAGGAAAAAATCATCATATTTGGAGTTAGTATGAGGAAGAAAAACTAGTTATAAGTTTTAGCCACAGAGTAAAAAGAGAAATCACACTTGTTCATCATTGATCATTACGAACAGTTGTGATTTTTCTT